>NW_026869734.1:0-738273 GCF_905332965.1 Bombus pascuorum | reverse complement strand
CTTATGACGTATAACGTTATGTAGTACTAGCTTATTATGTATAACGTTATATAGTACTACCTTATAACGTATAACGTTATATACTATTACGTAATAGCGTATAACGTTATATACTATTACGTCCTAACGTATAACGTTATTTACTATTACGTAATAACGTATAACGATATATACTATTACGTACTAACGTATAACGTAATATATTATTACGTAATAACGTATAACGCTATATACTATTACGTACTAACGTATAACGTTATATACTAAAACGTACAAACGTATAGCGTTATATACTATTACGTTATGACGTATAACGTTATGTAGTAGTAGCTTATGATGTATCACGTTATGTAGTATTGCCTTATGTCCTATGACGTTATGTAGTATTACCTAATGACGTATAACGTTATATACTATTACGTAATGACGTATAACGAAATGTAGTATTACCTTATGACGTATAACGTTATTTAGTATTGCCTTATAAAGTATAACGTTACATATAATTACGTGATGACGTATAACGTTATGTATTATTACCATATGACGTATAACGTTATGTAGTATTACCTTATAACGTATAACGTTATATACTATTACGTAATAGCGCATAATGTTATATACTGTTACGTACTATCGTATAACGTTACATACTATTACGTAATAACGTATAACGATATATTCTATTACGTACTAACGTATAACGTAATATACTATTACGTAATAACGTATAACGCTATGTAGTATCAGCTTATGACGTATAACGTTATATAGTATTACCTTATAACGTATAACGTTATATACTATTACGTACTAACGTATAACGTTATATACTATTACGTAATGTCGTATAAAGTTAAGTAGTATTACCTTATGTCGTATAACGTTATGTAGTATTACCTTATAACGTATAGCGGTATATACTAATACGTACTAACATATAACGTTATATACTAGTACGTACTAACGTATAACGTAATATACTATTACATAATAACGTATACGCTATGTAGTATTAGCTTATGATGTATAACGTTATATAGTAACACCTTATAACGTATAACGTTATATACTATTACGTAATGTCGTATAACGTTATGTAGTATTACCTTATAACGTATAACGTTATATACTATTACGATATGACGTATAACGTTATGTAGTATTAGCTTATGATGTATAACGTTATATAGTATTACCTTATAACGTATAACGTTATATACTATTACGTAATAGCGTATAACGTTATATACTATTACGTACTAACGTAAAACCATATATACTATTACGTAATAACGTATACCGTTATATACTATTACGTTATGACGTATAACGTTATATACTATTACGTTATGACGTATATCGTTATATACTATTACGTTATGACGTATATCGTTATATACTATTACGTACTGACGTATAAAGTTATATACTATTACGTAATAACGTATAACGTTATATACGATTACGTACTAACGTATAACGTTATATACTAGTACGTACTAACGTATCACGACATATACTATTACGTAATAACGTATACGCTATGTAGTATTAGCTTATGATGTATAACGTTATATAGTATTACCTTACAACGTATAACGTTGAATACTATTACGTAATAGCGTATAACGTTATATACTATTACGTACTAACGAATAACGTTATATAGTATTACAGTATGACGTAAAACATTATATGCTATAACGTACTAACGTTTAACGTTATATACTATTATGTAATGACGTATAACGTTATGTAGTATTACCTTATGACGTATAACGTTATGTAGTATTACCTTATAACGTATAACGTTATATACTATTACGATATGACGTATAACGTTATGTAGTATTAGCTTATGATGTATAACGTTATATAGTATTACCTTATAACGTATAACGTTATATACTATTACGTAATAGCGTATAACGTTATATACCATTACGTAGTGACGTATAACGTTATGTAGCATTACGTTATGACGTATATCGTTATATACTATTACGTACTGACGTATAACGTAATATACTGTTACGTACTAACGTATAACGTTATATACTAGTACGTAATGTCGTATAACGTTATGTAGTATTACCTTATGACGTATAACGTTATGTAGTATTACCTTATAGCGTATAACGTTATATACTATTACGTTATGACGTATAACGTTATGTAGTATTAGCTTATGATGTATAACGTTATATAGTATTACCTTACAACGTATAACGTTGTATACTATTACGTAATAGCGTATAACGTTATATACTATTACGTTATGACGTATAACGTTTAGTAGTGTTAGCTTATGATGTATAACGATATATAGTGTTACCTTACAACGTATATCGTTGTATACTATTACGTAATAGCGTATAACGTTATATACTATTACGTACTAACGTATAAGGTAATATACTATTACGTAATGACGTATAACGATATGTAGTATTACCTTATGACGTATAACGTTATATAGTATTACCTTATAACGTATAACGTTATACACTAATACGTACTAACGTATAACGTTATATCCTATTACGTACTAACGTATAACGTTATATACTATTACGTAATGTCGTATAACGTTATGTAGTACTACCTTATGACGTATAACGTTATGTAGTATTAGCCTATGATGTATAACGTTATATAGTATTACCTTATAACGTATAACGTTATATAGTATTACGTAATAGCGTATAACGTTATATACTATTACGTACTAACGTATAACGTTATATACTTTTACGTAATAACGTAGAACGATATATACTATTACGTACTAACGTATAACGTTATATACTAAAACGTACAAACGTATAACGTTATATACTATTACGTAATGTCGTATAACGTTATGTAGTATTACGTTATGACGTATAACGTTATATACTATTACGTAATGGAGTATAACGTAATGTAGTATTACCTTATAACGTATAACGTTATACACTAATACGTACTAACGTATAACGCTATATCCTATTACGTACTAACGAATAACGTTACATACTATTACATAATGACGTATAACGTAATGTAGTATGACCTTATGACGTATAACGTTATTTAGTATTGCCTCATAAAGTATAACGTTACATATAATTACGTAATGTCGTATAACGTTATGTAGTAGTACCTTATAATGTATAACGTTATATACTATTACATACTAACGTATAACGTTATATACTACTACGTAATAACGTATAACGTTATATACTATTACGTTATGACGTATAACGTTATATACTATTACGTTATGACGTATATCGTTATATACTATTACGTACTGACGTATAACGTTATAACCTATTACGTACTAACGAATAACGTTACATACTATTACGTAATGACGTATAACGTAATGTAGTATTACCTTATGACGTAAAACGTTATTTAGTATTGCCTTATAAAGTATAACGTTACATATAATTACGTAATGTCGTATAACGTTAGAATTATTACGTAATGTCGTATAACGTTATATACTATTACGTTATGACGTATAACGTTATGTAGTATTAGCTTATGACGTATAACGTTATATAGTATTACTTTATAACGTATACCGTTATATACTATTACGTACTACCGTATAACGTTATATACTGTTACGTAATGTCGTATAACGTTATGTAGTATTACCTTATGACGTATAACGTTATGTAGTACTAGCTTATGATGTATAACGTTATATAGTACTACCTTATAACGTATAACGTTATATACTATTACGTAATAGCGTATAACGTTATATAATATTACGTCCTAACGTATAACGTTATTTACTATTACGTAATAACGTATAACGATATATACTATTACGTACAAACGTATAACGTAATGTATTATTACGTAATAACGTATAACGCTATATACTATTACGTACTAACGTATAACGTTATATGCTATTACGTGATGTCGTATAACGTTATGTAGTATTAGCTTATGATGTATAACGTTATAGAGTAACACCTTATAACGTATAACGTTATATACTATTACGTACTAACGTATAACGACATATACTATTACGTAATAACGTATACGCTATGAAGTAGTAGCTTATGACGTATAACGTTATATAGTATTACCTTATAACGTATAACGTTATATACTATTACGTAATAACGTATAACGCTATGTAGTATTACCTAATGACGTATAACGTTATGTAGTATTACCTTATGACGTATAACGTTATGTAGTATTACCTTATAACGTATAACGTTATATACTATTACATACTAACGTATAACGTTATATACTACTATGTAATAAAGTATAACGTTATATACTATTACGTTATGACGTATATCGTTATATACTATCACGTACCGACGCATAACGTTATAAACTATTACGTAATAACGTATAACGTTATATACTATTACGTACTAACATATAACGTTATATACTAGTACGTACTAACGTATAACGTAATATACTATTACATAATAACGTATACGCTATGTAGTATTAGCTTATGACGTATAACGTTTTATAGTATTACCTTATAACGTATAACGTTATATACTATTACGTACTAACGTATAACGTTATATACTATTACGTAATGTCGTATAACGTTATGTAGTATTACCTTATGACGTATAACGTTATGTAGTATTACCTTATAACGTATAACGTTATATACTATTACGTAATAGTATATAACGTTATATACTATTACGTACTAACGTATAACGTTATATACTATTACGTAATAACGTATCACGATATATACTATTACGTACTAACGTATAACGTAATATATTATTACGCAATAACGTATAACGCTATGTAGTATTAGCTTATGATGTATAACGTTATATAGTAATACCTTATAACGTATAACGTTATATACTATTACGTAATAACGTATAACGTTATATACTATTACGTAATGTTGTATAACGTTATGTAGTATTACCTTATGACGTATAACGTTATATAGTATTACCTTATAACGTATAACGTTATACACTAATACGGACTAACGTATAACGTTATATCCTATTACGTACTAACGAATAACGTTACATATAATTACGTAATGTCGTATAACGTTATGTAGTATTACCTTATGACGTATAACGTTATGTAGTATTAGCTTATGATGTATAACGTTATATAGTATTACCTTATAACGTATAACGTTATATACTATTACGTAATAGCGTATAACGTTATATACTATTACGTAATAACGTATAACGTTATATACTATTACGTAATAGCGTATAACGATATATACTATTACGTACTAACGTATAACGTTATATACTATTACGTAATAAAGTATAACGATATATACTATTATGTACTAACGTATAACGTAATATACTAAAACGTACAAAAACGTATAACGTTATATACTATTACGTAATGTCGTATAACGTTATGTAGTATTACGTTATGACGTAAAACGTTATATACTATTACGTTATGACGTATATCGTTATATACTATTACGTACTAACGTATATCGACATATACTATTACGTAATAACGTATACGCTATGAAGTATTAGCTTATGACGTATAACGTTATATAGTATTACCTTATAACGTATAACGTTATATACTACTACGTACTAACGTATAACGTTATATACTATTACGTAATGTCGTATAACGTTATGTAGTGTTTCCTTATGACGTATACCGTTATGTAGTATTACGTTATGACGTATAACGTTATATACTATTACGTTATGGCGTATATCGTTATATACTATTACGTACTGACGTATAACGTTAAATCCTATTACGTACTAACGAATAACGTTACATACTATTACGTAATAACGTATAACGTTATGTATTATTACCATATGACGTATAACGTTATATAGTATTACCTTATAACGTATAACGTTATATACTACTACGTACTAACGTATAACGTTATATACTATTACGTAATGTTGTATAACGTTATGTAGTATTACCTTATGACGTATAATGTTATATAGTATTACCTTATAACGTATAACGTTATACACTAATACGTACTAACGTATAACGTTATATCCTATTACGTACTAACGAATAACGTTACATACTATTACGTAATGACGTATAACGTAATGTAGTATGACCTTATGACGTATAACGTTATTTAGTATTGCCTTATAAAGTATAACGTTACATATAATTACGTAATGTCGTATAACGTTATGTAGTAGTACCTTATAATGTATAACGTTATATACTATTACATACTAACGTATAACGTTATATACTACTACGTAATAACGTATAACGTTATATACTATTACGTTATGACGTATAACGTTATATACTATTACGGTATGACGTATATCGTTATATACTATTACGTACTGACGTATAACGTTATATCCTATTACGTACTAACGAATAACGTTACATACTATTACGTAATGACGTATAACGTAATGTAGTATTACCTTATGACGTATAATGTTCTTTAGTATTGCCTTATAAAGTATAACGTTACATATAATTACGTAATGTCGTATAACGTTATGTAGTATTACCTTATGACGTATAACGTTATGTAGTATTAGCTTATGATGTATAACGTTATATAGTATTACCTTATAACGTATAACGTTATATACTATTACGTAATATCGTATAACGTTATATACTATTACGTACTAACGTATAACGTTATATACTATTACGTAATAGCGTCTAACGATATATACTATTACGTACTAACGTATAACGTTATATACTATGACGTAATAAAGTATAACGATATATACTATTATGTACTAACGTATAACGTAATATACTAAAACGTACAAAAACGTATAACGTTATATACTATTACGTAATGTCGTATAACGTTATGTAGTATTACGTTATGACGTAAAACGTTATATACTATTACGTAATAGCGTATAACGATATATACTATTACGTACTAACGTATAACGTTATATACTATTACGTAATAAAGTATAACGATATATACTATTATGTACTAACGTATAACGTAATATACTAAAACGTACAAAAACGTATAACGTTATATACTATTACGTAATGTCGTATAACGTTATGTAGTATTACGTTATGACGTAAAACGTTATATACTATTACGTTATGACGTATATCGTTATATACTATTACGTACTAACGTATATCGACATATACTATTACGTAATAACGTATACGCTATGAAGTATTAGCTTATGACGTATAACGTTATATAGTATTACCTTATAACGTATAACGTTATATACTACTACGTACTAACGTATAATGTTATATACTATTACGTAATGTCGTATAACGTTATGTAGTGTTTCCTTATGACGTATACCGTTATGTAGTATTACCTTATAACGTATAACGTTATATACTATTACGTTATGACGTATAACGTTATATACTATTACGTTATGACGTATATCGTTATATACTATTACGTACTGACGTATAACGTTATATCCTATTACGTACTAACGAATAACGTTACATACTATTACGTAATGTCGTATAACGTTATGTAGTATTTCCTTATGACGTATAACGTTATGTAGTATTAGCTTATGATGTATAACGTTATATAGTATTACCTTATAACGTATAACGTTATATACTATTACGTACTAACGTATAACGTTATATACTATTACGTAATGTCGTATAACGTTATGTAGTATTACCTTATGACGTATAACGTTATGTAGTATTATCTTATGATGTATAACGTTATATAGTATTACCTTATAACGTATAACGTTATATACTATTACGTAATAGCGTATAACGTTATATACTATTACGTTATGACGTATAACGTTATGTAGTATTAGCTTATAACGTATAACGTTATATACTATTACGTAATAACGTATAACGTTATATACTATTACGTTATGACGTATAACGTTTAGTAGTGTTAGCTTATGATGTATAACGATATATAGTGTTACCTTACAACGTATATCGTTGTATACTATTACGTAATAGCGTATAACGTTATATACTATTACGTACTAACGTATAAGGTAATATACTATTACGTAATGACGTATAACGATATGTAGTATTACCTTATGACGTATAACGTTATATAGTATTACCTTATAACGTATAACGTTATATACTATTACGTAATAGCGTATAACGTTATATACTATTACGTACTAACGTATAAGGTAATATACTATTACGTAATGACGTATAACGATATGTAGTATTACCTTATGACGTATAACGTTATATAGTATTACCTTATAACGTATAACGTTATATACGATTACGTACTAACGTATAACGTTATATACTAGTACGTACTAACGTATCACGACATATACTATTACGTAATAACGTATACGCTATGTAGTATTAGCTTATGATGTATAACGTTATATAGTATTACCTTACAACGTATAACGTTGAATACTATTACGTAATAGCGTATAACGTTATATACTATTACGTACTAACGAATAACGTTATATAGTATTACAGTATGACGTAAAACATTATATGCTATAACGTACTAACGTTTAACGTTATATACTATTATGTAATGACGTATAACGTTATGTAGTATTACCTTATGACGTATAACGTTATGTAGTATTACCTTATAACGTATAACGTTATATACTATTACGATATGACGTATAACGTTATGTAGTATTAGCTTATGATGTATAACGTTATATAGTATTACCTTATAACGTATAACGTTATATACTATTACGTAATAGCGTATAACGTTATATACCATTACGTAGTGACGTATAACGTTATGTAGCATTACGTTATGACGTATATCGTTATATACTATTACGTACTGACGTATAACGTAATATACTGTTACGTACTAACGTATAACGTTATATACTAGTACGTAATGTCGTATAACGTTATGTAGTATTACCTTATGACGTATAACGTTATGTAGTATTACCTTATAGCGTATAACGTTATATACTATTACGTTATGACGTATAACGTTATGTAGTATTAGCTTATGATGTATAACGTTATATAGTATTACCTTACAACGTATAACGTTGTATACTATTACGTAATAGCGTATAACGTTATATACTATTACGTTATGACGTATAACGTTTAGTAGTGTTAGCTTATGATGTATAACGATATATAGTGTTACCTTACAACGTATATCGTTGTATACTATTACGTAATAGCGTATAACGTTATATACTATTACGTACTAACGTATAAGGTAATATACTATTACGTAATGACGTATAACGATATGTAGTATTACCTTATGACGTATAACGTTATATAGTATTACCTTATAACGTATAACGTTATACACTAATACGTACTAACGTATAACGTTATATCCTATTACGTACTAACGTATAACGTTATATACTATTACGTAATGTCGTATAACGTTATGTAGTACTACCTTATGACGTATAACGTTATGTAGTATTAGCCTATGATGTATAACGTTATATAGTATTACCTTATAACGTATAACGTTATATAGTATTACGTAATAGCGTATAACGTTATATACTATTACGTACTAACGTATAACGTTATATACTTTTACGTAATAACGTAGAACGATATATACTATTACGTACTAACGTATAACGTTATATACTAAAACGTACAAACGTATAACGTTATATACTATTACGTAATGTCGTATAACGTTATGTAGTATTACGTTATGACGTATAACGTTATATACTATTACGTAATGGAGTATAACGTAATGTAGTATTACCTTATAACGTATAACGTTATACACTAATACGTACTAACGTATAACGCTATATCCTATTACGTACTAACGAATAACGTTACATACTATTACATAATGACGTATAACGTAATGTAGTATGACCTTATGACGTATAACGTTATTTAGTATTGCCTCATAAAGTATAACGTTACATATAATTACGTAATGTCGTATAACGTTATGTAGTAGTACCTTATAATGTATAACGTTATATACTATTACATACTAACGTATAACGTTATATACTACTACGTAATAACGTATAACGTTATATACTATTACGTTATGACGTATAACGTTATATACTATTACGTTATGACGTATATCGTTATATACTATTACGTACTGACGTATAACGTTATAACCTATTACGTACTAACGAATAACGTTACATACTATTACGTAATGACGTATAACGTAATGTAGTATTACCTTATGACGTAAAACGTTATTTAGTATTGCCTTATAAAGTATAACGTTACATATAATTACGTAATGTCGTATAACGTTAGAATTATTACGTAATGTCGTATAACGTTATATACTATTACGTTATGACGTATAACGTTATGTAGTATTAGCTTATGACGTATAACGTTATATAGTATTACTTTATAACGTATACCGTTATATACTATTACGTACTACCGTATAACGTTATATACTGTTACGTAATGTCGTATAACGTTATGTAGTATTACCTTATGACGTATAACGTTATGTAGTACTAGCTTATGATGTATAACGTTATATAGTACTACCTTATAACGTATAACGTTATATACTATTACGTAATAGCGTATAACGTTATATAATATTACGTCCTAACGTATAACGTTATTTACTATTACGTAATAACGTATAACGATATATACTATTACGTACAAACGTATAACGTAATGTATTATTACGTAATAACGTATAACGCTATATACTATTACGTACTAACGTATAACGTTATATGCTATTACGTGATGTCGTATAACGTTATGTAGTATTAGCTTATGATGTATAACGTTATAGAGTAACACCTTATAACGTATAACGTTATATACTATTACGTACTAACGTATAACGACATATACTATTACGTAATAACGTATACGCTATGAAGTAGTAGCTTATGACGTATAACGTTATATAGTATTACCTTATAACGTATAACGTTATATACTATTACGTAATAACGTATAACGCTATGTAGTATTACCTAATGACGTATAACGTTATGTAGTATTACCTTATGACGTATAACGTTATGTAGTATTACCTTATAACGTATAACGTTATATACTATTACATACTAACGTATAACGTTATATACTACTATGTAATAAAGTATAACGTTATATACTATTACGTTATGACGTATATCGTTATATACTATCACGTACCGACGCATAACGTTATAAACTATTACGTAATAACGTATAACGTTATATACTATTACGTACTAACATATAACGTTATATACTAGTACGTACTAACGTATAACGTAATATACTATTACATAATAACGTATACGCTATGTAGTATTAGCTTATGACGTATAACGTTTTATAGTATTACCTTATAACGTATAACGTTATATACTATTACGTACTAACGTATAACGTTATATACTATTACGTAATGTCGTATAACGTTATGTAGTATTACCTTATGACGTATAACGTTATGTAGTATTACCTTATAACGTATAACGTTATATACTATTACGTAATAGTATATAACGTTATATACTATTACGTACTAACGTATAACGTTATATACTATTACGTAATAACGTATCACGTTATATACTATTACGTACTAACGTATAACGTAATATATTATTACGCAATAACGTATAACGCTATGTAGTATTAGCTTATGATGTATAACGTTATATAGTAATACCTTATAACGTATAACGTTATATACTATTACGTAATAACGTATAACGTTATATACTATTGCGTAATGTTGTATAACGTTATGTAGTATTACCTTATGACGTATAACGTTATATAGTATTACCTTATAACGTATAACGTTATACACTAATACGGACTAACGTATAACGTTATATCCTATTACGTACTAACGAATAACGTTACATATAATTACGTAATGTCGTATAACGTTATGTAGTATTACCTTATGACGTATAACGTTATGTAGTATTAGCTTATGATGTATAACGTTATATAGTATTACCTTATAACGTATAACGTTATATACTATTACGTAATAGCGTATAACGTTATATACTATTACGTACTAACGTATAACGTTATATACTATTACGTAATAGCGTATAACGATATATACTATTACGTACTAACGTATAACGTTATATACTATTACGTAATAAAGTATAACGATATATACTATTATGTACTAACGTATAACGTAATATACTAAAACGTACAAAAACGTATAACGTTATATACTATTACGTAATGTCGTATAACGTTATGTAGTATTACGTTATGACGTAAAACGTTATATACTATTACGTTATGACGTATATCGTTATATACTATTACGTACTAACGTATATCGACATATACTATTACGTAATAACGTATACGCTATGAAGTATTAGCTTATGACGTATAACGTTATATAGTATTACCTTATAACGTATAACGTTATATACTACTACGTACTAACGTATAACGTTATATACTATTACGTAATGTCGTATAACGTTATGTAGTGTTTCCTTATGACGTATACCGTTATGTAGTATTACGTTATGACGTATAACGTTATATACTATTACGTTATGGCGTATATCGTTATATACTATTACGTACTGACGTATAACGTTATATCCCATTACGTACTAACGAATAACGTTACATACTATTACGTAATAACGTATAACGTTATGTATTATTACCATATGACGTATAACGTTATATAGTATTACCTTATAACGTATAACGTTATATACTACTACGTACTAACGTATAACGTTATATACTATTACGTAATGTTGTATAACGTTATGTAGTATTACCTTATGACGTATAATGTTATATAGTATTACCTTATAACGTATAACGTTATACACTAATACGTACTAACGTATAACGTTATATCCTATTACGTACTAACGAATAACGTTACATACTATTACGTAATGACGTATAACGTAATGTAGTATGACCTTATGACGTATAACGTTATTTAGTATTGCCTTATAAAGTATAACGTTACATATAATTACGTAATGTCGTATAACGTTATGTAGTAGTACCTTATAATGTATAACGTTATATACTATTACATACTAACGTATAACGTTATATACTACTACGTAATAACGTATAACGTTATATACTATTACGTTATGACGTATAACGTTATATACTATTACGGTATGACGTATATCGTTATATACTATTACGTACTGACGTATAACGTTATATCCTATTACGTACTAACGAATAACGTTACATACTATTACGTAATGACGTATAACGTAATGTAGTATTACCTTATGACGTATAATGTTCTTTAGTATTGCCTTATAAAGTATAACGTTACATATAATTACGTAATGTCGTATAACGTTATGTAGTATTACCTTATGACGTATAACGTTATGTAGTATTAGCTTATGATGTATAACGTTATATAGTATTACCTTATAACGTATAACGTTATATACTATTACGTAATATCGTATAACGTTATATACTATTACGTACTAACGTATAACGTTATATACTATTACGTAATAGCGTCTAACGATATATACTATTACGTACTAACGTATAACGTTATATACTATGACGTAATAAAGTATAACGATATATACTATTATGTACTAACGTATAACGTAATATACTAAAACGTACAAAAACGTATAACGTTATATACTATTACGTAATGTCGTATAACGTTATGTAGTATTACGTTATGACGTAAAACGTTATATACTATTACGTAATAGCGTATAACGATATATACTATTACGTACTAACGTATAACGTTATATACTATTACGTAATAAAGTATAACGATATATACTATTATGTACTAACGTATAACGTAATATACTAAAACGTACAAAAACGTATAACGTTATATACTATTACGTAATGTCGTATAACGTTATGTAGTATTACGTTATGACGTAAAACGTTATATACTATTACGTTATGACGTATATCGTTATATACTATTACGTACTAACGTATATCGACATATACTATTACGTAATAACGTATACGCTATGAAGTATTAGCTTATGACGTATAACGTTATATAGTATTACCTTATAACGTATAACGTTATATACTACTACGTACTAACGTATAATGTTATATACTATTACGTAATGTCGTATAACGTTATGTAGTGTTTCCTTATGACGTATACCGTTATGTAGTATTACCTTATAACGTATAACGTTATATACTATTACGTTATGACGTATAACGTTATATACTATTACGTTATGACGTATATCGTTATATACTATTACGTACTGACGTATAACGTTATATCCTATTACGTACTAACGAATAACGTTACATACTATTACGTAATGTCGTATAACGTTATGTAGTATTTCCTTATGACGTATAACGTTATGTAGTATTAGCTTATGATGTATAACGTCATATAGTATTACCTTATAACGTATAACGTTATATACTATTACGTACTAACGTATAACGTTATATACTATTACGTAATGTCGTATAACGTTATGTAGTATTACCTTATGACGTATAACGTTATGTAGTATTATCTTATGATGTTTAACGTTATATAGTATTACCTTATAACGTATAACGTTATATACTATTACGTAATAGCGTATAACGTTATATACTATTACGTTATGACGTATAACGTTATGTAGTATTACCTTATAACGTATAACGTTATATACTATTACGTACTAACGTATAACGCTATTACGTTGTGACGTAAAACGTAATATAGTATTACCTTATAACGTGTAACGTTATATACTATTACGTACTAACGTATAACGTTATATACTATTACGTACTAACGTATAACGTTATATACTATTACGAAATGTCGTATATCGTTATGTAGTATTACCTTATGACGTATAACGTTATGTAGTATTACCTTATAACGTATAACGTTATATACTATTACGTTATGACATATAACGTTATGTAGTATTACCTAATGACGTATAACGTTATATACTATTACGTAATGACGTATAACGTTATGTATTATTACCATATGACGTATAACGTTATGTAGTATTACCTTATAGCGTATAACGTTATATACTATTACATACTAACGTATAACGTTATATACTACTACGTAATAAAGTAAGACGTTATATACTATTACGTTATGACGTATATCGTTATATACTATCACGTACCGACGCATAACGTTATAAACTATTACGTAATAACGTATAACGTTATATACTATTACGTACTAACATATAACGTTATATACTAGTACGTACTAACGTATAACGTAATATACTATTACATAATAACGTATACGCTATGTAGTATTAGCTTATGACGTATAAAGTTATATAGTATTACCTTATAACGTATAACGTTATATACTATTACGTACTAACGTATAACGTTATATACTATTACGTAATAGTATATAACGTTATATACTATTACATACTAACGTATCACGATATATACTATTACGTACTAACGTATAACGTAATATATTATTACGTAATAACGTATAACGCTATGTAGTATTAGCTTATGATGTACAACGTTATATAGTAATACCTTATAACGTATAACGTTATATACTATTACGTACTAACATATAACGTTATATACTATTACGTAATGTCGTATAACGTTATGTAGTATTACCTTATGACGTATAACGTTATATAGTAGTACCTTATAACGTATAACGTTATACACTAATACGTACTAACGTATAACGTTATATCCTATTACGTTATAACGAATAACGTTACATACTATTACGTAATGACGTATAACGTAATGTAGTATGACCTTATGACGTATAACGTTATTTAGTATTGCCTTATAAAGTATAACGTTACATATAATTACGTTATGTCGTATAACGTTATGTAGTAGTACCTTATAATGTATAACGTTATATACTATTACATACTAACGTATAACGTTATATACTACTACGTACTAACGTATAACGTTATATATTATTACGTACTAACGTATAACGTTATATACTATTACGTAATGTCGTATAACGTTCTGTAGTATTACCTTAGAACGTTTAACGTTGTATACTATTACGTTATGACGTATAACGTTATGTAGTATTACCTTATAACGTATAACGTTATATACTATTACGTAATAGCGCATAATGTTATATACTATTACGTACTATCGTATAACGTTACATACTATTACGTAATAACGTATAACGATATATTCTATTACGTACTAACGTATAACGTAATATACTATTACGTAATAACGTATAACGCTATGTAGTATCAGCTTATGATGTATAACGTTATATAGTAACACCTTATAACGTATAACGTTATATACTATTACGTAATGTCGTATAACGTTATGTAGTATTACCTTATAACGTATAACGTTATATACTATTACGATATGACGTATAACGTTATGTAGTATTAGCTTATGATGTATAACGTTATATAGTATTACCTTATAACGTATAACGTTATATACTATTACGTAATAGCGTATAACGTTATATACTATTACGTACTAACGTATAAGGTAATATACTATTACGTAATGACGTATAACGATATGTAGTATTACCTTATGACGTATAACGTTATATAGTATTACCTTATAACGTATAACGTTATATACGATTACGTACTAACGTATAACGTTATATACTAGTACGTACTAACGTATCACGACATATACTATTACGTAATAACGTATACGCTATGTAGTATTAGCTTATGATGTATAACGTTATATAGTATTACCTTACAACGTATAACGTTGAATACTATTACGTAATAGCGTATAACGTTATATACTATTACGTACTAACGAATAACGTTATATAGTATTACAGTATGACGTAAAACATTATATGCTATAACGTACTAACGTTTAACGTTATATACTATTATGTAATGACGTATAACGTTATGTAGTATTACCTTATGACGTATAACGTTATGTAGTATTACCTTATAACGTATAACGTTATATACTATTACGATATGACGTATAACGTTATGTAGTATTAGCTTATGATGTATAACGTTATATAGTATTACCTTATAACGTATAACGTTATATACTATTACGTAATAGCGTATAACGTTATATACCATTACGTAGTGACGTATAACGTTATGTAGCATTACGTTATGACGTATATCGTTATATACTATTACGTACTGACGTATAACGTAATATACTGTTACGTACTAACGTATAACGTTATATACTAGTACGTAATGTCGTATAACGTTATGTAGTATTACCTTATGACGTATAACGTTATGTAGTATTACCTTATAGCGTATAACGTTATATACTATTACGTTATGACGTATAACGTTATGTAGTATTAGCTTATGATGTATAACGTTATATAGTATTACCTTACAACGTATAACGTTGTATACTATTACGTAATAGCGTATAACGTTATATACTATTACGTTATGACGTATAACGTTTAGTAGTGTTAGCTTATGATGTATAACGATATATAGTGTTACCTTACAACGTATATCGTTGTATACTATTACGTAATAGCGTATAACGTTATATACTATTACGTACTAACGTATAAGGTAATATACTATTACGTAATGACGTATAACGATATGTAGTATTACCTTATGACGTATAACGTTATATAGTATTACCTTATAACGTATAACGTTATACACTAATACGTACTAACGTATAACGTTATATCCTATTACGTACTAACGTATAACGTTATATACTATTACGTAATGTCGTATAACGTTATGTAGTACTACCTTATGACGTATAACGTTATGTAGTATTAGCCTATGATGTATAACGTTATATAGTATTACCTTATAACGTATAACGTTATATAGTATTACGTAATAGCGTATAACGTTATATACTATTACGTACTAACGTATAACGTTATATACTTTTACGTAATAACGTAGAACGATATATACTATTACGTACTAACGTATAACGTTATATACTAAAACGTACAAACGTATAACGTTATATACTATTACGTAATGTCGTATAACGTTATGTAGTATTACGTTATGACGTATAACGTTATATACTATTACGTAATGGAGTATAACGTAATGTAGTATTACCTTATAACGTATAACGTTATACACTAATACGTACTAACGTATAACGCTATATCCTATTACGTACTAACGAATAACGTTACATACTATTACATAATGACGTATAACGTAATGTAGTATGACCTTATGACGTATAACGTTATTTAGTATTGCCTCATAAAGTATAACGTTACATATAATTACGTAATGTCGTATAACGTTATGTAGTAGTACCTTATAATGTATAACGTTATATACTATTACATACTAACGTATAACGTTATATACTACTACGTAATAACGTATAACGTTATATACTATTACGTTATGACGTATAACGTTATATACTATTACGTTATGACGTATATTGTTATATACTATTACGTACTGACGTATAACGTTATAACCTATTACGTACTAACGAATAACGTTACATACTATTACGTAATGACGTATAACGTAATGTAGTATTACCTTATGACGTAAAACGTTATTTAGTATTGCCTTATAAAGTATAACGTTACATATAATTACGTAATGTCGTATAACGTTAGAATTATTACGTAATGTCGTATAACGTTATATACTATTACGTTATGACGTATAACGTTATGTAGTATTAGCTTATGACGTATAACGTTATATAGTATTACTTTATAACGTATACCGTTATATACTATTACGTACTACCGTATAACGTTATATACTGTTACGTAATGTCGTATAACGTTATGTAGTATTACCTTATGACGTATAACGTTATGTAGTACTAGCTTATGATGTATAACGTTATATAGTACTACCTTATAACGTATAACGTTATATACTATTACGTAATAGCGTATAACGTTATATAATATTACGTCCTAACGTATAACGTTATTTACTATTACGTAATAACGTATAACGATATATACTATTACGTACAAACGTATAACGTAATGTATTATTACGTAATAACGTATAACGCTATATACTATTACGTACTAACGTATAACGTTATATGCTATTACGTGATGTCGTATAACGTTATGTAGTATTAGCTTATGATGTATAACGTTATAGAGTAACACCTTATAACGTATAACGTTATATACTATTACGTACTAACGTATAACGACATATACTATTACGTAATAACGTATACGCTATGAAGTAGTAGCTTATGACGTATAACGTTATATAGTATTACCTTATAACGTATAACGTTATATACTATTACGTAATAACGTATAACGCTATGTAGTATTACCTAATGACGTATAACGTTATGTAGTATTACCTTATGACGTATAACGTTATGTAGTATTACCTTATAACGTATAACGTTATATACTATTACATACTAACGTATAACGTTATATACTACTATGTAATAAAGTATAACGTTATATACTATTACGTTATGACGTATATCGTTATATACTATCACGTACCGACGCATAACGTTATAAACTATTACGTAATAACGTATAACGTTATATACTATTACGTACTAACATATAACGTTATATACTAGTACGTACTAACGTATAACGTAATATACTATTACATAATAACGTATACGCTATGTAGTATTAGCTTATGACGTATAACGTTTTATAGTATTACCTTATAACGTATAACGTTATATACTATTACGTACTAACGTATAACGTTATATACTATTACGTAATGTCGTATAACGTTATGTAGTATTACCTTATGACGTATAACGTTATGTAGTATTACCTTATAACGTATAACGTTATATACTATTACGTAATAGTATATAACGTTATATACTATTACGTACTAACGTATAACGTTATATACTATTACGTAATAACGTATCACGATATATACTATTACGTACTAACGTATAACGTAATATATTATTACGCAATAACGTATAACGCTATGTAGTATTAGCTTATGATGTATAACGTTATATAGTAATACCTTATAACGTATAACGTTATATACTATTACGTAATAACGTATAACGTTATATACTATTGCGTAATGTTGTATAACGTTATGTAGTATTACCTTATGACGTATAACGTTATATAGTATTACCTTATAACGTATAACGTTATACACTAATACGGACTAACGTATAACGTTATATCCTATTACGTACTAACGAATAACGTTACATATAATTACGTAATGTCGTATAACGTTATGTAGTATTACCTTATGACGTATAACGTTATGTAGTATTAGCTTATGATGTATAACGTTATATAGTATTACCTTATAACGTATAACGTTATATACTATTACGTAATAGCGTATAACGTTATATACTATTACGTACTAACGTATAACGTTATATACTATTACGTAATAGCGTATAACGATATATACTATTACGTACTAACGTATAACGTTATATACTATTACGTAATAAAGTATAACGATATATACTATTATGTACTAACGTATAACGTAATATACTAAAACGTACAAAAACGTATAACGTTATATACTATTACGTAATGTCGTATAACGTTATGTAGTATTACGTTATGACGTAAAACGTTATATACTATTACGTTATGACGTATATCGTTATATACTATTACGTACTAACGTATATCGACATATACTATTACGTAATAACGTATACGCTATGAAGTATTAGCTTATGACGTATAACGTTATATAGTATTACCTTATAACGTATAACGTTATATACTACTACGTACTAACGTATAACGTTATATACTATTACGTAATGTCGTATACCGTTATGTAGTATTACGTTATGACGTATAACGTTATATACTATTACGTTATGGCGTATATCGTTATATACTATTACGTACTGACGTATAACGTTATATCCTATTACGTACTAACGAATAACGTTACATACTATTACGTAATAACGTATAACGTTATGTATTATTACCATATGACGTATAACGTTATATAGTATTACCTTATAACGTATAACGTTATATACTACTACGTACTAACGTATAACGTTATATACTATTACGTAATGTTGTATAACGTTATGTAGTATTACCTTATGACGTATAATGTTATATAGTATTACCTTATAACGTATAACGTTATACACTAATACGTACTAACGTATAACGTTATATCCTATTACGTACTAACGAATAACGTTACATACTATTACGTAATGACGTATAACGTAATGTAGTATGACCTTATGACGTATAACGTTATTTAGTATTGCCTTATAAAGTATAACGTTACATATAATTACGTAATGTCGTATAACGTTATGTAGTAGTACCTTATAATGTATAACGTTATATACTATTACATACTAACGTATAACGTTATATACTACTACGTAATAACGTATAACGTTATATACTATTACGTTATGACGTATAACGTTATATACTATTACGGTATGACGTATATCGTTATATACTATTACGTACTGACGTATAACGTTATATCCTATTACGTACTAACGAATAACGTTACATACTATTACGTAATGACGTATAACGTAATGTAGTATTACCTTATGACGTATAATGTTCTTTAGTATTGCCTTATAAAGTATAACGTTACATATAATTACGTAATGTCGTATAACGTTATGTAGTATTACCTTATGACGTATAACGTTATGTAGTATTAGCTTATGATGTATAACGTTATATAGTATTACCTTATAACGTATAACGTTATATACTATTACGTAATATCGTATAACGTTATATACTATTACGTACTAACGTATAACGTTATATACTATTACGTAATAGCGTCTAACGATATATACTATTACGTACTAACGTATAACGTTATATACTATGACGTAATAAAGTATAACGATATATACTATTATGTACTAACGTATAACGTAATATACTAAAACGTACAAAAACGTATAACGTTATATACTATTACGTAATGTCGTATAACGTTATGTAGTATTACGTTATGACGTAAAACGTTATATACTATTACGTAATAGCGTATAACGATATATACTATTACGTACTAACGTATAACGTTATATACTATTACGTAATAAAGTATAACGATATATACTATTATGTACTAACGTATAACGTAATATACTAAAACGTACAAAAACGTATAACGTTATATACTATTACGTAATGTCGTATAACGTTATGTAGTATTACGTTATGACGTAAAACGTTATATACTATTACGTTATGACGTATATCGTTATATACTATTACGTACTAACGTATATCGACATATACTATTACGTAATAACGTATACGCTATGAAGTATTAGCTTATGACGTATAACGTTATATAGTATTACCTTATAACGTATAACGTTATATACTACTACGTACTAACGTATAATGTTATATACTATTACGTAATGTCGTATAACGTTATGTAGTGTTTCCTTATGACGTATACCGTTATGTAGTATTACCTTATAACGTATAACGTTATATACTATTACGTTATGACGTATAACGTTATATACTATTACGTTATGACGTATATCGTTATATACTATTACGTACTGACGTATAACGTTATATCCTATTACGTACTAACGAATAACGTTACATACTATTACGTAATGTCGTATAACGTTATGTAGTATTTCCTTATGACGTATAACGTTATGTAGTATTAGCTTATGATGTATAACGTTATATAGTATTACCTTATAACGTATAACGTTATATACTATTACGTACTAACGTATAACGTTATATACTATTACGTAATGTCGTATAACGTTATGTAGTATTACCTTATGACGTATAACGTTATGTAGTATTATCTTATGATGTTTAACGTTATATAGTATTACCTTATAACGTATAACGTTATATACTATTACGTAATAGCGTATAACGTTATATACTATTACGTTATGACGTATAACGTTATGTAGTATTAGCTTATAACGTATAACGTTATATACTATTACGTAATAACGTATAACGCTATGTAGCATTAGCTTATGACGTATAACGTAATATAGTATTACCTTATAACGTATACCGTTATATACTATTACGTACTAACGTATAACGTTATATACTATTACGTACTAACGTATAACGTTATATACTATTACGAAATGTCGTATATCGTTATGTAGTATTACCTTATGACGTATAACGTTATGTAGTATTACCTTATAACGTATAACGTTATATACTATTACGTTATGACATATAACGTTATGTAGTATTACCTAATGACGTATAACGTTATATACTATTACGTAATGACGTATAACGTTATGTATTATTACCATATGACGTATAACGTTATGTAGTATTACCTTATAGCGTATAACGTTATATACTATTACATACTAACGTATAACGTTATATACTACTACGTAATAAAGTAAGACGTTATATACTATTACGTTATGACGTATATCGTTATATACTATCACGTACCGACGCATAACGTTATAAACTATTACGTAATAACGTATAACGTTATATACTATTACGTACTAACATATAACGTTATATACTAGTACGTACTAACGTATAACGTAATATACTATTACATAATAACGTATACGCTATGTAGTATTAGCTTATGACGTATAAAGTTATATAGTATTACCTTATAACGTATAACGTTATATACTATTACGTACTAACGTATAACGTTATATACTATTACGTAATAGCGTATAACGTTATATACTATTACATACTAACGTATCACGATATATACTATTACGTACTAACGTATAACGTAATATATTATTACGTAATAACGTATAACGCTATGTAGTATTAGCTTATGATGTACAACGTTATATAGTAATACCTTATAACGTATAACGTTATATACTATTACGTACTAACATATAACGTTATATACTATTACGTAATGTCGTATAACGTTATGTAGTATTACCTTATGACGTATAACGTTATATAGTAGTACCTTATAACGTATAACGTTATACACTAATACGTACTAACGTATAACGTTATATCCTATTACGTTATAACGAATAACGTTACATACTATTACGTAATGACGTATAACGTAATGTAGTATGACCTTATGACGTATAACGTTATTTAGTATTGCCTTATAAAGTATAACGTTACATATAATTACGTTATGTCGTATAACGTTATGTAGTAGTACCTTATAATGTATAACGTTATATACTATTACATACTAACGTATAACGTTATATACTACTACGTACTAACGTATAACGTTATATATTATTACGTACTAACGTATAACGTTATATACTATTACGTAATGTCGTATAACGTTCTGTAGTATTACCTTAGAACGTTTAACGTTGTATACTATTACGTTATGACGTATAACGTTATGTAGTATTACCTTATAACGTATAACGTTATATACTATTACGTAATAGCGCATAATGTTATATACTATTACGTACTATCGTATAACGTTACATACTATTACGTAATAACGTATAACGATATATTCTATTACGTACTAACGTATAACGTAATATACTATTACGTAATAACGTATAACGCTATGTAGTATCAGCTTATGATGTATAACGTTATATAGTAACACCTTATAACGTATAACGTTATATACTATTACGTAATGTCGTATAACGTTATGTAGTATTACCTTATAACGTATAACGTTATATACTATTACGATATGACGTATAACGTTATGTAGTATTAGCTTATGATGTATAACGTTATATAGTATTACCTTATAACGTATAACGTTATATACTATTACGTAATAGCGTATAACGTTATATACTATTACGTACTAACGTAAAACCATATATACTATTACGTAATAACGTATACCGTTATATACTATTACGTTATGACGTATAACGTTATATACTATTACGTTATGACGTATATCTTTATATACTATTAGGTACTGACGTATAACGTTATGTAGTATTAGCTTATGATGTATAACGTTATATAATATCGCCTTATAACGTATAACGTTATATACTATTAAGTACTAAAGTATAACGTTATATACTACTATGTACTAACGTATAACGTTATATACTATTATGTAATGACGTATAACTTTATTTAGTATTACCTTATGACGTATAACGTTATATAATATTACCTTATAACGTATAACGTTATATACTATTACGTAATAGCGTATAACGTTATATAATATTACGGAATAGCGTATAACGTTATATACTATTACGTACTAACGAATAACGTTATATACTATTACGTAATGACGTATAACGTAATATAGTATTACCTTATGACGTATAACGTTATTTAGTATTGCCTTATAAAGTATAACGTTACATATAATTGCGTAATGACGTATAACGTTATGTATTATTACCATATGACGTACAACGTTATGTAGTATTACCTTATAACGTATAACGTTATATACTATTACATACTAACGTATAATGTTATATACTACTACGTAATAACGTATAACGTTATATACTATTACGTTATGACGTATAACGTTATATACTATTACGTTATGACGTATATCGTTATATACTATTACGTACTGACGTATAAAGTTATATACTATTACGTAATAACGTATAACGTTATATACGATTACGTACTAACGTATCACGACATATACTATTACGTAATAACGTATACGCTATGTAGTATTAGCTTATGATGTATAACGTTATATAGTATTACCTTCCAACGTATAACGTTGAATACTATTACGTAATAGCGTATAACGTTATATACTATTACGTACTAACGAATAACGTTATATAGTATTACAGTATGACGTAAAACATTATATGCTATAACGTACTAACGTTTAACGTTATATACTATTATGTAATGACGTATAACGTTATGTAGTATTACCTTATGACGTATAACGTTATGTAGTATTACCTTATAACGTATAACGTTATATACTATTACGATATGACGTATAACGTTATGTAGTATTAGCTTATGATGTATAACGTTATATAGTATTACCTTATAACGTATAACGTTATATACTATTACGTAATAGCGTATAACGTTATATACCATTACGTAGTGACGTATAACGTTATGTAGCATTACGTTATGACGTATATCGTTATATACCATTACGTACTGACGTATAACGTAGTATACTATTACGTACTAACGTATAACGTTATATACTAGTACGTAATGTCGTATAACGTTATGTAGTATTACCTTATGACGTATAACGTTATGTAGTATTACCTTATAACGTATAACGTTATATACTATTACGTTATGACGTATAACGTTATGTAGTATTAGCTTATGATGTATAACGTTATATAGTATTACCTTACAACGTATAACGTTGTATACTATTACGTAATAGCGTATAACGTTATATACTATTACGTTATGACGTATAACGTTTAGTAGTGTTAGCTTATGATGTATAACGATATATAGTATTACCTTACAACGTATATCGTTGTATACTATTACGTAATAGCGTATAACGTTATATACTATTACGTACTAACGTATAAGGTAATATACTATTACGTAATGACGTATAACGATATGTAGTATTACCTTATGACGTATAACGTTATATAGTATTACCTTATAACGTATAACGTTATACACTAATACGTACTAACGTATAACGTTATATCCTATTACGTACTAACGTATAACGTTATATACTATTACGTAATATCGTATAACGTTATGTAGTACTACCTTATGACGTATAACGTTATGTAGTATTAGCCTATGATGTATAACGTTATATAGTATTACCTTATAACGTATAACGTTATATACTATTACGTAATGTCGTATAACGTTATGTAGTATTACCTTATGACGTATAACGTTATGTAGTATTACCTTATAACGTATAGCGTTATATACAATTACGTTATGACGTATAACGTTATGCACTATTGCGTACTAACGTATAACGTTATATACTATTACGTACTAACGTATAACGTTATATACTATTACGTAATGTCGTATAACGTTATGTAGTATTGCCTTATGTCCTATGACGTTATGTAGTATTACCAAATGACGTATAACGTTATATACTATTACGTAATGACGTATAACGAAATGTAGTATTACCTTATGACGTATAACGTTATTTAGTATTGCCTTATAAAGTATAACGTTACATATAATTACGTGATGACGTATAACGTTATGTATTATTACCATATGACGTATAACGTTATGTAGTATTACCTTATAACGTATAACGTTATATACTATTACGTAATAGCGCATAATGTTATATACTATTACGTACTATCGTGTAACGTTACATACTATTACGTAATAACGTATAACGATATATTCTATTACGTACTAACGTATAACGTAATATACTATTACGTAATAACGTATAACGCTATGTAGTATCAGCTTATGACGTATAACGTTATATAGTATTACCTTATAACGCATACTGTTATATACTATTACGTACTAACGTATAACGTTATATATTATTACGTACTAACGTATAACGTTATATAGTAGTACGTACTAACGTATAACGTAATATACTATTACGTAATAACGTATACGCTATGTAGTATTAGCTTATGACGTATAACGTTACATAGTATTACCTTATAACGTATAACGTTATATACTATTTCGTACTAACGTATAACGTTATATACTATTACGTAATGTTGTATAACGTTCTGTAGTATTACCTTATAACGTTTAACGTTATATACTATTACGTTATGACGTATAACGTTATGTAGTATTAGCTTATGATGTATAACGTTATATAGTATTACCTTATAACGTATAACGTTATATAGTATTACGTACTAACGTATAACGTTATATACTATTACGTAATGTCGTATAAAGTTATGTAGTATTACCTTATGACGTATAACGTTATGTAGTATTACCTTATAACGTATAGCGTTATATACTATTACGTTATGACGTATAACGTTATGTAGTATTACCTTATAACGTATAACGTTATGTACTATTACGTTATGACGTATAACGTTATGTAGTATTAGCTTATAACGTATAACGTTATATACTATTACGTAATAACGTATAACGCTATGTAGCATTAGCTTATGACGTATAACGTAATATAGTATTACCTTATAACGTATACCGTTATATACTATTACGTACTAACGTATAACGTTATATACTATTACGTACTAACGTATAACGTTTTATAGTATTACCTTATAACGTATAACGTTATATACTATTACGTACTAACGTATAACGTTATATACTATTACGTAATGTCGTATAACGTTATGTAGTATTACCTTATGACGTATAACGTTATGTAGTATTACCTTATAACGTATAACGTTATATACTATTACGTAATAGCGTATAACGTTATATACTATTACGTACTAACGTATAACGTTATATACTATTACGTAATAACGTATCACGATATATACTATTACGTACTAACGTATAACGTAATATATTATTACGCAATAACGTATAACGCTATGTAGTATTAGCTTATGATGTATAACGTTATATAGTAATACCTTATAACGTATAACGTTATATACTATTACGTAATAACGTATAACGTTATATACTATTGCGTAATGTTGTATAACGTTATGTAGTATTACCTTATGACGTATAACGTTATATAGTATTACCTTATAACGTATAACGTTATACACTAATACGGACTAACGTATAACGTTATATCCTATTACGTACTAACGAATAACGTTACATATAATTACGTAATGTCGTATAACGTTATGTAGTAGTACCTTATAATGTATAACGTTATATACTAGTACATACTAACGTATAACGTTATATACTACTACGTAATAACGTATAACGTTATATACTATTACGTACTAACGTATAACGTTATATACTATTACGTAATGTCGTATAACGTTATGTAGTATTACCTTATGACGTATAACGTTATGTAGTATTAGCTTATGATGTATAACGTTATATAGTATTACCTTATAACGTATAACGTTATATACTATTACGTAATAGCGTATAACGTTATATACTATTACGTACTAACGTATAACGTTATATACTATTACGTAATAGCGTATAACGATATATACTATTACGTACTAACGTATAACGTTATATACTATTACGTAATAAAGTATAACGATATATACTATTATGTACTAACGTATAACGTAATATACTAAAACGTACAAAAACGTATAACGTTATATACTATTACGTAATGTCGTATAACGTTATGTAGTATTACGTTATGACGTAAAACGTTATATACGATTACGTTATGACGTATATCGTTATATACTATTACGTACTAACGTATATCGACATATACTATTACGTAATAACGTATACGCTATGAAGTATTAGCTTATGACGTATAACGTTATATAGTATTACCTTATAACGTATAACGTTATATACTACTACGTACTAACGTATAACGTTATATACTATTACGTAATGTCGTATAACGTTATGTAGTGTTTCCTTATGACGTATACCGTTATGTAGTATTACCTTATAACGTATAACGTTATATACTATTACGTTATGACGTATAACGTTATATACTATTACGTTATGACGTATATCGTTATATACTATTACGTACTGACGTATAACGTTATATCCTATTACGTACTAACGAATAACGTTACATACTATTACGTAATAACGTATAACGTTATGTATTATTACCATATGACGTATAACGTTATATAGTATTACCTTATAACGTATAACGTTATATACTACTACGTACTAACGTATAACGTTATATACTATTACGTAATGTTATATAACGTTATGTAGTATTACCTTATGACGTATAATGTTATATAGTATTACCTTATAACGTATAACGTTATACACTAATACGTACTAACGTATAACGTTATACGTTACATACTATTACGTAATGACGTATAACGTAATGTAGTATGACCTTATGACGTATAACGTTATTTAGTATTGCCTTATAAAGTATAACGTTACATATAATTACGTAATGTCGTATAACGTTATGTAGTAGTACCTTATAATGTATAACGTTATATACTATTACATACTAACGTATAACGTTATATACTACTACGTAATAACGTATAACGTGATATACTATTACGTTATGACGTATAACGTTATATACTATTACGGTATGACGTATATCGTTATATACTATTACGTACTGACGTATAACGTTATATCCTATTACGTACTAACGAATAACGTTACATACTATTACGTAATGACGTATAACGTAATGTAGTATTACCTTATGACGTATAACGTTCTTTAGTATTGCCTTATAAAGTATAACATTACATATAATTACGTAATGTCGTATAACGTTATGTAGTATTACCTTATGACGTATAACGTTATGTAGTATTAGCTTATGATGTATAACGTTATATAGTATTACCTTATAACGTATAACGTTATATACTATTACGTAATATCGTATAACGTTATATACTATTACGTACTAACGTATAACGTTATATACTATTACGTAATAGCGTCTAACGATATATACTATTACGTACTAACGTATAACGTTATATACTATGACGTAATAAAGTATAACGATATATACTATTATGTACTAACGTATAACGTAATATACTAAAACGTACAAAAACGTATAACGTTATATACTATTACGTAATGTCGTATAACGTTATGTAGTATTACGTTATGACGTAAAACGTTATATACTATTACATACTAACGTATAACGTTATATACTCCTACGCAATGACGTATAACGTTATATAGTATTACGTTATGACGTATACCGTTATATACTAAAACGTACAAACGTATAACGTTTTATACTATTACGTACTAACGTATAACGTTATATACTAGTACGTACTAACGTGTAACGTTATATACTATTACGTAATGTCGTATAATTTTATGTAGTATTACCTTATGACGTATAACGTTATGTAGTATTACCTTATAACGTATAACGTTTTATACTATTACGTACTAACGTATAACGTTATATACTAGTACGTACAAACGTATAACGTTTTATACTATTACGTACTAACGTATAACGTTATATACTAGTACGTACTAACGTATAACGTTATATACTATTACGTAATATCGTATAATTTTATGCAGTATTACCTTATGACGTATAACGTTATGAAGTATTACCTTATAACGTATAACGTTATATACTATTACGTACTAACGTATAACGTTATATACTAAAACGTACAAACGTATAACGTTATATACTATTACGTAATGTCGTATAACGTTATGTAGTATTACCTTATGACGTATAACGTTATGTAGTATTACCTTATGACGTATAACGTTATGTAGTATTAGCTTATGATGTATAACGTTATATAGTATTACCTTATAACGTATAACGTTAAATACTATTACGTAATAGCGTATAACGTTATATACTATTACGTACTAACGTATGACGTTATATACTATTACGTAATAACGTATAACGATATATACTATTACGTACTAACGTATAACGTTATATACGAAAACGTACAAACGTATAACGTTATATACTATTACGTAATGTCGTATAACGTTATGTAGTATTACGTTATGACGTAAAACGTTATATACTATTACGTTATGACGTATAACGTTATATACTACTACGTAATAACGTATAACGTTATGTACTATTACGTTATGACGTATAACGTTATATACTATTACGTTATGACGTATATCGATATATACTAGTACGTACGGACGCATAACGTTACAAACTATAACGTAATAACGTATAACGTTATATACTATTGCGTACTAACGTATAACGAAATATAGTAGTACGTACTAACGTATAACGTAATATACTATTACGTAATAACGTATACGCTATGTAGTATTAGCTTATGACGTATAACGTTACATAGTATTACCTTACAACGTATAACGTTATATACTATTACGTACTAACGTATAACGTTATATACTATTTCGTTATGACGTATAACGTTATGTAGTATTAGCTTATGATGTATAACGTTATATAGTATTACCTTATAACGTATAACGTTATATTCTATTACGTAATAGCGTATAACGTTATATACTATTACGTACTAACGTATAACACTATATAATATTACGTAATGTCGAATAACGTTATGTAGTATTGCGTTATGGCGTAAAACGTTATATACTATTACGTTATGACGTATATCGTTATACACTATTACGTACTAACGTATAACGACATATACTATTACGTAATAACGTATACGCTATGTAGTATTAGCTTATGACGTATAACGTTATATAGTATTACCTTATAACGTATAACGTTATATACTATTACGTACTAACGTATAACGTTATATACTATTACGTAATGTCGTATAACGTTATGTAGTATTACCTTATGACGTATAGCCTTATGTAGTATTACCTTATAACGTATAACGTTATATACTATTACGTAATAACGTATAACGCTATGTAGTATTAGCTTATGACGTAAAACGTTATATAGTATTACCTTATAACGTATACCGTTATATACTATTACGTACTAACGTATAACGTCATATACTATTACGTAATGTCGTATAACGTTATGTAGTATTACCTAATGACGTATAACGTTATGTAGTATTACCTTATAACGTATAGCGTTATATACTATTACGTTATGACGTATAACGTTATATACTACTACGTAATAACGAATAACGTTATGTACTATTACGTTATGACGTATAACGTTATATACTATTACGTTATGACGTATATCGTTATATACTAGTACATACGGACGCATAACGTTATAAACAATAACGTAATAACGTATAACGTTATATACTATTGCGTTCTAACGTATAACGTAATATACTATTACGTAATAACGTATACGCTATGTAGTATTAGCTTATGACGTATAACGTTACATAGTATTACCTTACAACGTATAACGTTATATACTATTACGTACTAACGTATAACGTTATGTAGTATTTCCTTATGACGTATAACGTTATGTAGTATTACCTTATAACGTATAACGTTATATACTATTACGTAATAACGTATAGCGCTATGTAGTATTAGCTTATCACGTATAACGTTATATAGTATTACCTTATAACGTATAGCGTTATATACTAATACGTACTAACGTATAACGTTATATACTAAAACGTACAAACATATAACGTTATATACTATTACATAATGTCGTATAACGTTATGTAGTATTACGTACTAACGTATAACGTTATATACTATTACGTAATGTCGTATAACGTTCTGTAGTATTACCTTATGACGTATAACGTTATGTAGTATTACCTTATAACGTATAGCGTTATATACTATTACGTTATGACGTATAACGTTATGTAGTATTAGCTTATGAAGTATAACGTTATATAGTATTACCTTATAACGTATAACGTTATATACTATTACGTAATAGCGTATAACGTTATATACTATTACGTAATGTCGTACAACGTCATGTAGTATTACGTACTAACGTATAACGTTATATACTATTACGTAATGTCGTATAACGTTCTGTAGTATTACCTTATGACGTATAACGTTATGTAGTATTACCTTATAACGTATAGCGTTATATACTATTACGTTATGACGTATAACGTTATGTAGTATTAGCTTATGAAGTATAACGTTATATAGTATTACCTTATAACGTATAACGTTATATACTATTACGTAATAGCGTATAACGTTATATACTATTACGTACTATCGTATAACGTTATATACTATTACGTAATAACGTATAACGATATATTCTATTACGTAATAACGTATAACGCTATGTAGTATCAGCTTATGACGTATAACGTTATTTAGTATTGCCTTATAATGTATAACGTTACATATAATTACGTTATGACGTATGACGTTATGTAGTATTAGCTTATGATGTATAACGTTATATAGTATTACCTTATAACGTATAACGTTATATATTATTACGTAATAGCGTATAACGTTATATACTATTACGTACTAACGTATAACGTTATATACTATTACGTAATAACGTATAACGATATATACTATTACGTACTAACGTATAACGTTATATACTATTACGTACTAACGTATAACGTTATATACTATTACGTGATGTCGTATAACGTTATGTAGTATTAGCTTATGATGTATAACGTTATATAGTAACACCTTATAACGTATAACGTTATATACCATTACGTACTAACGTATAACATTATATACTATTACGTAATGTCGTATAACGTTATGTAGTATTACCTTATGACGTATAACGTTATGTAGTATTAGCTTATGATGTATAACGTTATATAGTATTACCTTATAACGTATAACGTTAAATACTATTACGTAATAGCGTATAACGTTATATACTATTACGTACTAACGTATGACGTTATATACTATTACGTAATAACGTATAACGATATATACTATTACGTACTAACGTATAACGTTATATACTAAAACGTACAAACGTATAACGTTACATACTATTACGTAATGTCGTATAACGTTATGTAGTATTACGTTATGACGTAAAACGTTATATACTATTACGTTATGACGTATATCGTTATATACTATTACGTACTAACGTATAACGACATATACTATTAAGTAATAACGTATACGCTATGAAGTATTAGCTTATGACGTATAACGTTATATAGTATTACCTTATAACGTATAACGTTATATACTACTACGTACTAACGTATAACGTTATATATTATTACGTACTAACGTATAACGTTATATACTATTACGTAATGTCGTATAACGTTCTGTTGTATTACCTTAGAACGTTTAACGTTATATACTATTACGTACTAACGTATAACCTTATATACTAAAACGTACAAACGTATAACGTTTTATACTATTACGTAATGTCCTATAACGTTATGTAGTATTACCTTATGACGTATAACGTTATGTAGTATTACCTTATAACGTATAGCGTTATATACTATTACGTTATGACTTATAACGTTATGTAGTATTACCTTATAACGTATAACGTTATATACTATTACGTAATAGCGTATAACGTTATATACTATTACGTACTAACGTATAACGTTATATACTATTACGTAATAACGTATAACGCTATGTGGTATTACCTTATAACGTTTAACGTTATATACTATTACCTTATAACGTATACCGTTATATACTATTACGTACTAACGTATAACGTTATATACTATTACGTAATATCGTATAACGTTATGTAGTATTACCTTATGACGTATAACGTTATGTAGTATTACCTTATTACGTAAAACGTTATATACTATTACGTAATAGCGTATAACGTTATATACTATTACGTACTAACGTATAACGTTATATACTATTACGTAATAACGTATAACGCTATGTAGTATTAGCTTATGACGTATAACGTTATATAGTATTACCTTATAACGTATACCGTTATATACTATTACGTACTAACGTATAACGTTATATACTATTACGTACTAACGTATAACGTTATATTCTATTACGTACTAACGTATAACGTTATATACTATTACGTAATGTCGTATAACGTTATGTAGTATTACCTTATGACGTATAACGTTATGTAGTATTAGCTTAAGATGTATAACGTTATATAGTATTACCTTATAACGTATAACGTTATATACTATTACGTACTAACGTATAGCGTTATATACTAAAACGTACAAACGTATAACGTTGTATACTATTGCGTAATGTCGTATAACGTTATGTAGTATTACGTTATGACGTAAAACGTTATATACTATTACGTTATGACGTATATCGTTATATACTATTACGTACTGACGTATAACGTTATATACTATTACGTAATAACGTATAACGTTATATACTATTACGTACTAACGTATAACGTTATATACTATTACGTACTAACGTATAACGTTATATACTATTACGTAATAACGTATAACGCTATGTAGTATTACCTTATAACGTTTAACGTTATATACTATTACCTTATGACGTATATCGTTATATCCCATTACGTACCGACGCATAACGTTATATACTATTACGTACTAACGTATAACGTTATACACTATTACGTACTAACGTATAACGTTATATACTATTACGTAATACCGTATAACGTTATGTAGTATTACCTTATGACGTATAACGTTATGTAGTATTACCTTATAACGTATAACGTTATATACTATTACGTAATAGCGTATAACGTTATATACTATTACGTACTAACGTATAACGTTATATACTATTACGTAATAACGTATAACGCTATGTAGTATTACCTTATAACGTTTAACGTTATATACTATTACCTTATGACGTATATCGTTATATACCATTACGTACCGACGGATAACGTTATATACTATTACGTACTAACGTATAACGTTATATACTATTACGTACTAACGTATAACGTTATATACTATTACGTAATACCGTATAACGTTATGTAGTATTACCTTATGACGTATAACGTTATGTAGTATTACCTTATAACGTATAACGTTATATACTATTACGTAATAGCGTATAACGTTATATACTATTACGTACTAACGTATAACGTTATATACTATTACGTAATAACGTATAACGCTATGTAGTATTAGCTTGTGACGTATAACGTTATATAGTATTACCTTATAACGTATACCGTTATATACTATTACGTACTAACGTATAACGTTATATACTATTACGTACTAACGTATAACGTTATATTCTATTACGTACTAACGTATAACGTTATATACTATTACGTAATGTCGTATAACGTTATGTAGTATTACCTTATGACGTATAACGTTATGTAGTATTAGCTTAAGATGTATAACGTTATATAGTATTACCTTATAACGTATAACGTTATATACTATTACGTACTAACGTATAGCGTTATATACTAAAACGTACAAACGTATAACGTTGTATACTATTGCGTAATGTCGTATAACGTTATGTAGTATTACGTTATGACGTAAAACGTTATATACTATTACGTTATGACGTATATCGTTATATACTATTACGTACTGACGTATAACGTTATATACTATTACGTAATAACGTATAACGTTATATACTATTACGTACTAACGTATAACGTTATATACTATTACGTACTAACGTATAACGACATATACTATTACGTAATGTCGTATAACGTTATGTAGTATTACCTTATAACGTATAACGTTATATACTATTACGTAATAGCGTATAACGTTATATACTATTACGTACTAACGTAAAAGGTTATATACTATTACGTAATAACGTATAACGATATATACTATTACGTACTATCGTGTAACGTAATGTACTATTACGTAATAACGTATAACGCTATGTAGTATTAGCTTATGACGTGTAACGTTATATAGTATTACCTTATAACGTATACCGTTATATACTATTACGTACTAAGGTATAACGTTATATACTATTACGTACTAACGTATAACGTTATATACTATTACGTAATGTCGTATAACGTTATGTAGTATTACCTTATGACGTATAACGTTATGTAGTATTACCTTATAACGTATAACGTTGTATACTATTACGTTATGACGTATAACGTTATGTAGTATTAGCTTATGATGTATAACGTTATATAGTATTACCTTTTAACGTATAACGTTATATACTATTACGTAATAGCGTATAACGTTATATACTATTACGTACTAACGTAAAAGGTTATATACTATTACATACTAACGTATAACGTTATATACTATTACGTACTAACGCATAACGTTATATACTATTACGAAATATCGTATATCGTTATGTAGTATTACCTTATGACGAATAACGTTATGTAGTATTACCTTATAACGTATAACGTTATATGCTATTACGTTATGACATATAACGTTATGTAGTATCACCTAATGACGTATAACGTTATATACTATTACGTAATGACGTATAACGTTATATACTACTACGTAATAACGTATAACGTTATATACTATTACGTACTAACGTATAACGTTATATACTATTACGTACTAACGTATAACGTTATATACTATTACGAAATATCGTATATCGTTATGTAGTATTACCTTATGACGTATAACGTTATGTAGTATTACCTTATAACGTATAACGTTATATACTATTACGTTATGACATAGAACGTTATGTAGTATTACCTAATGACGTATAACGTTATATACTATTACGTAATGACGTATAGCGTTATATACTATTACGTTATGACGTATAACGTTATATATTATTACGTTATGACGTATATCGTTATATACTATTACGTACCGACGCATAACGTTATAAACTATTACGTAATAACGTATAACGTTATGTACTATTACGTACTAACGTATAATGTTATATACTATTACGTAATGTCGTATAACGTTATGTAGTATTACCTTATGACGTATAACGTTATGTAGTATTACCTTATGACGTATAACGTTATGTAGTATTACCTTATAACGTATAACGTTATATACTATTACGTTATGACATATAACGTTATGTAGTATTAACTTATAACGTATCACGTTATATACTATTACGTACTAACGTATAACGTTTTATACTAGTACGTAATAAGGTATAACGTTATGTAGTATGACCTTATAACGTATAACGTTATATACTATTACGTACTAACGTATAACGTTATATACAATTACGTAATAACGTACAACGATATGTAGTATTACCTTATAACGTATAACGTTATATACTATTACGTAATAACGTATCACGTTACATACTCTAACGTACTAACGTATAACGTTATGTAGTATTTCCTTATAACGTATGGCGTTACTTACTATTACGTAATAAAGTATAACGTTATGTAGTGTTACCTGATAACGAATAACGTTACATACTGTTACGTAATAAAGTATAACGTTATGTAGTGTTACCTTATAACGTTTAACGTCATATACAATTACGTGCTAACGTATAACGTTATATACAATTAAGTAATAAGGTACAACGTTATGTAGTATTACCTTATAACGTATAACGTCATATACTATTACGTACTAACGTATAACGTTATATAGTATTACGTAATAAGGTATAACGTTATGTAGTATTACCTGATAACGTATGTCGTTATATACTATTACGTACTAACGTATAACGTTATATACTATTAAGTAATAAGGTATAACGTCATGTAGTAATACCTTATAACGTATAACGTCATATACTAATACGTACTAACGTATAACGTTATATACTATTACGCTATAACGCAAAACGTTATGTAGTATTACCTTATAACGTATAACGGTACACACTATTACGTAATAAAGTATAACGTTATGTAGTATTACCTTATAACGTATAACGTCATATACTATTACGTACTAACGTATAACGTTTTATGCTATTACGTAATAAGGTAAAACGTTATGTAGTATTACCTTATAACGTATAACGTTATATACTATTACATAATAACGTATAACGTTATTATATACAATTACGTAAAAACGTACAACGTTATGTAGTATTACCTTATAACGTATAACGTCATATACTATTACGTAATAACGTATCACGTTACATACTCTAACGTACTAACGTATAACGTTATGTAGTATTACCTTATAACGTATAACGTTACATACTATTACGTAATAAAGCATAACGTTATGTAGTATTACCTTATAACGTATAACATTACATACTATTACGTAATATAGTATAACGTTATGTAGTATTACCTTATAACGAATAACGTTACATACTATTACGTAATAAAGTATACCGTTATGTAGTATTACCTTATAACGTATAACGTTATATACTAAAAAGTACTAACGTATAACGTTATATACAATTACGTAATAACGTACAACGTTATGTAGTATTACCTTATAACGTATAACGTTATATACTATTACGAAATAACGTATCACGTTACATACTCTAACGTACTAACGTATAACGTTATGTAGTATTACCTTATAACGTATAACGTTACATACTATTACGTAAAAAAGTATAACGTTATGTAGTTTTACCTTATAACGTATAACGTTACATACTATTACGTAATAAAGTATAACGTTATATACTATTACGCTATAACGCAAAACGTTATGTAGTATTACCTTATAACGTATAACGGTACACACTATTACGTAATAAAGTATAACGTTATGTAGTATTACCTTATAACGTATGACGTCATATACTATTACGTACTAACGTATAACGTTTTATGCTATTACGTAATAAGGTAAAACGTTATGTAGTATTACCTTATAACGTATAACGTCATATACTATTACGTTATGACGTATAACGTTATGTAGTATTAGCTTATGATGTATAACGTTATATAGTATTACCTTATAACGTATAACGTTATATACTATTACGTAATAGCGTATAACGTTATATACTATTACGTACTAACGTAAAAGGTTATATACTATTACGTACTAACGTATAACGTTATATACTATTACGTACTAACGTATAACGTTATATACTATTACGAAATATCGTATATCGTTATGTAGTATTACCTTATGACGTATAACGTTATGTAGTATTACCTTATAACATATAACGTTATGTAGTATTACCTAATGACGTATAACGTTATATACTATTACGTAATGACGTATAACGTTATATACTACTACGTAATAACGTATAACGTTATATACTATTACGTTATGACGTATAACGTTATATATTATTACGTTATGACGTATATCGTTATATACTATTACGTAATGTCGTATAACGTTATATACTAACCACGTAATAACGTATAACGTTATATAGTATTACGTACTAACGTATAACGTTATATACTAGGACGTACTAACGTGTAAGTAATATACTATTACGTAATAAAGTATACGCTATGTAGTATTAGCTTATGACGTATATCGTTATATAGTATTACCTTATAACGTATACCGTTATATACTATAACGTACTAACGTATAACGTTATATACTATTACGTAATGTCGTATAACGTTATGTAGTATTACCTTATGACGTATAACGTTATATATTATTACCTTATAACGTATAGCGTTATATACTATTACGTTATGACGTATAACGTTATGTAGTATTAGCTTATGATGTATAACGTTAAATAGTATTACCTTATAACGTATAACGTTATATGCTATTACGTACTTACGTATAACGTTATATACTATTACGTATAGTCGTATAACGTTATGTAGTATTACCTTATGACGTATAAAGTTATGTAGTATTACCTTATAACGTATAGCGTTATATACTATTACGTTATGACGTATAACGTTATGTAGTATTACCTTATAACGTATAACGTTATATACTATTACGTAATAAAGCATAACGTTATGTAGTATTACCTTATAACGTATAACATTACATACTATTACGTAATATAGTATAACGTTATGTAGTATTACCTTATAACGAATAACGTTACATACTATTACGTAATAAAGTATACCGTTATGTAGTATTACCTTATAACGTATAACGTTATATACTAAAAAGTACTAACGTATAACGTTATATACAATTACGTAATAACGTACAACGTTATGTAGTATTACCTTATAACGTATAACGTTATATACTATTACGAAATAACGTATCACGTTACATACTCTAACGTACTAACGTATAACGTTATGTAGTATTACCTTATAACGTATAACGTTACATACTATTACGTAAAAAAGTATAACGTTATGTAGTTTTACCTTATAACGTATAACGTTACATACTATTACGTAATAAAGTATAACGTTATATACTATTACGCTATAACGCAAAACGTTATGTAGTATTACCTTATAACGTATAACGGTACACACTATTACGTAATAAAGTATAACGTTATGTAGTATTACCTTATAACGTATAACGTCATATACTATTACGTACTAACGTATAACGTTTTATGCTATTACGTAATAAGGTAAAACGTTATGTAGTATTACCTTATGACGTATAACGTTATATATTATTACCTTATAACGTATAGCGTTATATACTATTACGTTATGACGTATAACGTTATGTAGTATTATCTTATGATGTATAACGTTATATAGTAATACCTTATAACGTGTAACGTTATATACTATTGCGCACTAACGTATAACGTTATATACTATTACGTAATGTCATATAACGTTCTGTAGTATCACCTTATAACGTTTAACGTTATATACTATTACGTTATGACGTATAACGTTATGTAATATTAGCTTATGATGTATAACGTTATATAGTATTACCTTATAACGTGTAACGTTATATACTATTACGTAATAGCGTATAACGCTATATACTATTACGTACTAACGTATAACGTTATATACTATTACGTAATAACGTATAACGACTTATACTATTACGTACTAAAGTATAAAGTTATATATTATTACGTGCTAACGTATAACGTTATATACTATTACGTAATAACGTATAACGACTTATACTATTACGTACTAAAGTATAAAGTTATATATTATTACGTGCTAACGTATAACGTTACATACTATTACGTAATGTCGTATAACGTTATGTAGTATTACCTTATGACGTATAACGTTATGTAGTATTACCTTATAACGTATAGCGTTATATACTATTACGTTATGACGTATAACGTTATGTAGTATTAGCTTATGATGTATAACGTTATGTAGTATTACCTTATAACGTATAACGTTATATATTATTACGTACTAACGTATAACTTTATATACTATTACGTACTAACGTATAACGTTATATATTATTACGTAATGTCGTATAACGTTATGTAGTATAACCTTATGACGTATAACGTTATGTGGTATTACCTTATATCGTATCACGTTATATACTATTACGTACTAATGTATAAAGTTTTATACTATTACGTAATAAGGTATAACGTTATGTAGTATTACCTTATAACGTGTAACGTTATAAACCATTACCTAATAACGTATCACGTTATATACTATTACGTACTAACGTATAACGTTTTATACTAGTACGTAATAAGGTATAACGTTATATAGTATGACCTTATAACGTATAACGTTATATACTATTACGTACTAACGTATAACGTTATATACAATTACGTAATAACGTACAACGATATGTAGTATTACCTTATAACGTATAACGTTATATACTATTACGTAATAACGTATCACGTTACATACTCTAACGTACTAACGTATAACGTTATGTAGTATTTCCTTATAACGTATGGCGTTACTTACTATTACGTAATAAAGTATAACGTTATGTAGTATTACCTTATAACGTATAACGTTATATACTAAAAAGTACTAACGTATAACGTTATATACAATTACGTAATAACGTACAACGTTATGTAGTATTACCTTATAACGTATAACGTTATATACTATTACGAAATAACGTATCACGTTACATACTCTAACGTACTAACGTATAACGTTATGTAGTATTACCTTATAACGTATAACGTTACATACTACTACGTAAAAAAGTATAACGTTATGTAGTTTTACCTTATAACGTATAACGTTACATACTATTACGTAATAAAGTATAACGTTATATACTATTACGCTATAACGCAAAACGTTATGTAGTATTACCTTATAACGTATAACGGTACACACTATTACGTAATAAAGTATAACGTTATGTAGTATTACCTTATAACGTATAACGTCATATACTATTACGTACTAACGTATAACGTTTTATGCTATTACGTAATAAGGTAAAACGTTATGTAGTATTACCTTATAACGTATAACGTTATATACTATTACATAATAACGTATAACGTTATTATATACAATTACGTAAAAACGTACAACGTTATGTAGTATTACCTTATAACGTATAACGTCATATACTATTACGTTATGACGTATAACGTTATGTAGTATTAGCTTATGATGTATAACGTTATATAGTATTACCTTATAACGTATAACGTCATATACTATTACGTACTAACGTATAACGTTTTATGCTATTACGTAATAAGGTAAAACGTTATGTAGTATTACCTTATAACGTATAACGTTATATACTATTACATAATAACGTATAACGTTATTATATACAATTACGTAAAAACGTACAACGTTATGTAGTATTACCTTATAACGTATAACGTTATATACTATTACGAAATAACGTATCACGTTACATACTCTAACGTACTAACGTATAACGTTATGTAGTATTACCTTATAACGTATAACGTTACATACTATTACGTAAAAAAGTATAACGTTATGTAGTTTTACCTTATAACGTATAACGTTACATACTATTACGTAATAAAGTATAACGTTATATACTATTACGCTATAACGCAAAACGTTATGTAGTATTACCTTATAACGTATAACGGTACACACTATTACGTAATAAAGTATAACGTTATGTAGTATTACCTTATAACGTATAACGTCATATACTATTACGTACTAACGTATAACGTTTTATGCTATTAGGTAATAAGGTAAAACGTTATGTAGTATTACCTTATAACGTATAACGTTATATACTATTACATAATAACGTATAACGTTATTATATACAATTACGTAAAAACGTACAACGTTATGTAGTATTACCTTATAACGTATAACGTCATATACTATTACGTAATAACGTATCACGTTACATACTCTAACGTACTAACGTATAACGTTATGTAGTATTACCTTATAACGTATAACGTTACATACTATTACGTAAAAAAGCATAACGTTATGTAGTATTACCTTATAACGTATAACATTACATACTATTACGTAATATAGTATAACGTTATGTAGTATTACCTTATAACGAATAACGTTACATACTATTACGTAATAAAGTATACCGTTATGTAGTATTACCTTATAACGTATAACGTTATATACCAAAAAGTACTAACGTATAACGTTATATACAATTACGTAATAACGTACAACGTTATGTAGTATTACCTTATAACGTATAACGTTATATACTATTACGAAATAACGTATCACGTTACATACTCTAACGTACTAACGTATAACGTTATGTAGTATTACCTTATAACGTATAACGTTACATACTATTACGTAAAAAAGTATAACGTTATGTAGTTTTACCTTATAACGTATAACGTTACATACTATTACGTAATAAAGTATAACGTTATATACTATTACGCTATAACGCAAAACGTTATGTAGTATTACCTTATAACGTATAACGGTACACACTATTACGTAATAAAGTATAACGTTATGTAGTATTACCTTATAACGTATAACGTCATATACTATTACGTACTAACGTATAACGTTTTATGCTATTACGTAATAAGGCAAAACGTTATGTAGTATTACCTTATAACGTATAACGTTATATACTATTACATAATAACGTATAACGTTATTATATACAATTACGTAAAAACGTACAACGTTATGTAGTATTACCTTATAACGTATAACGTCATATACTATTACGTTATGACGTATAACGTTATGTAGTATTAGCTTATGATGTATAACGTTATATAGTATTACCTTATAACGTATAACGTTATATACTATTACGTAATAGCGTATAACGTTATATACTATTACGTACTAACGTAAAAGGTTATATACTATTACGTACTAACGTATAACGTTATATACTATTACGTACTAACGTATAACGTTATATACTATTACGAAATATCGTATATCGTTATGTAGTATTACCTTATGACGTATAACGTTATGTAGTATTACCTTATAACGTATAACGTTATGTAGTATTAGCTTATGATGTATAACGTTATATAGTATTACCTTATAACGTATAACGTTATATACTATTACGTAATAGCGTATAACGTTATATACTATTACGTACTATCGTAAAAGGTTATATACTATTACGTACTAACGTATAACGTTATATACTATTACGTACTAACGTATAACGTTATATACTATTACGAAATATCGTATATCGTTATGTAGTATTACCTTATGACGTATAACGTTATGTAGTATTACCTTATAACGTATAACGTTATATACTATTACGGTATGACATATAACGTTATGTAGTGTTACCTAATGACGTATAACGTTATATACTATTACGTAATGACGTATAACGTTATATACTACTACGTAATAACGTATAACGTTATATACTATTACGTTATGACGTATAACGTTATATATTATTACGTTATGACGTATATCGTTATATACTATTACGTAATGTCGTATAACGTTATATACTAACCACGTAATAACGTATAACGTTATATAGTATTACGTAATAACGTATAACGTTATATACTAGGACGTACTAACGTGTAAGTAATATACTATTACGTAATAAAGTATACGCTATGTAGTATTAGCTTATGACGTATAACGTTATATAGTATTACCTTATAACGTATACCGTTATATACTATAACGTACTAACGTATAACGTTATATACTATTACGTAATGTCGTATAACGTTATGTAGTATTACCTTATGACGTATAACGTTTTATATTATTACCTTATAACGTATAGCGTTATATACTATTAGGTTATGACGTATAACGTTATGTAGTATTAGCTTATGATGTATAACGTTATATAGTATTACCTTATAACGTATAACGTTATATACTATTACGTACTTACGTATAACGTTATATACTATTACATATAGTCGTATAACGTTATGTAGTATTACCTTATGACGTATAAAGTTATGTAGTATTACCTTATAACGTATAGCGTTATATACTATTACGTTATGACGTATAACGTTATGTAGTATTACCTTATAACGTATAACGTTATATACTATTACGTTATGACGTATAACGTTATGTAGTATTATCTTATGATGTATAACGTTATATAGTAATACCTTATAACGTGTAACGTTATATACTATTACGTACTAACGTATAACGTTATATAGTATTACGTTGTGACGTATAACGTTATATACTATTACGTTATGACGTATATCGTTATATACTATTACGTACCGACGCATAACGTTATAAACTATTACGTAATAACGTATAACGTTATATACTATTGCGTACTAACGTATAACGTTATATACTATTACGTAATGTCATATAACGTTCTGTAGTATCACCTTATAACGTTTAACGTTATATACTATTACGTTATGACGTATAACGTTATGTAATATTAGCTTATGATGTATAACGTTATGCAGTATTACCTTATAACGTATAGCGTTATATACTATTACGTTATGACGTATAACGTTATGTAGTATTAGCTTATGATGTATAACGTTATGTAGTATTACCTTATAACGTATAACGTTATATACTATTACGTACTAACGTATAACTTTATATACTATTACGTACTAACGTATAACGTTATATATTATTACGTAATGTCGTATAACGTTATGTAGTATAACCTTATGACGTATAACGTTATGTAGTATTACCTTATAACGTATCACGTTATATACTATTACGTACTAACGTATCACATTACATACTCTAACGTACTGACGTATAACGTTATGTAGTATTACCTTATAACGTATAACGTTACATACTATTACGTAATAAAGTATAACGTCATGTAGTATTACCTTATAACGTATAACGTCATATACTAATACGTACTAAAGTATAACGTAATGAAGTATTACCTTATAACGTATATCGTCAGACACTATTACGTACTAACGTATAACGTTATATACTATTAAGTAATAACGTCATGTAGTATTACCTTATAACGCATAACGGTACACACTATTACGTAATAAAGTATAACGTTATGTAGTATTACCTTATAACGTATAACGTTATATACTAATACGTACTAACGTATAACGTTATATACTAATACGTACTAACGTATAACGTTATATACAATTACGTAATAACGTACAACGTTATGTAGTATTACCTTATAACGTATAACGTTATATACTATTACGAAATAACGTATCACGTTACATACTCTAACGTACTAACGTATAACGTTATGTAGTATTACCTTATAACGTATAACGTTACATACTATTACGTAAAAAAGTATAACGTTATGTAGTTTTACCTTATAATGTATAACGTTACATACTATTACGTAATAAAGTATAACGTTATATACTATTACGCTATAACGCAAAACGTTATGTAGTATTACCTTATAACGTATAAAGGTACACACTATTACGTAATAAAGTATAACGTTATGTAGTATTACCTTATAACGTATAACGTCATATACTATTACGTACTAACGTATAACGTTTTATGCTATTACGTAATAAGGTAAAACGTTATGTAGTATTACCTTATAACGTATAACGTTATATACTATTACATAATAACGTATAACGTTATTATATACAATTACGTAAAAACGTACAACGTTATGTAGTATTACCTTATAACGTATAACGTCATATACTATTACGTTATGACGTATAACGTTATGTAGTATTAGCTTATGATGTATAACGTTATATAGTATTACCTTATAACGTATAACGTTATATACTATTACGTAATAGCGTATAACGTTATATACTATTACGTACTAACGTAAAAGGTTATATACTATTACGTACTAACGTATAACGTTATATACTATTACGTACTAACGTATAACGTTATATACTATTACGAAATATCGTATATCGTTATGTAGTATTACCTTATGACGTATAACGTTATGTAGTATTACCTTATAACGTATAACGTTATGTAGTATTAGCTTATGATGTATAACGTTATATAGTATTACCTTATAACGTATAACGTTATATACTATTACGTAATAGCGTATAACGTTATATACTATTACGTACTAACGTAAAAGGTTATATACTATTACGTACTAACGTATAACGTTATATACTATTACGTACTAACGTATAACGTTATATACTATTACGAAATATCGTATATCGTTATGTAGTATTACCTTATGACGTATAACGTTATGTAGTATTACCTTATAACGTATAACGTTATATACTATTACGGTATGACATATAACGTTATGTAGTGTTACCTAATGACGTATAACGTTATATACTATTACGTAATGACGTATAACGTTATATACTACTACGTAATAACGTATAACGTTATATACTATTACGTTATGACGTATAACGTTATATATTATTACGTTATGACGTATATCGTTATATACTATTACGTAATGTCGTATAACGTTATATACTAACCACGTAATAACGTATAACGTTATATAGTATTACGTAATAACGTATAACGTTATATACTAGGACGTACTAACGTGTAAGTAATATACTATTACGTAATAAAGTATACGCTATGTAGTATTAGCTTATGACGTATAACGTTATATAGTATTACCTTATAACGTATACCGTTATATACTATAACGTACTAACGTATAACGTTATATACTATTACGTAATGTCGTATAACGTTATGTAGTATTACCTTATGACGTATAACGTTTTATATTATTACCTTATAACGTATAGCGTTATATACTATTAGGTTATGACGTCTAACGTTATGTAGTATTAGCTTATGATGTATAACGTTATATAGTATTACCTTATAACGTATAACGTTATATACTATTACGTACTTACGTATAACGTTATATACTATTACGTATAGTCGTATAACGTTATGTAGTATTACCTTATGACGTATAAAGTTATGTAGTATTACCTTATAACGTATAGCGTTATATACTATTACGTTATGACGTATAACGTTATGTAGTATTACCTTATAACGTATAACGTTATATACTATTACGTTATGACGTATAACGTTATGTAGTATTATCTTATGATGTATAACGTTATATAGTAATACCTTATAACGTGTAACGTTATATACTATTACGTACTAACGTATAACGTTATATAGTATTACGTTGTGACGTATAACGTTATATACTATTACGTTATGACGTATATCGTTATATACTATTACGTACCGACGCATAACGTTATAAACTATTACGTAATAACGTATAACGTTATATACTATTGCGTACTAACGTATAACGTTATATACTATTACGTAATGTCATATAACGTTCTGTAGTATCACCTTATAACGTTTAACGTTATATACTATTACGTTATGACGTATAACGTTATGTAATATTAGCTTATGATGTATAACGTTATATAGTATTACCTTATAACGTGTAACGTTATATACTATTACGTAATAGCGTATAACGTTATATACTATTACGTACTAACGTATAACGTTATATACTATTACGTAATAACGTATAACGACTTATACTATTACGTACTAAAGTATAAAGTTATATATTATTACGTGCTAACGTATAACGTTACATACTATTACGTAATGTCGTATAACGTTATGTAGTATTACCTTATGACGTATAACGTTATGCAGTATTACCTTATAACGTATAGCGTTATATACTATTACGTTATGACGTATAACGTTATGTAGTATTAGCTTATGATGTATAACGTTATGTAGTATTACCTTATAACGTATAACGTTATATACTATTACGTACTAACGTATAACTTTATATACTATTACGTACTAACGTATAACGTTATATATTATTACGTAATGTCGTATAACGTTATGTAGTATAACCTTATGACGTATAACGTTATGTAGTATTACCTTATAACGTATCACGTTATATACTATTACGTACTAACGTATCACATTACATACTCTAACGTACTGACGTATAACGTTATGTAGTATTACCTTATAACGTATAACGTTACATACTATTACGTAATAAAGTATAACGTCATGTAGTATTACCTTATAACGTATAACGTCATATACTAATACGTACTAAAGTATAACGTAATGAAGTATTACCTTATAACGTATATCGTCAGACACTATTACGTACTAACGTATAACGTTATATACTATTAAGTAATAACGTCATGTAGTATTACCTTATAACGCATAACGGTACACACTATTACGTAATAAAGTATAACGTTATGTAGTATTACCTTATAACGTATAACGTTATATACTAATACGTACTAACGTATAACGTTATATACAATTACGTAATAACGTACAACGTTTTGTAGTATTACTTTATAACGTATAACCTTATATACTATTACGTAATAACGTATCACGTTACATACTCTAACGTACTAACATATAACGTTATGTAGTATTTCCTTACAACGTATGGCGTTACTTACTATTACGTAATAAAGTATAACGTTATGTAGTATTACCCAATAACGTATAACATTACATACTATTACGTAATATAGTATAACGTTATGTAGTATTACCTGATAATGAATAACGTTACATACTGTTACGTAATAAAGTATAACGTTATGTAGTGTTACCTTATAACATTTAACGTCATATACAATTACGTGCTAACGTATAACGTTATATACAATTAAGTAATAAGGTACAACGTTATGTAGTATTACCTTATAACGTATAACGTCATATACTATTACGTACTAACGTATAACGTTATATAGTATTACCTAATAAGGTATAACGTTATGTAGTATTACCTGATAACGTATATCGTTATATACTATTACGTACTAACGTATCACGTTACATACTCTAACGTACTAACGTATAACGTTATGTAGTATTACCTTATAACGTATAACGTTACATACTATTACGTAATAAAGTATAACGTCATGTAGTATTACCTTATAACGTATAACGTCATATACTAATACGTACTAAAGTATAACGTAATGAAGTATTACCTTATAACGTATATCGTCAGACACTATTACGTACTAACGTATAACGTTATATACTATTAAGTAATAACGTCATGTAGTATTACCTTATAACGCATAACGGTACACACTATTACGTAATAAAGTATAACGTTATGTAGTATTACCTTATAACGTATAACGTTATATACTAATACGTACTAACGTATAACATTATATACAATTACGTAATAACGTACAACGTTTTGTAGTATTACTTTATAACGTATAACCTTATATACTATTACGTAATAACGTATCACGTTACATACTCTAACGTACTAACGTATAACGTTATGTAGTATTACCTTATAACGTATAACGTTACCTACTATTACGTAATAAAGTATAACGTTATGTAGTATTACATTATAACGTGTAACGTTATATACCATTACGTAATAACGTATCACGTTATATACTATTACGTACTAACGTATAACGTTATATACTATTACGTAATAAGGTATAACGTTATGTAGTATTACCTTATAACGCATAACGTTACATACTATTACGTAAAAAAGTATAACGTTATGTAGTTTTACCTTATAACGTATAACGTTACATACTATTACGTAATAAAGTATAACGTTATGTACAATTACCTTATATCGTATAACGTATATACTATTACGTACTAACATATAACGTTATATACTATTACGTAATAACGTATAAAGTTATGTAGTATTACCTGATAACGTATAACGTTATATACTATTACGTACTAACGTATAACGTTATATATTATTACGTACTAACGTATAACGTTATGTAGTATTACCTTATAACGCATAACGTTACATACTATTACGTAAAGAAGTATAACGTTATGTAGTTTTACCTTATAACGTATAACGTTACATACTATTACGTAATAAATTATAACGTTATGTAGTATTACCTTATAACGTATAACATTACATACTATTACGTAATATAGTATAACGTTATGTAGTATTACCTTATAACGTATAACGTTATATACTATTACGTACTAACGTATAACGTTATATACAATTACGTAAAAACGTACCACGTTATGTAGTATTACCTTATAACGTATAACGTTATATACTATTACGTAATAACGTATAACGTTATATACAATTACGTAATAACGTACAACGTTTTGTAGTATTACTTTATAACGTATAACCTTATATAATATTACGTAATAACGTATAACGTTACATACTCTAACGTACTAACGTATAACGTTATGTAGTAGTACCTTATAACGTATAACGTTACCTACTATTACGTAATAAAGTATAACGTTATGTAGTATTACATTATAACGTGTAACGTTATATACCATTACGTAATAACGTATCACGTTATATACTATTACGTACTAACGCATAACGTTACATACTATTACGTAACAAAGTATAACGTTATGTAGTTTTACCTTATAACGTATAACGTTACATACTATTACGTAATAAAGTATAACGTTATGTAGTATTACCTTATAACGTATAACGTCATATACTATTACGTACTAACATATAACCTTATATACTATTACGTAATAACGTATCACGTTACATACTCTAACGTACTAACGTATAACGTTATGTAGTATTACCTTATAACGTATAACGTTACCTACTATTACGTAATAAAGTATAACGTTATGTAGTATTACATTATAACGTGTAACGTTATATACCATTACGTACTAACGTATCACGTTATATACTATTACGTACTAACGTATAACGTTTTATACTAGTACGTAATGAGGTATAACGTTATGTAGTATTACGTTATAACGTATAACGTTATATACTATTACGTACTAACGTATAACGTTATATACAATTACGTAATAACGTACAACGTTATGTAGTATTACCTTATAACGTATAACGTTATATACTATTACGTAATAACGTATCACGTTACATAATCTAACGTACTAACGTATAACGTTATGTAGTATTTCCGTATAACGTATGGCGTTACATAATATTACGTAATAAAGTATAAGGTTATGTAGTATTACCTTATAACGTATAACGTCATATACTAATACACTAACGTATAACGTTATGAAGTATTACCTTATAACGTTTAACGTCATATACTATTACGTGCTAACGTATAACGTTATATACTATTAAGTAATAAGGTATAACGTCATGTAGTAGTACCTTATAACGTATAACGTCATATACTAATACGTACTAACGTATAACGTTATATACTATTACGCTATAACGCAAAACGTTATGTAGTTTTACCTTATAACGTATAACGGTACACACTATTACGTAATAAAGTATAACGTTATGTAGTATTACCTTATAACGTATAACGTTATATACTAAAACGTACTAACGTAAAACGTTATATACAATAACGTAATAACGTACAACGTTATGTAGTATTACCTTATAACGTATAACGTTATATACTATTACGTAATAACGTATCACGTTACATTCTCTAACGTACTAACGTATAACTTTATGTAGTATTACCTTATAACGTATAACTTTACATACTATTACGTAAAAAAGTATAACGTTATGTAGTTTTACCTTATAGCGTATAACCTTACATACTATTACGTAATAAAGTATAACGTTATGTAGTATTACCCAATAACGTATAACATTACATACTATTACGTAATATAGTATAACGTTATGTAGTATTACCTGATAACGAATAACGTTACATACTATTACGTAATAAAGTATAAGGTTATGTAGTGTTACCTTATAACGTTTAACGTCATATACAATTACGTGCTAACGTATAACGTTATATAGTATTACGCTATAACGCAAAACGTTATGTAGTATTACCTTATAACGTATAACGGTACACACTATTACGTAATAAAGTATAACGTTATGTAGTATTACCTTATAACATATAACGTCATATACTATTACGTACTAACGTATAACGTATTATACTATTACGTAATAAGGTAAAACGTTATGTAGTATTACCTTATAACGTATAACGCCATATACTATTACGTAATAACGTATCACGTTACATACTCTAACGTACTAACGTATAACGTTATGTAGTATTACCTTATAACGTATAACGTTACATACTATTACGTAATAAAGTATAACGTTATGTAGTATTACCTTATAACATATAACATTACATACTATTACGTAATATAGTATAACGTTATGTAGTATTACCTTATAAAGAATAACGTTACATACTAATACGTAATAACGTACAACGTTATGTAGTATTACCTTATAACGTATAACGTTATATACTAAAAAGTACTAACGTATAACGTTATATACAATTACGTAATAACGTACAACGTTATGTAGTATTACCTTATAACGTATAACGTTATATACTATTACGAAATAACGTATCACGTTACATACTCTAACGTACTAACGTATAACGTTATGTAGTATTACCTTATAACGTATAACGTTACATACTATTACGTAAAAAAGTATAACGTTATGTAGTTTTACCTTATAACGTATAACGGTACATACTATTACGTAATAAAGTATAACGTTATGTATTATTACCTTATAACGTATAACGGTACACACTATTACGTAATAAAGTATAACGTTATGTAGTGTTACCTTATAACGTTTAACGTCATATACTATTACGTACTAACGTATAACATTTTATCCTATTACGTAATAAGGTATAACGTTATGTAGTATTACCTTATAACGTATAACGTTATATACTATTACGTACTAACGTATAACGTTATATACAATTACGTAAAAACCTACAACGTTATGTAGTATTACCTTATAACGTCAAACCTCATATACTATTACGTACTAACGTATAACGTTTTATACTATTACGTAATAAGGTATAACGTTATGTAGTATTACCTTATAACGTATAACGTTATATAGTATTACGTAGTAACGTATAACGTTATATACAATTACGTAATAACGTACAACGTTATGTAGTATTACCTTATAACGTATAACGTTATATACTATTACGTAATAACGTATCACGTTACATACTCTAACGTACCAACGTGTAACGTTATGTATTATTACCATATAACGTATAACGTTACATACTATTACGTAATAAAGTATAACGTTATGTAGTATTACCTTATAACGTGTAACGTTATATACCATTACGTAATAACGTATCACGTTATATACTATTACGTACTAACGTATAACGTTTTATACTATTACGTAATACGGTATAACGTTATGTAGTATTACCTTATAACGTATAACGTTATATACTATTACGTAATAAAGTATAACGTTATGTAGTATTACCTTATAACGTATAACGTTACATACTATTACGTAATAAAGTATAACGTTATGTAGTATTACATTATAACGTGTAACGTTATATACTATTACGTACTAACGTATAACGTTATATACAATCACGTAATAACGTACAACGTTATGTAGTATTACCTTATAACGTATAACGTTTTAAACTATTACGTAATAAGGTATAACGTTATGCAGTATTACCTTATAACGTATAACGTCATATACTATTACTTACTAACGTATAACGTTATATAATATTACGTAATAAGGTATAACGTTATGTAGTATTACATGATTACGTATATCGTTATATACTATTACGTACTAACGTATAACGTTATATCATATTAAGTAATAAGGTATAACGTCATGTAGTATTACCTTATAACGTATAACGTCATATACTAATACGTACTAACGTATAACGTTATATACTATTACGCTATAACGCAAAACGTTATGTAGTATTACCTTATGACGTATAACGTTACCTACTATTACGTAATAAAGTATAACGTTATGTAGTATTACATTATAACGTGTAACGTTATATACCATTACGTAATAACGTATCACGTTATATACTATTACGTACTAACGTATAACGTTATATATTATTACGTAATAAGGTATAACGTTATGTAGTATTACCTTATAACGTATAACGTTATATACTATTACGTACTAACGTATAACGTTATATACAATTACGTAATAACGTACAACGTTATGTAGTATTACCTTATAACGTATAACGTGATGTAGTATTACCTTATAACGTATAACGGTACACACTATTACGTAATAAAGTATAACGTTATGTAGTATTACCTTATAACGTATAACGTCATATACTATTACGTACTAACGTATAACGTTTTATACTATTACGTAATAAGGTATAACGTTATGTAGTATTACCTTATAACGTATAACGTTATATACTAATACGGACTAACGTATAACGTTATATACAATTACGTAATAACGGACAACGTTATGTAGTATTACCTTATAACATATAACGTTATATACTATTACGTAATAACGTATCACGTTACATACTCTAACGTGCTAACGTATAACGTTATGTAGTATTACCTTATAACGTATAACATTATGTAGTATTACCTTATAACGTATAACGTTACATACTATTACGTAATAAAGTATAACGTTATGTAGTATTACCTTATAACGAATAACGTTACATACTATTACGTAATATAGTATAACGTTATGTAGTATTACCTTATAACGAATAACGTTACATACTATTACGTAATAAAGTATAACGTTATGTAGTGTTACCTTGTAACGTTTAACGTCATATACTATTACGTGCTAACGTATAACGTTATATACTATTAAGTAATAAGGTACAACGTTATGTAGTATTACCTTATAACGTATAACGTCATATACTATTACGTACTAACGTATAACGTTATATAGTATTACGTAATAAGGTGTAACGCTATGTAGTATTACCTGATAACGTATATCGTTATATACTATTACGTACTAACGTATAACGTTATATACTATTTAGTAATAAGGTATAACGTCATGTAGTATTACCTTATAACGTATAACGTCATATACTAATACGTACTAACGTATAACGTTATATACTATTGCGCTATAACGCAAAACGTTATGTTGTATTACCTTATAACGTATAACGGTACACACTATTACGTAATAAAGTATAACGTTATGTAGTATTACCTTATAACCTATAACGTCATATACTAATACGTACTAACGTATAACGTTTTATACTATTACGTAATAAGGTATAACGTTATGTAGTATTACCTTATAACGTATAACGTTAAATACTATTACGTACTAACGTATAACGTTATATACAATTACGTAATAACGTACAACATTATGTAGTATTACCTTATAACGTATATCGTTATATAGTATTACGTAATAAAGTATAACGTTATGTAGTATTACATTATAACGTGTAACGTTATATACCATTACGTAATAACGTATCACGTTATATACTATTACGTACTAACGTATAACGTTTTAAACTATTACGTAATAAGTTATAACGTTATGTAGTATTACCTTATAACGTATAACTTTATATACTATTACGTACTAACGTATAACGTTATATACTATTAAGTAATAAGGTATAAAGTCATGTAGTATTACCTTATAACGTATAACGTCATATACTAATACGTACTAACGTATAACGTTATATACTATTACGTACTAACGTATAACGTTATATACTATTAAGTAATAAGGTATAAAGTCATGTAGTATTACCTTATAACGTATAACGTCATATACTAATACGTACTAACGTATAACGTTTTAAACTATTACGTAATAAGGTATAACGTTATGTAGTATTACCTTATAACGTATAACTTTATATACTATTACGTACTAACGTATAACGTTATATACTATTACGCTATAACGCAAAACGTTATGTAGTATTACCTTATGACGTATAACGTTACCTACTATTACGTAATAAAGTATAACGTTATGTAGTATTACATTATAACGTGTAACGTTATATACCATTACGTAATAACGTATCACGTTATATACTATTACGTACTAACGTATAACGTTATATATTATTACGTAATAAGGTATAACGTTATGTAGTATTACCTTATAACGTATAACGTTATATACTATTACGTACTAACGTATAACGTTATATACAATTACGTAATAACGTACAACGTTATGTAGTATTACCTTATAACGTATAACGTGATGTAGTATTACCTTATAACGTATAACGGTACACACTATTACGTAATAAAGTATAACGTTATGTAGTATTACCTTATAACGTATAACGTCATATACTATTACGTACTAACGTATAACGTTTTATACTATTACGTAATAAGGTATAACGTTATGTAGTATTACCTTATAACGTATAACGTTATATACTAATACGGACTAACGTATAACGTTATATACAATTACGTAATAACGTACAACGTTATGTAGTATTACCTTATAACATATAACGTTATATACTATTACGTAATAACGTCTCACGTTACATACTCTAACGTGCTAACGTATAACGTTATGTAGTATTACCTTATAACGTATAACATTATGTAGTATTACCTTATAACGTATAACGTTACATACTATTACGTAATAAAGTATAACGTTATGTAGTATTACCTTCTAACGAATAACGTTACATACTATTACGTAATATAGTATAACGTTATGTAGTATTACCTTATAACGAATAACGTTACATACTATTACGTAATAAAGTATAACGTTATGTAGTGTTACCTTGTAACGTTTAACGTCATATACTATTACGTGCTAACGTATAACGTTATATACTATTAAGTAATAAGGTACAACGTTATGTAGTATTACCTTATAACGTATAACGTCATATACTATTACGTACAAACGTATAACGTTATATAGTATTACGTAATAAGGTGTAACGCTATGTAGTATTACCTGATAACGTATATCGTTATATACTATTACGTACTAACGTATAACGTTATATACTATTAAGTAATAAGGTATAACGTCATGTAGTATTACCTTATAACGTATAACGTCATATACTAATACGTACTAACGTATAACGTTATATACTATTGCGCTATAACGCAAAACGTTATGTTGTATTACCTTATAACGTATAACGGTACACACTATTACGTAATAAAGTATAACGTTATGTAGTATTACCTTATAACCTATAACGTCATATACTTATACGTACTAACGTATAACGTTTTATACTATTACGTAATAAGGTATAACGTTATGTAGTATTACCTTATAACGTATAACGTTAAATACTATTACGTACTAACATATAACGTTATATACAATTACGTAATAACGTACAACATTATGTAGTATTACCTTATAACGTATATCGTTATATAGTATTACGTAATAAAGTATAACGTTATGTAGTATTACATTATAACGTGTAACGTTATATACCATTACGTAATAACGTATCACGTTATATACTATTACGTACTAACGTATAACGTTTTAAACTATTACGTAATAAGGTATAACGTTATGTAGTATTACCTTATAACGTATAACTTTATATACTATTACGTACTAACGTATAACGTTATATACTATTAAGTAATAAGGTATAAAGTCATGTAGTATTACCTTATAACGTATAACGTCATATACTAATACGTACTAACGTATAACGTTATATACTATTACGTACTAACGTATAACGTTATATACTATTAAGTAATAAGGTATAAAGTCATGTAGTATTACCTTATAACGTATAACGTCATATACTAATACGTACTAACGTATAACGTTTTAAACTATTACGTAATAAGGTATAACGTTATGTAGTATTACCTTATAACGTATAACTTTATATACTATTACGTACTAACGTATAACGTTATATACTATTAAGTAATAAGGTATAAAGTCATGTAGTATTACCTTATAACGTATAACATCATATACTAATACGTACTAACGTATAACGTTATATACTATTACGTAATAACGTACAACGTTATGTAGTATTACATTATAACGTGTAACGTTATATACTATTACGTACTAACGTATAACGTTTTATACTATTACGTAATAAGGTATAACGTTATGTAGTATTACCTTATAACGTATAACGTTATATACTATTACGTAATAAAGTATAACGTTATGTAGTATTACCTTATAACGTATAACGTTACATACTATTACGTAATAAAGTATAACGTTATGTAGTATTACCTTATAACGTATAACGTTACATACTATTACGTAATAAAGTATAACGTTATGTAGTATTACATTATAACGTGTAACGTTATATACTATTACGTACTAACGTATAACGTTATATACAATTACGTAATAACGTACAACGTTATGTAGTATTACCTTATAACGTATAACGTTTTAAACTATTACGTAATAAGGTATAACGTTATGTAGTATTACCTTATAACGTTTAACGTCATACACTATTACGTGCTAACGTATAACGTTATATACTATTAACTAAAAAGGTATAACGTTATGCAGTATTACCTTATAACGTATAACGTCATATACTATTTCTTACTAACGTATAACGTTATATAGTATTACGTAATAAGGTACAACGTTATGTAGTATTACCTGATAACGTATATCGTTATATACTATTACGTACTAACGTATAACGTTATATACTATTAAGTAATAAGGTATAACGTCATGAAGTATTACCTGATAACGTATATCGTTATATACTATTACGTACTAACGTATAACGTTATATACTATTACGTAGTAACGTATAACTTTATATACTATTACGTAATAACGTATCACGTTACATACTGTAACGTACTAACGTATAACGTTATGTAGTATTACCTTATAACGTATAACGTTACATACTGTTACGGAATAAAGTATAACGTTATGTAGTATTACCTTATAACGTATAACGTCATATACTAATACGTACTAACGTATAACGTTATTTAGTATTACGTACTATCGTATAACGTTATGTAGTATGACCTTTTAACGTATAACGTTACATACTATTACGTAATAAAGTATAACGTTATGTAGTATTACCTTAAAACGTATAACGTCATATACTATTACCTACTAACGTATAACGTTATATACTATTACGTAATAAGGTATAAAGTTATGTAATATTACCTGATAACGTATAACGTTGTATACTAATACGTACTAACGTATAACGTCATATACTATTACGTACTAACGTATAACGTTATGTAGTATTACCTTATAACGTATAACGTTATATACTATTACGTAATAACGTATCACGTTACATACTCTAACGTACTAACGTAAAACGTTATGTAGTATTACCATATAACGTATAACGTTACATACTATTACGTAATAAAGTATAACGTTATGTAGTATTACCTTATAACGTGTAACGTTATAAACCATAACCTAATAACGTATCACGTTATATACTATTACGTACTAACGTATAACGTTTTATACTAGTACGTAATGAGGTATAACGTTATGTAGTATTACCTTATAACATATAACGTTATATACTATTACGTACTAACGTATAACGTTATGTAGTATTTCCTTATAACGTATGGCGTTACATACTATTACATAATAAAGTATAACGTCATGTAGTATTACCTTATAACGTATAACGTCATATACTAATACACACTAACGTATAACGTTATGAAGTATTACCTTATAACGTTTAACGTCATATACTATTACGTGCTAACGTATAACGTTATATACTATTAAGTAATAAGGTATAACGTTATGCAGTATTACCTTATAAAGTATAACGTCATATACTATTACTTACTAACGTATAACGTTATATAGTATTACGTAATAAGGTATAACGTTATGTAGTTTTACCTTATAACGTATAACGGTACACACTATTACGTAATAAAGTATAACGTTATGTAGTATTACCCAATAACGTATAACATTACATACTATTACGTAATATAGTATAACGTTATGTAGTATTACCTGATAACGAATAACGTTACATACTATTACGTAATAAAGTATAACGTTATGTAGTATTACCTTATAACGTGTAACGTTATAAACCATTACCTAATAACGTATCACGTTATATACTATTACGTAGTAACGTATAACGTTTTATACTAGTACGTAATGAGGTATAACGTTATGTAGTATTACCTTATAACGTATAACGTTATATACTATTACGTACTAACATATAACGTTATATACAATTACGTAATAACGTACAACGTTATGTAGTATTACCTTATAACGTATAACGTTATATACTATTACGTAATAACGTATCACGTTAGATACTCTAACGTACTAACGTATAACGTTATGTAGTATTTCCTTATAACGTATGGCGTTACATACTATTACGTAATACAGTATAACGTCATGTAGTATTACCTTATAACGTATAACGTCATATACTAATACACACTAACGTATAACGTTATGAAGTATTACCTTATAACGTTTAACGTCATATACTATTACGTGCTAACGTATAACGTTATATACTATTAAGTAATAAGGTATAACGTTATGCAGTATTACCTTATAACGTATAAAGTCATATACTATTACTTACTAACGTATAACGTTATATAGTATTACGTAATAAGGTATAACATTATGTAGTATTACCTGATAACGTATATCGTTATATACTATTACGTACTAACGTATAACGTTATATACTATTAAGTAATAAGGTATAACGTCATGTAGTATTACCTTATAACGTATAACGTCATATACTAATACGTACTAACGTATAACGTTATTTACTATTACGCTATAACGCAAAACGTTATGTAGTTTTACCTTATAACGTATAACGGTACACACTATTACGTAATAAAGTATAACGTTATGTAGTATTACCTTATAACGTATAACGTTATATACTAAAACGTACTAACGTATAACGTTATATACAATTACGTAATAACGTACAACGTTATGTACTATTACCTTATAACGTATAACGTTATATACTATTACGTAATAACTTATCACGTTACATTCTCTAACGTACTAACGTATAACTTTATGTAGTATTACCTTATAACGTATAACGTTACATACTATTACGTAAAAAAGTATAACGTTATGTAGTTTTACCTTACAACGTATAACATTACATACTATTACGTAATATAGTATAACGTTATGTAGTATTACCTGATAACGAGTAACGTTACATACTATTACGTAATAAAGTATAACGTTATGTAGTGTTACCTTATAACGTTTAACGTCATATACAGTTACGTGCTAACGTATAACGTTATATACTATTAAGTAATAAGGTACAACGTTATGTAGTATTACCTTATAACGTATAACGTCATATACTATTACGTACTAACGTATAACGTTATTTAGTATTACGTAATAAGGTATAACGTTATGTATTATTACCTGATAACGTATATCGTTATATACTATTACGTACTAACGTATAACGTTATATACTATTAAGTAATAAGGTATAACGTCATGTAGTAATACCTTATAACGTATAACGTCATATACTAATACGTACTAACGTATAACGTTTTATACTATTACGTAATAAGGTAAAACGTTATGTTGTATTACCTTATAACGTATAACGGTACACACTATTACGTAATAAAGTATAACGTTATGTAGTATTACCTTATAACATATAACGTCATATACTATTACGTACTAACGTATAACGTTTTATACTATTACGTAATAAGGTAAAACGTTATGTTGTATTACCTTATAACGTATAACGTTATATACTATTACGTACTAACATATAACGTTATATACAATTACGTAATAACGTACAACGTTATGTAGTATTACCTTATAACGTATAACGTTATATACTATTACGTAATAACGTATCACGTTAGATACTCTAACGTACTAACGTATAACGTTATGTAGTATTTCCTTATAACGTATGGCGTTACATACTATTACGTAATACAGTATAACGTCATGTAGTATTACCTTATAACGTATAACGTCATATACTAATACACACTAACGTATAACGTTATGTAGTATTACCTTATAACATATAACGTCATATACTATTACGTACTAACGTATAACGTTTTATACTATTACGTAATAAGGTAAAACGTTATGTTGTATTACCTTATAACGTATAACGTTATATACTATTACGTACTAACATATAACGTTATATACAATTACGTAATAACGTACAACGTTATGTAGTATTACCTTATAACGTATAACGTTATATACTATTACGTAATAACGTATCACGTTAGATACTCTAACGTACTAACGTATAACGTTATGTAGTATTTCCTTATAACGTATGGCGTTACACACTATTACGTAATAAAGTATAACGTTATGTAGTATTACCTTATAACATATAACGTCATATACTATTACGTACTAACGTATAACGTTTTATACTATTACGTAATAAGGTAAAACGTTATGTTGTATTACCTTATAACGTATAACGTTATATACTATTACGTAATAACGTATAACGTTATTATATACAATTACGTAAAAACGTACGACGTTATGTAGTATTACCTTATAACGAATAACGTTACATACTATTACGTAATAAAGTATACCGTTATGTAGTATTACCTTATAACGTATAACGTTATATACTAAAAAGTACTAACGTATAACGTTATATACAATTACGTAATAACGTACAACTTTATGTAGTATTACCTTATAACGTATAACGTGATGTAGTATTACCTTATAACGTATAACGTCATATACTAATACGTACTAACGTATAACGTTATATACTATTACGCTATAACGCAAAACGTTATGTTGTATTACCTTATAACGTATAACGGTAACACTATTACGTAATAAAGTATAACGTTATGTAGTATTACCTTATAACCTATAACGTCATATACTAATACGTACTAACGTATAACGTTTTATACTATTACGTAATAAGGTATAACGTTATGTAGTATTACCTTATAACGAATAACGTTACATACTATTACGTAATAAAGTATAACGTTATGTAGTATTACCTTATAACGAATAACGTTACATACTATTACGTAATAAAGTATAACGTTATGTAGTGTTACCTTGTAACGCTTAACGTCATATACTATTACGTGCTAACGTATAACGTTATATAGTATTACGTAATAAGGTGTAACGCTATGTAGTATTACCTGATAACGTATATCGTTATATACTATTACGTACTAACGTATAACGTTATATACTATTAAGTAATAAGGTATAACGCCATGTAGTATTACCTTATAAAGTATAACGGTACACACTATTACGTAATAAAGTATAACGTTATGTAGTATTACCTTATAACGTATAACGTTATATACTAAAACGTACTAACGTGTAACGTTATATACAATTACGTAATAACGTACAACGTTATGTAGTATTACCTTATAACGTTTAACGTTACATACTATTACGTAAAAAAGTATAACGTTATGTAGTTTTACCTTATAACGTATAACGTTACATACTATTACGTAATAAAGTATAACGTTATGTAGTATTACCCAATAACGTATAACATTACATACTATTACGTAATATAGTATAACGTTACGTAGTATTACCTTATAACGAATAACGTTACATACTATTACGTAATAAATTATAACGTTATGTAGTGTTACCTTATAACGTTTAACGTCATATACTATAACGTACTAACGTATAACGTTTTATACTATTACGTAATAAGGTATAACGTTAGGTAGTATTACCTTATAACGTATAACGTTATATACTAATACGTACTAACGTATAACGTTATATACTATTACGTGCTAACGTATAACGTTATATACTATTAAGTAATAAGTTACAACGTTATGTAGTATTACCTTATAACGTATAACGTCTTATATTATTACGTACTAACGTATAACGTTATATAGTATTACTTAATAAGCTGTAACGTTATGTAGTATTACCTGATAACGTATATCGTTATATACTATTACGTACTAACGTATAACGTTATATACTATTAAGTAATAAGGTATAACGTCATGTAGTATTACCATATAACGTATAACGTCATATACTAATACGTACTAACGTATAACGTTATATACTATTACGCTATAACGCAAAACGTTATGTAGTATTACCTTATAACGTATAACGTCATATACTATTACGTACTAACGTATAACGTTTTATACTATTACGTAATAAAGTATAACGTCATGTAGTATTACCTTATAACGAATAACGTTACATACTATTACGTAATAAAGTATAACGTTATGTAGTGTTACCTTATAACGTTTAACGTCATATACTATTACGTGCTAACTTATAACGTTATATACTATTAAGTAATAAGGTACAACGTTATGTAGTATTACCTTATAACGTATAATGTCATATACTATTACGTACTAACGTATAACGTTATATAGTATTACGTAATAAGGTATAACGTTATGTAGTATTACCTTACAACGTATAACGTTACATACTATTACGTAATAAAGTATAACGTTATGAAGTATTACCTTATAACGTATAACGTCAAACACTATTACGTACTAACGTATAACGTTACAGACTATTACGTAAAAATGTATAACGTTATGTAGTTTTACCTTATAACGTATAACGTTACATACTATTACGTAATAAAGTATAACGTCATGTAGTATTACCTTATAACGTATAGCGGTACACACTATTACGTAATAAAGTATAACGTTATGTAGTATTACCTTATAACGTATAACGGTACAGACTATTACGTAATAAAGTATAACGTTATGTAGTATTACTCTATAACGTATAACGTCATATACTATTACGTACTAACGTATAACGTTATATACTATTACGTAATAAGGTATAAAGTTATGTAGTATTACCTGATAACGTATAACGTTATATACTATTACGTAATATCGTATAAGGTTATGTAGTATTAGCTTAAGACGTATAACGTGATATAATATTACCTTATAACGTATAACGTTAAATTGTATTACAGTATGACGTAATCCATTATATGCTATTACGTACTAACGTTTAACGTTATATACTGTTATGTAATGACGTATAACGTTATGTAGTATTACCTTATGACGTATAACGTTATATACTATTACGTACTAACGTATAACGTTATATACTATTAAGTAATAAGGTACAACGTTATGTAGTATTACCTTATAACGTATAACGTCTTATACTATTACGTACTAACGTATAACGTTATATAGTATTACGTAATAAGGTGTAATGTTATGTAGTATTACCTGATAACGTATATCGTTATATACTATTACGTACTAACGTATAACGTTATATACTATTAAGTAATAAGGTATAACGTCATGTAGTATTACCTTATAACGTATAACGTCATATACTAATACGTACTAACGTATAACGTTTTATACTATTACGTAATAAGGTATAACGTTATGTAGTATTACCTTATAACGAATAACGTTACATACTATTACGTAATAAAGTATAACGTTATGTAGTGTTACCTTGTAACGTTTAACGTCATATACTATTACGTGCTAACGTATAACGTTATATACTATTAAGTAATAAGGTACAACGTTATGTAGTATTACCTTATAACGTATAACGTCATATACTATTACGTACTAACGTATAACGTTATATAGTATTACGTAATAAGGTGTAACGCTATGTAGTATTACCTGATAACGTATATCGTTATATACTATTACGTACTAACGTATAACGTTATATACTATTAAGTAATAAGGTATAACGCCATGTAGTATTACCTTATAAAGTATAACGGTACACACTATTACGTAATAAAGTATAACGTTATGTAGTATTACCTTATAACGTATAACGTTATATACTAAAACGTACTAACGTGTAACGTTATATACAATTACGTAATAACGTACAACGTTATGTAGTATTACCTTATAACGTTTAACGTTACATACTATTACGTAAAAAAGTATAACGTTATGTAGTTTTACCTTATAACGTATAACGTTACATACTATTACGTAATAAAGTATAACGTTATGTAGTATTACCCAATAACGTACAACATTACATACTATTACGTAATATAGTATAACGTTACGTAGTATTACCTTATAACGAATAACGTTACATACTATTACGTAATAAAGTATAACGTTATGTAGTGTTACCTTATAACGTTTAACGTCATATACTATAACGTACTAACGTATAACGTTTTATACTATTACGTAATAAGGTATAACGTTATGTAGTATTACCTTATAACGTATAACGTTATATACTAATACGTACTAACGTATAACGTTATATACTATTACGTGCTAACGTATAACGTTATATACTATTAAGTAATAAGGTACAACGTTATGTAGTATTACCTTATAACGTATAACGTCTTATACTATTACGTACTCACGTATAACGTTATATAGTATTACGTAATAAGCTGTAACGATATGTAGTATTACCTGATAACGTATATCGTTATATACTATTACGTACTAACGTATAACGTTATATACTATTAAGTAATAAGGTATAACGTCATGTAGTATTACCATATAACGTATAACGTCATATACTAATACGTACTAACGTATAACGTTATATACTATTACGCTATAACGCAAAACGTTATGTAGTATTACCTTATAACGTATAACGTCATATACTATTACGTACTAACGTATAACGTTTTATACTATTACGTAATAAAGTATAACGTCATGTAGTATTACCTTATAACGAATAACGTTACATACTATTACGTAATAAAGTATAACGTTATGTAGTGTTACCTTATAACGTTTAACGTCATATACTATTACGTGCTAACTTATAACGTTATATACTATTAAGTAATAAGGTACAACGTTATGTAGTATTACCTTATAACGTATAATGTCATATACTATTACGTACTAACGTATAACGTTATATAGTATTACGTAATAAGGTATAACGTTATGTAGTATTACCTTACAACGTATAACGTTACATACTATTACGTAATAAAGTATAACGTTATGAAGTATTACCTTATAACGTATAACGTCAAACACTATTACGTACTAACGTATAACGTTACAGACTATTACGTAAAAATGTATAACGTTATGTAGTTTTACCTTATAACGTATAACGTTACATACTATTACGTAATAAAGTATAACGTCATGTAGTATTACCTTATAACGTATAGCGGTACACACTATTACGTAATAAAGTATAACGTTATGTAGTATTACCTTATAACGTATAACGGTACAGACTATTATGTAATAAAGTATAACGTTATGTAGTATTACTCTATAACGTATAACGTCATATACTATTACGTACTAACGTATAACGTTATATACTATTACGTAATAAGGTATAAAGTTATGTAGTATTACCTGATAACGTATAACGTTATATACTATTACGTAATAAGGTATAAAGTTATGTAGTATTACCTGATAACGTAAAACGTTATATACTATTACGTAATATCGTATAACGTTATGTAGTATTAGCTTAAGACGTATAACGTGATATAATATTACCTTATAACGTATAACGTTAAATTGTATTACAGTATGACGTAATCCATTATATGCTATTACGTACTAACGTATAACGTTATATACTATTACGTAATAAGGTATAAAGTTATGTAGTATTACCTGATAACGTATAACGTTATATACTATTAAGTAATAAGGTACAACGTTATGTAGTATTACCTTATAACGTATAACGTCTTATACTATTACGTACTAACGTATAACGTTATATAGTATTACGTAATAAGGTGTAATGTTATGTAGTATTACCTGATAACGTATATCGTTATATACTATTACGTACTAACGTATAACGTTATATACTATTAAGTAATAAGGTATAACGTCATGTAGTATTACCTTATAACGTATAACGTCATATACTAATACGTACTAACGTATAACGTTATATACTATTACGCTATAACGCAAAACGTTATGTAGTATTACCTTATAACGTATAACGTCATATACTATTACGTACTAACGTATAACGTTTTATACTATTATGTAATAAGGTATAACGTTATGTAGTATTACCTTATAACGTATAACGTTATATACTAATACGTACTAACGTATAACGTTATATACATTTACGTAATAACGTACAACGTTATGTAGTATTACCTTATAACGTATAACGTTATATACTATTACGTAATAACGTATCACGTTACATACTCTAACGTACTAACGTATAACGTTATGTAGTATTACCATATAACGTATAACGTTACATACTATTACGTAATAAAGTATAACGTTATGTAGTATTACCTTATATCGTGTAACGTTATAAACCATTACCTAATAACGTATCACGTTATATACTATTACGTACTAACGTATAACGTTTCATACTAGTACGTAATAAGGTATAACGTTATGTAGTATTACCTTATAACGTATAACGTTATATACTATTACGTACTAACGTATAACGTTATATACAATTACGTAATAACGTACAACGTTATGTAGTATTACCTTATAACGTTTAACGTTACATACTATTACGTAAAAAAGTATAACGTTATGTAGTTTTACCTTATAACGTATAACGTTACATACTATTACGTAATAAAGTATAACGTTATGTAGTATTACCTTATAACGAATAACGTTACATACTATTAAGTAATAAAGTATAACGTTATGTAGTGTTACCTTATAACGTTTAACGTGATATACTATTACGTACTAACGTATAACTTTTTATACTATTACGTAATAAGGTATAACGTTATGTAGTATTACCTTATAACGTATAACGTTATATACAATTACGTAATAACGTACAACGTTATGTAGTATTACCATATAACGTATAACGTTATATACTATTACGTACTAACTTATAACGTTTTATACTATTACGTAATAAGGTATAACGTTATGTTGTATTACCTTATAACGTATAACGTTACATACTATTACGTAATAAAGTATAACGTTATGTAGTTTTACCTTATAACGTATAACGTTACATACTATTACGTAATAAAGTATAACGTTATGTATTATTACCTTATAACGTATAACGGTACAAACACTATTACGTAATAAAGTATAACGTTATGTAGTGTTACCTTATAACGTTTAACGTCATATACTATTACGTACTAACGTATAACGTTACATACTATTACGTAATAAAGTATAACGTTATGTAGTATTACCTTATAACGTATAACGTCAAACACTATTACGTACTAACGTATAACGTTATATACTATTAAGTAATAACGTACAACGTTATGTAGTATTACCTTGTAACGTATAACGTTATATACTATTACGTAATAGCGTATCACGTTACATACTCTAACGTACTAACGTATAACGTTATGTAGTATTACCTTATAACGTATAACGTTACGTACTATTACGTAATAAAGTATAACGTTATGTAGTATTACCTTATAACGTGTAACGTTATATACCATTACGTAATAACGTATCACGTTATATACTATTACGTACTAACGTATAACGTTATATACTATTACGTGCTAACGTATAACGTTATGTAGTATTACCTGATAACGTATATCGTTATATACTATTACGTACTAACGTATAACGTTATATACTATTAAGTAATAAGGTATAACGCCATGTAGTATTACCTTATAAAGTATAACGGTACACACTATTACGTAATAAAGTATAACGTAATGTAGTATTACCTTATAACGTATAACGTTATATACTAAAACGTACTAACGTGTAACGTTATATACAATTACGTAATAACGTACAACGTTATGTAGTATTACCTTATAACGTTTAACGTTACATACTATTACGTAAAAAAGTATAACGTTATGTAGTTTTACCTTATAACGTATAACGCTACATACTATTACGTAATAAAGTATAACGTTATGTAGTATTACCCAATAACGTATAACATTACATACTATTACGTAATATAGTATAACGTTACGTAGTATTACCTTATAACGAATAACGTTACATACTATTACGTAATAAAGTATAACGTTATGTAGTGTTACCTTATAACGTTTAACGTCATATACTATAACGTACTAACGTATAACGTTTTATACTATTACGTAATAAGGTATAACGTTATGTAGTATTACCTTATAACGTATAACGTTATATACTAATACGTACTAACGCATAACGTTATATACTATTACGTGCTAACGTATAACGTTATATACTATTAAGTAATAAGGTACAACGTTATGTAGTATTACCTTATGACGTATAACGTTATATACTATTACGTACTAACGTATAACGTTATATACTATTAAGTAATAAGGTACAACGTTATGTAGTATTACCTTATAACGTATAACGTCTTATACTATTACGTACTAACGTATAACGTTATATAGTATTACGTAATAAGGTGTAATGTTATGTAGTATTACCTGATAACGTATATCGTTATATACTATTACGTACTAACGTATAACGTTATATACTATTAAGTAATAAGGTATAACGTCATGTAGTATTACCTTATAACGTATAACGTCATATACTAATACGTACTAACGTATAACGTTATATACTATTACGCTATAACGCAAAACGTTATGTAGTATTACCTTATAACGTATAACGTCATATACTATTACGTACTAACGTATAACGTTTTATACTATTATGTAATAAGGTATAACGTTATGTAGTATTACCTTATAACGTATAACGTTATATACTAATACGTACTAACGTATAACGTTATATACATTTACGTAATAACGTACAACGTTATGTAGTATTACCTTATAACGTATAACGTTATATACTATTACGTAATAACGTATCACGTTACATACTCTAACGTACTAACGTATAACGTTATGTAGTATTACTATATAACGTATAACGTTACATACTATTACGTAATAAAGTATAACGTTATGTAGTATTACCTTATATCGTGTAACGTTATAAACCATTACCTAATAACGTATCACGTTATATACTATTACGTACTAACGTATAACGTTTCATACTAGTACGTAATAAGGTATAACGTTATGTAGTATTACCTTATAACGTATAACGTTATATACTATTACGTACTAACGTATAACGTTATATACAATTACGTAATAACGTACAACGTTATGTAGTATTACCTTATAACGTATAACGTTACATACTATTACGTAATAAAGTATAACGTTATGTAGTATTACCTTATAACGAATAACGTTACATACTATTACGTAATAAAGTATAACGTTATGTAGTGTTACCTTATAACGTTTAACGTGATATACTATTACGTACTAACGTATAACTTTTTATACTATTACGTAATAAGGTATAACGTTATGTAGTATTACCTTATAACGTATAACGTTATATACTAAAAGGTACTAACGTATAACGTTATATACAATTACGTAATAACGTACAACGTTATGTAGTATTACCTTATAACGTATAACGTTATATACTATTACGTACTAACTTATAACGTTTTATACTATTACGTAATAAGGTATAACGTTATGTTGTATTACCTTATAACGTATAACGTTACATACTATTACGTAATAAAGTATAACGTTATGTAGTTTTACCTTATAACGTATAACGTTACATACTATTACGTAATAAAGTATAACGTTATGTATTATTACCTTATAACGTATAACGGTACAAACACTATTACGTAATAAAGTATAACGTTATGTAGTGTTACCTTATAACGTTTAACGTCATATACTATTACGTACTAACGTATAACGTTTTATACTATTACGTAATAAGGTACAACGTTATGTAGTATTACCTTATAACGTATAACGTTATATACTATTACGTACTAACGTGTAACGTTATATACAATTACGTAAAAACCTACAACGTTATGTAGTATTACCTTATAACGTATAACCTCATATACTATTACGTACTAACTTATAACGTTTTATACTATTACGTAATAAGGTATAACGTTATGTAGTATTACCTTATAACGTATAACGTTATATACTATAACGTACTAACGTATAATGTTATATACAATTACGTAAAAACGTACAACGTTATGTAGTATTACCTTATAACGTATAACGTTATATAGTATTACGTAATAACGTATCACGTTACATACTCTAACGTACTAACGTATAACGTTCTGTAGTATTACCTTATAACGTATAACGTTACATACTATTACGTAATAAAGTATAACGTCATGTAGTATTACCTTATAATGTATAACGTCATATACTAATACGTACTAACGTATAACGTTATGAAGTATTACCTTATAACGTATATCGTCAGACACTATTACGTACTAACGTATAACGTTATATACTATTAAGTAATAAGGTATAACGTCATGTAGTATTAGCTTATAACGTATAACGTTACACACTATTACGTAATAAAGTATAACGTTATGTAGTATTACCTTATAACGTATAACGGTACACACTATTACGTAATAAAGTATAACGTTATGTAGTATTACTCTATAACGTATAACGTCATATACTATTACGTACTAACGTATAACGTTACATACTATTACGTAATAAAGTATAACGTTATGTAGTATTGCCTTATAACGTATAACGTCAAACACTATTACGTACTAACGTATAACGTTATATACTATTAAGTAATAACGTACAACGTTATGTAGTATTACCTTGTAACGTATAACGTTATATACTATTACGTAATAGCGTATCACGTTACATACTCTAACGTACCCTAACCTTATATTATTACCTTATAACGTATAACGTTACGTACTATTACGTAATAAAGTATAAAGTTATGTAGTATTACCTTATAACGTGTAACGTTATATACCATTACGTAATAACGTATCACGTTATATACTATTACGTACTAACGTATAACGTTATATACTATTACGTGCTAACGTATAACGTTATGTAGTATTACCTGATAACGTATATCGTTATATACTATTACGTACTAACGTATAACGTTATATACTATTAAGTAATAAGGTATAACGCCATGTAGTATTACCTTATAAAGTATAACGGTACACACTATTACGTAATAAAGTATAACGTAATGTAGTATTACCTTATAACGTATAACGTTATATACTAAAACGTACTAACGTGTAACGTTATATACAATTACGTAATAACGTACAACGTTATGTAGTATTACCTTATAACGTTTAACGTTACATACTATTACGTAAAAAAGTATAACGTTATGTAGTTTTACCTTATAACGTATAACGTTACATACTATTACGTAATAAAGTATAACGTTATGTAGTATTACCCAATAACGTATAACATTACATACTATTACGTAATATAGTATAACGTTACGTAGTATTACCTTATAACGAATAACGTTACATACTATTACGTAATAAAGTATAACGTTATGTAGTGTTACCTTATAACGTTTAACGTCATATACTATAACGTACTAACGTATAACGTTTTATACTATTACGTAATAAGGTATAACGTTATGTAGTATTACCTTATAACGTATAACGTTATATACTAATACGTACTAACGCATAACGTTATATACTATTACGTGCTAACGTATAACGTTATATACTATTAAGTAATAAGGTACAACGTTATGTAGTATTACCTTATAACGTTTAACGTTACATACTATTACGTAATAAAGTATAACGTTATGTAGTATTACCTTATAACGTATAACGGTACACACTATTACGTAATAAAGTATAACGTTATGTAGTATTACTCTATAACGTATAACGTCATATACTATTACGTACTAACGTATAACGTTACATACTATTACGTAATAAAGTATAACGTTATGTAGTATTACCTTATAACGTATAACGTCAAACACTATTACGTACTAACGTATAACGTTATATACTATTAAGTAATAACGTACAACGTTATGTAGTATTACCTTGTAACGTATAACGTTATATACTATTACGTAATAGCGTATCACGTTACATACTCTAACGTACTAACGTATAACGTTATGTAGTATTACCTTATAACGTATAACGTTACGTACTATTACGTAATAAAGTATAACGTTATGTAGTATTACCTTATAACGTGTAACGTTATATACCATTACGTAATAACGTATCACGTTATATACTATTACGTACTAACGTATAACGTTATATACTATTACGTGCTAACGTATAACGTTATGTAGTATTACCTGATAACGTATATCGTTATATACTATTACGTACTAACGTATAACGTTATATACTATTAAGTAATAAGGTATAACGCCATGTAGTATTACCTTATAAAGTATAACGGTACACACTATTACGTAATAAAGTATAACGTAATGTAGTATTACCTTATAACGTATAACGTTATATACTAAAACGTACTAACGTGTAACGTTATATACAATTACGTAATAACGTACAACGTTATGTAGTATTACCTTATAACGTTTAACGTTACATACTATTACGTAAAAAAGTATAACGTTATGTAGTTTTACCTTATAACGTATAACGTTACATACTATTACGTAATAAAGTATAACGTTATGTAGTATTACCCAATAACGTATAACATTACATACTATTACGTAATATAGTATAACGTTACGTAGTATTACCTTATAACGAATAACGTTACATACTATTACGTAATAAAGTATAACGTTATGTAGTGTTACCTTATAACGTTTAACGTCATATACTATAACGTACTAACGTATAACGTTTTATACTATTACGTAATAAGGTATAACGTTATGTAGTATTACCTTATAACGTATAACGTTATATACTAATACGTACTAACGCATAACGTTATATACTATTACGTGCTAACGTATAACGTTATATACTATTAAGTAATAAGGTACAACGTTATGTAGTATTACCTTATAACGTATAACGTCTTATACTATTACGTACTAACGTATAACGTTATATAGTATTACGTAATAAGCTGTAACGTTATGTAGTATTACCTGATAACGTATATCGTTATATACTATTACGTACTAACGTATAACGTTATATACTATTAAGTAATAAGGTATAACGTCATGTAGTATTACCATATAACGTATAACGTCATATACTAATACGTACTAACGTATAACGTTATATACTATTACGCTATAACGCAAAACGTTATGTAGTATTACCTTATAACGTATAACGTCATATACTATTACGTACTAACGTATAACGTTCTATACTATTACGTAATAAAGTATAACGTCATGTAGTATTACCTTATAACGAATAACGTTACATACTATTACGTAATAAAGTATAACGTTATGTAGTGTTACCTTATAACGTTTAACGTCATATACTATTACGTGCTAACTTATAACGTTATATACTATTAAGTAATAAGGTACAACGTTATTTAGTATTACCTTATAACGTATAATGTCATATACTATTACGTACTAACGTATAACGTTATATAGTATTACGTAATAAGGTATAACGTTATGTAGTATTACCTTACAACGTATAACGTTACATACTATTACGTAATAAAGTATAACGTTATGAAGCATTACCTTATAACGTATAACGTCAAACACTATTACGTACTAACGTATAACGTTACAGACTATTACGTAAAAATGTATAACGTTATGTAGTTTTACCTTATAACGTATAACGTTACATACTATTACGTAATAAAGTATAACGTCATGTAGTATTACCTTATAACGTATAGCGGTACACACTATTACGTAATAAAGTATAACGTTATGTAGTATTACCTTATAACGTATAACGGTACAGACTATTACGTAATAAAGTATAACGTTATGTAGTATTACTCTATAACGTATAACGTCATATACTATTACGTACTAACGTATAACGTTATATACTATTACGTAATAAGGTATAAAGTTATGTAGTATTACCTGATAACGTATAACGTTATATACTATTACGTAATAAGGTATAAAGTTATGTAGTATTACCTGATAACGTATAACGTTATATACTATTACGTAATAACGTATAACGTTATGTAGTATTAGCTTAAGACGTATAACGTGATATAATATTACCTTATAACGTATAACGTTAAATTGTATTACAGTATGACGTAATCCATTATATGCTATTACGTACTAACGTTTAACGTTATATACTGTTATGTAATGACGTATAACGTTATGTAGTATTACCTTATGACGTATAACGTTATATACTATTACGTACTAACGTATAACGTTATATACTATTAAGTAATAAGGTACAACGTTATGTAGTATTACCTTATAACGTATAACGTCTTATACTATTACGTACTAACGTATAACGTTATATAGTATTACGTAATAAGGTGTAATGTTATGTAGTATTACCTGATAACGTATATAGTTATATACTATTACGTACTAACGTATAACGTTATATACTATTAAGTAATAAGGTATAACGTCATGTAGTATTACCTTATAACGTATAACGTCATATACTAATACGTACTAACGTATAACGTTATATACTATTACGCTATAACGCAAAACGTTATGTAGTATTACCTTATAACGTATAACGTCATATACTATTACGTACTAACGTATAACGTTTTATACTATTATGTAATAAGGTATAACGTTATGTAGTATTACCTTATAACGTATAACGTTATATACTAATACGTACTAACGTATAAAGTTATATACAATTACGTAATAACGTACAACGTTATGTAGTATTACCTTATAACGTATAACGTTATATACTATTACGTAATAACGTATCACGTTACATACTCTAACGTACTAACGTATAACGTTATGTAGTATTACCATATAACGTATAACGTTACATACTATTACGTAATAAAGTATAACGTTATGTAGTATTACCTTATAACGTGTAACGTTATAAACCATTACCTAATAACGTATCATGTTATATACTATTACGTACTAACGTATAACGTTTTATACTAGTACGTAATAAGGTATAACGTTGTGTAGTATTACCTTATAACGTATAACGTTATATAATATTACGTACTAACGTATAACGTTATATACAATTACGTAATAACGTACAACGTTATGTAGTATTACCTTATAACGTTTAACGTTACATACTATTACGTAAAAAAGTATAACGTTATGTAGTTTTACCTTATAACGTATAACGTTACATACTATTACGTAATAAAGTATAACGTTATGTAGTATTACCTTATAACGAATAACGTTACATACTATTACGTAATAAAGTATAACGTTATGTAGTGTTACCTTATAACGTTTAACGTGATATACTATTACGTACTAACGTATAACTTTTTATACTATTACGTAATAAGGTATAACGTTATGTAGTATTACCTTATAACGTATAACGTTATATACTAAAAGGTACTAACGTATAACGTTATATACAATTACGTAATAACGTACAACGTTATGTAGTATTACCTTATAACGTATAACGTTATATACTATTACGTAATAACGTATCACGTTACATACTCTAACGTACTAACGTATAACGTTCTGTAGTATTACCTTATAACGTATAACGTTACATACTATTACGTAATAAAGTATAACGTCATGTAGTATTACCTTATAACGTATAACGTCATATACTAATACGTACTAACGTATAACGTTATGAAGTATTACCTTATAACGTATATCGTCAGACACTATTACGTACTAACGTATAACGTTATATACTATTAAGTAATAAGGTATAACGTCATGTAGTATTACCTTATAACGTATAACGTTACACACTATTACGTAATAAAGTATAACGTTATGTAATATTACCTTATAACGTATAACGGTACACACTATTACGTAATAAAGTATAACGTTATGTAGTATTACTCTATAACGTATAACGTCATATACCATTACGTACTAACGTATAACGTTACATACTATTACGTAATAAAGTATAACGTTATGTAGTATTACCTTATAACGTATAATGTCAAACACTATTACGTACTAACGTATAACGTTATATACTATTAAGTAATAACGTACAACGTTATGTAGTATTACCTTATAACGTATAACGTTATATACTATTACGTAATAGCGTATCACGTTACATACTCTAACGTACTAACGTATAACGTTACATACTATTACGTAATAAAGTATAACGTCATGTAGTATTACCTTATAACGTATAACGTCATATACTAATACGTACTAACGTATAACGTTATGAAGTATTACTTTATAACGTATAACGTCAAACACTATTACGTGCTAACGTACAACGTTATATACTATTAAGTAATAAGGTATAACGTCATGTAGTATTACCTTATAACGTATAACGGTTCACACTATTACGTAATAAAGTATAACGTTATGTAGTATTACCTTATAACGTATAACGGTACACACTATTACGTAATAAAGTATAACGTCATGTAGTATTACCTTATAACGAATAACGTTACATACTATTACGTAATAAAGTATAACGTTATGTAGTGTTACCTTATAACGTTTAACGTCATATACTATTACGTGCTAACTTATAACGTTATATACTATTAAGTAATAAGGTACAACGTTATGTAGTATTACCTTATAACGTATAACGTCATATACTATTACGTACTAACGTATAACGTTATATAGTATTACGTAATAAGGTATAACGTTATGTAGTATTACCTTACAACGTATAACGTTACATACTATTACGTAATAAAGTATAACGTCATGTAGTATTACCTTATAACGTATAGCGGTACACACTATTACGTAATAAAGTATAACGTTATGTAGTATTACCTTATAACGTATAACGTCAAACACTATTACGTACTGAAGTATAACGTTATATACTATTAAGTAATAAGGTATAACGTCATGTAGTATTACCTTATAACGTATAACGGTTCACACTATTACGTAATAAAGTATAACGTTATGTACTGTTACCTTATAACGTATAACGTTACAGACTATTACGTAAAAATGTATAACGTTATGTAGTTTTACCTTATAACGTATAACGGTACACACTATTACGTAATAAAGTATAACGTTATGTAGTATTACTCTATAACGTATAACGTCATATACTATTACGTATTAACGTATAACGCTATATACTATTACGTAATAAGGTATAAAGTTATGTAGTATTACCTGATAACGTATAACGTTATATACTATTACGTACTAACGTATAATGTTATATACTATTACGTACTAACGTATAAAGTTATGTAGTATTACCTTATAACGCATAACGTTACATACTATTACGTAAAAAAGAATAACGTTGTTTAGTTTTACCTTATAACGTATAACATTACATACTATTACGTAATATAGTATAACGTTATGTAGTATTACCTTATAACGAATAACTTTACATACTATTACGTAATAAAGTATAACGTTATGTAGTGTTACCTTGTAACGTTTAACGTCATATACTATTACGTGCTAACGTATAACATTATATACTATTAAGTAATAAGGTACAACGTTATGTAGTATTACCTTATAACGTATAACGTCTTATACTATTACGTACTAACGTATAACGTTATATAGTAATACGTAATAAGGTGTAACGTTATGTAGTATTACCTGATAACGTATATCGTTATATACTATTACGTACTAACGTATAACGTTATATACTATTAAGTAATAAGGTATAACGTCATGTAGTATTACCTTATAACGTATAACGTCATATACTAATACGTACTAACGTATAACGTTATATACTATTACGTTATAACGCAAAACGTTATGTAGTATTACCTTATAACGTATAACGTCATATACTATTACGTACTAACGTATAACGTTTTATACTATTATGTAATAAGGTATAACGTTATGTAGTATTACCTTATAACGTATAACGTTATATACTAATACGTACTAACGTATAACGTTATATACAATTACGTAATAACGTAGAACGTTATGTAGTATTACCTTATAACGTATAACGTTATATACTATTACGTAATAACGTATCACGTTACATACTCTAACGTACTAACGTATAACGTTATGTAGTATTACCATATAACGTATAACGTTACATACTATTACGTAATAAAGTATAACGTTATGTAGTATTACCTTATAACGTGTAACGTTATAAACCATTACCTAATAACGTATCACGTTATATACTATTACGTACTAACGTATAACGTTTTATACTAGTACGTAATAAGGTATAACGTTATGTAGTATTACCTTATAACGTATAACGTTATATACTAATACGTACTAACGTATAACGTTATATACAATTACGTAATAACGTAGAACGTTATGTAGTATTACCTTATAACGTATAACGTTATATACTATTACGTAATAACGTATAACGTTACATACTATTACGTAATAAAGTATAACGTTATGTAGTATTACCTTATAACGTGTAACGTTATAAACCATTACCTAATAACGTATCACGTTATATACTATTACGTACTAACGTATAACGTTTTATACTAGTACGTAATAAGGTATAACGTTATGTAGTATTACCTTATAACGTATAATGTTATATACTATTACGTACTAACGTATAACGTTATATACAATTACGTAATAACGTACAACGTTATGTAGTATTACCTTATAACGTTTAACGTTACATACTATTACGTAAAAAAGTATAACGTTATGTAGTTTTACCTTATAACGTATAACGTTACATACTATTACGTAATAAAGTATAACGTTATGTAGTATTACCATATAACGAATAACGTTACATACTATTACGTAATAAATTATAACGTTATGTAGTGTTACCTTATAACGTTTAACGTGATATACTATTACGTACTAACGTATAACTTTTTATACTATTACGTAATAAGGTATAACGTTATGTAGTATTACCTTATAACGTATAACGTTATATACTAAAAGGTACTAACGTATAACGTTATATACAATTACGTAATAACGTACAACGTTATGTAGTATTACCTTATAACGTATAACGTTATATACTATTACGTACTAACTTATAACGTTTTATACTATTACGTAATAAGGTATAACGTTATGTAGTATTACCTTATAACGTATAACGCTACATACTATTACGTAATAAAGTATAACGTTATGTAGTTTTACCTTATAACGTATAACGTTACATACTATTACGTAATAAAGTATAACGTTATGTATTATTACCTTATAACGTATAACGGTACACACTATTACGTAATAAAGTATAACGTTATGTAGTGTTACCTTATAACGTTTAACGTCATATACTATTACGTACTAACGTATAACGTTTTATACTATTACGTAATAAGGTACAACGTTATGTAGTATTACCCTATAACGTATAACGTTATATACTATTACGTACTAACGTGTAACGTTATATACAATTACGTAAAAACCTACAACGTTATGTAGTATTACCTTATAACGTATAACCTCATATACTATTACGTACTAACTTATAACGTTTTATACTATTACGTAATAAGGTATAACGTTATGTAGTATTACCTTATAACGTATAACGTTATATACTATAACGTACTAACGTATAATGTTATATACAATTACGTAAAAACGTACAACGTTATGTAGTATTACCTTATAAAGTATAACGTTATATAGTATTACGTAATAACGTATCACGTTACATACTCTAACGTACTATCGTATAACGTTCTGTAGTATTACCTTATAACGTATAGCGTTACATACTATTACGTAATAAAGTATAACGTCATGTAGTATTACCTTATAACGTATAACGTCATATACTAATACGTACTAACGTATAACGTTATGAAGTATTACCTTATAACGTATATCGTCAGACACTATTACGTACTAACGTATAACGTTATATACTATTAAGTAATAAGGTATAACGTCATGTAGTATTACCTTATAACGTATAACGTTACACACTATTACGTAATAAAGTATAACGTTATGTAGTATTACCTTATAACGTATAACGTTACGTACTATTACGTAATAAAGTATAACGTTATGTAGTATTACCTTATAACGTGTAACGTTATATACCATTACGTAATAACGTATCACGTTATATACTATTACGTACTAACGTATAACGTTTTATACTATTACGTAATAAGGTATAACGTTATGTAGTATTACCTTATAACGTATAACGTTATATACTATTACGTAATAACGTATCACGTTACATACTCTAACGTACTAACGTTTAACGTTTTGTAGTATTACCTTATAACGTATAACGTTACATACTATTACGTAATAAAGTATAACGTCATGTAGTATTACCTTATAACGTATAACGTCATATACTGATACGTACTAACGTATAACGTTATGAAGTATTACTTTATAACGTATAACGTCAAACACTATTACGTCCTAACGTACAACGTTATATACTATTAAGTAATAAGGTATAACGTCATGTAGTATTACCTTATAACGTATAACGGTACACACTATTACGTAATAAAGTATAACGTTATGTAGTATTACCTTATAACGTATAACGGTACACGCTATTACGTAATAAAGTATAACCTTATGTAGTATTACTCTATAACGTATAACGTCATATACTATTACGTATTAACGTATAACGTTACATACTATTACGTAATAAAGTATAACGTTATGTAGTATTACCTTATAACGTATAATTTCAAACACTATTACGTACTAACGTATAACGTTATATACTATTAAGTAATAACGTACAACGTTATGTAGTATTACCTTATAACGTATAACGTTATATACTAAAACGTACTAACGTATAACGTTATATACAATTACGTAATAACGTACAACGTTATGTAGTATTACCTTATAACGTATAACGTTATATACTATTACGTAATAACGTATCACGTTACATACTCTAACGTACCAACGTATAACGTTATGTAGTATTACCTTATAACGTATAACGTTACATACTATTACGTAAAACTGTATAACGTTATGTAGTTTTACCTTATAACGTATAACGTTACATACTATTATGTAATAAAGTATAACGTTATGTAGTATTACCTTATAACGTATAACATTACATACTATTACGTAATATAATATAACGTTGTGTAGTATTACCTTATAACGAATAACGTTATATACTATTACGTAATAAAGTATAACGTTATGTAGTGTTACTCTATAACGTATAACGTCATATACTATTACGTACTAACGTATAACGTTACATACTATTAAGTAATAAGGTATAACGTCATGTAATATTACCTTAAAACGTACAACGTCATATACTAATACGTACTAACGTATAACGTGATATACTATTACGCTATAACGCAAAACGTTATGTAGTATTACCTTATAACGTATAACGGTACACACTATTACGTAATAAAGTATAACGTTATGTAGTGTTACCTTATAACGTATAACGTCATATACTATTACTTACTAACGTATAACGTTATATAGTATTACGTAATAAGGTATAACGTTATGTAGTATTACCTGATTACGTATATCGTTATATACTATTACGTACTAACGTATAACGTTATATACTAATAAGTAATAAGGTATAACGTCATGTAGTATTACCTTATAAGGTATAGCGTCATATACTATTACGTACTAACGTATAACGTTATATACTATTAAGTAATAAGGTATAACGTCATGTAATATTACCTTAAAACGTATATCGTCATATACTAATACGTACTAACGTATAACCTGATATACTATTACGCTATAACGCAAAACGTTATGTAGTATTACCTTATAACGTATAACGGTACATACTATTACGTAATAAAGTATAACGTTATGTAGTGTTACCTTATAACGTATAACGTCATGTACTATTACGTACGAACGTATAACGTTTTATACTATTACGTAATAAGGTATAACGTTATGTAGTATTACCTTATAACGTATAACGTTATATACAATTACGTAATAACGTATAACGTTATGTAGTATTACTTTATAGCGTATAACCTTATATACTATTACGTAATAACGTATCACGTTACATACTCTAACGTACTAACGTATAACGTTATGTAGTATTACTCTATAACGTATAACGTCATATACTATTACGTACTAACGTATAACGTTACATACTATTACGTTATAAAGTATAACGTTATGTAGTATTACCTTATAACGTATAATGTCAAACACTATTACGTACTAACGTATAACGTTATATACTATTAAGTAATAACGTACAACGTTATGTAGTATTACCTTATAACGTATAACGTTATATACTATTACGTAATAGCGTATCACGTTACATACTCTAACGTACTAACGTATAACGTTACATACTATTACGTAATAAAGTATAACGTCATGTAGTATTACCTTATAACGTATAACGTCATATACTAATACGTACTAACGTATAACGTTATGAAGTATTACTTTATAACGTATAACGTCAAACACTATTACGTGCTAACGTACAACGTTATATACTATTAAGTAATAAGGTATAACGTCATGTAGTATTACCTTATAACGTATAACGGTTCACACTATTACGTAATAAAGTATAACGTTATGTAGTATTAACTTATAACGTATAACGGTACACACTATTACGTAATAAAGTATAACGTCATGTAGTATTACCTTATAACGAATAACGTTACATACTATTACGTAATAAAGTATAACGTTATGTAGTGTTACCTTATAACGTTTAACGTCATACACTATTACGTGCTAACTTATAACGTTATATACTATTAAGTAATAAGGTACAACGTTATGTAGTATTACCTTATAACGTATAACGTCATATACTATTACGTACTAACGTATAACGTTATATAGTATTACGTAATAAGGTATAACGTTATGTAGTATTACCTTACAACGTATAACGTTACATACTATTACGTAATAAAGTATAACGTCATGTAGTATTACCTTATAACGTATAGTGGTACACACTATTACGTAATAAAGTATAACGTTATGTAGTATTACCTTATAACGTATAACGTCAAACACTATTACGTACTGAAGTATAACGTTATATACTATTAAGTAATAAGGTATAACGTCATGTAGTATTACCTTATAACGTATAACGGTTCACACTATTACGTAATAAAGTATAACGTTATGTACTGTTACCTTATAACGTATAACGTTACAGACTATTACGTAAAAATGTATAACGTTATGTAGTTTTACCTTATAACGTATAACGTTACATACTATTACGTAATAAAGTATAACGTCATGTAGTATTACCTTATAACGTATAGCGGTACACACTATTACGTAATAAAGTATAACGTTATGTAGTATTACCTTATAACGTATAACGGTACACACTATTACGTAATAAAGTATAACGTTATGTAGTATTACTCTATAACGTATAACTTCATATACTATTACGTATTAACGTATAACGCTATATACTATTACGTAATAAGGTATAAAGTTATGTAGTATTACCTGATAACGTATAACGTTATATACTATTACGTACTAACGTATAATGTTATATACTATTACGTACTAACGTATAAAGTTATGTAGTATTACCTTATAACGCATAACGTTACATACTATTACGTAAAAAAGAATAACGTTGTTTAGTTTTACCTTATAACGTATAACATTACATACTATTACGTAATATAGTATAACGTTATGTAGTATTACCTTATAACGAATAACTTTACATACTATTACGTAATAAAGTATAACGTTATGTAGTGTTACCTTGTAACGTTTAACGTCATATACTATTACGTGCTAACGTATAACATTATATACTATTAAGTAATAAGGTACAACGTTATGTAGTATTACCTTATAACGTATAACGTCTTATACTATTACGTACTAACGTATAACGTTATATAGTAATACGTAATAAGGTGTAACGTTATGTAGTATTACCTGATAACGTATATCGTTATATACTATTACGTACTAACGTATAACGTTATATACTATTAAGTAATAAGGTATAACGTCATGTAGTATTACCTTATAACGTATAACGTCATATACTAATACGTACTAACGTATAACGTTATATACTATTACGTTATAACGCAAAACGTTATGTAGTAATACCTTATAACGTATAACGTCATATACTATTACGTACTAACGTATAACGTTTTATACTATTATGTAATAAGGTATAACGTTATGTAGTATTACCTTATAACGTATAACGTTATATACTAATACGTACTAACGTATAACGTTATATACAATTACGTAATAACGTAGAACGTTATGTAGTATTACCTTATAACGTATAACGTTATATACTATTACGTAATAACGTATCACGTTACATACTCTAACGTACTAACGTATAACGTTATGTAGTATTACCATATAACGTATAACGTTACATACTATTACGTAATAAAGTATAACGTTATGTAGTATTACCTTATAACGTGTAACGTTATAAACCATTACCTAATAACGTATCACGTTATATACTATTACGTACTAACGTATAACGTTTTATACTAGTACGTAATAAGGTATAACGTTATGTAGTATTACCTTATAACGTATAATGTTATATACTATTACGTACTAACGTATAACGTTATATACAATTACGTAATAACGTACAACGTTATGTAGTATTACCTTATAACGTTTAACGTTACATACTATTACGTAAAAAAGTATAACGTTATGTAGTTTTACCTTATAACGTATAACGTTACATACTATTACGTAATAAAGTATAACGTTATGTAGTATTACCTTATAACGAATAACGTTACATACTATTACGTAATAAATTATAACGTTATGTAGTGTTACCTTATAACGTTTAACGTGATATACTATTACGTACTAACGTATAACTTTTTATACTATTACGTAATAAGGTATAACGTTATGTAGTATTACCTTATAACGTATAACGTTATATACTAAAAGGTACTAACGTATAACGTTATATACAATTACGTAATAACGTACAACGTTATGTAGTATTACCTTATAACGTATAACGTTATATACTATTACGTACTAACTTATAACGTTTTATACTATTACGTAATAAGGTATAACGTTATGTAGTATTACCTTATAACGTATAACGTTACATACTATTACGTAATAAAGTATAACGTTATGTAGTTTTACCTTATAACGTATAACGTTACATACTATTACGTAATAAAGTATAACGTTATGTATTATTACCTTATAACGTATAACGGTACACACTATTACGTAATAAAGTATAACGTTATGTAGTGTTACCTTATAACGTTTAACGTCATATACTATTACGTACTAACGTATAACGTTTTATACTATTACGTAATAAGGTACAACGTTATGTAGTATTACCTTATAACGTATAACGTTATATACTATTACGTACTAACGTGTAACGTTATATACAATTACGTAAAAACCTACAACGTTATGTAGTATTACCTTATAACGTATAACCTCATATACTATTACGTACTAACTTATAACGTTTTATACTATTACGTAATAAGGTATAACGTTCTGTAGTATTACCTTATAACGTATAACGTTACATACTATTACGTAATAAAGTATAACGTCATGTAGTATTACCTTATAACGTATAACGTCATATACTAATACGTACTAACGTATAACGTTATGAAGTATTACCTTATAACGTATATCGTCAGACACTATTACGTACTAACGTATAACGTTATATACTATTAAGTAATAAGGTATAACGTCATGTAGTATTACCTTATAACGTATAACGTTATATACTATAACGTACTAACGTATAATGTTATATACAATTACGTAAAAACGTACAACGTTATGTAGTATTACCTTATAAAGTATAACGTTATATAGTATTACGTAATAACGTATCACGTTACATACTCTAACGTACTATCGTATAACGTTCTGTAGTATTACCTTATAACGTATAACGTTACATACTATTACGTAATAAAGTATAACGTCATGTAGTATTACCTTATAACGTATAACGTCATATACTAATACGTACTAACGTATAACGTTATGAAGTATTACCTTATAACGTATATCGTCAGACACTATTACGTACTAACGTATAACGTTATATACTATTAAGTAATAAGGTATAACGTCATGTAGTATTACCTTATAACGTATAACGTTACACACTATTACGTAATAAAGTATAACGTTATGTAGTATTACCTTATAACGTATAACGGTACACACTATTACGTAATAAAGTATAACGTTATGTAGTATTACTCTATAACGTATAACGTCATATACTATTACGTACTAACGTATAACGTTACATACTATTACGTAATAAAGTATAACGTTATGTAGTATTACCTTATAACGTATAACGTCAAACACTATTACGTGCTAACGTATAACGTTATATACTATTAAGTAATAACGTACAACGTTATGTAGTATTACCTTATAACGTATAACGTTATATACTATTACGTAATAGCGTATCACGTTACATACTCTAACGTACTAACGTATAACGTTATGTAGTATTACCTTATAACGTATAACGTTACGTACTATTACGTAATAAAGTATAACGTTATGTAGTATTACCTTATAACGTGTAACGTTATATACCATTACGTAATAACGTATCACGTTATATACTATTACGTACTAACGTATAACGTTTTATACTATTACGTAATAAGGTATAACGTTATGTAGTATTACCTTATAACGTATAACGTTATATACTATTACGTAATAACGTATCACGTTACATACTCTAACGTACTAACGTATAACGTTTTGTAGTATTACCTTATAACGTATAACGTTACATACTATTACGTAATAAAGTATAACGTCATGTAGTATTACCTTATAACGTATAACGTCATATACTGATACGTACTAACGTATAACGTTATGAAGTATTACTTTATAACGTATAACGTCAAACACTATTACGTCCTAACGTACAACGTTATATACTATTAAGTAATAAGGTATAACGTCATGTAGTATTACCTTATAACGTATAACGGTACACACTATTACGTAATAAAGTATAACGTTATGTAGTATTACCTTATAACGTATAACGGTACACACTATTACGTAATAAAGTATAACGTCATGTAGTATTACCTTATAACGTATAACGTCATATACTAATACGTACTAACGTATAACGTTATGAAGTATTACCTTATAACGTATATCGTCAGACACTATTACGTACTAACGTATAACGTTATATACTATTAAGTAATAAGGTATAACGTCATGTAGTATTACCTTATAACGTATAACGTTACATACTATTACGTAATAAAGTATAACGTTTTGTAGTATTACCTTATAACGAATAACGTTACATACTATTACGTAATAAATTATAACGTTATGTAGTGTTACCTTATAACGTTTAACGTGATATACTATTACGTACTAACGTATAACTTTTTATACTATTACGTAATAAGGTATAACGTTATGTAGTATTACCTTATAACGTATAACGTTATATACTAAAAGGTACTAACGTATAACGTTATATACAATTACGTAATAACGTACAACGTTATGTAGTATTACCTTATAACGTATAACGTTATATACTATTACGTACTAACTTATAACGTTTTATACTATTACGTAATAAGGTATAACGTTATGTAGTATTACCTTATAACGTATAACGTTACATACTATTACGTAATAAAGTATAACGTTATGTAGTTTTACCTTATAACGTATAACGTTACATACTATTACGTAATAAAGTATAACGTTATGTATTATTACCTTATAACGTATAACGGTACACACTATTACGTAATAAAGTATAACGTTATGTAGTGTTACCTTATAACGTTTAACGTCATATACTATTACGTACTAACGTATAACGTTTTATACTATTACGTAATAAGGTACAACGTTATGTAGTATTACCTTATAACGTATAACGTTATATACTATTACGTACTAACGTGTAACGTTATATACAATTACGTAAAAACCTACAACGTTATGTAGTATTACCTTATAACGTATAACCTCATATACTATTACGTACTAACTTATAACGTTTTATACTATTACGTAATAAGGTATAACGTTCTGTAGTATTACCTTATAACGTATAACGTTACATACTATTACGTAATAAAGTATAACGTCATGTAGTATTACCTTATAACGTATAACGTCATATACTAATACGTACTAACGTATAACGTTATGAAGTATTACCTTATAACGTATATCGTCAGACACTATTACGTACTAACGTATAACGTTATATACTATTAAGTAATAAGGTATAACGTCATGTAGTATTACCTTATAACGTATAACGTTATATACTATAACGTACTAACGTATAATGTTATATACAATTACGTAAAAACGTACAACGTTATGTAGTATTACCTTATAAAGTATAACGTTATATAGTATTACGTAATAACGTATCACGTTACATACTCTAACGTACTATCGTATAACGTTCTGTAGTATTACCTTATAACGTATAACGTTACATACTATTACGTAATAAAGTATAACGTCATGTAGTATTACCTTATAACGTATAACGTCATATACTAATACGTACTAACGTATAACGTTATGAAGTATTACCTTATAACGTATATCGTCAGACACTATTACGTACTAACGTATAACGTTATATACTATTAAGTAATAAGGTATAACGTCATGTAGTATTACCTTATAACGTATAACGTTACACACTATTACGTAATAAAGTATAACGTTATGTAGTATTACCTTATAACGTATAACGGTACACACTATTACGTAATAAAGTATAACGTTATGTAGTATTACTCTATAACGTATAACGTCATATACTATTACGTACTAACGTATAACGTTACATACTATTACGTAATAAAGTATAACGTTATGTAGTATTACCTTATAACGTATAACGTCAAACACTATTACGTGCTAACGTATAACGTTATATACTATTACGTAATAACGTACAACGTTATGTAGTATTACCTTATAACGTATAACGTTATATACTATTACGTAATAGCGTATCACGTTACATACTCTAACGTACTAACGTATAACGTTATGTAGTATTACCTTATAACGTATAACGTTACGTACTATTACGTAATAAAGTATAACGTTATGTAGTATTACCTTATAACGTGTAACGTTATATACCATTACGTAATAACGTATCACGTTATATACTATTACGTACTAACGTATAACGTTTTATACTATTACGTAATAAGGTATAACGTTATGTAGTATTACCTTATAACGTATAACGTTATATACTATTACGTAATAACGTATCACGTTACATACTCTAACGTACTAACGTATAACGTTTTGTAGTATTACCTTATAACGTATAACGTTACATACTATTACGTAATAAAGTATAACGTCATGTAGTATTACCTTATAACGTATAACGTCATATACTGATACGTACTAACGTATAACGTTATGAAGTATTACTTTATAACGTATAACGTCAAACACTATTACGTCCTAACGTACAACGTTATATACTATTAAGTAATAAGGTATAACGTCATGTAGTATTACCTTATAACGTATAACGGTACACACTATTACGTAATAAAGTATAACGTTATGTAGTATTACCTTATAACGTATAACGGTACACACTATTACGTAATAAAGTATAACCTTATGTAGTATTACTCTATAACGTATAACGTCATATACTATTACGTACTAACGTATAACGTTACATACTATTACGTAATAAAGTATAACGTTATGTAGTATTACCTTATAACGTATAATGTCAAACACTATTACGTACTAACGTATAACGTTATATACTATTAAGTAATAACGTACAACGTTATGTAGTATTACCTTATAACGTATAACGTTATATACTATTACGTAATAGCGTATCACGTTACATACTCTAACGTACTAACGTATAACGTTACATACTATTACGTAATAAAGTATAACGTCATGTAGTATTACCTTATAACGTATAACGTCATATACTAATACGTACTAACGTATAACGTTATGAAGTATTACCTTATAACGTATATCGTCAGACACTATTACGTACTAACGTATAACGTTATATACTATTAAGTAATAAGGTATAACGTCATGTAGTATTACCTTATAACGTATAACGTTACACACTATTACGTAATAAAGTATAACGTTATGTAGTATTACCTTATAACGTATAACGGTACACACTATTACGTAATAAAGTATAGCGTTATGTAGTATTACTCTATAACGTATAACGTCATATACTATTACGTACTAACGTATAACGTTACATACTATTACGTAATAAAGTATAACGTTATGTAGTATTACCTTATAACGTATAACGTCAAACACTATTACGTGCTAACGTATAACGTTATATACTATTAAGTAATAACGTACAACGTTATGTAGTATTACCTTATAACGTATAACGTTATATACTATTACGTAATAGCGTATCACGTTACATACTCTAACGTACTAACGTATAACGTTATGTAGTATTACCTTATAACGTATAACGTTACGTACTATTACGTAATAAAGTATAACGTTATGTAGTATTACCTTATAACGTGTAACGTTATATACCATTACGTAATAACGTATCACGTTATATACTATTACGTACTAACGTATAACGTTTTATACTATTACGTAATAAGGTATAACGTTATGTAGTATTACCTTATAACGTATAACGTTATATACTATTACGTAATAACGTATCACGTTACATACTCTAACGTACTAACGTATAACGTTTTGTAGTATTACCTTATAACGTATAACGTTACATACTATTACGTAATAAAGTATAACGTCATGTAGTATTACCTTATAACGTATAACGTCATATACTGATACGTACTAACGTATAACGTTATGAAGTATTACTTTATAACGTATAACGTCAAACACTATTACGTCCTAACGTACAACGTTATATACTATTAAGTAATAAGGTATAACGTCATGTAGTATTACCTTATAACGTATAACGGTACACACTATTACGTAATAAAGTATAACGTTATGTAGTATTACCTTATAACGTATAACGTTATATACTATTACGTACTAACGTGTAACGTTATATACAATTACGTAAAAACCTACAACGTTATGTAGTATTACCTTATAACGTATAACGTTACGTACTATTACGTAATAAAGTATAACGTTATGTAGTATTACCTTATAACGTGTAACGTTATATACCATTACGTAATAACGTATCACGTTATATACTATTACGTACTAACGTATAACGTTTTATACTATTACGTAATAAGGTATAACGTTATGTAGTATTACCTTATAACGTATAACGTTATATACTATTACGTAATAACGTATCACGTTACATACTCTAACGTACTAACGTATAACGTTTTGTAGTATTACCTTATAACGTATGACGTTACATACTATTACGTAATAAAGTATAACGTCATGTAGTATTACCTTATAACGTATAACGTCATATACTGATACGTACTAACGTATAACGTTATGAAGTATTACTTTATAACGTATAACGTCAAACACTATTACGTCCTAACGTACAACGTTATATACTATTAAGTAATAAGGTATAACGTCATGTAGTATTACCTTATAACGTATAACGGTACACACTATTACGTAATAAAGTATAACGTTATGTAGTATTACCTTATAACGTATAACGGTACACACTATTACGTAATAAAGTATAACCTTATGTAGTATTACTCTATAACGTATAACGTCATATACTATTACGTATTAACGTATAACGTTACATACTATTACGTAATAAAGTATAACGTTATGTAGTATTACCTTATAACGTATAATGTCAAACACTATTACGTACTAACGTATAACGTTATATACTATTAAGTAATAACGTACAACGTTATGTAGTATTACCTTATAACGTATAACGTTATATACTATTACGTAATAGCGTATCACGTTACATACTCTAACGTACTAACGTATAACGTTACATACTATTACGTAATAAAGTATAACGTCATGTAGTATTACCTTATAACCTATAACGTCATATAATAATACGTACTAACGTATAACGTTATGAAGTATTACTTTATAACGTATAACGTCAAACACTATTACGTGCTAACGTACAACGTTATATACTATTAAGTAATAAGGTATAACGTCATGTAGTATTACCTTATAACGTATAACGGTTCACACTATTACGTAATAAAGTATAACGTTATGTAGTATTACCTTATAACGTATAACGGTACACACTATTACGTAATAAAGTATAACCTTATGTAGTATTACTCTATAACGTATAACGTCATATACTATTACGTACTAACGTATAACGTTACATAATATTACGTAATAAAGTATAACGTTATGTAGTATTACCTTATAACGTATAACCTTATATACTATTACGTAATAACCTATCACGTTACATCCTCTAACGTACTAACGTATAACGTTATGTAGTATTACCTTATAACGTATAACGTTACATACTATTACGTAATAATGTATAACGTTATGAAGTATTACCTTATAACGTATAACGTCAAACACTATTACGTACTAACGTATAACGTTATATACTATTAAGTAATAAGGTATAACGTCATGTAGTATTACCTTATAACGTATAACGGTACACACTATTACGTAATAAAGTATAACGTTATGTAGTATTACCTTATAACGTATAACGGTACACACTATTACGTAATAAAGTATAACGTTATGTAGTATTACTCTATAACGTATAACGTCATATACCTTTACGTACTAACGTATAACGTTATATACTATTAAGTAATAAGGTATAACGTCATGTAATATTACCTTAAAACTTATAACGTCATATACTAATACGTACTAACGTATAACGTGATATACTATTACGCTATAACGCAAAACGTTATGTAGTATTACCTTATAACGTATAAGGGTACACACTATTACGTAATAAAGTATAACGTTATGTAGTATTACCTTATAACGTATAACGGTACACACTATTACGTAATAAAGTATAACGTTATGTAGTGTTACCTTATAACGTATAACGGTACACACTATTACGTAATAAAGTATAACGTTATGTAGTGTTACCTTATAACGTATAACGTCATATACTATTACGTACTAACGTATAACGTTTTATACTATTACGTAATAAGGTATAACGTTATGTAGTATTACCTTATAACGTATAACGTTATATACTAATACGTACTAACGTATAACGTTATATACAATTACGTAAAAAAGTATAACGTTATGTAGTATTACCTTATAACGTATAACGTTACATACTATTACGTAATAAAGTATAACGATATGTAGTATTACCTTATAACGTATAACGTTACATACTATTACGTAATAAAGTATAACGTTATGTAGTATTACCTTATAACGTATAACGTCATATACTAATACGTACTAACGTATAACGTTATATACTATTACGTTATAACGCAAAACGTTATGTAGTAATACCTTATAACGTATAACGTCATATACTATTACGTACTAACGTATAACGTTTTATACTATTATGTAATAAGGTATAACGTTATGTAGTATTACCTTATAACGTATAACGTTATATACTAATACGTACTAACGTATAACGTTATATACAATTACGTAATAACGTAGAACGTTATGTAGTATTACCTTATAACGTATAACGTTATATACTATTACGTAATAACGTATCACGTTACATACTCTAACGTACTAACGTATAACGTTATGTAGTATTACCATATAACGTATAACGTTACATACTATTACGTAATAAAGTATAACGTTATGTAGTATTACCTTATAACGTGTAACGTTATAAACCATTACCTAATAACGTATCACGTTATATACTATTACGTACTAACGTATAACGTTTTATACTAGTACGTAATAAGGTATAACGTTATGTAGTATTACCTTATAACGTATAATGTTATATACTATTACGTACTAACGTATAACGTTATATACAATTACGTAATAACGTACAACGTTATGTAGTATTACCTTATAACGTTTAACGTTACATACTATTACGTAAAAAAGTATAACGTTATGTAGTTTTACCTTATAACGTATAACGTTACATACTATTACGTAATAAAGTATAACGTTATGTAGTATTACCTTATAACGAATAACGTTACATACTATTACGTAATAAATTATAACGTTATGTAGTGTTACCTTATAACGTTTAACGTGATATACTATTACGTACTAACGTATAACTTTTTATACTATTACGTAATAAGGTATAACGTTATGTAGTATTACCTTATAACGTATAACGTTATATACTAAAAGGTACTAACGTATAACGTTATATACAATTACGTAATAACGTACAACGTTATGTAGTATTACCTTATAACGTATAACGTTATATACTATTACGTACTAACTTATAACGTTTTATACTATTACGTAATAAGGTATAACGTTATGTAGTATTACCTTATAACGTATAACGTTACATACTATTACGTAATAAAGTATAACGTTATGTAGTTTTACCTTATAACGTATAACGTTACATACTATTACGTAATAAAGTATAACGTTATGTATTATTACCTTATAACGTATAACGGTACACACTATTACGTAATAAAGTATAACGTTATGTAGTGTTACCTTATAACGTTTAACGTCATATACTATTACGTACTAACGTATAACGTTTTATACTATTACGTAATAAGGTACAACGTTATGTAGTATTACCTTATAACGTATAACGTTATATACTATTACGTACTAACGTGTAACGTTATATACAATTACGTAAAAACCTACAACGTTATGTAGTATTACCTTATAACGTATAACCTCATATACTATTACGTACTAACTTATAACGTTTTATACTATTACGTAATAAGGTATAACGTTCTGTAGTATTACCTTATAACGTATAACGTTACATACTATTACGTAATAAAGTATAACGTCATGTAGTATTACCTTATAACGTATAACGTCATATACTAATACGTACTAACGTATAACGTTATGAAGTATTACCTTATAACGTATATCGTCAGACACTATTACGTACTAACGTATAACGTTATATACTATTAAGTAATAAGGTATAACGTCATGTAGTATTACCTTATAACGTATAACGTTATATACTATAACGTACTAACGTATAATGTTATATACAATTACGTAAAAACGTACAACGTTATGTAGTATTACCTTATAAAGTATAACGTTATATAGTATTACGTAATAACGTATCACGTTACATACTCTAACGTACTATCGTATAACGTTCTGTAGTATTACCTTATAACGTATAACGTTACATACTATTACGTAATAAAGTATAACGTCATGTAGTATTACCTTATAACGTATAACGTCATATACTAATACGTACTAACGTATAACGTTATGAAGTATTACCTTATAACGTATATCGTCAGACACTATTACGTACTAACGTATAACGTTATATACTATTAAGTAATAAGGTATAACGTCATGTAGTATTACCTTATAACGTATAACGTTACACACTATTACGTAATAAAGTATAACGTTATGTAGTATTACCTTATAACGTATAACGGTACACACTATTACGTAATAAAGTATAACGTTATGTAGTATTACTCTATAACGTATAACGTCATATACTATTACGTACTAACGTATAACGTTACATACTATTACGTAATAAAGTATAACGTTATGTAGTATTACCTTATAACGTATAACGTCAAACACTATTACGTGCTAACGTATAACGTTATATACTATTAAGTAATAACGTACAACGTTATGTAGTATTACCTTATAACGTATAACGTTATATACTATTACGTAATAGCGTATCACGTTACATACTCTAACGTACTAACGTATAACGTTATGTAGTATTACCTTATAACGTATAACGTTACGTACTATTACGTAATAAAGTATAACGTTATGTAGTATTACCTTATAACGTGTAACGTTATATACCATTACGTAATAACGTATCACGTTATATACTATTACGTACTAACGTATAACGTTTTATACTATTACGTAATAAGGTATAACGTTATGTAGTATTACCTTATAACGTATAACGTTATATACTATTACGTAATAACGTATCACGTTACATACTCTAACGTACTAACGTATAACGTTTTGTAGTATTACCTTATAACGTATAACGTTACATACTATTACGTAATAAAGTATAACGTCATGTAGTATTACCTTATAACGTATAACGTCATATACTGATACGTACTAACGTATAACGTTATGAAGTATTACTTTATAACGTATAACGTCAAACACTATTACGTCCTAACGTACAACGTTATATACTATTAAGTAATAAGGTATAACGTCATGTAGTATTACCTTATAACGTATAACGGTACACACTATTACGTAATAAAGTATAACGTTATGTAGTATTACCTTATAACGTATAACGGTACACACTATTACGTAATAAAGTATAACGTCATGTAGTATTACCTTATAACGTATAACGTCATATACTAATACGTACTAACGTATAACGTTATGAAGTATTACCTTATAACGTATATCGTCAGACACTATTACGTACTAACGTATAACGTTATATACTATTAAGTAATAAGGTATAACGTCATGTAGTATTACCTTATAACGTATAACGTTACATACTATTACGTAATAAAGTATAACGTTTTGTAGTATTACCTTATAACGAATAACGTTACATACTATTACGTAATAAATTATAACGTTATGTAGTGTTACCTTATAACGTTTAACGTGATATACTATTACGTACTAACGTATAACTTTTTATACTATTACGTAATAAGGTATAACGTTATGTAGTATTACCTTATAACGTATAACGTTATATACTAAAAGGTACTAACGTATAACGTTATATACAATTACGTAATAACGTACAACGTTATGTAGTATTACCTTATAACGTATAACGTTATATACTATTACGTACTAACTTATAACGTTTTATACTATTACGTAATAAGGTATAACGTTATGTAGTATTACCTTATAACGTATAACGTTACATACTATTACGTAATAAAGTATAACGTTATGTAGTTTTACCTTATAACGTATAACGTTACATACTATTACGTAATAAAGTATAACGTTATGTATTATTACCTTATAACGTATAACGGTACACACTATTACGTAATAAAGTATAACGTTATGTAGTGTTACCTTATAACGTTTAACGTCATATACTATTACGTACTAACGTATAACGTTTTATACTATTACGTAATAAGGTACAACGTTATGTAGTATTACCTTATAACGTATAACGTTATATACTATTACGTACTAACGTGTAACGTTATATACAATTACGTAAAAACCTACAACGTTATGTAGTATTACCTTATAACGTATAACCTCATATACTATTACGTACTAACTTATAACGTTTTATACTATTACGTAATAAGGTATAACGTTCTGTAGTATTACCTTATAACGTATAACGTTACATACTATTACGTAATAAAGTATAACGTCATGTAGTATTACCTTATAACGTATAACGTCATATACTAATACGTACTAACGTATAACGTTATGAAGTATTACCTTATAACGTATATCGTCAGACACTATTACGTACTAACGTATAACGTTATATACTATTAAGTAATAAGGTATAACGTCATGTAGTATTACCTTATAACGTATAACGTTATATACTATAACGTACTAACGTATAATGTTATATACAATTACGTAAAAACGTACAACGTTATGTAGTATTACCTTATAAAGTATAACGTTATATAGTATTACGTAATAACGTATCACGTTACATACTCTAACGTACTATCGTATAACGTTCTGTAGTATTACCTTATAACGTATAACGTTACATACTATTACGTAATAAAGTATAACGTCATGTAGTATTACCTTATAACGTATAACGTCATATACTAATACGTACTAACGTATAACGTTATGAAGTATTACCTTATAACGTATATCGTCAGACACTATTACGTACTAACGTATAACGTTATATACTATTAAGTAATAAGGTATAACGTCATGTAGTATTACCTTATAACGTATAACGTTACACACTATTACGTAATAAAGTATAACGTTATGTAGTATTACCTTATAACGTATAACGGTACACACTATTACGTAATAAAGTATAACGTTATGTAGTATTACTCTATAACGTATAACGTCATATACTATTACGTACTAACGTATAACGTTACATACTATTACGTAATAAAGTATAACGTTATGTAGTATTACCTTATAACGTATAACGTCAAACACTATTACGTGCTAACGTATAACGTTATATACTATTACGTAATAACGTACAACGTTATGTAGTATTACCTTATAACGTATAACGTTATATACTATTACGTAATAGCGTATCACGTTACATACTCTAACGTACTAACGTATAACGTTATGTAGTATTACCTTATAACGTATAACGTTACGTACTATTACGTAATAAAGTATAACGTTATGTAGTATTACCTTATAACGTGTAACGTTATATACCATTACGTAATAACGTATCACGTTATATACTATTACGTACTAACGTATAACGTTTTATACTATTACGTAATAAGGTATAACGTTATGTAGTATTACCTTATAACGTATAACGTTATATACTATTACGTAATAACGTATCACGTTACATACTCTAACGTACTAACGTATAACGTTTTGTAGTATTACCTTATAACGTATAACGTTACATACTATTACGTAATAAAGTATAACGTCATGTAGTATTACCTTATAACGTATAACGTCATATACTGATACGTACTAACGTATAACGTTATGAAGTATTACTTTATAACGTATAACGTCAAACACTATTACGTCCTAACGTACAACGTTATATACTATTAAGTAATAAGGTATAACGTCATGTAGTATTACCTTATAACGTATAACGGTACACACTATTACGTAATAAAGTATAACGTTATGTAGTATTACCTTATAACGTATAACGGTACACACTATTACGTAATAAAGTATAACCTTATGTAGTATTACTCTATAACGTATAACGTCATATACTATTACGTACTAACGTATAACGTTACATACTATTACGTAATAAAGTATAACGTTATGTAGTATTACCTTATAACGTATAATGTCAAACACTATTACGTACTAACGTATAACGTTATATACTATTAAGTAATAACGTACAACGTTATGTAGTATTACCTTATAACGTATAACGTTATATACTATTACGTAATAGCGTATCACGTTACATACTCTAACGTACTAACGTATAACGTTACATACTATTACGTAATAAAGTATAACGTCATGTAGTATTACCTTATAACGTATAACGTCATATACTAATACGTACTAACGTATAACGTTATGAAGTATTACCTTATAACGTATATCGTCAGACACTATTACGTACTAACGTATAACGTTATATACTATTAAGTAATAAGGTATAACGTCATGTAGTATTACCTTATAACGTATAACGTTACACACTATTACGTAATAAAGTATAACGTTATGTAGTATTACCTTATAACGTATAACGGTACACACTATTACGTAATAAAGTATAGCGTTATGTAGTATTACTCTATAACGTATAACGTCATATACTATTACGTACTAACGTATAACGTTACATACTATTACGTAATAAAGTATAACGTTATGTAGTATTACCTTATAACGTATAACGTCAAACACTATTACGTGCTAACGTATAACGTTATATACTATTAAGTAATAACGTACAACGTTATGTAGTATTACCTTATAACGTATAACGTTATATACTATTACGTAATAGCGTATCACGTTACATACTCTAACGTACTAACGTATAACGTTATGTAGTATTACCTTATAACGTATAACGTTACGTACTATTACGTAATAAAGTATAACGTTATGTAGTATTACCTTATAACGTGTAACGTTATATACCATTACGTAATAACGTATCACGTTATATACTATTACGTACTAACGTATAACGTTTTATACTATTACGTAATAAGGTATAACGTTATGTAGTATTACCTTATAACGTATAACGTTATATACTATTACGTAATAACGTATCACGTTACATACTCTAACGTACTAACGTATAACGTTTTGTAGTATTACCTTATAACGTATAACGTTACATACTATTACGTAATAAAGTATAACGTCATGTAGTATTACCTTATAACGTATAACGTCATATACTGATACGTACTAACGTATAACGTTATGAAGTATTACTTTATAACGTATAACGTCAAACACTATTACGTCCTAACGTACAACGTTATATACTATTAAGTAATAAGGTATAACGTCATGTAGTATTACCTTATAACGTATAACGGTACACACTATTACGTAATAAAGTATAACGTTATGTAGTATTACCTTATAACGTATAACGTTATATACTATTACGTACTAACGTGTAACGTTATATACAATTACGTAAAAACCTACAACGTTATGTAGTATTACCTTATAACGTATAACGTTACGTACTATTACGTAATAAAGTATAACGTTATGTAGTATTACCTTATAACGTGTAACGTTATATACCATTACGTAATAACGTATCACGTTATATACTATTACGTACTAACGTATAACGTTTTATACTATTACGTAATAAGGTATAACGTTATGTAGTATTACCTTATAACGTATAACGTTATATACTATTACGTAATAACGTATCACGTTACATACTCTAACGTACTAACGTATAACGTTTTGTAGTATTACCTTATAACGTATGACGTTACATACTATTACGTAATAAAGTATAACGTCATGTAGTATTACCTTATAACGTATAACGTCATATACTGATACGTACTAACGTATAACGTTATGAAGTATTACTTTATAACGTATAACGTCAAACACTATTACGTCCTAACGTACAACGTTATATACTATTAAGTAATAAGGTATAACGTCATGTAGTATTACCTTATAACGTATAACGGTACACACTATTACGTAATAAAGTATAACGTTATGTAGTATTACCTTATAACGTATAACGGTACACACTATTACGTAATAAAGTATAACCTTATGTAGTATTACTCTATAACGTATAACGTCATATACTATTACGTATTAACGTATAACGTTACATACTATTACGTAATAAAGTATAACGTTATGTAGTATTACCTTATAACGTATAATGTCAAACACTATTACGTACTAACGTATAACGTTATATACTATTAAGTAATAACGTACAACGTTATGTAGTATTACCTTATAACGTATAACGTTATATACTATTACGTAATAGCGTATCACGTTACATACTCTAACGTACTAACGTATAACGTTACATACTATTACGTAATAAAGTATAACGTCATGTAGTATTACCTTATAACCTATAACGTCATATAATAATACGTACTAACGTATAACGTTATGAAGTATTACTTTATAACGTATAACGTCAAACACTATTACGTGCTAACGTACAACGTTATATACTATTAAGTAATAAGGTATAACGTCATGTAGTATTACCTTATAACGTATAACGGTTCACACTATTACGTAATAAAGTATAACGTTATGTAGTATTACCTTATAACGTATAACGGTACACACTATTACGTAATAAAGTATAACCTTATGTAGTATTACTCTATAACGTATAACGTCATATACTATTACGTACTAACGTATAACGTTACATAATATTACGTAATAAAGTATAACGTTATGTAGTATTACCTTATAACGTATAACCTTATATACTATTACGTAATAACCTATCACGTTACATCCTCTAACGTACTAACGTATAACGTTATGTAGTATTACCTTATAACGTATAACGTTACATACTATTACGTAATAATGTATAACGTTATGAAGTATTACCTTATAACGTATAACGTCAAACACTATTACGTACTAACGTATAACGTTATATACTATTAAGTAATAAGGTATAACGTCATGTAGTATTACCTTATAACGTATAACGGTACACACTATTACGTAATAAAGTATAACGTTATGTAGTATTACCTTATAACGTATAACGGTACACACTATTACGTAATAAAGTATAACGTTATGTAGTATTACTCTATAACGTATAACGTCATATACCTTTACGTACTAACGTATAACGTTATATACTATTAAGTAATAAGGTATAACGTCATGTAATATTACCTTAAAACTTATAACGTCATATACTAATACGTACTAACGTATAACGTGATATACTATTACGCTATAACGCAAAACGTTATGTAGTATTACCTTATAACGTATAAGGGTACACACTATTACGTAATAAAGTATAACGTTATGTAGTATTACCTTATAACGTATAACGGTACACACTATTACGTAATAAAGTATAACGTTATGTAGTGTTACCTTATAACGTATAACGGTACACACTATTACGTAATAAAGTATAACGTTATGTAGTGTTACCTTATAACGTATAACGTCATATACTATTACGTACTAACGTATAACGTTTTATACTATTACGTAATAAGGTATAACGTTATGTAGTATTACCTTATAACGTATAACGTTATATACTAATACGTACTAACGTATAACGTTATATACAATTACGTAAAAAAGTATAACGTTATGTAGTATTACCTTATAACGTATAACGTTACATACTATTACGTAATAAAGTATAACGATATGTAGTATTACCTTATAACGTATAACGTTACATACTATTACGTAATAAAGTATAACGTTATGTAGTATTACCTTATAACGAATAACGTTACATACTATTACGTAATAAAGTATAACGTTATGTAGTATTACCTTATACCGTTTAACGTCATATACTATTACGTGCTAACGTATAACGTTATATACTATTAAGTAATAAGGTATAACGTTATGCAGTATTACCTTATAACGTATAACGTCATATACTATTACTTAGTAAAGTATAACGTTATATACTATTACGCTATAACGAAAAACGTTATGTAGTATTACCTTATAACGTATAACGTTATATACTAAAACGTACTAACGTATAACGTTATATACTAAAACGTACTAACGTATAACGTTATATACAATTACGTAATAACGTACAACGTTATGTAGTATTACCTTATAACGTATAACGTTATATACTATTACGTAATAACGTATCACGTTACATACTCTAACGTACCAACGTATAACGTTATGTAGTATTACCTTATAACGTATAACGTTACATACTATTACGTAAAACTGTATAACGTTATGTAGTTTTACCTTATAACGTATAACGTTACATACTATTACGTAATAAAGTATAACGTTATGTAGTATTACCTTATAACGTATAACATTACATACTATTACGTAATATAATATAACGTTGTGTAGTATTACCTTATAACGAATAACGTTATATACTATTACGTAATAAAGTATAACGTTATGTAGTGTTACTCTATAACGTATAACGTCATATACTATTACGTACTAACGTATAACGTTATATACTATTAAGTAATAAGGTATAACGTCATGTAATATTACCTTAAAACGTACAACGTCATATACTAATACGTACTAACGTATAACGTGATATACTATTACGCTATAACGCAAAACGTTATGTAGTATTACCTTATAACGTATAACGGTACACACTATTACGTAATAAAGTATAACGTTATGTAGTGTTACCTTATAACGTATAACGTCATATACTATTACTTACTAACGTATAACGTTATATAGTATTACGTAATAAGGTATAACGTTATGTAGTATTACCTGATTACGTATATCGTTATATACTATTACGTACTAACGTATAACGTTATATACTAATAAGTAATAAGGTATAACGTCATGTAGTACTACCTTATAAGGTATAACGTCACATACTATTACGTACTAACGTATAACGTTATATACTATTAAGTAATAAGGTATAACGTCATGTAATATTACCTTAAAACGTATATCGTCATATACTAATACGTACTAACGTATAACCTGATATACTATTACGCTATAACGCAAAACGTTATGTAGTATTACCTTATAACGTATAACGGTACATACTATTACGTAATAAAGTATAACGTTATGTAGTGTTACCTTATAACGTATAACGTCATGTACTATTACGTACGAACGTATAACGTTTTATACTATTACGTAATAAGGTATAACGTTATGTAGTATTACCTTATAACGTATAACGTTATATACAATTACGTAATAACGTATAACGTTATGTAGTATTACTTTATAGCGTATAACCTTATATACTATTACGTAATAACGTATCACGTTACATACTCTAACGTACTAACGTATAACGTTATGTAGTATTACCTTATAACGTATAACGTTACCTACTATTACGTAATAAAGTATAACGTTATGTAGTATTACATTATAACGTGTAACGTTATATACCATTACGTAATAACGTATCACGTTATATACTATTACGTACTAACGTATAACGTTATATACTATTACGTAATAAGGTATAACGTTATGTAGTATTACCTTATAACGTATAACGTTATATACTAACACGTACTAATGTATAACGTTATATACAATTACGTAAAAAAGTATAACGTTATGTAGTATTACCTTATAACGTATAACGTTACATACTATTACGTAATAAAGTATAACGATATGTAGTATTACCTTATAACGTATAACGTTACATACTATTACGTAATAAAGTATAACGTTATGTAGTATTACCTTATAACGAATAACGTTACATACTATTACGTAATAAAGTATAACGTTATGTAGTATTACCTTATACCGTTTAACGTCATATACTATTACGTGCTAACGTATAACGTTATATACTATTAAGTAATAAGGTATAACGTTATGCAGTATTACCTTATAAGGTATAACGTCATATACTATTACTTACTAAGGTATAACGTTATATAGTATTACGTAATAAGGTATAACGTTATGTAGTATTACCTGATTACGTATATCGTTATATAATATTACGTACTAACGTATAACGTTATATACTATTAAGTAATAAGGTATAACGTCATGTAGTATTACCTTATAACGTATAACGTCATATACTAATACGTACTAACGTATAACGTTATATACTATTACGCTATAACGAAAAACGTTATGTAGTATTACCTTATAACGTATAACGTTATATACTAAAACGTACTAACGTATAACGTTATATACAATTACGTAATAACGTACAACGTTATGTAGTATTACCTTATAACGTATAACGTTATATACTATTACGTAATAACGTATCACGTTACATACTCTAACGTACCAACGTATAACGTTATGTAGTATTACCTTATAACGTATAACGTTACATACTATTACGTAAAACTGTATAACGTTATGTAGTTTTACCTTATAACGTATAACGTTACATACTATTACGTAATAAAGTATAACGTTATGTAGTATTACCTTATAACGTATAACATTACATACTATTACGTAATATAATATAACGTTGTGTAGTATTACCTTATAACGAATAACGTTATATACTATTACATAATAAAGTATAACGTTATGTAGTGTTACTCTATAACGTATAACGTCATATACTATTACGTACTAACGTATAACGTTATATACTATTAAGTAATAAGGTATAACGTCATGTAATATTACCTTAAAACGTACAACGTCATATACTAATACGTACTAACGTATAACGTTATATACTATTACGCTATAACGCAAAACGTTATGTAGTATTACCTTATAACGTATAACGGTACACACTATTACGTAATAAAGTATAACGTTATGTAGTGTTACCTTATAACGTATAACGTCATATACTATTACTTACTAACGTATAACGTTATATAGTATTACGTAATAAGGTATAACGTTATGTAGTATTACCTGATTACGTATATCGTTATATACTATTACGTACTAACGTATAACGTTATATACTAATAAGTAATAAGGTATAACGTCATGTAGTATTACCTTATAAGGTATAACGTCACATACTATTACGTACTAACGTATAACGTTATATACTATTAAGTAATAAGGTATAACGTCATGTAATATTACCTTAAAACGTATATCGTCATATACTAATACGTACTAACGTATAACCTGATATACTATTACGCTATAACGCAAAACGTTATGTAGTATTACCTTATAACGTATAACGGTACATACTATTACGTAATAAAGTATAACGTTATGTAGTGTTACCTTATAACGTATAACGTCATGTACTATTACGTACGAACGTATAACGTTTTATACTATTACGTAATAAGGTATAACGTTATGTAGTATTACCTTATAACGTATAACGTTATATACAATTACGTAATAACGTATAACGTTATGTAGTATTACTTTATAGCGTATAACCTTATATACTATTACGTAATAACGTATCACGTTACATACTCTAACGTACTAACGTATAACGTTATGTAGTATTACCTTATAACGTATAACGTTACCTACTATTACGTAATAAAGTATAACGTTATGTAGTATTACATTATAACGTGTAACGTTATATACCATTACGTAATAACGTATCACGTTATATACTATTACGTACTAACGTATAACGTTATATACTATTACGTAATAAGGTATAACGTTATGTAGTATTACCTTATAACGTATAACGTTATATACTAATACGTACTAATGTATAACGTTATATACAATTACGTAAAAAAGTATAACGTTATGTAGTATTACCTTATAACGTATAACGTTACATACTATTACGTAATAAAGTATAACGATATGTAGTATTACCTTATAACGTATAACGTTACATACTATTACGTAATAAAGTATAACGTTATGTAGTATTACCTTATAACGAATAACGTTACATACTATTACGTAATAAAGTATAACGTTATGTAGTATTACCTTATACCGTTTAACGTCATATACTATTACGTGCTAACGTATAACGTTATATACTATTAAGTAATAAGGTATAACGTTATGCAGTATTACCTTATAACGTATAACGTCATATACTATTACTTACTAAGGTATAACGTTATATAGTATTACGTAATAAGGTATAACGTTATGTAGTATTACCTGATTACGTATATCGTTATATACTATTACGTACTAACGTATAACGTTATATACTATTAAGTAATAAGGTATAACGTCATGTAATATTACCTTAAAACGTATATCGTCATATACTAATACGTACTAACGTATAACCTGATATACTATTACGCTATAACGTACAACGTTATGTAGTATTACCTTATAACGTATAACGTGATGTAGTATTACCTTATAACGTATAACGTTACATACTATTACGTAATAAAGTATAACGTTATGTAGTATTACCTTATAACGTATAACGTTACATACTATTAAGTAATAAAGTATAACGTTATGTAGTTTTACCTTATAACGAATAACGTTACATACTATTACGTAATAATGTATAACGTTATGTAGTATTACCTTATAACGTTTAACGTCATATACTATTACGTGCTAACGTATAACGTTATATACTATTAAGTAATAAGTTTTAACGTTATGCAGTATTACCTTATAACGAATAACGTTACATACTATTACGTAATAAAGTATAACGTTATGTAGTATTACCTTATACCGTTTAACGTCATATACTATTACGTGCTAACGTATAACGTTATATACTATTAAGTAATAAGGTATAACGTTATGTAGTATTACTTTATAACGTATAACGTGATGTAGTATTACCTTATAACGTATAACGTTACATAGTATTACGTAATATGGTATAACGTTATGTAGTATTACCTTATAACGTATAACGTTACATACTATTACGTAATAAAGTATAACGTTATGTAGTATTACCTTATAACGTATAACGGTACACACTATTACGTAATAAAGTATAACGTTATGTAGTGTTACCTTATAACGTATAACGGTACACACTATTACGTAATAAAGTATAACGTTATGTAGTGTTACCTTATAACGTATAACGTCATATACTATTACGTACTAAAGTATAACGTTTTATACTATTACGTAATAAGGTATAACGTTATGTAGTATTACCTTATAACGTATAACGTTATATACTAATACGTACTAACGTATAACGTTATATACAATTACGTAAAAAAGTATAACGTTATGTAGTATTACCTTATAACGTATAACGTTACATACTATTACGTAATAAAGTATAACGATATGTAGTATTACCTTATAACGTATAACGTTACATACTATTACGTAATAAAGTATAACGTTATGTAGTATTACCTTATAACGAATAACGTTACATACTATTACGTAATAAAGTATAACGTTATGTAGTATTACCTTATAACGAATAACGTTACATACTATTACGTAATAAAGTATAACGTTATGTAGTATTACCTTATACCGTTTAACGTCATATACTATTACGTGCTAACGTATAACGTTATATACTATTAAGTAATAAGGTATAACGTTATGCAGTATTACCTTATAACGTATAACGTCATATACTATTACTTACTAAAGTATAACGTTATATAGTATTACGTAATAAGGTATAACGTTATGTAGTATTACCTGATTACGTATATCGTTATATACTATTACGTACTAACGTATAACGTTATATACTATTAAGTAATAAGGTATAACGTCATGTAGTATTACCTTATAACGTATAACGTCATATACTAATACGTACTAACGTATAACGTTATATACTATTACGCTATAACGAAAAACGTTATGTAGTATTACCTTATAACGTATAACGTTATATACTAAAACGTACTAACGTATAACGTTATATACAATTACGTAATAACGTACAACGTTATGTAGTATTACCTTATAACGTATAACGTTATATACTATTACGTAATAACGTATCACGTTACATACTCTAACGTACCAACGTATAACGTTATGTAGTATTACCTTATAACGTATAACGTTACATACTATTACGTAAAACTGTATAACGTTATGTAGTTTTACCTTATAACGTATAACGTTACATACTATTACGTAATAAAGTATAACGTTATGTAGTATTACCTTATAACGTATAACATTACATACTATTACGTAATATAATATAACGTTGTGTAGTATTACCTTATAACGAATAACGTTATATACTATTACGTAATAAAGTATAACGTTATGTAGTGTTACTCTATAACGTATAACGTCATATACTATTACGTACTAACGTATAACGTTATATACTATTAAGTAATAAGGTATAACGTCATGTAATATTACCTTAAAACGTACAACGTCATATACTAATACGTACTAACGTATAACGTGATATACTATTACGCTATAACGCAAAACGTTATGTAGTATTACCTTATAACGTATAACGGTACACACTATTACGTAATAAAGTATAACGTTATGTAGTGTTACCTTATAACGTATAACGTCATATACTATTACTTACTAACGTATAACGTTATATAGTATTACGTAATAAGGTATAACGTTATGTAGTATTACCTGATTACGTATATCGTTATATACTATTACGTACTAACGTATAACGTTATATACTAATAAGTAATAAGGTATAACGTCATGTAGTATTACCTTATAAGGTATAACGTCATATACTATTACGTACTAACGTATAACGTTATATACTATTAAGTAATAAGGTATAACGTCATGTAATATTACCTTAAAACGTATATCGTCATATACTAATACGTACTAACGTATAACCTGATATACTATTACGCTATAACGCAAAACGTTATGTAGTATTACCTTATAACGTATAACGGTACATACTATTACGTAATAAAGTATAACGTTATGTAGTGTTACCTTATAACGTATAACGTCATGTACTATTACGTACGAACGTATAACGTTTTATACTATTACGTAATAAGGTATAACGTTATGTAGTATTACCTTATAACGTATAACGTTATATACAATTACGTAATAACGTATAACGTTATGTAGTATTACTTTATAGCGTATAACCTTATATACTATTACGTAATAACGTATCACGTTACATACTCTAACGTACTAACGTATAACGTTATGTAGTATTACCTTATAACGTATAACGTTACCTACTATTACGTAATAAAGTATAACGTTATGTAGTATTACATTATAACGTGTAACGTTATATACCATTACGTAATAACGTATCACGTTATATACTATTACGTACTAACGTATAACGTTATATACTATTACGTAATAAGGTATAACGTTATGTAGTATTACCTTATAACGTATAACGTTATATACTATTACGTACTAACGTATTACGTTATATACAATTACGTAATAACGTACAACGTTATGTAGTATTACCTTATAACGTATAACGTGATGTAGTATTACCTTATAACGTATAACGTTACATACTATTAAGTAATAAAGTATAACGTTATGTAGTTTTACCTTATAACGAATAACGTTACATACTATTACGTAATAATGTATAACGTTATGTAGTATTACCTTATAACGTTTAACGTCATATACTATTACGTGCTAACGTATAACGTTATATACTATTAAGTAATAAGGTTTAACGTTATGCAGTATTACCTTATAACGAATAACGTTACATACTATTACGTAATAAAGTATAACGTTATGTAGTATTACCTTATACCGTTTAACGTCATATACTATTACGTGCTAACGTATAACGTTATATACTATTAAGTAATAAGGTATAACGTTATGTAGTATTACTTTATAACGTATAACGTGATGTAGTATTACCTTATAACGTATAACGTTACATAGTATTACGTAATATGGTATAACGTTATGTAGTATTACCTTATAACGTATAACGTTACATACTATTACGTAATAAAGTATAACGTTATGTAGTATTACCTTATAACGTATAACGGTACACACTATTACGTAATAAAGTATAACGTTATGTAGTATTACCTTATAACGTATAACATTACATACTATTACGTAATATAATATAACGTTTGTAGTATTACCTTATAACGAATAACGTTATATACTATTACGTAATAAAGTATAACGTTATGTAGTGTTACTCTATAACGTATAACGTCATATACTATTACGTACTAACGTATAACGTTATATACTATTAAGTAATAAGGTATAACGTCATGTAATATTACCTTAAAACGTACAACGTCATATACTAATACGTACTAACGTATAACGTGATATACTATTACGCTATAACGCAAAACGTTATGTAGTATTACCTTATAACGTATAACGGTACACACTATTACGTAATAAAGTATAACGTTATGTAGTGTTACCTTATAACGTATAACGTCATATACTATTACTTACTAACGTATAACGTTATATAGTATTACGTAATAAGGTATAACGTTATGTAGTATTACCTGATTACGTATATCGTTATATACTATTACGTACTAACGTATAACGTTATATACTAATAAGTAATAAGGTATAACGTCATGTAGTATTACCTTATAAGGTATAACGTCATATACTATTACGTACTAACGTATAATGTTATATACTATTAAGTAATAAGGTATAACGTCATGTAATATTACCTTAAAACGTATATCGTCATATACTAATACGTACTAACGTATAACCTGATATACTATTACGCTATAACGCAAAACGTTATGTAGTATTACCTTATAACGTATAACGGTACATACTATTACGTAATAAAGTATAACGTTATGTAGTGTTACCTTATAACGTATAACGTCATGTACTATGTCACGTAAAATAATAATGAATTTAAGGAGAAAAGAAACTTTTATTTTTCTCTTTTGTTTACAATACACTTCCGAGCTCTAGACGTGACCGTTCAAGACTGACTTGGATGATTTTAGGATGAGTATTTAAATTCTTTTGTTCGTGGGAGTGGGAAAAGGCTTCGGTCATATATTTCTGAGAACGTATAGAGTGGGAGTGGGAAAAGGCTTCGGTCATATATTTCTGAGAACGTATAGAGTGACCGGATGTTATCCGTTGCTTACTTATGCTAAGGCGCTTGGAATTTCGTTATCTTATCGCTTTGTTTAGTCGGATTTTGTCTGCGGTATTTCGTACGTGACATTCCCCCCTTCTTAGATTGAACTTGGTCCCTCAAGTTTTCCTCAGGAGACTCTTGTGGAATTGGACTCGGCGTGGCTCGAAAATCACAGCTGATCCATCTCCTTCTTCGAAGTGGTATGAGTCGGTTGGGGTATAGACGTTGGATGTGGCGACCGGGGCGCTTGGTGGGGATGTAGCATCGTGGCTATTGATCACGGTTTCATTTCGACAGCAAAATAAATTAATACATGGATTATTCGGTATACATTTCTTGACGCATTTGAATACTCCTATCTTGTTTAGGCCGTGTACAATTAGATTCGTGTGTTTTACATGAATGATGAAAAAAAGAAAAAGATCGCCAATCTCATTTTTACATACCAATTATTCGACCGTGGGTGCTTATGCATTTTTGGTAAATTTAGGATCCAAATATCTGCAGAATCCATATAATATACAGAAGTATAAAACGATATTTCAAGTACAACGTCTATTATAAATCTTAATTTCTAGTTAGATTGGTGTTAGGTTAGTCACAAAAACATAAAATTGCATAAATATCCACAGTTTACCAATTATTTTTCTAACGTGCTTGAAAAAGCATTATATATCAAACTGTGCCTACTCCGAAGCATCCCCTATAATGAAACCCTATAGTTATACTACAATCTATGTGCATCGTCGAAGTTTCTCGTACTAAACTATTCTATTCAGTACTCTGCTGCTAAAGCGACCTTCTATTTAAATTAAAAAACTCACCGCTATTAAAATGCATCGTACCTCTCAATTCTTGATTATATATCCGGTTCGATGAATATTTTCTATGTTTCCGTCTCATAAAATGCCGCTGTATTATGTTTACGGAATACTATTATAATTACGGGTAATGTGAATTTCCAATGTTTCATTTCCTCTTCTATAAACTTTCAATTTTATATACGATAGTTTTGCGATGCTGCAAATGAATTGGAGTTAGTACACGTGCGTTAATATTAGATACTCAACCTCAAAATTTGTCATAAAATAAATTTACAAAGAATATCAACATAGAAAGCACGAATAGCGTAACTTTTAATTCTCTCTTTTTCGATCAGAAGAGAAATTTGAAACAGTAGAAACTTCTGTGTCAGACATTATTTAAACACGAATCCTTTAAGTTCTAGTGGTGTAATACTTATTTGCGCGGACATTATTTTGACAAAGAGGGGCGTCGACCTGGAAAGTAAGGTTTTAAACGATTACCGTGTATTTTCTTTATAATCTTATCAACTAGGATTTCGTAATAAGGAGTTTTGATAGAGTGGATTCTGTATGGTCCTAACCATTCAGTGTCTAATTTGTCCCTTTTGTGATCATTATGGATTAATACAAAATCTCCTTCTTTAAATACCGTTTGAATTCGAACTATCTTTCTCTTTTGGTCTCGAAGGTATCGTTTCTTACTGTTTATTAATGTTTTTCTCGCGATATCTAAATATTTATTTAACTGCTTTTGCCAGAGTGAGAACATATCATTGTAAGTTAAATTCGAAGTTTTCGCGATTGCCGATGGTAGGTTTGCGTCTCTACCGAACGTTAGTTTAAAAGGTGAAAATCCGGTACCTTCGTGTACGGCTGTATTATAACCCAAACATATGAAGTTTAATATCTCATCCCATTCTTTATCATTGTTATCATGCAGACTTGTACGGATTAAATCTTTTACTACGGCGTGTGTTCTTTCTAGAGATCCGTTTGACTGAGGGTGAAAGCTAGTGGTTTTAATGTGTTTAATCTTAAATGCCTCTTCGAATTTTAACATAAGTTCACTAATGAAGTTTTGTCCCTGGTCTGTTAGAATTGTTTTGGGTGCAGAAAATATGTAAATGTAGTGTTCTAAGAGTGCATTTATTATGGATTCTGTCCGTTGTGTTTTTAGTGGTACTAGGATCAAGTATTTTGTCAGTTCGTCATGTATTGAGAGTATAAATTGGTTTCCTTTCTTAGTTTTGGTCATAGGTCCTATGATGTCCATAGCAATTTTGTCGTTAGGTTGTAATGGTGTGTCAGATATTATTGGTTCTTCTTTCGGTCTAATACGCGTTAATTTCTCCTTTTGACAAGCTTCACATTTCTTTATAAACTCTTCGACTTTATTCAATAAATATGGAATTTTATATCGCTCCTTTATTCTTTGGTAGGTCTTTTGTACCCCTAAATGTCCTATCGTACCGTTATGATTTTCGTGAATTATTTTCTCTATCTCTTCCTCGGTTAATTCTTGGATTAGGTCCCACGCGAAAATGACAGGGTATCGGGTATCATTGAAATATATAAGTATGAGTTTGATCTGGTTTTTTTCTAATTCTGTAAACGTATTGTCTCCTATACCTACTTTCTTGTTATTTCGTAATATGTTGTCGATTTTCCGTAACCATATTGCCTCGTCGAACTCTCCTAATTCTGTTTTAGTTAATTGATAGAAGGATTGGTCGTTAGGTTTTATTTCTAATCGCTTTGGGATTTCTGACTTCTTTTTCCATGTATTAAAATGTTGTAAGAAATCTAATGTTACTGTTCCCTCAGGGATTTCTACCTTTTGAATCGCGTGAATTCTAGATAAGCTATCTGCGACTGGGTTTTCTTTGCCTTTAACGTATTCGATCGTGTATTCGTACTCCTCTAGTTTTAGTCTCCATCGCATTAATCTAGATGACGGGTCTTTGCAATTATTCAACCATTTCAAGGCTTGATGGTCTGTTCTAATAACAAATTTTCTTCCTAACAAGTATTGTCGTAGTCGTTTCAATGCCCATACGATAGCTAATAATTCTTTTTCTGTAGTCGTATAATTTTTCTCTGGAGGGTTTAGTGTTCGAGAGATGTAGCAGCACGGGTGTCCGTCTTGTGATAGTACGGCTCCTAGTCCTTCGTTACTAGCGTCTGTCGTTAATACGAATGTTTTAGAGAAATCTGGGTATGACAGAACAGGTGCTTGACAAAGTTTTCGTTTGAGTGTATCGAAACTGTTTTGTTGTTTGTCCGTCCAATGGAAGTTGGTGTCTTTTTTGTTTAGGTCCGTCAGGGGTTTGGCTATTTTAGAGAAGTTACGTATAAATTTCCGGTAGTATCCCACGAGTCCTAAGAATGATTTGACTTCGGTAAGGTTTCTAGGAATTTTAAAGTTCTCGACTGCTTCTATTTTCTTCGGATTGGGTTTTACTCCTTCTGACGTTACTATGTGTCCTAAATATTCGAGTTCTGGTTTTAGAAATTCACATTTATCTGGTTGGATTTTTAGTCCTAATTCTCTTAGTCTTTGTAATACTATGGCTAAGTTCTCATTATGTTTTTGAATAGTGCTTCCAAATATAATAATGTCGTCTAAATATGCAAAGCAATGTTTATTAATTAATCCGCGTAACGCTGTATCCATCATTCTTTGGAATGTGGCTGGTGCGTTTTTGAGTCCAAAAGGCATTCTGTTAAATTGGAAATGTCCTTGTGGTGTTGAGAAAGCGGTGTATTTCTTTGAGTCTTCGTCCATAGGGATTTGATGAAAACCGGATGATAGATCGAGTGCTGAGAAAAACTTCGCGTCACCTAGTTGGCTTAATATGTCTTCTATGTCGGGTAATGGGTAGGCGTCTTGGTCAGTCAGTTCGTTTAGTTTTCTAAAGTCAATAACTATTCTCCATTTCTGTTTTCCTGACGCGTCTAACTTCTTGGGAACAACCCATACTGGTGAATTGAAAGGAGAGTCTGATTCTTCTATAATGTTTTTATTTAGCATGTCTGTTATTTGTTCCTCGATTTCTCGTTTGTGGCACTCTGGTGGTCTGTATGATTTGGTGTTTATGATTTTGTCTTGTTTTAATGTGATTGTATGTTTTGTCAGATTAGTACATGGTAAAAGGTCTGTTTCTAAATTGAATACGTCGACGTAATGTATTAATATTTTCTCTATGGGTTCGCGGAGTTCGCGTTCAATATGATTTGTTCTCACTACGGTTTTAAATCTAGCAATTTGATCTAATTCTTTACTGTTATCAATGTCGTTAGAAATTTCATGGTTTGTCTCACCAGAATTGAAGAAACATACTCGCGTTGGTTTGCCTTCGAGGTAGATGGTTCGAACTCTTTTTTCGCCTGGTTGTATCGTTTCCGGTTTCTGAAAGTACAAAATATTATTGTCAAGTTTTAATCTATCGTTGGAGATTTCATATTGATACTTCTCTAAACAAGGTAGACCTATTATTCCATCTTCTATTAAGGGAAAGTCATCCGGTACTATATAAAATTTATGTTCCTTGCCAAACAATTTAGATATAATAAATTCGTTAGTGGTATATCTGTCTCGTCCCATGGAGAACATTCGAGGTTCGTCGGTCTTGAAGGTTTGACAGTCTACTTTGTCCCTTTTCAATAGGTTGATTCCTGCTCCTGTGTCGATGAGGTGTGTCTCGTGTCCAGTCCTTGTGTTAAACCGTATTGTGAGAAGCTTGCCTGTCGTGGTGTTGACTCTTGGAATTTTCCTTGGTCTTCCGTTGTTTTGTCGTAAGTTTCCGTTTCTGTGTTGTGTGTCTCGAGATTGTGGACTCCTGGTGGTCTCGGGTGTTGGCTGGGTGTTTGAAAATTTTTACACTGATTGGAGACATGTCCGATTTGGCTGCATTTGAAGCACTTCAGTTGAGTTCTTTGGGTAAGTGGCGTTCGCTCAGCTTGCTGGAAGTTTCTTGGCATTGGTTTAGGTATTCCTTGGAATCGGGCCTTAGCTCTCCCAATTGGTTGATATATTGTTCTTCCTAATCTTTTGTTGCGTTCGATCTCCCCTATGACTAACTCCGCCTCGAAAGCTGCATCTTGCGCTTCTTGGAGATTCTTTGGCCTTGTAGCTGATGTGCGTATCTCTATTTCGGGTTTTAAATTCAGCACGAAAATTTTGGTCGCTCGTTCGGTTTCAAGATCTATGGCGACTGCTCGGCGTACTGGATCGCGAATTTCATGTTGGAGCGCGTATATCAGTTCGTTGAGGTTGTGTCGAAACCTCTTCACATAATTGTGTACCGATTCGGTTTGTCGCGTACGTTGCAACTTATCACGAGCTCCATTGGAAGTAATGCTTACAGATACAAATTTTCTGAGGCTTTCAAATAGGTCCTCGTAGTTCTCGATTTCAGAGTGACGGATACTACGTTCCGCTTCTCCGATGATTCTTTGCGTCAAAATTAGTCGTAGTAATGTGCGTTTTTCTCTACATTCGGCTCGAGCTTCCCTTACCCGTTTAATGAACCCTTCTACTCCTATATCATCTTGTCCGTTGAGTATGGGGATAAAGTCTAAGCAGGTTTTTGCATCGTACATGGGGTTGTTACATCTTACTGATTCTTCTTCACTGTCCGTATCGTCCGCTTCGTTAGGTTTTACAGGTGGTTGCTTTCTCTGAATATTGCTGGTATTAGACTCATCCATCGTAACAAGGGAGCCTAACTCGGTAGTACCGTCACGTCCTAAACTTATTTTAGTGATATGTTTTCCTAATAGTTCTATCTCCGCTGCACGTTTTTTGTTTTCGGTATCGGCTATTCGTTGCGCCTCTTCTATTCGTCGCACAAGAAGTTCGAATCGCTCGAGTGTGGCACGGGTTGAATTGTCCATAACTTCGGTTGCAGAGGCAGTATTAACGGTTTCGATTTTATCTTTTCTCGGCGCGGACATGATTCTATTTAAGTTTACTGAGTCCGAACTATTGTTGCTATTTGAGCTCGAAACGCTCGAAACGCTTGAGAAACTTGATTTTCTCGTACGGTAGTGTACAAATGAATCCAGATTTTCGGCTTACCGTAGTAGCTATGGTCGTTGAGGAGTCTCTGGGATGTTTTCCTCTCTGGTTGGTTCCAGATTCCGAATCTTATTCGTAGGTTTGCTCTGCGCTGACCGTAGTCCTCTCGTCTAGTTTCACCGTAGTGGAACGTTGAAAGTTGCTGCAGGGCGTCGTAGTAGCAAAGATTCGCAGTGGTCCGCTGATCCTTCAATCTTCAATGATGCGCGTACGCCGAAATCGTAATTTCGTTTTCACTGAAGCGAATGGATCCTGGCAGGATCGCCAAAATGTCACGTAAAATAATAATGAATTTAAGGAGAAAAGAAACTTTTATTTTTCTCTTTTGTTTACAATACACTTCCGAGCTCTAGACGTGACCGTTCAAGACTGACTTGGATGATTTTAGAATGAGTATTTAAATTCTTTTGTTCGTGGGAGTGGGAAAAGGCTTCGGTCATATATTTCTGAGAACGTATAGAGTGGGAGTGGGAAAAGGCTTCGGTCATATATTTCTGAGAACGTATAGAGTGACCGGATGTTATCCGTTGCTTACTTATGCTAAGGCGCTTGGAATTTCGTTATCTTATCGCTTTGTTTAGTCGGATTTTGTCTGCGGTATTTCGTACGTGACAACTATTACGTACGAACGTATAACGTTTTATACTATTACGTAATAAGGTATAACGTTATGTAGTATTACCTTATAACGTATAACGTTATATACAATTACGTAATAACGTATAACGTTATGTAGTATTACTTTATAGCGTATAACCTTATATACTATTACGTAATAACGTATCACGTTACATACTCTAACGTACTAACGTATCACGTTATATACTATTACGTACTAACGTATAACGTTATATACTATTATGTAATAAGGTATAACGTTATGTAGTATTACCTTATAACGTATAACGTTATATACTATTACGTACTAACGTATTACGTTATATACAATTACGTAATAACGTACAACGTTATGTAGTATTACCTTATAACGTATAACGTGATGTAGTATTACCTTATAACGTATAACGTTACATACTATTACGTAATAAAGTATAACGTTATGTAGTATTACCTTATAACGTATAACGTTACATACTATTAAGTAATAAAGTATAACGTTATGTAGTTTTACCTTATAACGAATAACGTTACATACTATTACGTAATAATGTATAACGTTATGTAGTATTACCTTATAACGTTTAACGTCATATACTATTACGTGATAACGTATAACGTTATATACTATTAAGTAATAAGGTTTAACGTTATGCAGTATTACCTTATAACGAATAACGTTACATACTATTACGTAATAAAGTATAACGTTATGTAGTATTACCTTATACCGTTTAACGTCATATACTATTACGTGCTAACGTATAACGTTATATACTATTAAGTAATAAGGTATAACGTTATGTAGTATTACTTTATAACGTATAACGTGATGTAGTATTACCTTATAACGTATAACGTTACATAGTATTACGTAATATGGTATAACGTTATGTAGTATTACCTTATAACGTATAACGTTACATACTATTACGTAATAAAGTATAACGATATGTAGTATTACCTTATAACGTATAACGTTACATACTATTACGTAATAAAGTATAACGTTATGTAGTATTACCTTATAACGAATAACGTTACATACTATTACGTAATAAAGTATAACGTTATGTAGTATTACCTTATACCGTTTAACGTCATATACTATTACGTGCTAACGTATAACGTTATATACTATTAAGTAATAAGGTATAACGTTATGCAGTACTACCTTATAACGTATAACGTCATATACTAATACGTACTAACGTATAACGTTATATACTATTACGCTATAACGCAAAACGTTATGTAGTATTACCTTATAACGTATAACGGTACACACTATTACGTAATAAAGTATAACGTTATGTAGTATTACCTTATAACGTATAACGTTATATACTAAAACGTACTAACGTATAACGTTATATACAATTACGTAATAACGTACAACGTTATGTAGTATTACCTTATAACGTATAACGTTATATACTATTACGTAATAACGTATCACGTTACATACTCTGACGTACAAACGTATAACGTTATGTAGTATTACCTTATAACGTATAACGTTACATACTATTACGTAAAACTGTATAGCGTTATGTAGTTTTACCTTATAACGTATAACGTTACATACTATTACGTAATAAAGTATAACGTTATGTAGTATTACCTTATAACGTATAACATTACATACTATTACGTAATATAGTATAACGTTATGTAGTATTACCTTATACCGTTTAACGTCATATACTATTACGTGCTAGCGTATAACGTTATATACTATTAAGTAATAAGGTATAACGTCATGTAGTATTACCTGATAACGTATAACGTCATATACTAATACGTACTAACGTATAACGTTATATACTATTACGCTATAACGCAAAACGTTATGTAGTATTACCTTATAACGTATAACGGTACACACTATTACGTAATAAAATATAACGTTATGTAGTATTAACTTATAACGTATAACGTTATATACTAAAACGTACTAACGTATAACGTTATATACAATTACGTAATAACGTACAACGTTATGTAGTATTACCTTATAACGTATAACGTTATATACTATTACGTAATAAAGTATAACGTTATGTAGTATTACCTTATAACGTATAACGTTACATACTATTACGTAATAAAGTATAACGTTATGTAGTATTACCTTATAACGTATAACATTACATACTATTACGTAATATAGTATAACGTTGTGTAGTATTACCTTATACCGTTTAACGTCATATACTATTACGTGCTAACGTATAACGTTATATACTATTAAGTAATAAGGTATAACGTCATGTAGTATTACCTGATAACGTATAACGTCATATACTAATACGTACTAACGTATAACGTTATATACTATTACGCTATAACGCAAAACGTTATGTAGTATTACCTTATAACGTATAACGGTACACACTATTACGTAATAAAATATAACGTTATGTAGTATTACCTTATAACGTATAACGTTATATACTAAAACGTACTAACGTATAACGTTATATACAATTACGTAATAACGTACAACGTTATGTAGTATTACCTTATAACGTATAACGTTATATACTATTACGTAATAAAGTATAACGTTATGTAGTATTACCTTATAACGTATAACGTTACATACTATTACGTAATAAAGTATAACGATATGTAGTATTACCTTATAACGTATAACGTTACATACTATTACGTAATAAAGTATAACGTTATGTAGTATTACCTTATAACGAATAACGTTACATACTGTTACGTAATAAAGTATAACGTTATGTAGTATTACCTTATACCGTTTAACGTCATATACTATTACGTGCTAACGTATAACGTTATATACTATTAAGTAATAAGGTATAACGTTATCCAGTACTACCTTATAACGTATAACGTCATATACTATTACTTACTGACGTATAACGTTATATAGTATTACGTAATAAGGTATAACGTTATGTAGTATTACCTGATTACGTATATCGTTATATACTATTACGTACTAACGTATAACGTTATATACTATTAAGTAATAAGGTATAACGTCATGTAGTATTACCTGATAACGTATAACGTCATATACTTATACGTACTAACGTATAACGTTATATACTATTACGCTATAACGCAAAACGTTATGTAGTATTACCTTATAACGTATAACGGTACACACTATTACGTAATAAAGTATAACGTTATGTAGTATTACCTTATAACGTATAACGTTATATACTAAAACGTACTAACGTATAACGTTATATACAATTACGTAATGACGTACAACGTTATGTAGTATTACCTTATAACGTAGAACGTTATATACTATTACGTAATAACGTATCACGTTACATACTCTAACGTACCAACGTATAACGTTATGTAGTATTACCTTATAACGTATAACGTTACATACTATTACGTAAAACTGTATAACGTTATGTAGTTTTACCTTATAACGTATAACGTTACATACTATTACGTAATAAAGTATAACGTTATGTAGTATTACCTTATAACGTATAACATTACATACTATTACGTAATATAGTATAACGTTGTGTAGTATTACCTTATAACGAATAACGTTATATACTACTACGTAATAAAGTATAACGTTATGTAGTGTTACTCTATAACGTATAACGTCATATACTATTACGTACTAACGTATAACGTTATATACTATTAAGTAATAAGGTATAACGTCATGTAATATTACCTTAAAACGTATAACGTCATATACTAATACGTACTAACGTATAACGTGATATACTATTACGCTATAACGCAAAACGTTATGTAGTATTACCTTATAACGTATAACGGTACACACTATTACGTAATAAAGTATAACGTTATGTAGTGTTACCTTATAACGTATAACGTCATATACTATTACTTACTATCGTATAACGTTATATAATATTACGTAATAAGGTATAACGTTATGTAGTATTACCTGAATACGTATATCGTTATATACTATTACGTACTAACGTATAACGTTATATACTAATAAGTAATAAGGTATAACGTCATGTAGTATTACCTTATAAGGTATAACGTCATATACTATTACGTACTAACGTATAACGTTATATACTATTAAGTAATAAGGTATAACGTCATGTAATATTACCTCAAAACGTATATCGTCATATACTAATACGTACTAACGTATAACCTGATATACTATTACGCTATAACGCAAAACGTTATGTAGTATTACCTTATAACGTATAACGGTACATACTATTACGTAATAAAGTGTAACGTTATATACCATTACGTAATAACGTATCACGTTATATACTATTACGTACTAACGTATTACGTTATATACAATTACGTAATAACGTACAACGTTATGTAGTATTACCTTATAACGTATAACGTTATATACTATTACGTAATAACGTATCACGTTACATACTCTAACGTACCAACGTATAACGTTATGTAGTATTACCTTATAACGTATAACGTTACATACTATTACGTAAAACTGTATAACGTTATGTAGTTTTACCTTATAACGTATAACGTTACATACTATTACGTAATAAAGTATAACGTTATGTAGTATTACCTTATAACGTATAACATTACATACTATTACGTAATATAGTATAACGTTGTGTAGTATTACCTTATAACGAATAACGTTATATACTACTACGTAATAAAGTATAACGTTATGTAGTGTTACTCTATAACGTATAACGTCATATACTATTACGTACTAACGTATAACGTTATATACTATTAAGTAATAAGGTATAACGTCATGTAATATTACCTTAAAACGTATAACGTCATATACTAATACGTACTAACGTATAACGTGATATACTATTACGCTATAACGCAAAACGTTATGTAGTATTACCTTATAACGTATAACGGTACACACTATTACGTAATAAGGTATAACGTTATGTAGTATTACCTGAATACGTATATCGTTATATACTATTACGTACTAACGTATAACGTTATATACTAATAAGTAATAAGGTATAACGTCATGTAGTATTACCTTATAAGGTATAACGTCATATACTATTACGTACTAACGTATAACGTTATATACTATTAAGTAATAAGGTATAACGTCATGTAATATTACCTTAAAACGTATATCGTCATATACTAATACGTACTAACGTATAACCTGATATACTATTACGCTATAACGCAAAACGTTATGTAGTATTACCTTATAACGTATAACGGTACATACTATTACGTAATAAAGTGTAACGTTATATACCATTACGTAATAACGTATCACGTTATATACTATTACGTACTAACGTATTACGTTATATACAATTACGTAATAACGTACAACGTTATGTAGTATTACCTTATAACGTATAACGTGATGTAGTATTACCTTATAACGTATAACGTTACATACTATTACGTAATAAAGTATAACGTTATGTAGTATTACCTTATAACGTATAACGTTACATACTATTACGTAATAAAGTATAACGTTATGTAGTATTACCTTATAACGAATAACGTTACATACTATTACGTAATAATGTATAACGTTATGTAGTATTACCTTATAACGTTTAACGTCATATACTATTACGTGCTAACGTATAACGTTATATACTATTAAGTAATAAGGTTTAACGTTATGCAGTATTACCTTATAACGTATAACGTCATGTACTATTACTTACTAACGTATAACGTTATATAGTATTACGTAATAAGGTATAACGTTATGTGGTATTACCTGATTACGTATATCGTTATATACTATTACGTACTAACGTATAACGTTATATACTATTAAGTAATAAGGTATAACGTCATGTAGTATTACCTTATAACGTATAACGTCATATACTAATACGTACTAACGTATAACGTTATATACTATTACGCTATAACGCAAAACGTTATGTAGTATTACCTTATAACGTATAACGGTACACACTATTACGTAATTAAGTATAACGTTATGTAGTATTACCTTATAACGTATAACGTTATATACTAAAACGTACTAACGTATAACGTTATATACAATTACGTAATAACGTACAACGTTATGTAGTATTACCTTATAACGTATAACGTTATATACTATTACGTAATAACGTATCACGTTACATACTCTAACGTACTAACGTATTACGTTATGTAGTATTACCTTATAACGTATAACGTTATATACTATCACGTACTAACGTATAACGTTATTTACAATTACGTAAAAACGTACAACGTTATGTAGTATTACCTTATAACGTATAACGTTATATACTATTACGTACAAACGTATAACGTTATATACAATTACGTAATAACGTACAACGTTATGTAGTATTACCTTATAACGTATAACGTGATGTAGTATTACCTTATAACGTATAACGTTATATACTATTACGTAATAACGTATCACGTTACATACTCTTACGTACTAAAGTATAACGTTATGAAGTTTTACCTTATAACGTATAACGTTACGTACTATTACGTAATAAAGTATAACGTTATGTAGTATTACCTTATAACGTGTAACGTTATATACCATTACGTAATAACGTATCACGTTACATACTATTACGTACTAACGTATAACGTTTTATACTATTACGTAATAAGGTATAACGTTATGTAGTATTACCTTATAACGTATAACGTTCTATACTATTACGTACAAACGTATAACGTTATATACAATTACGTAATAACGTACAACGTTATGTAGTATTACCTTATAACGTATAACGTGATGTAGTATTACCTTATAACGATTAACGTTACATACTATTACGTAATAAAGTATAACGTTATGTAGTATTACCTTATAACGTATAACGTTATATACTATTACGTAATAACGTATCACGTTACATACTCTTACGTACTAAAGTATAACGTTATGAAGGATTACCTTATAACGTATAACGGTACACACTATTACGTAATTAAGTATAACGTTATGTAGTATTACCTTATAACGTATAACGTTATATACTAAAACGTACTAACGTATAACGTTATATACAATTACGTAATAACGTACAACGTTATGTAGTATTACCTTATAACGTATAACGTTATATACTATTACGTAATAACGTATCACGTTACATACTCTAACGTACTAACGTATTACGTTATGTAGTATTACCTTATAACGTATAACGTTATATACTATCACGTACTAACGTATAACGTTATTTACAATTACGTAAAAACGTACAACGTTATGTAGTATTACCTTATAACGTATAACGTTATATACTATTACGTACAAACGTATAACGTTATATACAATTACGTAATAACGTACAACGTTATGTAGTATTACCTTATAACGTATAACGTGATGTAGTATTACCTTATAACGATTAACGTTACATACTATTACGTAATAAAGTATAACGTTATGTAGTATTACCTTATAACGTATAACGTTATATACTATTACGTAATAACGTATCACGTTACATACTCTTACGTACTAAAGTATAACGTTATGAAGTATTACCTTATAACGTATAACGTTACGTACTATTTCGTAATAAAGTATAACGTTATGTAGTATTACCTTATAACGTGTAACGTTATATACCATTACGTAATAACGTATCACGTTACATACTATTACGTACTAACGTATAACGTTTTATACTATTACATAATAAGGTATAACGTTATGTAGTATTACCTTATAACGTATAACGTTCTATACTATTACGTAATAACGTATTACGTTACATACTCTAACGTACTAACGTATAACGTTTTGTAGTATTACCTTATAACGTATAATGTTACATACTATTACGTAATAAAGTATAACGTTATGTAGTATTACCTTACAACGTATAACGGTACAAACTATTACGTAATAAAGTATAACGTTATGTAGTATTACTCTATAACGTATAACGTCATATACTATTACGTACTAACGTATAACGTTATATACTATTAAGTAATAAGGTATAACGTCATGTAATATTACCTTAAAACGTATAACGTCATATACTAATACGTAATAACGTATAACGTGATATACTATTACGCTATAACGCAAAACGTTATGTAGTATTACCTTATAACGTATAACGGTACACACTATTACGTAATAAAGTATAACGCTATGTAGTGTTACCTTATAACGTATAACGTCATGTACTATTACGTACTAACGTATAACATTATATACTCTTACGCTATAACTCAAAACGTTATGTAGTATTACCTTATAACGTATAACGGTACACACTATTACGTAATAAAGTATAACGTTATGTGGTATTACCTTATAACGTATAACGTTATATACTAAAACGTAATAACGTATCACGTTACATACTCTAACGTACTAACGTATAACGTTATGTAGTATTACCTTATAACGTATAACGTTACATACTATTACGTAAAAAAGTATAACGTTATGTAGTTTTACCTTATAACGTATAACGTTACATACTATTACATAATAAAGTATAACGTTATGTAGTATTACCTTATAACGTATAACATTACATACTATTACGTAATGTAGTATAACGTTATGTAGTATTACCTTATAACGAATAACGTTACATACTATTACGTAATAAAGTATAACGTTATGTAGCATTACCTTATAACGTTTAACGTCATATACTATTACGTGCTAATGTATAACGTTATATACAATTAAGTAATAAGGTATAACGTTATGCAGTATTACCTTATAACGTATAACGTCATATACTATTACTTACTAACGTATAACGTTATATAGTATTACGTAATAAGGTATAACGTTATGTAGTATTACCTGATAACGTATATCGTTATATACTATTACGTACTAACGTATAACGTTATATACTATTAAGTAATAAGGTATAACGTCATGTAGTATTACCTTATAACATATAACGTCATATACTAATACGTACTATCGTATAACGTTATATACTATTACGCTATAACGCAAAACGTTATGTAATATTACCTTATAACGTATAACGGTACACACTATTACGTAATAGAGTATAACGTTATGTAGTATTACCTTATAACGTATAACGTTATATACTAAAACGTACTAACGTATAACGTTATGTAGTATTACCATATAACGTATAACGTTCTATACTATTACGTACAAACGTATAACGTTATATACAATTACGTAATAACGTACAACGTTATGTAGTATTACCTTATAACGTATAACGTGATGTAGTATTACCTTATAACGATTAACGTTACATACTATTACGTAATAAAGTATAACGTTATGTAGTATTACCTTATAACGTATAACGTTATATACTATTACGTAATAACGTATCACGTTACATACTCTTACGTACTAAAGTATAACGTTATGAAGTATTACCTTATAACGTATAACGGTACACACTATTACGTAATTAAGTATAACGTTATGTAGTATTACCTTATAACGTATAACGTTATATACTAAAACGTACTAACGTATAACGTTATATACAATTACGTAATAACGTACAACGGTATGTAGTATTACCTTATAACGTATAACGTTATATACTATTACGTAATAACGTATCACGTTACATACTCTAACGTACTAACGTATTACGTTATGTAGTATTACCTTATAACGTATAACGTTATATACTATCACGTACTAACGTATAACGTTATTTACAATTACGTAAAAACGTACAACGTTATGTAGTATTACCTTATAACGTATAACGTTATATACTATTACGTACAAACGTATAACGTTATATACAATTACGTAATAACGTACAACGTTATGTAGTATTACCTTATAACGTATAACGTGATGTAGTATTACCTTATAACGATTAACGTTACATACTATTACGTAATAAAGTATAACGTTATGTAGTATTACCTTATAACGTATAACGTTATATACTATTACGTAATAACGTATCACGTTACATACTCTTACGTACTAAAGTATAACGTCATGAAGTATTACCTTATAACGTATAACGTTACGTACTATTACGTAATAAAGTATAACGTTATGTAGTATTACCTTATAACGTGTAACGTTATATACCATTACGTAATAACGTATCACGTTACATACTATTACGTACTAACGTATAACGTTTTATACTATTACGTAATAAGGTATAACGTTATGTAGTATTACGTACTAGCGTATAACGTTATATACAATTACGTAATAACGTACAACGTTCTGTAGTATTACCTTATAAGGTATAACGTTATATACTATTACGTACTAACGTATAACGTTATATACAATTACGTAAAAACGTACAACGTTATGCAGTATTACCTTATAACGTATAACGTTATATACTATTACGTACTAACGTATAACGTTATATACAATTACGTAATAACGTACAACGTTCTGTAGTATTACCTTATAACGTATAACGTCATATACTAATACGTACTAACGTATAACGTTATGTAGTATTACCTTATAACGAATAACGTTACATAATATTACGTAATAAAGTATAACGTTATGTAGTATTACCTTATAACGTTTAACGTCATATACTATTACGTGCTAACGTATAACGTTATATACTATTAAGTAATAAGGTATAACGTTATGCAGTATTACCTTATAACGTATAACGTCATACGCTATTACTTACTAACGTATATCGTTATATAGTATTACGTAATAAGGTATACCGTTATGTAGTATTACCTGATAACGTATATCGTTACATACTATTACGTACTAACGTATAACGTTATATACTATTACGCTATAACGCAAAACGTTATGTAGTATTACCTTATAACGTATAACGGTACACAATATTACGTAATAAAGTATAACGTTATGTAGTGTTACCTTATAACGTTTAACGTCATATACTATTACGTGCTAACGTATAACGTTATATACTATTAAGTAATAAGGTATAGCGTCATGTAGTATTACCTTATAACGTATATCGTTACATACTATTACGTACTAACGTATAACGTTATATACTATTACGCTATAACGCAAAACGTTATGTAGTATTACCTTATAACGTATAACGGTACACACTATTACGTAATAAAGTATAACGTTATGTAGTATTACCTTATAACGTATAACGTCATATACTAATACGTACTAACGTATAACGTTATATAGTATTACGTAATAAGGTATTACGTTATGTAGTATTACCTGACAACGTATATCGTTACATACTATTACGTACTAACGTATAACGTTTTATACTATTACGTAATAACGTACAACGTTATGTAGTATTACCTTATAACGTATAACGTTATTTACTATTACGTAATAACGTATCACGTTACATACTCTAACGTACTAACGTATAACGTTATGTAGTATTACCATATAACGTATAACGTTACATACTATTACGTAATAAAGTATAACGTTATGTAGTATTACCTTATAACGTGTAACGTTATATACCATTGCGTAATAACGTATCACGTTATATACTATTACGTACTAACGTATAACGTATTATACTATTACGTAGTAAGGTATAACGTTATGTAGTATTAACTTATAACGTATAACGTTATATACTATTACGTACTAACGTATAACGTTATATACAATTACGTAATAACGTACAACGTTATGTAGTATTACCTTATAACGAATAACGTTACATACTATTACGTAATAAAGTGTAACGTTATATACCATTACGTAATAACGTATCACGTTATATACTATTACGTACTAACGTATTACGTTATATACAATTACGTAATAACGTACAACGTTATGTAGTATTACCTTATAACGTATAACGTGATGTAGTATTACCTTATAACGTATAACGTTACATACTATTACGTAATAAAGTATAACGTTATGTAGTATTACCTTATAACGTATAACGTTACATACTATTACGTAATAAAGTATAACGTTATGTAGTATTACCTTATAACGAATAACGTTACATACTATTACGTAATAAAGTATAACGTTATGTAGTATTACCTTATAACGTATAACGTTACATACTATTACGTAATAAAGTATAACGTTATGTAGTATTACCTTATAACGAATAACGTTACATACTATTACGTAATAATGTATAACGTTATGTAGTATTACCTTATAACGTTTAACGTCATATACTATTACGTGCTAACGTATAACGTTATATACTATTAAGTAATAAGGTTTAACGTTATGCAGTATTACCTTATAACGTATAACGTCATGTACTATTACTTACTAACGTATAACGTTATATAGTATTACGTAATAAGGTATAACGTTATGTGGTATTACCTGATTACGTATATCGTTATATACTATTACGTACTAACGTATAACGTTATATACTATTAAGTAATAAGGTATAACGTCATGTAATATTACCTTAAAACGTATAACGTCATATACTAATACGTAATAACGTATAACGTGATATACTATTACGCTATAACGCAAAACGTTATGTAGTATTACCTTATAACGTATAACGGTACACACTATTACGTAATAAAGTATAACGCTATGTAGTGTTACCTTATAACGTATAACGTCATGTACTATTACGTACTAACGTATAACATTATATACTCTTACGCTATAACTCAAAACGTTATGTAGTATTACCTTATAACGTATAACGGTACACACTATTACGTAATAAAGTATAACGTTATGTGGTATTACCTTATAACGTATAACGTTATATACTAAAACGTAATAACGTATCACGTTACATACTCTAACGTACTAACGTATAACGTTATGTAGTATTACCTTATAACGTATAACGTTACATACTATTACGTAAAAAAGTATAACGTTATGTAGTTTTACCTTATAACGTATAACGTTACATACTATTACGTAATAAAGTATAACGATATGTAGTATTACCTTATAACGTATAACGTTACATACTATTACGTAATAAAGTATAACGTTATGTAGTATTACCTTATAACGAATAACGTTACATACTGTTACGTAATAAAGTATAACGTTATGTAGTATTACCTTATACCGTTTAACGTCATATACTATTACGTGCTAACGTATAACGTTATATACTATTAAGTAATAAGGTATAACGTTATGCAGTACTACCTTATAACGTATAACGTCATATACTATTACTTACTGACGTATAACGTTATATAGTATTACGTAATAAGGTATAACGTTATGTAGTATTACCTGATTACGTATATCGTTATATACTATTACGTACTAACGTATAACGTTATATACTATTAAGTAATAAGGTATAACGTCATGTAGTATTACCTGATAACGTATAACGTGATATACTAAAACGTACTATCGTATAACGTTATATACAATTACGTAATAACGTACAACGTTATGTAGTATTACCTTATAACGTATAACGTTATATACAATTACGTAATAGCGTATAACGTTATGTAGTATTACTTTATAGCGTATAACCTTATATACTATTGCGTAATAACGTATCACGTTACATACTCTAACGTACTAACGTATAACGTTATGTAGTATTACATTATAACGTGTAACGTTATATACCATTACGTAATAACGTATCACGTTATATACTATTACGTACTAACGTATTACGTTATATACAATTACGTAATAACGTACAACGTTATGTAGTATTACCTTATAACGTATAACGTGATGTAGTATTACCTTATAATGTATAACGTTACATACTATTACGTAATAAAGTATAACGTTATGTAGTATTACCTTATAACGTATAACGTTACATACTATTACGTAATAAAGTATAACGTTATGTAGTATTACCTTATAACGAATAACGTTACATACTATTACGTGATAATGTATAACGTTAAGTAGTATTACCTTATATCGTTTAACGTGATATACTATTACGTGCTAACGTATAACGTTATATACTATTAAGTAATAAGGTTTAACGTTATGCAGTATTACCATATAACGTATAACGTCATGTACTATTACTTACTAACGTATAACGTTATATAGTATTACGTAATAAGGTATAACGTTATGTGGTATTACCTGATTACGTATATCGATATATACGATTACGTACTAACGTATAACGTTATATACTATTAAGTAATAAGGTATAACGTCATGTAGTATTACCTTATAACGTATAACGTCATATACTAATACGTACTAACGTATAACGTTATTTACAATTACGTAAAAACGTACAACGTTATGTAGTATTACCTTATAACGTATAACGTTATATACTATTACGTACAAACGTATAACGTTATATACAATTACGTAATAACGTACAACGTTATGTAGTATTACCTTATAACGTATAACGTGATGTAGTATTACCTTATAACGATTAACGTTACATACTATTACGTAATGAAGTATAACGTTATGTAGTATTACCTTATAACGTATAACGTTATATACTATTACGTAATAACGTATCACGTTACATACTCTTACGTACTAAAGTATAACGTTATGAAGTATTACCTTATAACGTATAACGTTACGTACTATTACGTAATAAAGTATAACGTTATGTAGTATTACCTTATAACGTGTAACGTTATATACCATTACGTAATAACGTATCACGTTATATACTATTACGTACTAACGTATAACGTTTTATACTATTACGTAATAAGGTATAACGTTATGTAGTATTACCTTATAACGTATAACGTTCTATACTATTACGTAATAACGTATTACGTTACATACTCTAACGTACTAACGTATAACGTTTTGTAGTATTACCTTATAACGTATAACGTTATATACTATCACGTACTAACGTATAACGTTATTTACAATTACGTAAAAACGTACAACGTTATGTAGTATTACCTTATAACGTATAACGTTATATACTATTACGTACAAACGTATAACGTTATATACAATTACGTAATAACGTACAACGTTATGTAGTATTACCTTATAACGTATAACGTGATGTAGTATTACCTTATAACGATTAACGTTACATACTATTACGTAATAAAGTATAACGTTATGTAGTATTACCTTATAACGTATAACGTTATATACTATTACGTAATAACGTATCACGTTACATACTCTTACGTAATAAAGTATAACGTTATGAAGTATTACCTTATAACGTATAACGTTACGTACTATTACGTAATAAAGTATAACGTTATGTAGTATTACCTTATAACGTGTAACGTTATATACCATTACGTAATAACGTATCACGTTATATACTATTACGTACTAACGTATAACGTTTTATACTATTACGTAATAAGGTATAACGTTATGTAGTATTACCTTATAACGTATAACGTTCTATACTATTACGTAATAACGTATTACGTTACATACTCTAACGTACTAACGTATAACGTTTTGTAGTATTACCTTATAACGTATAATGTTACATACTATTACGTAATAAAGTATAACGTTATGTAGTATTACCTTACAACGTATAACGGTACAAACTATTACGTAATAAAGTAAAACGTTATGTAGTATTACTCTATAACGTATAACGTCATATACTATTACGTACTAACGTATAACGTTATATACTATTAAGTAATAAGGTATAACGTCATGTAATATTACCTTAAAACGTATAACGTCATATACTAATACGTAATAACGTATAACGTGATATACTATTACGCTATAACGCAAAACGTTATGTAGTATTACCTTATAACGTATAACGGTACACACTATTACGTAATAAAGTATAACGCTATGTAGTGTTACCTTATAACGTATAACGTCATGTACTATTACGTACTAACGTATAACATTATATACTCTTACGCTATAACTCAAAACGTTATGTAGTATTACCTTATAACGTATAACGGTACACACTATTACGTAATAAAGTATAACGTTATGTGGTATTACCTTATAACGTATAACGTTATATACTAAAACGTAATAACGTATCACGTTACATACTCTAACGTACTAACGTATAACGTTATGTAGTATTACCTTATAACGTATAACGTTACATACTATTACGTAAAAAAGTATAACGTTATGTAGTTTTACCTTATAACGTATAACGTTACATACTATTACGTAATAAAGTATAACGATATGTAGTATTACCTTATAACGTATAACGTTACATACTATTACGTAATAAAGTATAACGTTATGTAGTATTACCTTATAACGAATAACGTTACATACTGTTACGTAATAAAGTATAACGTTATGTAGTATTACCTTATACCGTTTAACGTCATATACTATTACGTGCTAACGTATAACGTTATATACTATTAAGTAATAAGGTATAACGTTATGCAGTACTACCTTATAACGTATAACGTCATATACTATTACTTACTGACGTATAACGTTATATAGTATTACGTAATAAGGTATAACGTTATGTAGTATTACCTGATTACGTATATCGTTATATACTATTACGTACTAACGTATAACGTTATATACTATTAAGTAATAAGGTATAACGTCATGTAGTATTACCTGATAACGTATAACGTGATATACTAAAACGTACTATCGTATAACGTTATATACAATTACGTAATAACGTACAACGTTATGTAGTATTACCTTATAACGTATAACGTTATATACAATTACGTAATAGCGTATAACGTTATGTAGTATTACTTTATAGCGTATAACCTTATATACTATTACGTAATAACGTATCACGTTACATACTCTAACGTACTAACGTATAACGTTATGTAGTATTACATTATAACGTGTAACGTTATATACCATTACGTAATAACGTATCACGTTATATACAGGGTGCGCCGTTAGAATCCGGACAAAAGAAGTTTTGTGCAGAAAGTTGTTTATTTAAGTCAATACACAAAAACACATGAAAATGTTGTTATATCTCATTTAAAGGGTCCTTGCTGAGAACTTTTATTCTATGTAACCACCCTCTGCCTCTATGACCTGCTCTATTCTTGCTCTAAAGCGCGAGCACGCTGACTTCAACGGGTCGCGTTTAATTGTCGCGAATTCTGACTCGATAGCAGCTCGTAGGGAGTTGACGTTGGGGTGCCTGCATTTATTAGTTTGTCTCTCGATAACGCCCCACACGTAATAGTCCAATGGGTTTAGGTCGGGACTGTTAGGAGGCCAGAAATCTTTCGACCAAAACATGTCCACATTGTCAGAGAGCCAATTTTGAACAAGATGACTTGTGTGAGCAGGTGCGCCATCTTGTTGAAATAAATACGGCCTTCCAGAAGCCGTAATTTCCATCCACGGCTTTATTACTGTCTTCAGGACCTCCAAATAAACCTCCTTTGTGATTCTTTCGCCTTTTTGGAAGAAGTGCGGAGGCATGACGTCGCCCTCACTTGAGACAACGCTCAAAACGTGAACACTTGCTGGAAATTTGGTTTTGCCCACAACAGGAACATCTTCGAGATTGTGGGCCAGCCAACGGTCGTTCCTCCGATTCACTTTGGCATCCACCCGGCGCGAAGACTTTCTATAATCGCCGCTCTTCTATCGTATTCCGGGTTTTGCTTAACGAGTTCTGTCATTTTGAGGTTATAGAAGACTTATTGACATATTTAACTAACTTCAGAGTCAATCAGCACAAACATCTGAATTCTAATATGGTGGGAACTACAAATTGAATTCTGTCCGAATTCTAACGGCGCACCCTGTACTATTACGTACTAACGTATTACGTTATATACAATTACGTAATAACGTACAACGTTATGTAGTATTACCTTATAACGTATAACGTGATGTAGTATTACCTTATAACGTATAACGTTACATACTATTACGTAATAAAGTATAACGTTATGTAGTATTACCTTATAACGTATAACGTTACATACTATTACGTAATAAAGTATAACGTTATGTAGTATTACCTTATAACGAATAACGTTACATACTATTACGTGATAATGTATAACGTTAAGTAGTATTACCTTATATCGTTTAACGTGATATGCTATTACGTGCTAACGTATAACGTTATATACTATTAAGTAATAAGGTTTAACGTTATGCAGTATTACCTTATAACGTATAACGTCATGTACTATTACTTACTAACGTATAACGTTATATAGTATTACGTAATAAGGTATAACGTTATGTGGTATTACCTGATTACGTATATCGATATATACTATTACGTACTAACGTATAACGTTATATACTATTAAGTAATAAGGTATAACGTCATGTAGTATTACCTTATAACGTATAACGTCATATACTAATACGTACTAACGTATAACGTTATATACTATTACGCTATAACGCAAAATGTTATGTAGTATTACCTTATAACGTATAACGGTACACACTATTACGTAATAAAGTACAACGGTATGTAGTATTACCTTATAACGTATAACGTTATATACTAAAACGTACTAACGTATAACGTTATATACAATTACGTAATAACGTACAACGTTATGTAGTATTACCTTATAACGTATAACGTTATATACTATTACGTAATAACGTATCACGTTACATACTCTAACGTACTAACGCATTACGTTATGTAGTATTACCTTATAACGTATAACGTTATATACTATCACGTACTAACGTATAACGTTATTTACAATTACGTAAAAACGTACAACGTTATGTAGTATTACCTTATAACGTATAACGTTATATACTATTACGTACAAACGTATAACGTTATATACAATTACGTAATAACGTACAACGTTATGTAGTATTACCTTATAACGTATAACGTGATGTAGTATTACCTTATAACGATTAACGTTACATACTATTACGTAATGAAGTATAACGTTATGTAGTATTACCTTATAACGTATAACGTTATATACTATTACGTAATAACGTATCACGTTACATACTCTTACGTACTAAAGTATAACGTTATGAAGTATTACCTTATAACGTATAACGTTACGTACTATTACGTAATAAAGTATAACGTTATGTAGTATTACCTTATAACGTGTAACGTTATATACCATTACGTAATAACGTATCACGTTATATACTATTACGCACTAACGTATAACGTTTTATACTATTACGTAATAAGGTATAACGTTATGTAGTATTACCTTATAACGTATAACGTTATATACTATTACGTAATAACGTATCACGTTACATACTCTAACGTACTAACGTATAACGTTTTGTAGTATTACCTTATAACGTATAATGTTACATACTATTACGTAATAAAGTATAACGTTATGTAGTATTACCTTACAACGTATAACGGTACAAACTATTACGTAATAAAGTATAACGTTATGTAGTATTACTCTATAACGTATAACGTCATATACTATTACGTGCTAACGTATAACGTTATATACTATTAAGTAATAACGTATAACGTCATGTAGTATTACCTTATAACGTATAACGTCATATACTAATACGTACTAACGTATAACGTTATATACTATTACGCTATAACGCAAAACGTTATGTAGTATTACCTTATAACGTATAACGGTACACACTATTACGTAATAAAGTATAACGTTATGTAGTATTACCTCATAACGTTTAACGTCATATACTATTACGTACTAACGTATAACGTCATGTAGTATTACCTTATAACGTATAACGTTACATACTATTACGTAATAAAATATAACGTTATGTAGTATTACCTTATAACGTGTAACGTTCAATACCATTCCGTAATAACGTATCACGTTATATACTATTACGTACTAACGTATAACGTCTTATACTGTTACGTAATAACGTACAACGTTATGTAGTATTACCTTATAACGTATAAGGTCATATACTAATACGTACTAACGTATAACGTTATATAGTATTACGTAATAAGGTATAACGTTATGTAGTATTACCTGATAACGTATATCGTTATATACTATTACGTACTAACGTATAACGTTATATACTATTAAGTAATAAGGTATAACGTCATGTAGTATTACCTTATAACGTATAACGTTATATACTATTACGCTATAACGCAAAACGTTATGTAGTATTACCTTATAACGTATAACGGTACACACTATTACGTAATAAAGTATAACGTTATGTAGTATTACCTTATAACGTATAACGTTACATACTATTACGTAAAAAAGTATAACGTTATGTAGTATTACCTTATAACGTATAACGTTACATACTGTTACGTAATAAAGTATAACGTCATGTAGTATTACCTTATAACGTATAACGTCATATACTAATACGTACTGACGTATAACGTTATGTAGTATTACCTTATAACGAATAACGTTACATACTATTACGTAATAAAGTATAACGTTATGTAGTATTACCTTATAACGAATAACGTTAGATACTATTACGTTACAAAGTATAACGTTATGTAGTGTTACCTTATAACGTTTAACGTCATATACTATTACGTGCTAACGTATAACGTTATATACTATTAAGTAATAACGTATAACGTCATGTAGTATTCCCTTATAACGTATAAGGTTACATACTATTACGTAATAAAGTATAACGTTATGTAGTATTACATTATAACGTATAACGTTATATACAATTACGTAATAACGTACAACGTTATGTAGTATTACCTTATAACGTATAACGTTATGTAGTATTACCTTATAACGTATCACGTTACATATTCTAACGTACTAACGTATAACGTTATGTGGTATTACCTTATAACGTATAACATTACATACTATTACGTAATATAGTATAGCGTTATGTAGTATTACCTTATAACGAATAACGTTAGATACTATTACGTTACAAAGTATAACGTTATGTAGTGTTACCTTATAACGTTTAACGTCATATACTATTACGTGCTAACGTATAACGTTATATACTATTAAGTAATAACGTATAACGTCATGTAGTATTACCTTATAACGTATAACGTCATATACTAATACGTACTAACGTATAACGTTATATACTATTACGCAATAACGCAAAACGTTATGTAGTATTACCTTATAACGTATAAGGGTACACACTATTACGTAATAAAGTATAACGTTATGTAGTATTACCTCATAACGTTTAACGTCATATACTATTACGTACTAACGTATAACGTTATGTAGTATTACCTTATAACGTATAACGTTACATACTATTACGTAATAAAGTATAACGTTAAGTAGTATTACCTTATAACGTGTAACGTTCAATACCATTCCGTAATAACGTATCACGTTATATACTATTACGTACTAACGTATAACGTTTTATACTATTACGTAATAACGTACAACGTTATGTAGTATTACCTTATAACGTATAAGGTCATATACTAATACGTACTAACGTATAACGTTATGTAGTATTACCTTATAACGTATAACGTCAAACACTATTACGTACTAACGTATAACGTTATATACTATTAAGTAATAAGGTATAACGTCATGCAGTATTACCTTATAACGTATAACGTCATATACTAATACGTACTAACGTATAACGTTATATAGTATTACGTAATAAGGTATAACGTTATGTAGTATTACCTGATAACGTATATCGTTATATACTATTACGTACTAACGTATAACGTTATATACTATTAAGTAATAAGGTATAACGTCATGCAGTATTACCTTATAACGTATAACGTCATATACTAATACGTACTAACGTATAACGTTATATAGTATTGCGTAATAAGGTATAACGTTATGTAGTATTACCTGATAACGTATATCGTTATATACTATTACGTACTAACGTATAACGTTATATACTATTAAGTAATAAGGTATAACGTCATGTAGTATTACCTTATAACGTATAACGTTATATACTATTACGCTATAACGCAAAACGTTATGTAGTATTACCTTATAACGTATAACGGTACACACTATTACGTAATAAAGTATAACGTTATGTAGTATTACCTTATAACGTATAACGTTATATACTAAAACGTACTAACGTATAACGTTATATACACTTACGTAATAACGTACAACGTTATGTAGTATTACCTTATAACGTATAACGTTAAATACTATTACGTAATAACGTATCACGTTACATACTCTAACGTACTAACGTATAACGTTATGTAGTATTACCTTATAACGTATAACGTTACATACTGTTACGTAAAAAAGTATAACGTTATGTAGTTTTACCTTAAAACGTATAACGTTGCATACTATTACGTAATAAAGTATAACGTTATGTAGTATTACCTTATAACGTATAACATTACATACTATTACGTAATAAGGTATAGCGTTATGTGATATTACCTTATAACGAATAACGTTACATACTATTACGTAATAAAGTATAACGTTATGTATTATTACCTTATAATGTATAACGTTATATACTATTACCTACTAACGTATAACGTTATATACTATTACGTACTAACGTATAACGTTTTATACTGTTACGTAGTAAGGTATAACGTTATGTAGTATTACCTTATAACGTATAACGTTATATACTATTACGTACTAACGTATAACGTTATATACAATTACGTAAAAACGTACAACGTTATGTAGTATTACCTTATAACGTATAACGTTATATACTATTACGTACTAACGTATAACGTTATATACTATTAAGTAATAAGGTATAACGTCATGTAGTATTACCTGATAACGTATAACGTGATATACTAATACGTACTAACGTATAACGTTATATACTATTACGCTATAACGCAAAACGTTATGTAGTATTACCTTATAACGTATAACGGTACACACTATTACGTAATAAAGTATAACGTTATGTAGTATTACCTTATAACGTATAACGTTATATACTAAAACGTACTAACGTATAACGTTATATACAATTACGTAATAACGTACAACGTTATGTAGTATTACCTTATAACGTATAACGTTATATACTATTACGTAATAACGTATCACGTTACATACTCTAACGTACTAACGTATAACGTTATGTAGTATTACCTTATAACGTATAACGTTACATACTATTACGTAAAACTGTATAGCGTTATGTAGTTTTACCTTATAACGTATAACGTTACATACTATTACGTAATAAAGTATAACGTTATGTAGTATTACCTTATAACGTATAACATTACATACTATTACGTAATATAGTATAACGTTATGTAGTATTACCTTATACCGTTTAACGTCATATACTATTACGTGCTAACGTATAACGTTATATACTATTAAGTAATAAGGTATAACGTCATGTAGTATTCCCTGATAACGTATAACGTCATATACTAATACGTACTAACGTATAACGTTTTATACTATTACGCTATAACGCAAAACGTTATGTAGTATTACCTTATAACGTATAACGGTACACACTATTACGTAATAAAGTATAACGTTATGTAGTATTACCTTATAACGTATAACGGTACACACTATTACGTAATAAAGTATAACGTTATGTAGTATTACCTTATAACGTATAACGTTATATACTAAAACGTACTAACGTATAACGTTATATACAATTACGTAATAACGTACAACGTTATGTAGTATTACCTTATAACGTATAACGTTATATACTATTACGTAATAACGTATCACGTTACATACTCTAACGTACTAACGTATAACGTTATGTAGTATTACCTTATAACGTATAACGTTACATACTATTACGTAAAACTGTATAGCGTTATGTAGTTTTACCTTATAACGTATAACGTTACATACTATTACGTAATAAAGTATAACGTTATGTAGTATTACCTTATAACGTATAACATTACATACTATTACGTAATATAGTATAACGTTATGTAGTATTACCTTATAACGTATAACGTTATATACTATTACGTACTAACGTATAACGTTATATACAATTACGTAAAAACGTATAACGTTATGTAGTATTACCTCATAACGTTTAACGTCATATACTATTACGTACTAACGTATAACGTTATGTAGTATTACCTTATAACGTATAACGTTACATACTATTACGTAATAAAGTATAACGTTATGTAGTATTACCTTATAACGTGTAACGTTCAATACCATTCCGTAATAACGTATCACGTTATATACTATTACGTACTAACGTATAACGTTTTATACTATTACGTAATAACGTACAACGTTATGTTGTATTACCTTATAACGTATAAGGTCATATACTAATACGTACTAACGTATAACGTTATATAGTATTACGTAATAAGGTATAACGTTATGTAGTATTACCTGATAACGTATATCGTTATATACTATTACGTACTAACGTATAACGTTATATACTATTAAGTAATAAGGTATAACGTCATGTAGTATTACCTTATAACGTATAACGTTATATACTATTACGCTATAACGCAAAACGTTATGTAGTATTACCTTATAACGTATAACGGTACACACTATTACGTAATAAAGTATAACGTTATGTAGTATTACCTTATAACGTATAACGTTACATACTATTACGTAAAAAAGTATAACGTTATGTAGTATTACCTTATAACGTATAACGTTACATACTGTTACGTAATAAAGTATAACGTCATGTAGTATTACCTTATAACGTATAACGTCATATACTAATACGTACTGACGTATAACGTTATGTAGTATTACCTTATAACGAATAACGTTACATACTATTACGTAATAAAGTATAACGTTATGTAGTATTACCTTATAACGTTTAACGTCATATACTATTACGTACTATCGTATAACGTTATATACAATTACGTAATAACGTACAACGTTATGTAGTATTACCTTATAACGTATAACGTTATGTAGTATTACCTTATAACGTATCACGTTACATATTCTAACGTACTAACGTATAACGTTATGTGGTATTACCTTATAACGTATAACATTACATACTATTACGTAATATAGTATAGCGTTATGTAGTATTACCTTATAACGAATAACGTTAGATACTATTACGTTACAAAGTATAACGTTATGTAGTGTTACCTTATAACGTTTAACGTCATATACTATTACGTGCTAACGTATAACGTTATATACTATTAAGTAATAACGTATAACGTCATGTAGTATTCCCTTATAACGTATAAGGTTACATACTATTACGTAATAAAGTATAACGTTATGTAGTATTACATTATAACGTATAACGTTATATACAATTACGTAATAACGTACAACGTTATGTAGTATTACCTTATAACGTATAACGTTATGTAGTATTACCTTATAACGTATCACGTTACATATTCTAACGTACTAACCTATAACGTTATGTGGTATTACCTTATAACGTATAACATTACATACTATTACGTAATATAGTATAGCGTTATGTAGTATTACCTTATAACGAATAACGTTAGATACTATTACGTTACAAAGTATAACGTTATGTAGTGTTACCTTATAACGTTTAACGTCATATACTATTACGTGCTAACGTATAACGTTATATACTATTAAGTAATAACGTATAACGTCATGTAGTATTACCTTATAACGTATAACGTCATATACTAATACGTACTAACGTATAACGTTATATACTATTACGCTATAACGCAAAACGTTATGTAGTATTACCTTATAACGTATAAGGGTACACACTATTACGTAATAAAGTATAACGTTATGTAGTATTACCTCATAACGTTTAACGTCATATACTATTACGTACTAACGTATAACGTTATGTAGTATTACCTTATAACGTATAACGTTACATACTATTACGTAATAAAGTATAACGTTAAGTAGTATTACCTTATATCGTGTAACGTTCAATACCATTCCGTAATAACGTATCACGTTATATACTATTACGTACTAACGTATAACGTTTTATACTATTACGTAATAACGTACAACGTTATGTAGTATTACCTTATAACGTATAACGTCAAACACTATTACGTACTAACGTATAACGTTATATACTATTAAGTAATAAGGTATAACGTCATGCAGTATTACCTTATAACGTATAACGTCATATACTAATACGTACTAACGTATAACGTTATATAGTATTACGTAATAAGGTATAACGTTATGTAGTATTACCTGATAACGTATATCGTTATATACTATTACGTACTAACGTATAACGTTATATACTATTAAGTAATAAGGTATAACGTCATGCAGTATTACCTTATAACGTATAACGTCATATACTAATACGTACTAACGTATAACGTTATATAGTATTGCGTAATAAGGTATAACGTTATGTAGTATTACCTGATAACGTATATCGTTATATACTATTACGTACTAACGTATAACGTTATATACTATTAAGTAATAAGGTATAACGTCATGTAGTATCACCTTATAACGTATAACGTTATATACTATTACGCTATAACGCAAAACGTTATGTAGTATTACCTTATAACGTATAACGGTACACACTATTACGTAATAAAGTATAACGTTATGTAGTATTACCTTATAACGTATAACGTTATATACTAAAACGTACTAACGTATAACGTTATATACAATTACGTAATAACGTACAACGTTATGTAGTATTACCTTATAACGTATAACGTTATATACTATTACGTAATAACGTATCACGTTACATACTCTAACGTACTAACGTATAACGTTATGTAGTATTACCTTATAACGTATAACGTTACATACTATTACGTAAAACTGTATAGCGTTATGTAGTTTTACCTTATAACGTATAACGTTACATACTATTACGTAATAAAGTATAACGTTATGTAGTATTACCTTATAACGTATAACATTACATACTATTACGTAATATAGTATAACGTTATGTAGTATTACCTTATACCGTTTAACGTCATATACTATTACGTGCTAACGTATAACGTTATATACTATTAAGTAATAAGGTATAACGTCATGTAGTATTCCCTGATAACGTATAACGTCATATACTAATACGTACTAACGTATAACGTTTTATACTATTACGCTATAACGCAAAACGTTATGTAGTATTACCTTATAACGTATAACGGTACACACTATTACGTAATAAAGTATAACGTTATGTAGTATTACCTTATAACGTATAACGTTATATACTAAAACGTACTAACGTATAACGTTATATACACTTACGTAATAACGTACAACGTTATGTCGTATTACCTTATAACGTATAACGTTAAATACTATTACGTAATAACGTATCACGTTACATACTCTAACGTACTAACGTATAACGTTATGTAGTATTACCTTATAACGTATAACGTTACATACTATTACGTAAAAAAGTATAACGTTATGTAGTTTTATCTTAAAACGTATAACGTTGCATACTATTACGTAATAAAGTATAACGTTATGTAGTATTACCTTATAACGTATAACATTACATACTATTACGTAATATAGTATAACGTTATGTAGTATTACCTTATAACGAATAAGGTTACATACTATTACGTAATAAAGTATAACGTTATGTAGTATTACCTTATAACGTATAACGTCATATACTATTACGTAATAAGGTATAACGTTATGTATTATTACCTTATAACGTATAACGTTATATACTATTACCTACTAACGTATAACGTTATATACTATTACGTACTAACGTATAACGTTTTATACTATTACGTAGTAAGGTATAACGTTATGTAGTATTACCTTATAACGTATAACGTTATATACTATTACGTACTAACGTATAACGTTATATACAATTACGTAAAAACGTACAACGTTATGTAGTATTACCTTATAACGTATAACGTTATATACTATTACGTACTAACGTATAACGTTATATACTATTAAGTAATAAGGTATAACGTCATGTAGTATTACCTGATAACGTATAACGTGATATACTAATACGTACTAACGTATAACGTTATATACTATTACGCTATAACGCAAAACGTTATGTAGTATTACCTTATAACGTATAACGGTACACACTATTACGTAATAAAGTATAACGTTATGTAGTATTACCTTATAACGTATAACGTTATATACTAAAACGTACTAACGTATAACGTTATATACAATTACGTAATAACGTACAACGTTATGTAGTATTACCTTATAACGTATAACGTTATATACTATTACGTAATAACGTATCACGTTACATACTCTAACGTACTAACGTATAACGTTATGTAGTATTACCTTATAACGTATAACGTTACATACTATTACGTAAAACTGTATAGCGTTATGTAGTTTTACCTTATAACGTATAACGTTACATACTATTACGTAATAAAGTATAACGTTATGTAGTATTACCTTATAACGTATAACATTACATACTATTACGTAATATAGTATAACGTTATGTAGTATTACCTTATACCGTTTAACGTCATATACTATTACGTGCTAACGTATAACGTTATATACTATTAAGTAATAAGGTATAACGTCATGTAGTATTCCCTGATAACGTATAACGTCATATACTAATACGTACTAACGTATAACGTTTTATACTATTACGCTATAACGCAAAACGTTATGTAGTATTACCTTATAACGTATAACGGTACACACTATTACGTAATAAAGTATAACGTTATGTAGTATTACCTTATAACGTATAACGGTACACACTATTACGTAATAAAGTATAACGTTATGTAGTATTACCTTATAACGTATAACGTTATATACTAAAACGTACTAACGTATAACGTTATATACAATTACGTAATAACGTACAACGTTATGTAGTATTACCTTATAACGTATAACGTTATATACTATTACGTAATAACGTATCACGTTACATACTCTAACGTACTAACGTATAACGTTATGTAGTATTACCTTATAACGTATAACGTTACATACTATTACGTAAAACTGTATAGCGTTATGTAGTTTTACCTTATAACGTATAACGTTACATACTATTACGTAATAAAGTATAACGTTATGTAGTATTACCTTATAACGTATAACATTACATACTATTACGTAATATAGTATAACGTTATGTAGTATTACCTTATAACGTATAACGTTATATACTATTACGTACTAACGTATAACGTTATATACAATTACGTAAAAACGTATAACGTTATGTAGTATTACCTCATAACGTTTAACGTCATATACTATTACGTACTAACGTATAACGTTATGTAGTATTACCTTATAACGTATAACGTTACATACTATTACGTAATAAAGTATAACGTTATGTAGTATTACCTTATAACGTGTAACGTTCAATACCATTCCGTAATAACGTATCACGTTATATACTATTACGTACTAACGTATAACGTTTTATACTATTACGTAATAACGTACAACGTTATGTTGTATTACCTTATAACGTATAAGGTCATATACTAATACGTACTAACGTATAACGTTATATAGTATTACGTAATAAGGTATAACGTTATGTAGTATTACCTGATAACGTATATCGTTATATACTATTACGTACTAACGTATAACGTTATATACTATTAAGTAATAAGGTATAACGTCATGTAGTATTACCTTATAACGTATAACGTTATATACTATTACGCTATAACGCAAAACGTTATGTAGTATTACCTTATAACGTATAACGGTACACACTATTACGTAATAAAGTATAACGTTATGTAGTATTACCTTATAACGTATAACGTTACATACTATTACGTAAAAAAGTATAACGTTATGTAGTATTACCTTATAACGTATAACGTTACATACTGTTACGTAATAAAGAATAACGTCATGTAGTATTACCTTATAACGTATAACGTCATATACTAATACGTACTGACGTATAACGTTATGTAGTATTACCTTATAACGAATAACGTTACATACTATTACGTAATAAAGTATAACGTTATGTAGTATTACCTTATAACGTTTAACGTCATATACTATTACGTACTATCGTATAACGTTATATACAATTACGTAATAACGTACAACGTTATGTAGTATTACCTTATAACGTATAACGTTATGTAGTATTACCTTATAACGTATCACGTTACATATTCTAACGTACTAACGTATAACGTTATGTGGTATTACCTTATAACGTATAACATTACATACTATTACGTAATATAGTATAGCGTTATGTAGTATTACCTTATAACGAATAACGTTAGATACTATTACGTTACAAAGTATAACGTTATGTAGTGTTACCTTATAACGTTTAACGTCATATACTATTACGTGCTAACGTATAACGTTATATACTATTAAGTAATAACGTATAACGTCATGTAGTATTCCCTTATAACGTATAAGGTTACATACTATTACGTAATAAAGTATAACGTTATGTAGTATTACATTATAACGTATAACGTTATATACAATTACGTAATAACGTACAACGTTATGTAGTATTACCTTATAACGTATAACGTTATGTAGTATTACCTTATAACGTATCACGTTACATATTCTAACGTACTAACCTATAACGTTATGTGGTATTACCTTATAACGTATAACATTACATACTATTACGTAATATAGTATAGCGTTATGTAGTATTACCTTATAACGAATAACGTTAGATACTATTACGTTACAAAGTATAACGTTATGTAGTGTTACCTTATAACGTTTAACGTCATATACTATTACGTGCTAACGTATAACGTTATATACTATTAAGTAATAACGTATAACGTCATGTAGTATTACCTTATAACGTATAACGTCATATACTAATACGTACTAACGTATAACGTTATATACTATTACGCTATAACGCAAAACGTTATGTAGTATTACCTTATAACGTATAAGGGTACACACTATTACGTAATAAAGTATAACGTTATGTAGTATTACCTCATAACGTTTAACGTCATATACTATTACGTACTAACGTATAACGTTATGTAGTATTACCTTATAACGTATAACGTTACATACTATTACGTAATAAAGTATAACGTTAAGTAGTATTACCTTATATCGTGTAACGTTCAATACCATTCCGTAATAACGTATCACGTTATATACTATTACGTACTAACGTATAACGTTTTATACTATTACGTAATAACGTACAACGTTATGTAGTATTACCTTATAACGTATAACGTCAAACACTATTACGTACTAACGTATAACGTTATATACTATTAAGTAATAAGGTATAACGTCATGCAGTATTACCTTATAACGTATAACGTCATATACTAATACGTACTAACGTATAACGTTATATAGTATTACGTAATAAGGTATAACGTTATGTAGTATTACCTGATAACGTATATCGTTATATACTATTACGTACTAACGTATAACGTTATATACTATTAAGTAATAAGGTATAACGTCATGCAGTATTACCTTATAACGTATAACGTCATATACTAATACGTACTAACGTATAACGTTATATAGTATTGCGTAATAAGGTATAACGTTATGTAGTATTACCTGATAACGTATATCGTTATATACTATTACGTACTAACGTATAACGTTATATACTATTAAGTAATAAGGTATAACGTCATGTAGTATCACCTTATAACGTATAACGTTATATACTATTACGCTATAACGCAAAACGTTATGTAGTATTACCTTATAACGTATAACGGTACACACTATTACGTAATAAAGTATAACGTTATGTAGTATTACCTTATAACGTATAACGTTATATACTAAAACGTACTAACGTATAACGTTATATACAATTACGTAATAACGTACAACGTTATGTAGTATTACCTTATAACGTATAACGTTATATACTATTACGTAATAACGTATCACGTTACATACTCTAACGTACTAACGTATAACGTTATGTAGTATTACCTTATAACGTATAACGTTACATACTATTACGTAAAACTGTATAGCGTTATGTAGTTTTACCTTATAACGTATAACGTTACATACTATTACGTAATAAAGTATAACGTTATGTAGTATTACCTTATAACGTATAACATTACATACTATTACGTAATATAGTATAACGTTATGTAGTATTACCTTATACCGTTTAACGTCATATACTATTACGTGCTAACGTATAACGTTATATACTATTAAGTAATAAGGTATAACGTCATGTAGTATTCCCTGATAACGTATAACGTCATATACTAATACGTACTAACGTATAACGTTTTATACTATTACGCTATAACGCAAAACGTTATGTAGTATTACCTTATAACGTATAACGGTACACACTATTACGTAATAAAGTATAACGTTATGTAGTATTACCTTATAACGTATAACGTTATATACTAAAACGTACTAACGTATAACGTTATATACACTTACGTAATAACGTACAACGTTATGTCGTATTACCTTATAACGTATAACGTTAAATACTATTACGTAATAACGTATCACGTTACATACTCTAACGTACTAACGTATAACGTTATGTAGTATTACCTTATAACGTATAACGTTACATACTATTACGTAAAAAAGTATAACGTTATGTAGTTTTATCTTAAAACGTATAACGTTGCATACTATTACGTAATAAAGTATAACGTTATGTAGTATTACCTTATAACGTATAACATTACATACTATTACGTAATATAGTATAACGTTATGTAGTATTACCTTATAACGAATAAGGTTACATACTATTACGTAATAAAGTATAACGTTATGTAGTATTACCTTATAACGTATAACGTCATATACTATTACGTAATAAGGTATAACGTTATGTATTATTACCTTATAACGTATAACGTTATATACTATTACCTACTAACGTATAACGTTATATACTATTACGTACTAACGTATAACGTTTTATACTATTACGTAGTAAGGTATAACGTTATGTAGTATTACCTTATAACGTATAACGTTATATACTATTACGTACTAACGTATAACGTTATATACAATTACGTAAAAACGTACAACGTTATGTAGTATTACCTTATAACGTATAACGTTATATACTATTACGTACTAACGTATAACGTTATATACTATTAAGTAATAAGGTATAACGTCATGTAGTATTACCTGATAACGTATAACGTGATATACTAATACGTACTAACGTATAACGTTATATACTATTACGCTATAACGCAAAACGTTATGTAGTATTACCTTATAACGTATAACGGTACACACTATTACGTAATAAAGTATAACGTTATGTAGTATTACCTTATAACGTATAACGTTATATACTAAAACGTACTAACGTATAACGTTATATACAATTACGTAATAACGTACAACGTTATGTAGTATTACCTTATAACGTATAACGTTATATACTATTACGTAATAACGTATCACGTTACATACTCTAACGTACTAACGTATAACGTTATGTAGTATTACCTTATAACGTATAACGTTACATACTATTACGTAAAACTGTATAGCGTTATGTAGTTATACCTTATAACGTATAACGTTACATACTATTACGTAATAAAGTATAACGTTATGTAGTATTACCTTATAACGTATAACATTACATACTATTACGTAATATAGTATAACGTTATGTAGTATTACCTTATACCGTTTAACGTCATATACTATTACGTGCTAACGTATAACGTTATATACTATTAAGTAATAAGGTATAACGTCATGTAGTATTACCTGATAACGTATAACGTCATATACTATTACGTAATAAGGTATAACGTTATGTATTATTACCTTATAACGTATAACGTTATATACTATTACCTACTAACGTATAACGTTATATACTATTACGTACTAACGTATAACGTTTTATACTATTACGTAGTAAGGTATAACGTTATGTAGTATTACCTTATAACGTATAACGTTATATACTAAAACGTACTAACGTATAACGTTATATACAATTACGTAATAACGTACAACGTTATGTAGTATTACCTTATAACGTATAACGTTATATACTATTACGTAATAACGTATCACGTTACATACTCTAACGTACTAACGTATAACGTTATGTAGTATTACCTTATAACGTATAACGTTACATACTATTACGTAAAACTGTATAGCGTTATGTAGTTATACCTTATAACGTATAACGTTACATACTATTACGTAATAAAGTATAACGTTATGTAGTATTACCTTATAACGTATAACATTACATACTATTACGTAATATAGTATAACGTTATGTAGTATTACCTTATAACGTATAACGTTATATACTATTACGTAATAACGTATCACGTTACATACTATTACGTAATAAAGTATAACGTTATGTAGTATTACCTTACAACGTATAACGGTACAAACTATTACGTAATAAAGTATAACGTTATGTAGTATTACTCTATAACGTATAACGTCATATACTATTACGTACTAACGTATAACGTTATATACTATTAAGTAATAAGGTATAACGTCATGTAATATTACCTTAAAACGTATAACGTTATATACCATTACGTAATAACGTATCACGTTATATACTATTACGTACTAACGTATAACGTTTTATACTATTACGTAATAAGGTATAACGTTATGTAGTATTACCTTATAACGTATCACGTTACATACTCTTACGTACTAAAGTATAACGTTATGAAGTATTACCTTATAACGTATAACGTTACGTACTATTACGTAATAAAGTATAACGTTATGTAGTATTACCTTATAACGTGTAACGTTATATACCATTACGTAATAACGTATCACGTTATATACTATTACGTACTAACGTATAACGTTTTATACTATTAAGTAATAAGGTATAACGTTATGTAGTATTACCTTATAACGTATCACGTTATATACTATTACGTACTAACGTATAACGGTACACACTATTACGTAATAAAGTATAACGCTATGTAGTGTTACCTTATAACGTATAACGTCATGTACTATTACGTACTAACGTATAACGTTATATACTCTTACGCTATAACGCAAAACGTTATGTAGTATTACCTTATAACGTATAACGGTACACACTATTACGTAATAAAGTATAACGTTATGTAGTATTACCTTATAACGTATAACGTTATATACTAAAACGTAATAACGTATCACGTTACATACTCTAACGTACTAACGTATAACGTTATGTAGTATTACCTTATAACGTATAACGTTACATACAATTACGTAAAAAAGTATAACGTTATGTAGTTTTACCTTGTTGAAGTGATCGTCACTTCTGAGAAAACTCAACATCTGGTCTTCGGTTTTTCAACCGCCTAAGGTCTTCGAAGGCGCATAGACAAAAGAATGCGTTTAGGAAAGGCCATAAGCGGTACACGTCCGATGTTGGTTGAGGCAGTTGTCTTTAGTCTAAGGGTAACGCTGCTAGAGAGAGGATCTGGATAGGCTTACATAGTACCACATATTTTGTAATTTACTAGTCACAATATATACACTTTCAATACCTTGCAGTTTGCTCACGCATTTATTTAATTCCATCCACTGAATAATCTTAACAGGTTATGGACCGAGGGCTGTAAATTGTAAGGTAGCAACGCGAAGTGAATAAAGTGTTAAAGAGTTGTGCTTAGTAAAGTAAGTGATAGTGCTAAAATGGAATCAGCAAGTGCGAAGATCAAGATGTTACGTGGCGAAGAAAATTGGCTCCAGTGGCGTTTTATTATGCGTACACTTTTGGAGGAAGATGACGACCTGATCAACGTGTGTGAAGGGAATCTGTGTCATCCAGGTAACAGTACAGAAGAGGAAATCGCCCGTGAAAGATTTTTGAAGGCAGATCGGTTAGCGAGGAAATTAATTGTGACCTCGGTAGGAAGAAAACCGTTGGATCTTCTTTTATGCTGCACAACAGCACATGAAATGTGGAAAAAATTAAACGCAGTATATGATATGAAGTCGAATGAGAATCTAAATATGGTCCAGAAGCAGTTCTTCAATTTTAAATGGGAGGAATCTGAAAATGTGTCCCACAACTTGTCGAAGTTGGAACTAATAGCAGCGAAGATGAAAGCCCTTGGAAGTGAAATTGCCGAGAAAATGCTGATAACACGCATTTTATCGGCGTTACCGAGTAAATTTGATCACTTTCACAGTGCATGGGATTCAATGGAAGAAGAAAAGATGACCCTAGACAGGCTTAGTACCAGACTGATGACAGAAGAAAGCAGATGGAAGAAAGACGACCAGGAAACATCGGTGGCGCTGGTAACAAAAAGTAATAATTGTAAAAGGGAACAGCAGAAGCGATCAAATAAAATTGAATACGAGAAACAAGGACGAAGCTGTTTCAACTGTGGAAAAGTTGGACATCTAAAAAGAGATTGTTTTAGATGCTATATATGTAAAAGGAAAGGCCACATCAGCAAAAATTGCTTCAAGAATAAAGGAAACAACAGTAGAGACAACCAGGAACCCAGAAATCAAAATCGTGATGACAACGGAATTAGCCTATTAGGAAGCACCTCAACGATACATGCGGCAAACCACGATGTTTGGATAATCGACTCAGGAGCTACGGATCACATGACAGGACGAAAAGAATGGTTCAGCGTTTTCGAAAAATTCGATAACACGGTGAAGATAGAGATCGGCGATGGTACATTCATGGAAGCATGCGGCAGAGGAAAAATCAAAGTAGAGACTTTTGTGGATGGCAAAGGGGTAGCATGTACAATGAACGATGTATTATATGTACCAGGTATGAAAAGAAATCTGTTTTCCATTAGATCTGTCGCAAGGAGGGGTATAGACTTCTGTATTTTAAAGGATGGGGAAAATTGTATATTTCTACAAAACAAGAAGGTAATAGCAAGAGGTTCGGTTATCGGAAATTTATATAAGGTCGATATGCGAGTTATCGTACCGTCAGTTTGCAATCTTAGCAATAGAGCGGAATCAAACGCGGATACGTTGCAATTCAATAGTAAGATCAAAGAAATTCATAGTGATGGAGGGAAAGAATTCAAAAATAAAGAGGTTAAAGAATTTTTAAGAAGTCAGGGAATTAGGCACACGGTTAACGTCCCATACACTCCTGAACAGAATGGCGTTGCAGAAAGAGAAAATAGAACAATAGTAGAGGCAGGCCGGTCAATGCTACATTCGAAACCAATTCTACCGTTGTTTTTATGGGCCGAAGCCATGAACACAGCAGTGCATGTCATAAATAAGACAGGGCCAACAGGACAAGACAATAAAACACCATATGAACTATGGTACGGGAAATCCCCAGATGTAGAAAAGTTTAGAGTTTTCGGTACTGAATGCTTTGCACACATACCTGCGGAAAAGAGAAGTAAACTTGACAAAAAGGCTAACAAAGGATATTTGGTAGGCTATTTAGATGACGGACGAGGGTATCGAATATACGTGCCGACCGTAAGAAATGTAATATTAAGCCGTGACGTAATATTTAAGCCCGAACTAGAAACAGCAAAATTCGTTAGTATAAATTTACCGAAAATTGTCGAGCGCGAAGATGTGTGTACGCAGAACGATAGAGCATGTACGTATGAAAGCGCAGTGAGTGAACATGAAAAACAACCTCATGTAACCAACGAGAATGTGAGACAATTGAGAGATAGAGACAAAATAAAACGAACCGATTTTTATGGTAGTCCAGTAACGTACGTAGCGGAAAAAGTACCGGTGGATTTTAACGAAGCGATGAGATCCGAAAAGAAAGAATTATGGAAAGCGGCTATGAATGATGAAATGAAATCGCACCATGAAAATAAGACGTGGATCCTTGTAGAAAAACCAAAAGATCAAAAGATACTTAGCAATAGGTGGGTTTTAACGATAAAGCAAAATCCGGACAATTCGGAACGATATAAAGCGCGACTTGTGATTAAAGGGTGTTCACAGAAAGAAGGCATAGACTATAAGGAAACCTATAGTCCTGTTGCTCGGTTTGACACAATTAGATTAATGCTTAGTATGGCTGCCAAAAATAATTTACACCTTGGACAGTTTGACATTAAAACCGCATTTTTATATGGAAGTCTGAAAGAAGACATTTATATGAAACAACCTAAAGGTTTTGATGATGGTACAAATCGCGTTTGTAAATTGCTAAAATTAGAGAAATTTAATATGAATGAGGCAAACAGTGTTTCTACACCTACTGAGACTAATTGGAATGAAAGTAACATAGGCAATAATGATTGTAACGCACCATACAGAGAAGCTGTAGGAAACTTAATGTTTCTACAAACCGTAAGTAGGCCAGACATTAGCTTTGCAATAAATATAGCGTCGAGACATTTAGAAAATCCAAATAAGCATCAGTGGAAATTAGTCAAACGAATTTTACGCTACATAAAAGGGACCGCGGACATGGGACTCTTATATACAAAAGCAGGTAGTCTCGAAACCTTCAGCGATGCTGACTATGCAGGCGACAAAGACACAAGAAAGTCGACATCAGGCGTTGTATGTAAGTATGCGAATGCGGCCATTACATGGCAATGTAAGCGACAACAATGTATAGCTTTATCTACGACAGAAGCTGAGTATGTCAGTGCAGCCTCAGGAGCGAAAGAAATTATGTGGCTGAAGAAAATATTTCTTGAATGTAAAATAGATATCCTCAAGTATACGCTATATGTAGACAATACTAGTGCCGCGAAATTAATTAAGAATCCGGAATTCCATCAAAGAAGTAAGCATATTGATGTAAGATATCATTTCTTGCGAGATTTATACAATAGAGGCGAAATTGATGTAACGTACGTAACAAGCGAAGAACAACTGGCAGATATATGTACAAAGGCGTTGCCAAAACCAAGATTTGACTATTTGAGACAGAAATTAGGTTTGAACAATAAAAGAGATATTAAGAGGTAATTTTTGTAAAGATGTAGAGTTTTTAGGGAGGGTATCGAAGTGGTTATTACATGTAAAAAAAAAAAAAAAAAAAAAAAAAGGAAAAAGGAAAAACTCTACATGATCTGTTAAGTCTTCTTGTAGTATTTTTTTAGTAATAAATTAATGTGAATAATAAAGAGAAAGGTATTGACGAAATTAAGCTTCGAATATTTACAAAAAGATAATTGTATAGACCGATGTAGAGTTTTAGGGAGGGTGTTGAAGTGATCGTCACTTCTGAGAAAACTCAACATCTGGTCTTCGGTTTCTCAACCGCCTAAGGTCTTCGAAGGCGCATAGACAAAAGAATGCGTTTAGGAAAGGCCATAAGCGGTACACGTCCGATGTTGGTTGAGGCAGTTGTCTTTAGTCTAAGGGTAACGCTGCTAGAGAGAGGATCTGGATAGGCTTACATAGTACCACATATTTTGTAATTTACTAGTCACAATATATACACTTTCAATACCTTGCAGTTTGCTCACGCATTTATTTAATTCCATCCACTGAATAATCTTAACATACCTTATAACGTATAACGTTACATACTATTACATAATAAAGTATAACGTTATGTAGTATTACCTTATAACGTATAACATTACATACTATTACGTAATGTAGTATAACGTTATGTAGTATTACCTTATAACGAATAACGTTACATACTATTACGTAATAAAGTATAACGTTATGTAGTATTACCATATAACGTATAACGTTATATACTAAAACGTACTAACGTATAACGTTATATACAATTACGTAATAACGTACAACGTTATGTAGTATTACCTTATAACGTATAACGTTATGTAGTATTACCTTATAACGTATCACGTTACATATTCTAACGTACTAACGTATAACGTTATGTGGTATTACCTTATAACGTATAACATTACATACTATTACGTAATATAGTATAGCGTTATGTAGTATTACCTTATAACGAATAACGTTAGATACTATTACGTTACAAAGTATAACGTTATGTAGTGTTACCTTATAACGTTTAACGTCATATACTATTACGTGCTAACGTATAACGTTATATACTATTAAGTAATAACGTATAACGTCATGTAGTATTACCTTATAACGTATAAGGTTACATACTATTACGTAATAAAGTATAACGTTATGTAGTATTACATTATAACGTGTAACGTTATATACCATTACGTAATAACGTATCACGTTATATACTATTACGTACTAACGTTTAACGTTTTATACTATTACGTAATAAGGTATAGCGTTATGTGATATTACCTTATAACGTATAACGATAGATACTATTACGTACTAACGTATAACGTTATATACAATTACGTAATAACGTACAACGTTATGTAGTATTACCTTATAACGTATAACGTTATGTAGTATTACCTTATAACGTATCACGTTACATATTCTAACGTACTAACGTATAACGTCATGTGGTATTACCTTATAACGTATAACATTACATACTATTACGTAATATAGTATAGCGTTATGTAGTATTACCTTATAACGAATAACGTTAGATACTATTACGTTACAAAGTATAACGTTATGTAGTGTTACCTTATAACGTTTAACGTCATATACTATTACGTGCTAACGTATAACGTTATATACTATTAAGTAATAACGTATAACGTCATGTAGTATTACCTTATAACGTATAACGTCATATACTAATACGTACTAACGTATAACGTTATATACTATTACGCTATAACGCAAAACGTTATGTAGTATTACCTTATAACGTATAACGGTACACACTATTACGTAATAAAGTATAACGTTATGTAGTATTACCTCATAACGTTTAACGTCATATACTATTACGTACTAACGTATAACGTTATGTAGTATTACCTTATAACGTATAACGTTACATACTATTACGTAATAAAGTATAACGTTATGTAGTATTACCTTATAACGTGTAACGTTCAATACCATTCCGTAATAACGTATCACGTTATATACTATTACGTACTAACGTATAACGTTTTATACTATTACGTAATAACGTACAACGTTATGTAGTATTACCTTATGACGTATAACGTCATATACTAATACGTACTAACGTATAACTTTATGTAGTATTACCTTATAACGTATAACGTCAAACACTATTACGTACTAACGTATAACGTTATATACTATTAAGTAATAAGGTATAACGTCATGCAGTATTACCTTATAACGTATAACGTCATATACTAATACGTACTAACGTATAACGTTATATAGTATTACGTAATAAGGTATAACGTTATGTAGTATTACCTGATAACGTATATCGTTATATACTATTACGTACTAACGTATAACGTTATATACTATTAAGTAATAAGGTATAACGTCATGCAGTATTACCTTATAACGTATAACGTCATATACTAATACGTACTAACGTATAACGTTATATAGTATTACGTAATAAGGTATAACGTTATGTAGTATTACCTGATAACGTATATCGTTATATACTATTACGTACTAACGTATAACGTTATATACTATTAAGTAATAAGGTATAACGTCATGTAGTATTACCTTATAACGTATAACGTTATATACTATTACGCTATAACGCAAAACGTTATGTAGTATTACCTTATAACGTATAACGGTACACACTATTACGTAATAAAGTATAACGTTATGTAGTATTACCTTATAACGTATAACGTTACATACTATTACGTAAAAAAGTATAACGTTATGTAGTTTTACCTTAAAACGTATAACGTTGCATACTATTACGTAATAAAGTATAACGTTATGTAGTATTACCTTATAACGTATAACGTTATATACTATTACGTACTAACGTATAACGTTTTATACTATTACGTAATAAGGTATAACGTTCTGTAGTATTACCTTATAACGTATAACGTTATATACTATTACGTACTAACGTATAACGTTATATACAATTACGTAAAAACATACAACGTTATGCAGTATTACCTTATAACGTATAACGTCATATACGATTAGGTAATAACGTATCACGTTACATACTCTAACGTACTAACGTATAACGTTATGTAGTATTCCCTTATAACGTATAAGGTTACATACTATTACGTAATAAAGTATAACGTTATGTAGTATTACCTTATAACGTGTAACGTTATATACCATTACGTAATAACGTATCACGTTATATACTATTACGTACTAACGTATAACGTTTTATACTATTACGTAATAAGGTATAACGTTATGTAGTATTACCTTATAACGTATAACGTTATATACTATTACGTAATAACGTATCACGTTACATAATCTAACGTACTAACGTATAACGTTTTGTAGTATTACCTTATAACGTATAATGTTACATACTATTACGTAATAAAGTATAACGTTATGTAGTATTACCTTACAACGTATAACGGTACAAACTATTACGTAATAAAGTATAACGTTATGTAGTATTACTCTATAACGTATAACGTCATATACTATTACGTACTAACGTATAACGTTATATACTATTAAGTAATAAGGTATAACGTCATGTAATATTACCTTAAAACGTATAACGTCATATACTAATACGTACTAACGTATAACGTGATATACTATTACGCTATAACGCAAAACGTTATGTAGTATTACCTTACAACGTATAACGGTACAAACTATTACGTAATAAAGTATAACGTTATGTAGTATTACTCTATAACGTATCACGTTATATACTATTACGTACTAACGTATAACGGTACACACTATTACGTAATAAAGTATAACGCTATGTAGTGTTACCTTATAACGTATAACGTCATGTACTATTACGTACTAACGTATAACGTTATATACTCTTACGCTATAACGCAAAACGTTATGTAGTATTACCTTATAACGTATAACGGTACACACTATTACGTAATAAAGTATAACGTTATGTAGTATTACCTTATAACGTATAACGTTATATACTAAAACGTAATAACGTATCACGTTACATACTCTAACGTACTAACGTATAACGTTATGTAGTATTACCTTATAACGTATAACGTTACATACTATTACGTAAAAAAGTATAACGTTATGTAGTTTTACCTTGTTGAAGTGATCGTCACTTCTGAGAAAACTCAACATCTGGTCTTCGGTTTCTCAACCGCCTAAGGTCTTCGAAGGCGCATAGACAAAAGAATGCGTTTAGGAAAGGCCATAAGCGGTACACGTCCGATGTTGGTTGAGGCAGTTGTCTTTAGTCTAAGGGTAACGCTGCTAGAGAGAGGATCTGGATAGGCTTACATAGTACCACATATTTTGTAATTTACTAGTCACAATATATACACTTTCAATACCTTGCAGTTTGCTCACGCATGTATTTAATTCCATCCACTGAATAATCTTAACAGGTTATGGACCGAGGGCTGTAAATTGTAAGGTAGCAACGCGAAGTGAATAAAGTGTTAAAGAGTTGTGCTTAGTAAAGTAAGTGATAGTGCTAAAATGGAATCAGCAAGTGCGAAGATCAAGATGTTACGTGGCGAAGAAAATTGGCTCCAGTGGCGTTTTATTATGCGTACACTTTTGGAGGAAGATGACGACCTGATCAACGTGTGTGAAGGGAATCTGTGTCATCCAGGTAACAGTACAGAAGAGGAAATCGCCCGTGAAAGATTTTTGAAGGCAGATCGGTTAGCGAGGAAATTAATTGTGACCTCGGTAGGAAGAAAACCGTTGGATCTTCTTTTATGCTGCACAACAGCACATGAAATGTGGAAAAAATTAAACGCAGTATATGATATGAAGTCGAATGAGAATCTAAATATGGTCCAGAAGCAGTTCTTCAATTTTAAATGGGAGGAATCTGAAAATGTGTCCCACAACTTGTCGAAGTTGGAACTAATAGCAGCGAAGATGAAAGCCCTTGGAAGTGAAATTGCCGAGAAAATGCTGATAACACGCATTTTATCGGCGTTACCGAGTAAATTTGATCACTTTCACAGTGCATGGGATTCAATGGAAGAAGAAAAGATGACCCTAGACAGGCTTAGTACCAGACTGATGACAGAAGAAAGCAGATGGAAGAAAGACGACCAGGAAACATCGGTGGCGCTGGTAACAAAAAGTAATAATTGTAAAAGGGAACAGCAGAAGCGATCAAATAAAATTGAATACGAGAAACAAGGACGAAGCTGTTTCAACTGTGGAAAAGTTGGACATCTAAAAAGAGATTGTTTTAGATGCTATATATGTAAAAGGAAAGGCCACATCAGCAAAAATTGCTTCAAGAATAAAGGAAACAACAGTAGAGACAACCAGGAACCCAGAAATCAAAATCGTGATGACAACGGAATTAGCCTATTAGGAAGCACCTCAACGATACATGCGGCAAACCACGATGTTTGGATAATCGACTCAGGAGCTACGGATCACATGACAGGACGAAAAGAATGGTTCAGCGTTTTCGAAAAATTCGATAACACGGTGAAGATAGAGATCGGCGATGGTACATTCATGGAAGCATGCGGCAGAGGAAAAATCAAAGTAGAGACTTTTGTGGATGGCAAAGGGGTAGCATGTACAATGAACGATGTATTATATGTACCAGGTATGAAAAGAAATCTGTTTTCCATTAGATCTGTCGCAAGGAGGGGTATAGACTTCTGTATTTTAAAGGATGGGGAAAATTGTATATTTCTACAAAACAAGAAGGTAATAGCAAGAGGTTCGGTTATCGGAAATTTATATAAGGTCGATATGCGAGTTATCGTACCGTCAGTTTGCAATCTTAGCAATAGAGCGGAATCAAACGCGGATACGTTGCAATTCAATAGTAAGATCAAAGAAATTCATAGTGATGGAGGGAAAGAATTCAAAAATAAAGAGGTTAAAGAATTTTTAAGAAGTCAGGGAATTAGGCACACGGTTAACGTCCCATACACTCCTGAACAGAATGGCGTTGCAGAAAGAGAAAATAGAACAATAGTAGAGGCAGGCCGGTCAATGCTACATTCGAAACCAATTCTACCGTTGTTTTTATGGGCCGAAGCCATGAACACAGCAGTGCATGTCATAAATAAGACAGGGCCAACAGGACAAGACAATAAAACACCATATGAACTATGGTACGGGAAATCCCCAGATGTAGAAAAGTTTAGAGTTTTCGGTACTGAATGCTTTGCACACATACCTGCGGAAAAGAGAAGTAAACTTGACAAAAAGGCTAACAAAGGATATTTGGTAGGCTATTTAGATGACGGACGAGGGTATCGAATATACGTGCCGACCGTAAGAAATGTAATATTAAGCCGTGACGTAATATTTAAGCCCGAACTAGAAACAGCAAAATTCGTTAGTATAAATTTACCGAAAATTGTCGAGCGCGAAGATGTGTGTACGCAGAACGATAGAGCATGTACGTATGAAAGCGCAGTGAGTGAACATGAAAAACAACCTCATGTAACCAACGAGAATGTGAGACAATTGAGAGATAGAGACAAAATAAAACGAACCGATTTTTATGGTAGTCCAGTAACGTACGTAGCGGAAAAAGTACCGGTGGATTTTAACGAAGCGATGAGATCCGAAAAGAAAGAATTATGGAAAGCGGCTATGAATGATGAAATGAAATCGCACCATGAAAATAAGACGTGGATCCTTGTAGAAAAACCAAAAGATCAAAAGATACTTAGCAATAGGTGGGTTTTAACGATAAAGCAAAATCCGGACAATTCGGAACGATATAAAGCGCGACTTGTGATTAAAGGGTGTTCACAGAAAGAAGGCATAGACTATAAGGAAACCTATAGTCCTATTGCTCGGTTTGGCACAATTAGATTAATGCTTAGTATGGCTGCCAAAAATAATTTACACCTTGGACAGTTTGACATTAAAACCGCATTTTTATATGGAAGTCTGAAAGAAGACATTTATATGAAACAACCTAAAGGTTTTGATGATGGTACAAATCGCGTTTGTAAATTGCTAAAATTAGAGAAATTTAATATGAATGAGGCAAACAGTGTTTCTACACCTATTGAGACTAATTGGAATGAAAGTAACATAGGCAATAATGATTGTAACGCACCATACAGAGAAGCTGTAGGAAACTTAATGTTTCTAAAAACCGTAAGTAGGCCAGACATTAGCTTTGCAATAAATATAGCGTCGAGACATTTAGAAAATCCAAATAAGCATCAGTGGAAATTAGTCAAACGAATTTTACGCTACATAAAAGGGACCGCGGACATGGGACTCTTATATACAAAAGCAGGTAGTCTCGAAACCTTCAGCGATGCTGACTATGCAGGCGACAAAGACACAAGAAAGTCGACATCAGGCGTTGTATGTAAGTATGCGAATGCGGCCATTACATGGCAATGTAAGCGACAACAATGTATAGCTTTATCTACGACAGAAGCTGAGTATGTCAGTGCAGCCTCAGGAGCGAAAGAAATTATGTGGCTGAAGAAAATATTTCTTGAATGTAAAATAGATATCCTCAAGTATACGCTATATGTAGACAATACTAGTGCCGCGAAATTAATTAAGAATCCGGAATTCCATCAAAGAAGTAAGCATATTGATGTAAGATATCATTTCTTGCGAGATTTATACAATAGAGGCGAAATTGATGTAACGTACGTAACAAGCGAAGAACAACTGGCAGATATATGTACAAAGGCGTTGCCAAAACCAAGATTTGACTATTTGAGACAGAAATTAGGTTTGAACAATAAAAGAGATATTAAGAGGTAATTTTTGTAAAGATGTAGAGTTTTTAGGGAGGGTATCGAAGTGGTTATTACATGTAAAAAAAAAAAAAAAAAAAAAAAAAAGGAAAAAGGAAAAACTCTACATGATCTGTTAAGTCTTCTTGTAGTATTTTTTTAGTAATAAATTAATGTGAATAATAAAGAGAAAGGTATTGACGAAATTAAGCTTCGAATATTTACAAAAAGATAATTGTATAGACGGATGTAGAGTTTTAGGGAGGGTGTTGAAGTGATCGTCACTTCTGAGAAAACTCAACAACTGGTCTTCGGTTTCTCAACCGTCTAAGGTCTTCGAAGGCGCATAGACAAAAGAATGCGTTTAGGAAAGGCCATAAGCGGTACACGTCCGATGTTGGTTGAGGCAGTTGTCTTTAGTCTAAGGGTAACGCTGCTAGAGAGAGGATCTGGATAGGCTTACATAGTACCACATATTTTGTAATTTACTAGTCACAATATATACACTTTCAATACCTTGCAGTTTGCTCACGCATTTATTTAATTCCATCCACTGAATAATCTTAACATACCTTATAACGTATAACGTTACATACTATTACATAATAAAGTATAACGTTATGTAGTATTACCTTATAACGTATAACATTACATACTATTACGTAATGTAGTATAACGTTATGTAGTATTACCTTATAACGAATAACGTTACATACTATTACATAATAAAGTATAACGTTATGTAGTATTACCATATAACTTATAACGTTATATACTAAAACGTACTAACGTATAACGTTATATACAATTACGTAATAACGTACAACGTTATGTAGTATTACCTTATAACGTATAACGTTATGTAGTATTACCTTATAACGTATCACGTTACATATTCTAACGTACTAACGTATAACGTTATGTGGTATTACCTTATAACGTATAACATTACATACTATTACGTAATATAGTATAGCGTTATGTAGTATTACCTTATAACGAATAACGTTAGATACTATTACGTTAAAAAGTATAACGTTATGTAGTGTTACCTTATAACGTTTAACGTCATATACTATTACGTGCTAACGTATAACGTTATATACTATTAAGTAATAACGTATAACGTCATGTAGTATTACCTTATAACGTATAAGGTTACATACTATTACGTAATAAAGTATAACGTTATGTAGTATTACATTATAACGTGTAACGTTATATACCATTACGTAATAACGTATCACGTTATATACTATTACGTACTAACGTTTAACGTTTTATACTATTACGTAATAAGGTATAGCGTTATGTGATATTACCTTATAACGTATAACGTTAGATACTATTACGTACTAACGTATAACGTTATATACAATTACGTAATAACGTACAACGTTATGTAGTATTACCTTATAACGTATAACGTTATGTAGTATTACCTTATAACGTATCACGTTACATATTCTAACGTACTAACGTATAACGTTATGTGGTATTACCTTATAACGTATAACATTACATACTATTACGTAATATAGTATAGCGTTATGTAGTATTACCTTATAACGAATAACGTTAGATACTATTACGTTACAAAGTATGACGTTATGTAGTGTTACCTTATAACGTTTAACGTCATATACTATTACGTGCTAACGTATAACGTTATATACTATTAAGTAATAACGTATAACGTCATGTAGTATTACCTTATAACGTATAACGTCATATACTAATACGTACTAACGTATAACGTTATATACTATTACGCTATAACGCAAAACGTTATGTAGTATTACCTTATAACGTATAACGGTACACACTATTACGTAATAAAATATAACGTTATGTAGTATTACCTTATAACGTATAACGTTATATACTAAAACGTACTAACGTATAACGTTATATACAATTACGTAATAACGTACAACGTTATGTAGTATTACCTTATAACGTATAACGTTATATACTATTACGTAATAAAGTATAACGTTATGTAGTATTACCTTATAACGTATAACGTTACATACTATTACGTAATAAAGTATAACGATATGTAGTATTACCTTATAACGTATAACGTTACATACTATTACGTAATAAAGTATAACGTTATGTAGTATTACCTTATAACGAATAACGTTACATACTGTTACGTAATAAAGTATAACGTTATGTAGTATTACCTTATACCGTTTAACGTCATATACTATTACGTGCTAACGTATAACGTTATATACTATTAAGTAATAAGGTATAACGTTATGCAGTACTACCTTATAACGTATAACGTCATATACTATTACTTACTGACGTATAACGTTATATAGTATTACGTAATAAGGTATAACGTTATGTAGTATTACCTGATTACGTATATCGTTATATACTATTACGTACTAACGTATAACGTTATATACTATTAAGTAATAAGGTATAACGTCATGTAGTATTACCTGATAACGTATAACGTCATATACTAATACGTACTAACGTATAAGGTTATATACTATTACGCTATAACGCAAAACGTTATGTAGTATTACCTTATAACGTGTAACGGTACACACTATTACGTAATAAAGTATAACGTTATGTAGTATTACCTTATAACGTATAACGTTATATACTAAAACGTACTAACGTATAACGTTATATACAATTACGTAATAACGTACAACGTTATGTAGTATTACCTTATAACGTATAACGTTATATACAATTACGTAATAACGTATAACGTTATGTAGTATTACTTTATAGCGTATAACCTTATATACTATTACGTAATAACGTATCACGTTACATACTCTAACGTACTAACGTATAACGTTATGTAGTATTACATTATAACGTGTAACGTTATATACCATTACGTAATAACGTATCACGTTATATACTATTACGTACTAACGTATTACGTTATATACAATTACGTAATAACGTACAACGTTATGTAGTATTACCTTATAACGTATAACGTGATGTAGTATTACCTTATAACGTATAACGTTACATACTATTACGTAATAAAGTATAACGTTATGTAGTATTACCATATAACGTATAACGTTACATACTATTACGTAATAAAGTATAACGTTATGTAGTATTACCTTATAACGAATAACGTTACATACTATTACGTAATAATGTATAACGTTATGTAGTATTACCTTATAACGTTTAACGTGATATACTATTACGTGCTAACGTATAACGTTATATACTATTAAGTAATAAGGTTTAACGTTATGCAGTATTACCTTATAACGTATAACGTCATGTACTATTACTTACTAACGTATAACGTTATATAGTATTACGTAATAAGGTATAACGTTATGTGGTATTACCTGATTACGTATATCGTTATATACTATTACGTACTAACGTATAACGTTATATACTATTAAGTAATAAGGTATAACGTCATGTAGTATTACCTTATAACGTATAACGTCATATACTAATACGTACTAACGTATAACGTTATATACTATTACGCTATAACGCAAAATGTTATGTAGTATTACCTTATAACGTATAACGGTACACACTATTACGTACAAACGTATAACGTTATATACAATTACGTAATAACGTACAACGTTATGTAGTATTACCTTATAACGTATAACGTGATGTAGTATTACCTTATAACGATTAACGTTACATACTATTACGTAATAAAGTATAACGTTATGTAGTATTACCTTATAACGTATAACGTGATGTAGTATTACCTTATAACGATTAACGTTACATACTATTACGTAATAAAGTATAACGTTATGTAGTTTTACCTTATAACGTATAACGTTATATACTATTACGTAATAACGTATCACGTTACATACTCTTACGTACTAAAGTATAACGTTATGAAGTATTACCTTATAACGTTAACGTTACGTACTATTACGTAATAAAGTATAACGTTATGTAGTATTACCTTATAACGTGTAACGTTATATACCATTACGTAATAACGTATCACGTTATATACTATTACGTACTAACGTATAACGTTTTATACTATTACGTAATAAGGTATAACGTTATGTAGTATTACCTTATAACGTATAACGTTATATACTATTACGTAATAACGTATCACGTTACATACTCTAACGTACTAACGTATAACGTTTTGTAGTATTACCTTATAACGTATAATGTTACATACTATTACGTAATAAAGTATAACGTTATGTAGTATTACCTTACAACGTATAACGGTACAAACTATTACGTAATAAAGTATAACGTTATGTAGTATTACTCTATAACGTATAACGTCATATACTATTACGTGCTAACGTATAACGTTATATACTATTAAGTAATAAGGTATAACGTCATGTAGTATTCCCTGATAACGTATAACGTCATATACTAATACGTACTAACGTATAACGTTTTATACCATTACGCTATAACGCAAAACGTTATGTAGTATTACCTTATAACGTATAACGGTACACACTATTACGTAATAAAGTATAACGTTATGTAGTATTACCTTATAACGTATAACGTTATATACTAAAACCTACTAACGTATAACGTTATATACACTTACGTAATAACGTACAACGTTATGTCGTATTACCTTATAACGTATAACGTTAAATACTATTACGTAATAACGTATCACGTTACATACTCTAACGTACTAACGTATAACGTTATGTAGTATTACCTTATAACGTATAACGTTACATACTATTACGTAAAAAAGTATAACGTTATGTAGTTTTACCTTAAAACGTATAACGTTGCATACTATTACGTAATAAAGTATAACGTTATGTAGTATTACCTTATAACGTATAACATTACATACTATTACGTAATATAGTATAACGTTATGTAGTATTACCTTATAACGAATAACGTTACATACTATTACGTAATAAAGTATAACGTTATGTAGTATTACCTTATAACGTATAACGTCATATACTATTACGTAATAAGGTATAACGTTATGTATTATTACCTTATAACGTATAACGTTATATACTATTACCTACTAACGTATAACGTTATATACTATTACGTACTAACGTATAACGTTTTATACTATTACGTAGTAAGGTATAACGTTATGTAGTATTACCTTATAACGAATAACGTTACATACTATTACGTAATAATGTATAACGTTATGTAGTATTACCTTATAACGTTTAACGTGATATACTATTACGTGCTAACGTATAACGTTATATACTATTAAGTAATAAGGTTTAACGTTATGCAGTATTACCTTATAACGTATAACGTCATGTACTATTACTTACTAACGTATAACGTTATATAGTATTACGTAATAAGGTATAACGTTATGTGGTATTACCTGATTACGTATATCGTTATATACTATTACGTACTAACGTATAACGTTATATACTATTAAGTAATAAGGTATAACGTCATGTAGTATTACCTTATAACGTATAACGTCATATACTAATACGTACTAACGTATAACGTTATATACTATTACGTAATAACGTACAACGTTATGTAGTATTACCTTATAACGTATAACGTTATATACTATTACGTAATAACGTATCACGTTACATACTCTAACGTACTAACGTATAACGTTATGTAGTATTACCTTATAACGTATAACGTTACATACTATTACGTAAAACTGTATAGCGTTATGTAGTTTTACCTTATAACGTATGACGTTACATACTATTACGTAATAAAGTATAACGTTATGTAGTATTACCTTATAACGTATAACATTACATACTATTACGTAATATAGTATAACGTTATGTAGTATTACCTTATACCGTTTAACGTCATATACTATTACGTGCTAACGTATAACGTTATATACTATTAAGTAATAAGGTATAACGTCATGTAGTATTACCTGATAACGTATAACGTCATATACTAATACGTACTAACGTATAACGTTATATACTATTACGCTATAACGCAAAACGTTATGTAGTATTACCTTATAACGTATAACGGTACACAATATTACGTAATAAAATATAACGTTATGTAGTATTACCTTATAACGTATAACGTTATATACTAAAACGTACTAACGTATAACGTTATATACAATTACGTAATAACGTACAACGTTATGTAGTATTACCTTATAACGTATAACGTTATATACTCTTACGTAATAAAGTATAACGTTATGTAGTATTACCTTATAACGTATAACGTTACATACTATTACGTAATAAACTATAACGATATGTAGTATTACCTTATAACGTATAACGTTACATACTATTACGTAATAAAGTATAACGTTATGTAGTATTACCTTATAACGAATAACGTTACATACTGTTACGTAATAAAGTATAACGTTATGTAGTATTACCTTATACCGTTTAACGTCATATACTATTACGTGCTAACGTATAACGTTATATACTATTAAGTAATAAGGTATAACGTTATGCAGTACTACCTTATAACGTATAACGTCATATACTATTACTTACTGACGTATAACGTTATATAGTATTACGTAATAAGGTATAACGTTATGTAGTATTACCTGATTACGTATATCGTTATATACTATTACGTACTAACGTATAACGTTATATACTATTAAGTAATAAGGTATAACGTCATGTAGTATTACCTGATAACGTATAACGTCATATACTAATACGTACTAACGTATAACGTTATATACTATTACGCTATAACGCAAAACGTTATGTAGTATTACCTTATAACGTGTAACGGTACACACTATTACGTAATAAAGTATAACGTTATGTAGTATTACCTTATAACGTATAACGTTATATACTAAAACGTACTAACGTATAACGTTATATACAATTACGTAATAACGTACAACGTTATGTAGTATTACCTTATAACGTATAACGTTATATACAATTACGTAATAACGTATAACGTTATGTAGTATTACTTTATAGCGTATAACCTTATATACTATTACGTAATAACGTATCACGTTACATACTCTAACGTACTAACGTATAACGTTATGTAGTATTACATTATAACGTGTAACGTTATATACCATTACGTAATAACGTATCACGTTATATACTATTACGTACTAACGTATTACGTTATATACAATTACGTAATAACGTACAACGTTATGTAGTATTACCTTATAACGTATAACGTGATGTAGTATTACCTTATAACGTATAACGTTACATACTATTACGTAATAAAGTATAACGTTATGTAGTATTACCTTATAACGTATAACGTTACATACTATTACGTAATAAAGTATAACGTTATGTAGTATTACCTTATAACGAATAACGTTACATACTATTACGTAATAATGTATAACGTTATGTAGTATTACCTTATAACGTTTAACGTGATATACTATTACGTGCTAACGTATAACGTTATATACTATTAAGTAATAAGGTTTAACGTTATGCAGTATTACCTTATAACGTATAACGTCATGTACTATTACTTACTAACGTATAACGTTATATACTATTACGTAATAACGTATCACGTTACATACTCTTACGTACTAAAGTATAACGTTATGTAGTATTACTCTATAACGTATAACGTCATATACTATTACGTGCTAACGTATAACGTTATATACTATGAAGTAATAAGGTATAACGTCATGTAGTATTCCCTGATAACGTATAACGTCATATACTAATACGTACTAACGTATAACGTTTTATACTATTACGCTATAACGCAAAACGTTATGTAGTATTACCTTATAACGTATAACGTTATATACTAAAACCTACTAACGTATAACGTTATATACACTTACGTAATAACGTACAACGTTATGTCGTATTACCTTATAACGTATAACGTTAAATACTATTACGTAATAACGTATCACGTTACATACTCTAACGTACTAACGTATAACGTTATGTAGTATTACCTTATAACGTATAACGTTACATACTATTACGTAAAAAAGTATAACGTTATGTAGTTTTACCTTAAAACGTATAACGTTGCATACTATTACGTAATAAAGTATAACGTTATGTAGTATTACCTTATAACGTATAACATTACATACTATTACGTAATATAGTATAACGTTATGTAGTATTACCTTATAACGAATAACGTTACATACTATTACGTAATAAAGTATAACGTTATGTAGTATTACCTTATAACGTATAACGTCATATACTATTACGTAATAAGGTATAACGTTATGTATTATTACCTTATAACGTATAACGTTATATACTAATACGTACTAACGTATAACGTTATATACTATTACGCTATAACGCAAAACGTTATGTAGTATTACCTTATAACGTGTAACGGTACACACTATTACGTAATAAAGTATAACGTTATGTAGTATTACCTTATAACGTATAACGTTATATACTAAAACGTACTAACGTATAACGTTATATACAATTACGTAATAACGTACAACGTTATGTAGTATTACCTTATAACGTATAACGTTATATACAATTACGTAATAACGTATAACGTTATGTAGTATTACTTTATAGCGTATAACCTTATATACTATTACGTAATAACGTATCACGTTACATACTCTAACGTACTAACGTATAACGTTATGTAGTATTACATTATAACGTGTAACGTTATATACCATTACGTAATAACGTATCACGTTATATACTATTACGTACTAACGTATTACGTTATATACAATTACGTAATAACGTACAACGTTATGTAGTATTACCTTATAACGTATAACGTGATGTAGTATTACCTTATAACGTATAACGTTACATACTATTACGTAATAAAGTATAACGTTATGTAGTATTACCTTATAACGTATAACGTTACATACTATTACGTAATAAAGTATAACGTTATGTAGTATTACCTTATAACGAATAACGTTACATACTATTACGTAATAATGTATAACGTTATGTAGTATTACCTTATAACGTTTAACGTGATATACTATTACGTGCTAACGTATAACGTTATATACTATTAAGTAATAAGGTTTAACGTTATGCAGTATTACCTTATAACGTATAACGTCATGTACTATTACTTACTAACGTATAACGTTATATACTATTACGTAATAACGTATCACGTTACATACTCTTACGTACTAAAGTATAACGTTATGAAGTATTACCTTATAACGTATAACGTTACGTACTATTACGTAATAAAGTATAACGTTATGTAGTATTACCTTATAACGTGTAACGTTATATACCATTACGTAATAACGTATCACGTTATATACTCTAACGTACTAACGTATAACGTTATGTAGTATTACCTTATAACGTATAACGTTACATACTATTACGTAAAAAAGTATAACGTTATGTAGTTTTACCTTAAAACGTATAACGTTGCATACTATTACGTAATAAAGTATAACGTTATGTAGTATTACCTTATAACGTATAACATTACATACTATTACGTAATATAGTATAACGTTATGTAGTATTACCTTATAACGAATAACGTTACATACTATTACGTAATAAAGTATAACGTTATGTAGTATTACCTTATAACGTATAACGTCATATACTATTACGTAATAAGGTATAACGTTATGTATTATTACCTTATAACGTATAACGTTATATACTAATACGTACTAACGTATAACGTTATATACTATTACGCTATAACGCAAAACGTTATGTAGTATTACCTTATAACGTGTAACGGTACACACTATTACGTAATAAAGTATAACGTTATGTAGTATTACCTTATAACGTATAACGTTATATACTAAAACGTACTAACGTATAACGTTATATACAATTACGTAATAACGTACAACGTTATGTAGTATTACCTTATAACGTATAACGTTATATACAATTACGTAATAACGTATAACGTTATGTAGTATTACTTTATAGCGTATAACCTTATATACTATTACGTAATAACGTATCACGTTACATACTCTAACGTACTAACGTATAACGTTATGTAGTATTACATTATAACGTGTAACGTTATATACCATTACGTAATAACGTATCACGTTATATACTATTACGTACTAACGTATTACGTTATATACAATTACGTAATAACGTACAACGTTATGTAGTATTACCTTATAACGTATAACGTGATGTAGTATTACCTTATAACGTATAACGTTACATACTATTACGTAATAAAGTATAACGTTATGTAGTATTACCTTATAACGTATAACGTTACATACTATTACGTAATAAAGTATAACGTTATGTAGTATTACCTTATAACGAATAACGTTACATACTATTACGTAATAATGTATAACGTTATGTAGTATTACCTTATAACGTTTAACGTGATATACTATTACGTGCTAACGTATAACGTTATATACTACTAAGTAATAAGGTTTAACGTTATGCAGTATTACCTTATAACGTATAACGTCATGTACTATTACTTACTAACGTATAACGTTATATACTATTACGTAATAACGTATCACGTTACATACTCTTACGTACTAAAGTATAACGTTATGAAGTATTACCTTATAACGTATAACGTTACGTACTATTACGTAATAAAGTATAACGTTATGTAGTATTACCTTATAACGTGTAACGTTATATACCATTACGTAATAACGTATCACGTTATATACTATTACGTACTAACGTATAACGTTTTATACTATTACGCTATAACGCAAAACGTTATGTAGTATTACCTTATAACGTATAACGGTACACACTATTACGTAATAAAGTATAACGTTATGTAGTATTACCTTATAACGTATAACGTTATATACTAAAACCTACTAACGTATAACGTTATATACACTTACGTAATAACGTACAACGTTATGTCGTATTACCTTATAACGTATAACGTTAAATACTATTACGTAATAACGTATCACGTTACATACTCTAACGTACTAACGTATAACGTTATGTAGTATTACCTTATAACGTATAACGTTACATACTATTACGTAAAAAAGTATAACGTTATGTAGTTTTACCTTAAAACGTATAACGTTGCATACTATTACGTAATAAAGTATAACGCTATGTAGTATTACCTTATAACGTATAACATTACATACTATTACGTAATATAGTATAACGTTATGTAGTATTACCTTATAACGAATAACGTTACATACTATTACGTAATAAAGTATAACGTTATGTAGTATTACCTTATAACGTATAACGTCATATACTATTACGTAATAAGGTATAACGTTATGTATTATTACCTTATAACGTATAACGTTATATACTATTACCTACTAACGTATAACGTTATATACTATTATGTACTAACGTATAACGTTTTATACTATTACGTAGTAAGGTATAACGTTATGTAGTATTACCTTATAACGTATAACGTTATATACTATTACGTACTAACGTATAACGTTATATACAATTACGTAAAAACGTACAACGTTATGTAGTATTACCTTATAACGTATAACGTTATATACTATTACGTACTAACGTATAACGTTATATACTATTAAGTAATAAGGTATAACGTCATGTAGTATTACCTGATAACGTATAACGTGATATACTAATACGTACTAACGTATAACGTTATATACTATTACGCTATAACGCAAAACGTTATGTAGTATTACCTTATAACGTATAACGGTACACACTATTACGTAATAAAGTATAACGTTATGTAGTATTACCTTATAACGTATAACGTTATATACTATTACGTACTAACGTATAACGTTTTATACTATTACGTAGTAAGGTATAACGTTATGTAGTATTACCTTATAACGTATAACGTTATATACTAAAACGTACTAACGTATAACGTTATATACAATTACGTAATAACGTACAACGTTATGTAGTATTACCTTATAACGTATAACGTTATATACTATTACGTAATAACGTATCACGTTACATACTCTAACGTACTAACGTATAACGTTATGTAGTATTACCTTATAACGTATAACGTTACATACTATTACGTAAAACTGTATAGCGTTATGTAGTTTTACCTTATAACGTATAACGTTACATACTATTACGTAATAAAGTATAACGTTATGTAGTATTACCTTATAACGTATAACATTACATACTATTACGTAATATAGTATAACGTTATGTAGTATTACCTTATACCGTTTAACGTCATATACTATTACGTGCTAACGTATAACGTTATATACTATTAAGTAATAAGGTATAACGTCATGTAGTATTACCTGATAACGTATAACGTCATATACTAATACGTACTAACGTATAACGTTATATACTATTACGCTATAACGCAAAACGTTATGTAGTATTACCTTATAACGTATAACGGTACACACTATTACGTAATAAAATATAACGTTATGTAGTATTACCTTATAACGTATAACGTTATATACTAAAACGTACTAACGTATAACGTTATATACAATTACGTAATAACGTACAACGTTATGTAGTATTACCTTATAACGTATAACGTTATATACTATTACGTAATAAAGTATAACGTTATGTAGTATTACCTTATAACGTATAACGTTACATACTATTACGTAATAAAGTATAACGATATGTAGTATTACCTTATAACGTATAACGTTACATACTATTACGTAATAAAGTATAACGTTATGTAGTATTACCTTATAACGAATAACGTTACATACTGTTACGTAATAAAGTATAACGTTATGTAGTATCACCTTATACCGTTTAACGTCATATACTATTACGTGCTAACGTATAACGTTATATACTATTAAGTAATAAGGTATAACGTTATGCAGTACTACCTTATAACGTATAACGTCATATACTATTACTTACTGACGTATAACGTTATATAGTATTACGTAATAAGGTATAACGTTATGTAGTATTACCTGATTACGTATATCGTTATATACTATTACGTACTAACGTATAACGTTATATACTATTAAGTAATAAGGTATAACGTCATGTAGTATTACCTGATAACGTATAACGTCATATACTAATACGTACTAACGTATAACGTTATATACTATTACGCTATAACGCAAAACGTTATGTAGTATTACCTTATAACGTGTAACGGTACACACTATTACGTAATAAAGTATAACGTTATGTAGTATTACCTTATAACGTATAACGTTATATACTAAAACGTACTAACGTATAACGTTATATACAATTACGTAATAACGTACAACGTTATGTAGTATTACCTTATAACGTATAACGTTATATACAATTACGTAATAACGTATAACGTTATGTAGTATTACTTTATAGCGTATAACCTTATATACTATTACGTAATAACGTATCACGTTACATACTCTAACGTACTAACGTATAACGTTATGTAGTATTACATTATAACGTGTAATGTTATATACCATTACGTAATAACGTATCACGTTATATACTATTACGTACTAACGTATTACGTTATATACAATTACGTAATAACGTACAACGTTATGTAGTATTACCTTATAACGTATAACGTGATGTAGTATTACCTTATAACGTATAACGTTACATACTATTACGTAATAAAGTATAACGTTATGTAGCATTACCTTATAACGTATAACGTTACATACTATTACGTAATAAAGTATAACGTTATGTAGTATTACCTTATAACGAATAACGTTACATACTATTACGTAATAATGTATAACGTTATGTAGTATTACCTTATAACGTTTAACGTGATATACTATTACGTGCTAACGTATAACGTTATATACTATTAAGTAATAAGGTTTAACGTTATGCAGTATTACCTTATAACGTATAACGTCATGTACTATTACTTACTAACGTATAACGTTATATAGTATTACGTAATAAGGTATAACGTTATGTGGTATTACCTGATTACGTATATCGTTATATACTATTACGTACTAACGTATAACGTTATATACTATTAAGTAATAAGGTATAACGTCATGTAGTATTACCTTATAACGTATAACGTCATATACTAATACGTACTAACGTATAACGTTATATACTATTACGCTATAACGCAAAATGTTATGTAGTATTACCTTATAACGTATAACGGTACACACTATTACGTACAAACGTATAACGTTATATACAATTACGTAATAACGTACAACGTTATGTAGTATTACCTTATAACGTATAACGTGATGTAGTATTACCTTATAACGATTAACGTTACATACTATTACGTAATAAAGTATAACGTTATGTAGTATTACCTTATAACGTATAACGTGATGTAGTATTACCTTATAACGATTAACGTTACATACTATTACGTAATAAAGTATAACGTTATGTAGTATTACCTTATAACGTATAACGTTATATACTATTACGTAATAACGTATCACGTTACATACTCTTACGTACTAAAGTATAACGTTATGAAGTATTACCTTATAACGTATAACGTTAAGTACTATTACGTAATAAAGTATAACGTTATGTAGTATTACCTTATAACGTGTAACGTTATATACCATTACGTAATAACGTATCACGTTATATACTATTACGTACTAACGTATAACGTTTTATACTATTACGTAATAAGGTATAACGTTATGTAGTATTACCTTATAACGTATAACGTTATATACTATTACGTAATAACGTATCACGTTACATACTCTAACGTACTAACGTATAACGTTTTGTAGTATTACCTTATAACGTATAATGTTACATACTATTACGTAATAAAGTATAACGTTATGTAGTATTACCTTACAACGTATAACGGTACAAACTATTACGTAATAAAGTATAACGTTATGTAGTATTACTCTATAACGTATAACGTCATATACTATTACGTACTAACGTATAACGTTATATACTATTAAGTAATAAGGTATAACGTCATGTAATATTACCTTAAAACGTATAACGTCATATACTAATACGTACTAACGTATAACGTGATATACTATTACGCTATAACGCAAAACGTTATGTAGTATTACCTTACAACGTATAACGGTACAAACTATTACGTAATAAAGTATAACGTTATGTAGTATTACTCTATAACGTATCACGTTATATACTATTACTATACTAACGTATAACGGTACACACTATTACGTAATAAAGTATAACGCTATGTAGTGTTACCTTATAACGTATAACGTCATGTACTATTACGTACTAACGTATAACGTTATATACTCTTACGCTATAACGCAAAACGTTATGTAGTATTACCTTATAACGTATAACGGTACACACTATTACGTCATAAAGTATAACGTTATGTAGTATTACCTTATAACGTATAACGTTATATACTAAAACGTAATAACGTATCACGTTACATACTCTAACGTACTAACGTATAACGTTATGTAGTATTACCTTATAACGTATAACGTTACATACTATTACGTAAAAAAGTATAACGTTATGTAGTTTTACCTTAAAACGTATAACGTTGCATACTATTACGTAATAAAGTATAACGTTATGTAGTATTACCTTATAACGTATAACATTACATACTATTACGTAATATAGTATAACGTTATGTAGTATTACCTTATAACGAATAACGTTACATACTATTACGTAATAAAGTATAACGTTATGTAGTATTACCTTATAACGTATAACGTCATATACTATTACGTAATAAGGTATAACGTTATGTATTATTACTTTATAACGTATAACGTTATATACTATTACCTACTAACGTATAACGTTATATACTATTACGTACTAACGTATAACGTTATATACTATTAAGTAATAAGGTATAACGTTATGCAGTACTACCTTATAACGTATAACGTCATATACTATTACTTACTGACGTATAACGTTATATAGTATTACGTAATAAGGTATAACGTTATGTAGTATTACCTGATTACGTATATCGTTATATACTATTACGTACTAACGTATAACGTTATATACTATTAAGTAATAAGGTATAACGTCATGTAGTATTACCTGATAACGTATAACGTCATATACTAATACGTACTAACGTATAACGTTATATACTATTACGCTATAACGCAAAACGTTATGTAGTATTACCTTATAACGTGTAACGGTACACACTATTACGTAATAAAGTATAACGTTATGTAGTATTACCTTATAACGTATAACGATATATACTAAAACGTACTAACGTATAACGTTATATACAATTACGTAATAACGTACAACGTTATGTAGTATTACCTTATAACGTATAACGTTATATACAATTACGTAATAACGTATAACGTTATGTAGTATTACTTTATAGCGTATAACCTTATATACTATTACGTAATAACGTATCACGTTACATACTCTAACGTACTAACGTATAACGTTATGTAGTATTACATTATAACGTGTAACGTTATATACCATTACGTAATAACGTATCACGTTATATACTATTACGTACTAACGTATTACGTTATATACAATTACGTAATAACGTACAACGTTATGTAGTATTACCTTATAACGTATAACGTGATGTAGTATTACCTTATAACGTATAACGTTACATACTATTACGTAATAAAGTATAACGTTATGTAGCATTACCTTATAACGTATAACGTTACATACTATTACGTAATAATGTATAACGTTATGTAGTATTACCTTATAACGTTTAACGTGATATACTATTACGTGCTAACGTATAACGTTATATACTATTAAGTAATAAGGTTTAACGTTATGCAGTATTACCTTATAACGTATAACGTCATGTACTATTACTTACTAACGTATAACGTTATATAGTATTACGTAATAAGGTATAACGTTATGTGGTATTACCTGATTACGTATATCGTTATATACTATTACGTACTAACGTATAACGTTATATACTATTAAGTAATAAGGTATAACGTCATGTAGTATTACCTTATAACGTATAACGTCATATACTAATACGTACTAACGTATAACGTTATATACTATTACGCTATAACGCAAAATGTTATGTAGTATTACCTTATAACGTATAACGGTACACACTATTACGTACAAACGTATAACGTTATATACAATTACGTAATAACGTACAACGTTATGTAGTATTACCTTATAACGTATAACGTGATGTAGTATTACCTTATAACGATTAACGTTACATACTATTACGTAATAAAGTATAACGTTATGTAGTATTACCTTATAACGTATAACGTGATGTAGTATTACCTTATAACGATTAACGTTACATACTATTACGTAATAAAGTATAACGTTATGTAGTATTACCTTATAACGTATAACGTTATATACTATTACGTAATAACGTATCACGTTACATACTCTTACGTACTAAAGTATAACGTTATGAAGTATTACCTTATAACGTATAACGTTACGTACTATTACGTAATAAAGTATAACGTTATGTAGTATTACCTTATAACGTGTAACGTTATATACCATTACGTAATAACGTATCACGTTATATACTATTACGTACTAACGTATAACGTTTTATACTATTACGTAATAAGGTATAACGTTATGTAGTATTACCTTATAACGTATAACGTTATATACTATTACGTAATAACGTATCACGTTACATACTCTAACGTACTAACGTATAACGTTTTGTAGTATTACCTTATAACGTATAATGTTACATACTATTACGTAATAAAGTATAACGTTATGTAGTATTACCTTACAACGTATAACGGTACAAACTATTACGTAATAAAGTATAACGTTATGTAGTATTACTCTATAACGTATAACGTCATATACTATTACGTACTAACGTATAACGTTATATACTATTAAGTAATAAGGTATAACGTCATGTAATATTACCTTAAAACGTATAACGTCATATACTAATACGTACTAACGTATAACGTGATATACTATTACGCTATAACGCAAAACGTTATGTAGTATTACCTTACAACGTATAACGGTACAAACTATTACGTAATAAAGTATAACGTTATGTAGTATTACTCTATAACGTATCACGTTATATACTATTACTATACTAACGTATAACGGTACACACTATTACGTAATAAAGTATAACGCTATGTAGTGTTACCTTATAACGTATAACGTCATGTACTATTACGTACTAACGTATAACGTTATATACTCTTACGCTATAACGCAAAACGTTATGTAGTATTACCTTATAACGTATAACGGTACACACTATTACGTCATAAAGTATAACGTTATGTAGTATTACCTTATAACGTATAACGTTATATACTAAAACGTAATAACGTATCACGTTACATACTCTAACGTACTAACGTATAACGTTATGTAGTATTACCTTATAACGTATAACGTTACATACTATTACGTAAAAAAGTATAACGTTATGTAGTTTTACCTTAAAACGTATAACGTTGCATACTATTACGTAATAAAGTATAACGTTATGTAGTATTACCTTATAACGTATAACATTACATACTATTACGTAATATAGTATAACGTTATGTAGTATTACCTTATAACGAATAACGTTACATACTATTACGTAATAAAGTATAACGTTATGTAGTATTACCTTATAACGTATAACGTCATATACTATTACGTAATAAGGTATAACGTTATGTATTATTACTTTATAACGTATAACGTTATATACTATTACCTACTAACGTATAACGTTATATACTATTACGTACTAACGTATAACGTTTTATACTATTACGTAGTAAGGTATAACGTTATGTAGTATTACCTTATAACGAATAACGTTACATACTATTACGTAATAATGTATAACGTTATGTAGTAATACCTTATAACGTTTAACGTGATATACTATTACGTGCTAACGTATAACGTTATATACTATTAAGTAATAAGGTTTAACGTTATGCAGTATTACCTTATAACGTATAACGTCATGTACTATTACTTACTAACGTATAACGTTATATAGTATTACGTAATAAGGTATAACGTTATGTGGTATTACCTGATTACGTATATCGTTATATACTATTACGTACTAACGTATAACGTTATATACTATTAAGTAATAAGGTATAACGTCATGTAGTATTACCTTATAACGTATAACGTCATATACTAATACGTACTAACGTATAACGTTATATACTATTACGTAATAACGTACAACGTTATGTAATATTACCTTATAACGTATAACGTTATATACTATTACGTAATAACGTATCACGTTACATACTCTAACGTACTAACGTATAACGTTATGTAGTATTACCTTATAACGTATAACGTTACATACTATTACGTAATAAAGTATAACGTTATGTAGTATTACCTTATAACGTATAACATTACATACTATTACGTAATATAGTATAACGTTATGTAGTATTACCTTATACCGTTTAACGTCATATACTATTACGTGCTAACGTATAACGTTATATACTATTAAGTAATAAGGTATAACGTCATGTAGTATTACCTGATAACGTATAACGTCATATACTAATACGTACTAACGTATAACGTTATATACTATTACGCTATAACGCAAAACGTTATGTAGTATTACCTTATAACGTATAACGGTACACACTATTACGTAATAAAATATAACGTTATGTAGTATTACCTTATAACGTATAACGTTATATACTAAAACGTACTAACGTATAACGTTATATACAATTACGTAATAACGTACAACGTTATGTAGTATTACCTTATAACGTATAACGTTATATACTCTTACGTAATAAAGTATAACGTTATGTAGTATTACCTTATAACGTATAACGTTACATACTATTACGTAATAAAGTATAACGATATGTAGTATTACCTTATAACGTATAACGTTACATACTATTACGTAATAAAGTATAACGTTATGTAGTATTACCTTATAACGAATAACGTTACATACTGTTACGTAATAAAGTATAACGTTATGTAGTATTACCTTATACCGTTTAACGTCATATACTATTACGTGCTAACGTATAACGTTATATACTATTAAGTAATAAGGTATAACGTTATGCAGTACTACCTTATAACGTATAACGTCATATACTATTACTTACTGACGTATAACGTTATATAGTATTACGTAATAAGGTATAACGTTATGTAGTATTACCTGATTACGTATATCGTTATATACTATTACGTACTAACGTATAACGTTATATACTATTAAGTAATAAGGTATAACGTCATGTAGTATTACCTGATAACGTATAACGTCATATACTAATACGTACTAACGTATAACGTTATATACTATTACGCTATAACGCAAAACGTTATGTAGTATTACCTTATAACGTGTAACGGTACACACTATTACGTAATAAAGTATAACGTTATGTAGTATTACCTTATAACGTATAACGTTATATACTAAAACGTACTAACGTATAACGTTATATACAATTACGTAATAACGTACAACGTTATGTAGTATTACCTTATAACGTATAACGTTATATACAATTACGTAATAACGTATAACGTTATGTAGTATTACTTTATAGCGTATAACCTTATATACTATTACGTAATAACGTATCACGTTACATACTCTAACGTACTAACGTATAACGTTATGTAGTATTACATTATAACGTGTAACGTTATATACCATTACGTAATAACGTATCACGTTATATACTATTACGTACTAACGTATTACGTTATATACAATTACGTAATAACGTACAACGTTATGTAGTATTACCTTATAACGTATAACGTGATGTAGTATTACCTTATAACGTATAACGTTACATACTATTACGTAATAAAGTATAACGTTATGTAGTATTACCTTATAACGTATAACGTTACATACTATTACGTAATAAAGTATAACGTTATGTAGTATTACCTTATAACGAATAACGTTACATACTATTACGTAATAATGTATAACGTTATGTAGTATTACCTTATAACGTTTAACGTGATATACTATTACGTGCTAACGTATAACGTTATATACTATTAAGTAATAAGGTTTAACGTTATGCAGTATTACCTTATAACGTATAACGTCATGTACTATTACTTACTAACGTATAACGTTATATACTATTACGTAATAACGTATCACGTTACATACTCTTACGTACTAAAGTATAACGTTATGAAGTATTACCTTATAACGTATAACGTTACGTACTATTACGTAATAAAGTATAACGTTATGTAGTATTACCTTATAACGTGTAACGTTATATACCATTACGTAATAACGTATCACGTTATATACTATTACGTACTAACGTATAACGTTTTATACTATTACGTAATAAGGTATAACGTTATGTAGTATTACCTTATAACGTATAACGTTATATACTATTACGTAATAACGTATCACGTTACATACTCTAACGTACTAACGTATAACGTTTTGTAGTATTACCTTATAACGTATAATGTTACATACTATTACGTAATAAAGTATAACGTTATGTAGTATTACCTTACAACGTATAACGGTACAAACTATTACGTAATAAAGTATAACGTTATGTAGTATTACTCTATAACGTATAACGTCATATACTATTACGTGCTAACGTATAACGTTATATACTATTAAGTAATAAGGTATAACGTCATGTAGTATTCCCTGATAACGTATAACGTCATATACTAATACGTACTAACGTATAACGTTTTATACTATTACGCTATAACGCAAAACGTTATGTAGTATTACCTTATAACGTATAACGGTACACACTATTACGTAATAAAGTATAACGTTATATAGTATTACCTTATAACGTATAACGTTATATACTAAAACCTACTAACGTATAACGTTATATACACTTACGTAATAACGTACAACGTTATGTCGTATTACCTTATAACGTATAACGTTAAATACTATTACGTAATAACGTATCACGTTACATACTCTAACGTACTAACGTATAACGTTATGTAGTATTACCTTATAACGTATAACGTTACATACTATTACGTAAAAAAGTATAACGTTATGTAGTTTTACCTTAAAACGTATAACGTTGCATACTATTACGTAATAAAGTATAACGTTATGTAGTATTACCTTATAACGTATAACATTACATACTATTACGTAATATAGTATAACGTTATGTAGTATTACCTTATAACGAATAACGTTACATACTATTACGTAATAAAGTATAACGTTATGTAGTATTACCTTATAACGTATAACGTCATATACTATTACGTAATAAGGTATAACGTTATGTATTATTACCTTATAACGTATAACGTTATATACTATTACCTACTAACGTATAACGTTATATACTATTACGTACTAACGTATAACGTTTTATACTATTACGTAGTAAGGTATAACGTTATGTAGTATTACCTTATAACGTATAACGTTATATACTATTACGTACTAACGTATAACGTTATATACAATTACGTAAAAACGTACAACGTTATGTAGTATTACCTTATAACGTATAACGTTAGATACTATTACGTGCTAACGTATAACGTTATATACTATTAAGTAATAACGTATAACGTCATGTAGTATTACCTTATAACGTATAACGTCATATACTAATACGTACTAACGTATAACGTTATATACTATTACGCTATAACGCAAAACGTTATGTAGTATTACCTTATAACGTATAACGGTACACACTATTACGTAATAAAGTATAACGTTATGTAGTATTACCTCATAACGTTTAACGTCATATACTATTACGTACTAACGTATAACGTTATGTAGTATTACCTTATAACGTATAACGTTACATACTATTACGTAATAAAGTATAACGTTATGTAGTATTACCTTATAACGTGTAACGTTCAATACCATTCCGTAATAACGTATCACGTTATATACTATTACGTACTAACGTATAACGTTTTATACTATTACGTAATAACGTACAACGTTATGTAGTATTACCTTATGACGTATAACGTCATATACTAATACGTACTAACGTATAACGTTATGTAGTATTACCTTATAACGTATAACGTCAAACACTATTACGTACTAACGTATAACGTTATATACTATTAAGTAATAAGGTATAACGTCATGCAGTATTACCTTATAACGTATAACGTCATATACTAATACGTACTAACGTATAACGTTATATAGTATTACGTAATAAGGTATAACGTTATGTAGTATTACCTGATAACGTATATCGTTATATACTATTACGTACTAACGTATAACGTTATATACTATTAAGTAATAAGGTATAACGTCATGCAGTATTACCTTATAACGTATAACGTCATATACTAATACGTACTAACGTATAACGTTATATAGTATTACGTAATAAGGTATAACGTTATGTAGTATTACCTGATAACGTATATCGTTATATACTATTACGTACTAACGTATAACGTTATATACTATTAAGTAATACGGTATAACGTCATGTAGTATTACCTTATAACGTATAACGTTATATACTATTACGCTATAACGCAAAACGTTATGTAGTATTACCTTATAACGTATAACGGTACACACTATTACGTAATAAAGTATAACGTTATGTAGTATTACCTTATAACGTATAACGTTACATACTATTACGTAAAAAAGTATAACGTTATGTAGTTTTACCTTAAAACGTATAACGTTGCATACTATTACGTAATAAAGTATAACGTTATGTAGTATTACCTTATAACGTATAACGTTATATACTATTACGTACTAACGTATAACGTTTTATACTATTACGTAATAAGGTATAACGTTCTGTAGTATTACCTTATAACGTATAACGTTATATACTATTACGTACTAACGTATAACGTTATATACAATTACGTAAAAACATACAACGTTATGCAGTATTACCTTATAACGTATAACGTCATATACGATTAGGTAATAACGTATCACGTTACATACTCTAACGTACTAACGTATAACGTTATGTAGTATTACCTTATAACGTATAACGTTACATACTGTTACGTAATAAAGTATAACGTCATGTAGTATTACCTTATAACGTATAACGTCATATACTAATACGTACTAACGTATAACGTTATGTAGTATTACCTTATAACGAATAACGTATCATACTATTACGTAATAAAGTATAACGTTATGTAGTATTACCTTATAACGTTTAACGTCATATACTATTACGTACTAACGTATAACGTTATATACTATAACGTAGTAACGTATAACTTTATATACTATTACGTAATAACGTATCACGTTACATACTCTAACGTACTAACGTATAACGATATGTAGTATTACCTTATAACGAATAACGTTACATACTATTACGTAATAAAGTATAACGTTATGTAGTATTACCTTATAACGTTTAACGTCATATACTATTACGTACTATCGTATAACGTTATATACAATTACGTAATAACGTACAACGTTATGTAGTATTACCTTATAACGTATAACGTTATGTAGTATTACCTTATAACGTATCACGTTACATATTCTAACGTAGTAACGTATAACGTTATGTGGTATTACCTTATAACGTATAACATTACATACTATTACGTAATATAGTATAGCGTTATGTAGTATTACCTTATAACGAATAACGTTAGATACTATTACGTTACAAAGTATAACGTTATGTAGTGTTACCTTATAACGTTTAACGTCATATACTATTACGTGCTAACGTATAACGTTATATACTATTAAGTAATAACGTATAACGTCATGTAGTATTCCCTTATAACGTATAAGGTTACATACTATTACGTAATAAAGTATAACGTTATGTAGTATTACATTATAACGTGTAACGTTTTATACCATTACGTAATAACGTATCACGTTATATACTATTACGTACTAACGTTTAACGTTTTATACTATTACGTAATAAGGTATAGCGTTATGTGATATTACCTTATAACGTATAACGTTAGATACTATTACGTACTAACGTATAACGTTATATACAATTACGTAATAACGTACAACGTTATGTAGTATTACCTTATAACTTATAACGTTATATACTATTACGTAATATAGTATAGCGTTATTTAGTATTACCTTATAACGAATAACGTTAGATACTATTACGTTACAAAGTATAACGTTATGTAGTGTTACCTTATAACGTTTAACGTCATATACTATTACGTGCTAACGTATAACGTTATATACTATTAAGTAATAACGTATAACGTCATATACTAATACGTACTAACGTATAACGTTATATACTATTACGCTATAACGCAAAACGTTATGTAGTATTACCTTATAACGTATAACGGTACACACTATTACGTAAGAAAGTATAACGTTATGTAGTATTACCTCATAACGTTTAACGTTATATACTATTAAGTAATAACGTATAACGTCATGTAGTATTCCCTTATAACGTATAAGGTTACATACTATTACGTAATAAAGTATAACGTTATGTAGTATTACTTTATAACGTGTAACGTTCAATACCATTCCGTAATAACGTATCACGTTATATACTATTACGTACTAACGTATAACGTTTTATGCTATTACGTAATAACGTACAACGTTATGTAGTATTACCTTATAACGTATAAGGTCATATACTAATACGTACTAACGTATAACGTTATGTAGTATTACCTTATAACGTATAACGTCAAACACTATTACGTACTAACGTATAACGTTATATACTATTAAGTAATAAGGTATAACGTCATGCAGTATTACCTTATAACGTATAACGTCAAACACTATTACGTACTAACGTATTACGTTATATACTATTAAGTAATAAGGTATAACGTCATGTAATATTACCTTATAACGTATAACGTCATATACTAATACGTACTAACGTATAACGTGATATACTGTTACGCTATAACGCAAAACGTTATGTAGTATTACCTTATAACGTATAACGGTACACACTATTACGTAATAAAGTATAACGTTATGTAGTGTTACCTTATAACGTATAACGTCATATACTATTACGTAATAACGTATAACGTTACATACTCTAACGTACTAACGTATAACGTTATGTAGTATTACCTTATAACGTATAACGTTACATACTATTGCGTAATAAAGTATAACGTTATGTAGTATTACATTATTACGTGTAACGTTATATACAATTACGTAATAACGTATCACGTTATATACTATTACATACTAACGTATAACGTTTTATACTATTACGTAATAAGGTATAACGTTATGTAGTATTACCTTATAACGTACAACGTTATATATTATTACGTACTAACGTATAACGTTATATACAATTACGTAATCACGTACAACGTTATGTAGTATTACCTTATAACGTATAACCTTATATACTATTACGTAATAACGTATCACGTTACATACTCTAACGTACTAACGTATAACGTTATGTAGTATTACCTTATAACGTATAACGTTACATACTATTACGTAATGTTGTATAACGTTATGTAGTATTACATTATTACGTGTAACGTTATATACAATTACGTAATAACGTATCACGTTATATACTATTACGTACTAACGTATAACGTTTTATACTATTACGTAATAAGGTATAACGTTATGAAGTATTACCTTATAACGTATAACGTTATATACTATTACGTTCTAACGTATAACGTTATATACAATTACGTAATAACGTACAACGTTATGTAGTATTACCTTATAACGTATAACCTTATATACTATTACGTAATAACGTATCACGTTACATACTCTAACGTACTAACGTATAACGTTATGTAGTATTACCTTATAACGTATAACGTTACATACTATTACGTAATAAAGTTGAACGTCATGTAGTATTACCTTATAACGTATAACGTCAAACACTATTACGTACTAACGTATAACGTTATATGCTATTAAGTAATAAAGTATAACGTTATGCAGTATTACCTTATAACGTATAACGTTATATACTATTACGTACTAACGTATAACGTTATATACAATTACGTAATAACGTACAACGTTATGTAGTATTACCTTATAACGAATAAAGTTACGTACTATTACGTAATAAAGTATAACGTTATGTAGTATTACCTTATAACATATAACGTCAAACACTATTACGTACTAACGTATAACGTTATATACTATTAAGTAATATTGGTATAACGTCATGTAATATTAGCTTATAACGTATAACGTCATATACTAATACGTACTAACGTATAACGTGATATACTGTTACGCTATAACGCAAAACGTTATGTAGTATTACCTTATAACGTATAACCTTATATACTATTACGTAATAACGTATCACGTTACATACTCTAACGTACTAATATATAACGTTATGTAGTATTACCTTATAACGTATAACGTTACATACTATTACGTAATAAAGTATAACGTTATGTAGTATTACATTATTACGTGTAACGTTATATACAATTACGTAATAACGTATCACGTTATATACTATTACGTACTAACGTATAACGTTATATACTATTAAGTAATAAAGTATAACGTTATGTAGTATTACCTTATAACGTATAACGTCATATACTATTACGTACTAACGTATAACGTTATATACTATTAAGTAATATGGTATAACGTTATGTAGTATTACCTTATAACGTATAACCTTATATACTATTACGTAATAACGTATCACGTTACATACTCTAACGTACTATCGTATAACGTTATGTAGTATTACCTTATAACGTATAACGTTATATACTATTACGTACTAACGTATAACGTCATATACAATTACGTAATAACGTACAACGTTATGTAGTATTACCTTATTACGTATAACCTTATATACTATTACGTAATAACGTATCACGTTACATACGCTAACGTACTAACGTATAACGTTATGTAGTTTTACCTTATAACGTATAACGTTACATACTATTACTTAATAAAGTATAACGTTATGTAGTATTACCTGATAACGTATATCGTTATATACTATTACGTACTAACGTATAACGTTATATACTATTAAGTAATAAGGTATAACGTCATGTAGTATTACCTTCTAACGTATAACGTCATATACTAATACGTACTAACGTATAACGTTATATACTATTACGCTATAACGCAACACGTTATGTAGTTTTACCTTATAACGTATAACGGTACACACTATTACGTAATAAAATATAACGTTATGTAGTATTACCTTATAACGTCATATACTATTACGTACAAACGTATAACGTTTTATACTATTACGTAATAAGGCATAACGTTATGTAGTATTACCTTATAACGTATAACGTTATATACTATTACGTACTAACGTATAACGTTATATACAATTACGTAATAACGTACAACGTTATGTAGTATTACCTTATAACGTATAACGTTATATACTATTACGTAATAACGTATCACGTTACGTACTCTAACGTACTAACGTATAACGTTATGTAGTATTACCTTATAACGTATAACGTTACGCACTATTACGTAATAAAGTATAACGTTATGTAGTATTACCTTATAACGTGTAACGTTATACAGGGTGCGCCGTTAGAATTCGGACAGAATTCAATTTGTAGTTCCCACCATATTAGAATTCAGATGTTTGTGCTGATTGACTCTGAAGTTAGTTAAATATGTCAATAAGTCTTCTATAACCTCAAAATGACAGAACTCGTTAAGCAAAACCTGGAATACGATAGAAGAGCGGCGATTATAGAAAGTCTTCGCGCCGGGAGAACGCCGGTCGAAATTATAAAATTCTTTAGCTACCCAAGATCGACGGTATACGACATTGCTAAGAGATACGCAGCCTCAGAGTGGTTCGAGAAGGGTTCTCCTTCTCCGGCGAGAAAAGTTCAGGTTAGGGAAAAATCAACAAGGACGCCAGAAATTATTCAAAGGGCCCAAGACATGATTTTGGAAGATCCGGGAACTTCTCTCCGAAAATTAGCCTCCGTCTTGGGGGTGAGTGAAACGATTGTCCGTCGAATAGCTCAAGAGGATCTTAGATATGCCTCCTACGTTCTCAAAGTCCGTCAGATGCTCTCCGAGGCCGCCAAGCTTAAAACATTTGCCCGTTGTCATTTGATTCTGTGTTCGTTAAAACACGAAGCTGCTCCTAACAGTCCCGACCTAAGCCCATTGGACTATTACGTGTGGGGCGTTATCGAGAGACAAACTAATAAATGCAGGCACCCCAACGTCAACTCCCTACGAGCTGCTATCGAGTCAGAATTCGCGACAATTAAACGCGACCAGTTGAAGTCAGCGTGCTCGCGCTTTAGAGCAAGAATAGAGCAGGTCATAGAGGCAGAGGGTGGTTACATAGAATAAAAGTTCTCAGCAAGGACCCTTTAAATGAGATATAACAACATTTTCATGTGTTTTTGTGTATTGACTTAAATAAACAACTTTCTGCACAAAACTTCTTTTGTCCGGATTCTAACGGCGCACCCTGTATACCATTACGTAATAACGTATCACGTTATATACTATTACGTACTAACGTATAACGTTTTACACTATTACGTAATAAGGTATAACGTTATGTAGTATTACCATATAACGTATAACGTTATATACTATTACGTACTAAAGTATAACGTTATATACAATTACGTAATAACGTACAACGTTATGTAGTATTACCTTATAACGTATAACGTTATATACTATTACGTAATAACGTATCACGTTACATACTCTGACCTACTAACGTATAACGTTATGTAGTATTACCTTATAACGTATAACGTTACATACTATTACGTAATAAAGTATAACGCTATGTAGTATTACCTTATAACGTATAATGGTACACACTATTACGTAATAAAGTATTACGTTATGTAATATTACCTTATAACGTATAACGTCAAACACTATTACGTACTAACGTATAACGTTATATACTATTAAGTACTATTGGTATAACGTCATGTAATATTAGCTTATAACGTATAACGTCGTATACTAATACGTACTAACGTATAACGTGATATACTGTTACGCTATAACGCAAAACGTTATGTAGTATTACCTTATAACGTATAACGGTACACAGTATTACGTAATAAAGTATAACGTTATGTAGTGTTACCTTATAACGTATAACGTCATATACTATTACGTACTAACGTATAACGTTTTATACTATTACGTATTAAGGTATAACGTTATGTAGTATTACCTTATAACGTATAACGTTATATACTATTACGTACAAACGTATAACGTCATATACAATTACGTAATAACGTACAACGTTATGTAGTATTACCTTATAACGTATAACCTTATATACTATTACGTAATAACGTATCACGTTACATACTCTAACGTACTAATGTATAACGTTGTGTAGTATTACCTTATAACGTATAACGTTACATACTATTACGTAATAAAGTATAACGTTATGTAGTATTACATTATTACGTGTAACGTTATACACAACTACGTAATAACGTATCACGTTATATACTATTACGTACTAACGTATAACGTTTTATACTATTACGTACTAACGTATAACGTTATATACAATTACGTAATAACGTACAACGTTATGTAGTATTACCTTATAACGTATAACCTTATATACTATTACGTAATAACGTATCACGTTACATACTCTAACGTACTAACGTATAACGTTATGTAGTATTACCTTATAACGTATAACGTCAAACACTATTACGTACTAACGTATAACGTTATATACTATTAAGTAATAAAGTATAACGTTATGTAGTATTACCTTATAACGTATAACGTCAAACACTATTACGTACTAACGTATAACGTTATATACTATTAAGTAATAAGGTATAACGTCATGTAATATTACCTTATAACGTGTAACGTCATATACTAATACGTACTAACGTATAACGTGATATACTGTTACGCTATAACGCCAAACGTTATGTAGTATTACCTTATAACGTATAACGGTACACACTATTACGTAATAAAGTATAACGTTATGTAGTGTTACCTTATAACGTATAACGTCATATACTATTACGTACTAACGTATAACGTTTTATACTATTACGTAATAAGGTATAACGTTATGTAGTATTACCTGATAACGTATATCGTTATATACTATTACGTACTAACGTATAACGTTATATACTATTAAGTAATACGGTATAACGTCATGTAGTATTACCTTATAACGTATAACGTTATATACTATTACGCTATAACGCAAAACGTTATGTAGTATTACCTTATAACGTATAACGGTACACACTATTACGTAATAAAGTATAACGTTATGTAGTATTACCTTATAACGTATAACGTTACATACTATTACGTAAAAAAGTATAACGTTATGTAGTTTTACCTTAAAACGTATAACGTTGCATACTATTACGTAATAAAGTATAACGTTATGTAGTATTACCTTATAACGTATAACGTTATATACTATTACGTACTAACGTATAACGTTTTATACTATTACGTAATAAGGTATAACGTTCTGTAGTATTACCTTATAACGTATAACGTTATATACTATTACGTACTAACGTATAACGTTATATACAATTACGTAAAAACATACAACGTTATGCAGTATTACCTTATAACGTATAACGTCATATACGATTAGGTAATAACGTATCACGTTACATACTCTAACGTACTAACGTATAACGTTATGTAGTATTACCTTATAACGTATAACGTTACATACTGTTACGTAATAAAGTATAACGTCATGTAGTATTACCTTATAACGTATAACGTCATATACTAATACGTACCAACGTATAACGTTATGTAGTATTACCTTATAACGAATAACGTATCATACTATTACGTAATAAAGTATAACGTTATGTAGTATTACCTTATAACGTTTAACGTCATATACTATTACGTACTAACGTATAACGTTATATACTATAACGTAGTAACGTATAACTTTATATACTATTACGTAATAACGTATCACGTTACATACTCTAACGTACTAACGTATAACGATATGTAGTATTACCTTATAACGAATAACGTTACATACTATTACGTAATAAAGTATAACGTTATGTAGTATTACCTTATAACGTTTAACGTCATATACTATTACGTACTATCGTATAACGTTATATACAATTACGTAATAACGTACAACGTTATGTAGTATTACCTTATAACGTATAACGTTATGTAGTATTACCTTATAACGTATAACGTTATGTAGTATTACCTTATAACGTATCACGTTACATATTCTAACGTAGTAACGTATAACGTTATGTGGTATTACCTTATAACGTATAACATTACATACTATTACGTAATATAGTATAGCGTTATGTAGTATTACCTTATAACGAATAACGTTAGATACTATTACGTTACAAAGTATAACGTTATGTAGTGTTACCTTATAACGTTTAACGTCATATACTATTACGTGCTAACGTATAACGTTATATACTATTAAGTAATAACGTATAACGTCATGTAGTATTCCCTTATAACGTATAAGGTTACATACTATTACGTAATAAAGTATAACGTTATGTAGTATTACATTATAACGTGTAACGTTTTATACCATTACGTAATAACGTATCACGTTATATACTATTACGTACTAACGTTTAACGTTTTATACTATTACGTAATAAGGTATAGCGTTATGTGATATTACCTTATAACGTATAACGTTAGATACTATTACGTACTAACGTATAACGTTATATACTATTACGTAATAACGTACAACGTTATGTAGTATTACCTTATAACGTATAACATTACATACTATTACGTAATATAGTATAGCGTTATTTAGTATTACCTTATAACGAATAACGTTAGATACTATTACGTTACAAAGTATAACGTTATGTAGTGTTACCTTATAACGTTTAACGTCATATACTATTACGTGCTAACGTATAACGTTATATACTATTAAGTAATAACGTATAACGTCATATACTAATACGTACTAACGTATAACGTTATATACTATTACGCTATAACGCAAAACGTTATGTAGTATTACCTTATAACGTATAACGGTACACACTATTACGTAAGAAAGTATAACGTTATGTAGTATTACCTCATAACGTTTAACGTTATATACTATTAAGTAATAACGTATAACGTCATGTAGTATTCCCTTATAACGTATAAGGTTACATACTATTACGTAATAAAGTATAACGTTATGTAGTATTACTTTATAACGTGTAACGTTCAATACCATTCCGTAATAACGTATCACGTTATATACTATTACGTACTAACGTATAACGTTTTATGCTATTACGTAATAACGTACAACGTTATGTAGTATTACCTTATAACGTATAAGGTCATATACTAATACGTACTAACGTATAACGTTATGTAGTATTACCTTATAACGTATAACGTCAAACACTATTACGTACTAACGTATAACGTTATATACTATTAAGTAATAAGGTATAACGTCATGCAGTATTACCTTATAACGTATAACGTCAAACACTATTACGTACTAACGTATTACGTTATATACTATTAAGTAATAAGGTATAACGTCATGTAATATTACCTTATAACGTATAACGTCATATACTAATACGTACTAACGTATAACGTGATATACTGTTACGCTATAACGCAAAACGTTATGTAGTATTACCTTATAACGTATAACGGTACACACTATTACGTAATAAAGTATAACGTTATGTAGTGTTACCTTATAACGTATAACGTCATATACTATTACGTAATAACGTATAACGTTACATACTCTAACGTACTAACGTATAACGTTATGTAGTATTACCTTATAACGTATAACGTTACATACTATTGCGTAATAAAGTATAACGTTATGTAGTATTACATTATTACGTGTAACGTTATATACAATTACGTAATAACGTATCACGTTATATACTATTACATACTAACGTATAACGTTTTATACTATTACGTAATAAGGTATAACGTTATGTAGTATTACCTTATAACGTACAACGTTATATATTATTACGTACTAACGTATAACGTTATATACAATTACGTAATCACGTACAACGTTATGTAGTATTACCTTATAACGTATAACCTTATATACTATTACGTAATAACGTATCACGTTACATACTCTAACGTACTAACGTATAACGTTATGTAGTATTACCTTATAACGTATAACGTTACATACTATTACGTAATGTTGTATAACGTTATGTAGTATTACATTATTACGTGTAACGTTATATACAATTACGTAATAACGTATCACGTTATATACTATTACGTACTAACGTATAACGTTTTATACTATTACGTAATAAGGTATAACGTTATGAAGTATTACCTTATAACGTATAACGTTATATACTATTACGTTCTAACGTATAACGTTATATACAATTACGTAATAACGTACAACGTTATGTAGTATTACCTTATAACGTATAACCTTATATACTATTACGTAATAACGTATCACGTTACATACTCTAACGTACTAACGTATAACGTTATGTAGTATTACCTTATAACGTATAACGTTACATACTATTACGTAATAAAGTTGAACGTCATGTAGTATTACCTTATAACGTATAACGTCAAACACTATTACGTACTAACGTATAACGTTATATGCTATTAAGTAATAAAGTATAACGTTATGCAGTATTACCTTATAACGTATAACGTTATATACTATTACGTACTAACGTATAACGTTATATACAATTACGTAATAACGTACAACGTTATGTAGTATTACCTTATAACGAATAAAGTTACGTACTATTACGTAATAAAGTATAACGTTATGTAGTATTACCTTATAACATATAACGTCAAACACTATTACGTACTAACGTATAACGTTATATACTATTAAGTAATATTGGTATAACGTCATGTAATATTAGCTTATAACGTATAACGTCATATACTAATACGTACTAACGTATAACGTGATATACTGTTACGCTATAACGCAAAACGTTATGTAGTATTACCTTATAACGTATAACCTTATATACTATTACGTAATAACGTATCACGTTACATACTCTAACGTACTAATATATAACGTTATGTAGTATTACCTTATAACGTATAACGTTACATACTATTACGTAATAAAGTATAACGTTATGTAGTATTACATTATTACGTGTAACGTTATATACAATTACGTAATAACGTATCACGTTATATACTATTACGTACTAACGTATAACGTTATATACTATTATGTAATAAAGTATAACGTTATGTAGTATTACCTTATAACGTATAACGTCATATACTATTACGTACTAACGTATAACGTTATATACTATTAAGTAATATGGTATAACGTTATGTAGTATTACCTTATAACGTATAACCTTATATACTATTACGTAATAACGTATCACGTTACATACTCTAACGTACTATCGTATAACGTTATGTAGTATTACCTTATAACGTATAACGTTATATACTATTACGTACTAACGTATAACGTCATATACAATTACGTAATAACGTACAACGTTATGTAGTATTACCTTATTACGTATAACCTTATATACTATTACGTAATAACGTATCACGTTACATACGCTAACGTACTAACGTATAACGTTATGTAGTTTTACCTTATAACGTATAACGTTACATACTATTACTTAATAAAGTATAACGTTATGTAGTATTACCTGATAACGTATATCGTTATATACTATTACGTACTAACGTATAACGTTATATACTATTAAGTAATAAGGTATAACGTCATGTAGTATTACCTTCTAACGTATAACGTCATATACTAATACGTACTAACGTATAACGTTATATACTATTACGCTATAACGCAACACGTTATGTAGTTTTACCTTATAACGTATAACGGTACACACTATTACGTAATAAAATATAACGTTATGTAGTATTACCTTATAACGTCATATACTATTACGTACAAACGTATAACGTTTTATACTATTACGTAATAAGGCATAACGTTATGTAGTATTACCTTATAACGTATAACGTTATATACTATTACGTACTAACGTATAACGTTATATACAATTACGTAATAACGTACAACGTTATGTAGTATTACCTTATAACGTATAACGTTATATACTATTACGTAATAACGTATCACGTTACGTACTCTAACGTACTAACGTATAACGTTATGTAGTATTACCTTATAACGTATAACGTTACGCACTATTACGTAATAAAGTATAACGTTATGTAGTATTACCTTATAACGTGTAACGTTATATACCATTACGTAATAACGTATCACGTTATATACTATTACGTACTAACGTATAACGTTTTACACTATTACGTAATAAGGTATAACGTTATGTAGTATTACCATATAACGTATAACGTTATATACTATTACGTACTAAAGTATAACGTTATATACAATTACGTAATAACGTACAACGTTATGTAGTATTACCTTATAACGTATAACGTTATATACTATTACGTAATAACGTATCACGTTACATACTCTGACCTACTAACGTATAACGTTATGTAGTATTACCTTATAACGTATAACGTTACATACTATTACGTAATAAAGTATAACGCTATGTAGTATTACCTTATAACGTATAATGGTACACACTATTACGTAATAAAGTATTACGTTATGTAATATTACCTTATAACGTATAACGTCAAACACTATTACGTACTAACGTATAACGTTATATACTATTAAGTACTATTGGTATAACGTCATGTAATATTAGCTTATAACGTATAACGTCGTATACTAATACGTACTAACGTATAACGTGATATACTGTTACGCTATAACGCAAAACGTTATGTAGTATTACCTTATAACGTATAACGGTACACAGTATTACGTAATAAAGTATAACGTTATGTAGTGTTACCTTATAACGTATAACGTCATATACTATTACGTACTAACGTATAACGTTTTATACTATTACGTATTAAGGTATAACGTTATGTAGTATTACCTTATAACGTATAACGTTATATACTATTACGTACAAACGTATAACGTCATATACAATTACGTAATAACGTACAACGTTATGTAGTATTACCTTATAACGTATAACCTTATATACTATTACGTAATAACGTATCACGTTACATACTCTAACGTACTAATGTATAACGTTGTGTAGTATTACCTTATAACGTATAACGTTACATACTATTACGTAATAAAGTATAACGTTATGTAGTATTACATTATTACGTGTAACGTTATATACAACTACGTAATAACGTATCACGTTATATACTATTACGTACTAACGTATAACGTTTTATACTATTACGTACTAACGTATAACGTTATATACAATTACGTAATAACGTACAACGTTATGTAGTATTACCTTATAACGTATAACCTTATATACTATTACGTAATAACGTATCACGTTACATACTCTAACGTACTAACGTATAACGTTATGTAGTATTACCTTATAACGTATAACGTCAAACACTATTACGTACTAACGTATAACGTTATATACTATTAAGTAATAAAGTATAACGTTATGTAGTATTACCTTATAACGTATAACGTCAAACACTATTACGTACTAACGTATAACGTTATATACTATTAAGTAATAAGGTATAACGTCATGTAGTATTACCTTATAACGTACAACGTTATATATTATTACGTACTAACGTATAACGTTATATACAATTACGTAATAACGTACAACGTTATGTAGTATTACCTTATAACGTATAACCTTATATACTATTACGTAATAACGTATCACGTTACATACTCTAACGTACTAACGTATAACGTTATGTAGTATTACCTTATAACGTATAACGTTACATACTATTACGTAATGTTGTATAACGTTATGTAGTATTACATTATTACGTGTAACGTTATATACAATTACGTAATAACGTATCACGTTATATACTATTACGTACTAACGTATAACGTTTTATACTATTACGTAATAAGGTATAACGTTATGAAGTATTACCTTATAACGTATAACGTTATATACTATTACGTTCTAACGTATAACGTTATATACAATTACGTAATAACGTACAACGTTATGTAGTATTACCTTATAACGTATAACCTTATATACTATTACGTAATAACGTATCACGTTACATACTCTAACGTACTAACGTATAACGATATGTAGTTTTACCTTATAACGTATAACGTTACATACTATTACTTAATAAAGTATAACGTTATGTAGTATTACCTTATAACGTATAACGTTACATACTATTGCGTAATAAAGTATAACGTTATGTAGTATTACATTATTACGTGTAACGTTATATACAATTACGTAATAACGTATCACGTTATATACTATTACGTACTAACGTATAACGTTTTATACTATTACGTAATAAGGTATAACGTTATGTAGTATTACCTTATAACGTACAACGTTATATATTATTACGTACTAACGTATAACGTTATATACTATTAAGTAATAAAGTATAACGTTATGTAGTATTACCTTATAACGTATAACGTCAAACACTATTACGTACTAACGTATAACGTTATATACTATTAAGTAATAAGGTATAACGTCATGCAATATTACCTTATAACGTGTAACGTCATATACTAATACGTACTAACGTATAACGTGATATACTGTTACGCTATAACGCCAAACGTTATGTAGTATTACCTTATAACGTATAACGGTACACACTATTACGTAATAAAGTATAACGTTATGTAGTGTTACCTTATAACGTATAACGTCATATACTATTACGTACTAACGTATAACGTTTTATACTATTACGTAATAAGGTATAACGTTATGTAGTATTACCTTACAACGTATAACGTTATATACTATTACGTGTTAACGTATAACGTTATATACAATTACGTAATAACGTACAACGTTATGTAGTATTACCTTATAACGTATAACGTTATATACTATTACGTAATAAAGTATAACGTCATGTAGTATTACCTTATAACGTATAACGTCATATAGTTATACGTACTAACGTATATCGTTATGAAGTATTAATTTATAACGTATAACGTCAAACACTATTACGTACTAACGTATTACGTTATATACTATTAAGTAATAAGGTATAACGTCATGTAATATTACCTTATAACGTATAACGTCATATACTAATACGTACTAACGTATAACGTGATATACTGTTACGCTATAACGCAAAACGTTATGTAGTATTACCTTATAACGTATAACGGTACACACTATTACGTAATAAAGTATAACGTTATGTAGTGTTACCTTATAACGTATAACGTCATATACTATTACGTAATAACGTATAACGTTACATACTCTAACGGACTAACGTATAACGTTATGTAGTATTACCTTATAACGTATAACGTTACATACTATTGCGTAATAAAGTATAACGTTATGTAGTATTACATTATTACGTGTAACGTTATATACAATTACGTAATAACGTATCACGTTATATACTATTACGTACTAACGTATAACGTTTTATACTATTACGTAATAAGGTATAACGTTATGTAGTATTACCTTATAACGTACAACGTTATATATTATTACGTACTAACGTATAACGTTATATACAATTACGTAATAACGTACAACGTTATGTAGTATTACCTTATAACGTATATCCTTATATACTATTACGTAATAACGTATCACGTTACATACTCTAACGTACTAACGTATAACGTTATGTAGTATTACCTTATAACGTATAACGTTACATACTATTACGTAATGTTGTATAACGTTATGTAGTATTACATTATTACGTGTAACGTTATATACAATTACGTAATAACGTATCACGTTATATACTATTACGTACTAACGTATAACGTTTTATACTATTACGTAATAAGGTATAACGTTATGAAGTATTACCTTATAACGTATAACGTTATATACTATTACGTTCTAACGTATAACGTTATATACAATTACGTAATAACGTATAACGTTATGTAGTATTACCTTATAACGTATAACGTTACATACTATTACGTAATGTTGTATAACGTTATGTAGTATTACATTATTACGTGTAACGTTAGATACAATTACGTAATAACGTATCACGTTATATACTATTACGTACTAACGTATAACGTTTTATACTATTACGTAATAAGGTATAACGTTATGAAGTATTACCTTATAACGTATAACGTTATATACTATTACGTAATAACGTATAACGTTACATACTCTAACGTACTAACGTATAACGTTATGTAGTATTACCTTATAACGTATAACGTTACATACTATTGCGTAATAAAGTATAACGTTATGTAGTATTACATTATTACGTGTAACGTTATATACAATTACGTAATAACGTATCACGTTATATACTATTACGTACTAACGTATAACGTTTTATACTATTACGTAATAAGGTATAACGTTATGTAGTATTACCTTATAACGTACAACGTTATATATTATTACGTACTAACGTATAACGTTATATACAATTACGTAATAACGTACAACGTTATGTAGTATTACCTTATAACGTATAACCTTATATACTATTACGTAATAACGTATCACGTTACATACTCTAACGTACTAACGTATAACGTTATGTAGTATTACCTTATAACGTATAACGTTACATACTATTACGTAATGTTGTATAACGTTATGTAGTATTAGATTATTACGTGTAACGTTATATACAATTACGTAATAACGTATCACGTTATATACTATTACGTACTAACGTATAACGTTTTATACTATTACGTAATAAGGTATAACGTTATGAAGTATTACCTTATAACGTATAACGTTATATACTATTACGTTCTAACGTATAACGTTATATACAATTACGTAATAACGTACAACGTTATGTAGTATTACCTTATAACGTATAACCTTATATACTATTACGTAATAACGTATCACGTTACATACTCTAACGTACTAACGTATAACGTTTTATACTATTACGTAATAAGGTATAACGTTATGTAGCATTACCTTATAACGTACAACGTTATATATTATTACGTACTAACGTATAACGTTATATACTATTACGTACTAACGTATAACGTCATATACAATTACGTAATAACGTACAACGTTATGTAGTATTACCTTATAACGTATAACCTTATATACTATTACGTAATAACGTATCACGTTACATACTCTAACGTACTAACGTATAACGATATGTAGTTTTACCTTATAACGTATAACGTTACATACTATTACTTAATAAAGTATAACGTTATGTAGTATTACCTTATAACGTATAACGTTACATACTATTGCGTAATAAAGTATAACGTTATGTAGTATTACATTATTACGTGTAACGTTATATACAATTACGTAATAACGTATCACGTTATATACTATTACGTACTAACGTATAACGTTTTATACTATTACGTAATAAGGTATAACGTTATGTAGTATTACCTTATAACGTACAACGTTATATATTATTACGTACTAACGTATAACGTTATATACTATTAAGTAATAAAGTATAACGTTATGTAGTATTACCTTATAACGTATAACGTCAAACACTATTACGTACTAACGTATAACGTTATATACTATTAAGTAATAAGGTATAACGTCATGTAATATTACCTTATAACGTGTAACGTCATATACTAATACGTACTAACGTATAACGTGATATACTGTTACGCTATAACGCCAAACGTTATGTAGTATTACCTTATAACGTATAACGGTACACACTATTACGTAATAAAGTATAACGTTATGTAGTGTTACCTTATAACGTATAACGTCATATACTATTACGTACTAACGTATAACGTTTTATACTATTACGTAATAAGGTATAACGTTATGTAGTATTACCTTACAACGTATAACGTTATATACTATTACGTGTTAACGTATAACGTTATATACAATTACGTAATAACGTACAACGTTATGTAGTATTACCTTATAACGTATAACGTTATATACTATTACGTAATAAAGTATAACGTCATGTAGTATTACCTTATAACGTATAACGTCATATAGTAATACGTACTAACGTATATCGTTATGAAGTATTACTTTATAACGTATAACGTCAAACACTATTACGTACTAACGTATTACGTTATATACTATTAAGTAATAAGGTATAACGTCATGTAATATTACCTTATAACGTATAACGTCATATACTAATACGTACTAACGTATAACGTGATATACTGTTACGCTATAACGCAAAACGTTATGTAGTATTACCTTATAACGTATAACGGTACACACTATTACGTAATAAAGTATAACGTTATGTAGTGTTACCTTATAACGTATAACGTCATATACTATTACGTAATAACGTATAACGTTACATACTCTAACGTACTAATATATAACGTTATGTAGTATTACCTTATAACGTATAACGTTACATACTATTGCGTAATAAAGTATAACGTTATGTAGTATTACATTATTACGTGTAACGTTATATACAATTACGTAATAACGTATCACGTTATATACTATTACGTACTAACGTATAACGCTATATACTATTAAGTAATAAAGTATAACGTTATGTAGTATTACCTTATAACGTATAACGTCATATACTATTACGTACTAACGTATAACGTTATATACTATTAAGTAATATGGTATAACGTTATGTAGTATTACCTTATAACGTATAACCTTATATACTATTACGTAATAACGTATCACGTTACATACTCTAACGTACTATCGTATAACGTTATGTAGTATTACCTTATAACGTATAACGTTATATACTATTACGTACTAACGTATAACGTCATATACAATTACGTAATAACGTACAACGTTATGTAGTATTACCTTATTACGTATAACCTTATATACTATTACGTAATAACGTATCACGTTACATACGCTAACGTACTAACGTATAACGTTATGTAGTTTTACCTTATAACGTATAACGTTACATACTATTACTTAATAAAGTATAACGTTATGTAGTATTACCTGATAACGTATATCGTTATATACTATTACGTACTAACGTATAACGTTATATACTATTAAGTAATAAGGTATGACGTCATGTAGTATTACCTTCTAACGTATAACGTCATATACTAATACGTACTAACGTATAACGTTATATACTATTACGCTATAACGCAACACGTTATGTAGTTTTACCTTATAACGTATAACGGTACACACTATTACGTAATAAAATATAACGTTATGTAGTATTACCTTATAACGTCATATACTATTACGTACAAACGTATAACGTTTTATACTATTACGTAATAAGGCATAACGTTATGTAGTATTACCTTATAACGTATAACGTTATATACTATTACGTACTAACGTATAACGTTATATACAATTACGTAATAACGTACAACGTTATGTAGTATTACCTTATAACGTATAACGTTATATACTATTACGTAATAACGTATCACGTTACGTACTCTAACGTACTAACGTATAACGTTATGTAGTATTACCTTATAACGTATAACGTTACGCACTATTACGTAATAAAGTATAACGTTATGTAGTATTACCTTATAACGTGTAACGTTATATACCATTACGTAATAACGTATCACGTTATATACTATTACGTACTAACGTATAACGTTTTACACTATTACGTAATAAGGTATAACGTTATGTAGTATTACCATATAACGTATAACGTTATATACTATTACGTACTAAAGTATAACGTTATATACAATTACGTAATAACGTACAACGTTATGTAGTATTACCTTATAACGTATAACGTTATATACTATTACGTAATAACGTATCACGTTACATACTCTGACCTACTAACGTATAACGTTATGTAGTATTACCTTATAACGTATAACGTTACATACTATTACGTAATAAAGTATAACGCTATGTAGTATTACCTTATAACGTATAATGGTACACACTATTACGTAATAAAGTATTACGTTATGTAATATTACCTTATAACGTATAACGTCAAACACTATTACGTACTAACGTATAACGTTATATACTATTAAGTACTATTGGTATAACGTCATGTAATATTAGCTTATAACGTATAACGTCGTATACTAATACGTACTAACGTATAACGTGATATACTGTTACGCTATAACGCAAAACGTTATGTAGTATTACCTTATAACGTATAACGGTACACAGTATTACGTAATAAAGTATAACGTTATGTAGTGTTACCTTATAACGTATAACGTCATATACTATTACGTACTAACGTATAACGTTTTATACTATTACGTATTAAGGTATAACGTTATGTAGTATTACCTTATAACGTATAACGTTATATACTATTACGTACAAACGTATAACGTCATATACAATTACGTAATAACGTACAACGTTATGTAGTATTACCTTATAACGTATAACCTTATATACTATTACGTAATAACGTATCACGTTAGATACTCTAACGTACTAATGTATAACGTTGTGTAGTATTACCTTATAACGTATAACGTTACATACTATTACGTAATAAAGTATAACGTTATGTAGTATTACATTATTACGTGTAACGTTATATACAACTACGTAATAACGTATCACGTTATATACTATTACGTACTAACGTATAACGTTTTATACTATTACGTACTAACGTATAACGTTATATACAATTACGTAATAACGTACAACGTTATGTAGTATTACCTTATAACGTATAACCTTATATACTATTACGTAATAACGTATCACGTTACATACTCTAACGTACTAACGTATAACGTTATGTAGTATTACCTTATAACGTATAACGTCAAACACTATTACGTACTAACGTATAACGTTATATACTATTAAGTAATAAAGTATAACGTTATGTAGTATTACCTTATAACGTATAACGTCAAACACTATTACGTACTAACGTATAACGTTATATACTATTAAGTAATAAGGTATAACGTCATGTAATATTACCTTATAACGTGTAACGTCATATACTAATACGTACCAACGTATAACGTGATATACTGTTACGCTATAACGCCAAACGTTATGTAGTATTACCTTATAACGTATAACGGTACACACTATTACGTAATAAAGTATAACGTTATGTAGTGTTACCTTATAACGTATAACGTCATATACTATTACGTACTAACGTATAACGTTTTATACTATTACGTAATAAGGTATAACGTTATGAAGTATTACCTTATAACGTATAACGTTATATACTATTACGTTCTAACGTATAACGTTATATACAATTACGTAATAACGTACAACGTTATGTAGTATTACCTTATAACGTATAACCTTATATACTATTACGTAATAACGTATCACGTTACATACTCTAACGTACTAACGTATAACGTTATGTAGTATTACCTTATAACGTATAACGTTACATACTATTACGTAATAAAGTAGAACGTCATGTAGTATTACCTTATAACGAATAAAGTTACGTACTATTACGTAATAAAGTATAACGTTATGTAGTATTACCTTATAACATATAACGTCAAACACTATTACGTACTAACGTATAACGTTATATGCTATTAAGTAATAAAGTATAACGTTATGCAGTATTACCTTATAACGTATAACGTTATATACTATTACGTACTAACGTATAACGTTATATACAATTACGTAATAACGAACAACGTTATGTAGTATTACCTTATAACGAATAAAGTTACGTACTATTACGTAATAAAGTATAACGTTATGTAGTATTACCTTAAACATATAACGTCAAACACTATTACGTACTAACGTATAACGTTATATACTATTAAGTAATATTGGTATAACGTCATGTAATATTAGCTTATAACGTATAACGTCATATACTAATACGTACTAACGTATAACGTGATATACTGTTACGCTATAACGCAAAACGTTATGTAGTATTACCTTATAACGTATAACCTTATATACTATTACGTAATAACGTATCACGTTACATACTCTAACGTACTAATATATAACGTTATGTAGTATTACCTTATAACGTATAACGTTACATACTATTACGTAATAAAGTATAACGTTATGTAGTATTACATTATTACGTGTAACGTTATATACAATTACGTAATAACGTATCACGTTATATACTATTACGTACTAACGTATAACGTTATATACTATTAAGTAATAAAGTATAACGTTATGTAGTATTACCTTATAACGTATAACGTCATATACTATTACGTACTAACGTATAACGTTATATACTATTAAGTAATATGGTATAACGTTATGTAGTATTACCTTATAACGTATAACCTTATATACTATTACGTAATAACGTATCACGTTACATACTCTAACGTACTATCGTATAACGTTATGTAGTATTACCTTATAACGTATAACGTTATATACTATTACGTACTAACGTATAACGTCATATACAATTACGTAATAACGTACAACGTTATGTAGTATTACCTTATAACGTATAACCTTATATACTATTACGTAATAACGTATCACGTTACATACTCTAACGTACTAACGTATAACGTTATATACTATTAAGTAATATGGTATAACGTTATGTAGTATTACCTTATAACGTATAACCTTATATACTATTACGTAATAACGTATCACGTTACATACTCTAACGTACTAACGTATAACGTTATGTAGTATTACCTTATAACGTATAACGTCAAACACTATTACGTACTAACGTATAACGTTATATACTATTAAGTAATAAAGTATAACGTTATGTAGTATTACCTTATAACGTATAACGTCAAACACTATTACGTACTAACGTATAACGTTATATACTATTAAGTAATAAGGTATAACGTCATGTAATATTACCTTATAACGTGTAACGTCATATACTAATACGTACTAACGTATAACGTGATATACTGTTACGCTATAACGCCAAACGTTATGTAGTATTACCTTATAACGTATAACGGTACACACTATTACGTAATAAAGTATAACGTTATGTAGTGTTACCTTATAACGTATAACGTCATATACTATTACGTACTAACGTATAACGTTTTATACTATTACGTAATAAGGTATAACGTTATGTAGTATTACCTTACAACGTATAACGTTATATACTATTACGTGTTAACGTATAACGTTATATACAATTACGTAATAACGTACAACGTTATGTAGTATTACCTTATAACGTATAACGTTATATACTATTACGTAATAAAGTATAACGTCATGTAGTATTACCTTATAACGTATAACGTCATATTGTAATACGTACTAACGTATATCGTTATGAAGTATTACTTTATAACGTATAACGTCAAACACTATTACGTACTAACGTATTACGTTATATACTATTAAGTAATAAGGTATAACGTCATGTAATATTACCTTATAACGTATAACGTCATATACTAATACGTACTAACGTATAACGTGATATACTGTTACGCTATAACGCAAAACGTTATGTAGTATTACCTTATAACGTATAACGTTATATACTATTACGTAATAACGTATAACGTTACATACTCTAACGTACTAACGTATAACGTTATGTAGTATTACCTTATAACGTATAACGTTACATACTATTGCGTAATAAAGTATAACGTTATGTAGTATTACATTATTACGTGTAACGTTATATACAATTACGTAATAACGTATCACGTTATATACTATTACGTACTAACGTATAACGTTTTATACTATTACGTAATAAGGTATAACGTTATGTAGTATTACCTTATAACGTACAACGTTATATATTATTACGTACTAACGTATAACGTTATATACAATTACGTAATAACGTACAACGTTATGTAGTATTACCTTATAACGTATAACCTTATATACTATTACGTAATAACGTATCACGTTACATACTCTAACGTACTAACGTATAACGTTATGTAGTATTACCTTATAACGTATAACGTTACATACTATTACGTAATGTTGTATAACGTTATGTAGTATTACATTATTACGTGTAACGTTATATACAATTACGTAATAACGCATCACGTTATATACTATTACGTACTAACGTATAACGTTTTATACTATTACGTAATAAGGTATAACGTTATGAAGTATTACCTTATAACGTATAACGTTATATACTATTACGTTCTAACGTATAACGTTATATACAATTACGTAATAACGTACAACGTTATGTAGTATTACCTTATAACGTATAACCTTATATACTATTACGTAATAACGTATCACGTTACATACTCTAACGTACTAACGTATAACGTTTTATACTATTACGTAATAAGGTATAACGTTATGTAGCATTACCTTATAACGTACAACGTTATATATTATTACGTACTAACGTATAACGTTATATACTATTACGTACTAACGTATAACGTCATATACAATTACGTAATAACGTACAACGTTATGTAGTATTACCTTATAACGTATAACCTTATATACTATTACGTAATAACGTATCACGTTACATACTCTAACGTACTAACGTATAACGATATGTAGTTTTACCTTATAACGTATAACGTTACATACTATTACTTAATAAAGTATAACGTTATGTAGTATTACCTTATAACGTATAACGTTACATACTATTGCGTAATAAAGTATAACGTTATGTAGTATTACATTATTACGTGTAACGTTATATACAATTACGTAATAACGTATCACGTTATATACTATTACGTACTAACGTATAACGTTTTATACTATTACGTAATAAGGTATAACGTTATGTAGTATTACCTTATAACGTACAACGTTATATATTATTACGTACTAACGTATAACGTTATATACTATTAAGTAATAAAGTATAACGTTATGTAGTATTACCTTATAACGTATAACGTCAAACACTATTACGTACTAACGTATAACGTTATATACTATTAAGTAATAAGGTATAACGTCATGCAATATTACCTTATAACGTGTAACGTCATATACTAATACGTACTAACGTATAACGTGATATACTGTTACGCTATAACGCCAAACGTTATGTAGTATTACCTTATAACGTATAACGGTACACACTATTACGTAATAAAGTATAACGTTATGTAGTGTTACCTTATAACGTATAACGTCATATACTATTACGTACTAACGTATAACGTTTTATACTATTACGTAATAAGGTATAACGTTATGTAGTATTACCTTACAACGTATAACGTTATATACTATTACGTGTTAACGTATAACGTTATATACAATTACGTAATAACGTACAACGTTATGTAGTATTACCTTATAACGTATAACGTTATATACTATTACGTAATAAAGTATAACGTCATGTAGTATTACCTTATAACGTATAACGTCATATAGTAATACGTACTAACGTATATCGTTATGAAGTATTACTTTATAACGTATAACGTCAAACACTATTACGTACTAACGTATTACGTTATATACTATTAAGTAATAAGGTATAACGTCATGTAATATTACCTTATAACGTATAACGTCATATACTAATACGTACTAACGTATAACGTGATATACTGTTACGCTATAACGCAAAACGTTATGTAGTATTACCTTATAACGTATAACGGTACACACTATTACGTAATAAAGTATAACGTTATGTAGTGTTACCTTATAACGTATAACGTCATATACTATTACGTAATAACGTATAACGTTACATACTCTAACGGACTAACGTATAACGTTATGTAGTATTACCTTATAACGTATAACGTTACATACTATTGCGTAATAAAGTATAACGTTATGTAGTATTACATTATTACGTGTAACGTTATATACAATTACGTAATAACGTATCACGTTATATACTATTACGTACTAACGTATAACGTTTTATACTATTACGTAATAAGGTATAACGTTATGTAGTATTACCTTATAACGTACAACGTTATATATTATTACGTACTAACGTATAACGTTATATACAATTACGTAATAACGTACAACGTTATGTAGTATTACCTTATAACGTATATCCTTATATACTATTACGTAATAACGTATCACGTTACATACTCTAACGTACTAACGTATAACGTTATGTAGTATTACCTTATAACGTATAACGTTACATACTATTACGTAATGTTGTATAACGTTATGTAGTATTACATTATTACGTGTAACGTTATATACAATTACGTAATAACGTATCACGTTATATACTATTACGTACTAACGTATAACGTTTTATACTATTACGTAATAAGGTATAACGTTATGAAGTATTACCTTATAACGTATAACGTTATATACTATTACGTTCTAACGTATAACGTTATATACAATTACGTAATAACGTATAACGTTATGTAGTATTACCTTATAACGTATAACGTTACATACTATTACGTAATGTTGTATAACGTTATGTAGTATTACATTATTACGTGTAACGTTAGATACAATTACGTAATAACGTATCACGTTATATACTATTACGTACTAACGTATAACGTTTTATACTATTACGTAATAAGGTATAACGTTATGAAGTATTACCTTATAACGTATAACGTTATATACTATTACGTAATAACGTATAACGTTACATACTCTAACGTACTAACGTATAACGTTATGTAGTATTACCTTATAACGTATAACGTTACATACTATTGCGTAATAAAGTATAACGTTATGTAGTATTACATTATTACGTGTAACGTTATATACAATTACGTAATAACGTATCACGTTATATACTATTACGTACTAACGTATAACGTTTTATACTATTACGTAATAAGGTATAACGTTATGTAGTATTACCTTATAACGTACAACGTTATATATTATTACGTACTAACGTATAACGTTATATACAATTACGTAATAACGTACAACGTTATGTAGTATTACCTTATAACGTATAACCTTATATACTATTACGTAATAACGTATCACGTTACATACTCTAACGTACTAACGTATAACGTTATGTAGTATTACCTTATAACGTATAACGTTACATACTATTACGTAATGTTGTATAACGTTATGTAGTATTACATTATTACGTGTAACGTTATATACAATTACGTAATAACGTATCACGTTATATACTATTACGTACTAACGTATAACGTTTTATACTATTACGTAATAAGGTATAACGTTATGAAGTATTACCTTATAACGTATAACGTTATATACTATTACGTTCTAACGTATAACGTTATATACAATTACGTAATAACGTACAACGTTATGTAGTATTACCTTATAACGTATAACCTTATATACTATTACGTAATAACGTATCACGTTACATACTCTAACGTACTAACGTATAACGTTTTATACTATTACGTAATAAGGTATAACGTTATGTAGCATTACCTTATAACGTACAACGTTATATATTATTACGTACTAACGTATAACGTTATATACTATTACGTACTAACGTATAACGTCATATACAATTACGTAATAACGTACAACGTTATGTAGTATTACCTTATAACGTATAACCTTATATACTATTACGTAATAACGTATCACGTTACATACTCTAACGTACTAACGTATAACGATATGTAGTTTTACCTTATAACGTATAACGTTACATACTATTACTTAATAAAGTATAACGTTATGTAGTATTACCTTATAACGTATAACGTTACATACTATTGCGTAATAAAGTATAACGTTATGTAGTATTACATTATTACGTGTAACGTTATATACAATTACGTAATAACGTATCACGTTATATACTATTACGTACTAACGTATAACGTTTTATACTATTACGTAATAAGGTATAACGTTATGTAGTATTACCTTATAACGTACAACGTTATATATTATTACGTACTAACGTATAACGTTATATACTATTAAGTAATAAAGTATAACGTTATGTAGTATTACCTTATAACGTATAACGTCAAACACTATTACGTACTAACGTATAACGTTATATACTATTAAGTAATAAGGTATAACGTCATGTAATATTACCTTATAACGTGTAACGTCATATACTAATACGTACTAACGTATAACGTGATATACTGTTACGCTATAACGCCAAACGTTATGTAGTATTACCTTATAACGTATAACGGTACACACTATTACGTAATAAAGTATAACGTTATGTAGTGTTACCTTATAACGTATAACGTCATATACTATTACGTACTAACGTATAACGTTTTATACTATTACGTAATAAGGTATAACGTTATGTAGTATTACCTTACAACGTATAACGTTATATACTATTACGTGTTAACGTATAACGTTATATACAATTACGTAATAACGTACAACGTTATGTAGTATTACCTTATAACGTATAACGTTATATACTATTACGTAATAAAGTATAACGTCATGTAGTATTACCTTATAACGTATAACGTCATATAGTAATACGTACTAACGTATATCGTTATGAAGTATTACTTTATAACGTATAACGTCAAACACTATTACGTACTAACGTATTACGTTATATACTATTAAGTAATAAGGTATAACGTCATGTAATATTACCTTATAACGTATAACGTCATATACTAATACGTACTAACGTATAACGTGATATACTGTTACGCTATAACGCAAAACGTTATGTAGTATTACCTTATAACGTATAACGGTACACACTATTACGTAATAAAGTATAACGTTATGTAGTGTTACCTTATAACGTATAACGTCATATACTATTACGTAATAACGTATAACGTTACATACTCTAACGGACTAACGTATAACGTTATGTAGTATTACCTTATAACGTATAACGTTACATACTATTGCGTAATAAAGTATAACGTTATGTAGTATTACATTATTACGTGTAACGTTATATACAATTACGTAATAACGTATCACGTTATATACTATTACGTACTAACGTATAACGTTTTATACTATTACGTAATAAGGTATAACGTTATGTAGTATTACCTTATAACGTATAACGTTATATACTATTACGTTCTAACGTATAACGTTATATACAATTACGTAATAACGTACAACGTTATGTAGTATTACCTTATAACGTATAACCTTATATACTATTACGTAATAACGTATCACGTTACATACTCTAACGTACTAACGTATAACGTTTTATACTATTACGTAATAAGGTATAACGTTATGTAGCATTACCTTATAACGTACAACGTTATATATTATTACGTACTAACGTATAACGTTATATACTATTACGTACTAACGTATAACGTCATATACAATTACGTAATAACGTACAACGTTATGTAGTATTACCTTATAACGTATAACCTTATATACTATTACGTAATAACGTATCACGTTACATACTCTAACGTACTAACGTATAACGATATGTAGTTTTACCTTATAACGTATAACGTTACATACTATTACTTAATAAAGTATAACGTTATGTAGTATTACATTATTACGTGTAACGTTATATACAATTACGTAATAACGTATCACGTTATATACTATTACGTACTAACGTATAACGTTTTATACTATTACGTAATAAGGTATAACGTTATGTAGTATTACCTTATAACGTACAACGTTATATATTATTACGTACTAACGTATAACGTTATATACTATTAAGTAATAAAGTATAACGTTATGTAGTATTACCTTATAACGTATAACGTCAAACACTATTACGTACTAACGTATAACGTTATATACTATTAAGTAATAAGGTATAACGTCATGTAATATTACCTTATAACGTGTAACGTCATATACTAATACGTACTAACGTATAACGTGATATACTGTTACGCTATAACGCCAAACGTTATGTAGTATTACCTTATAACGTATAACGGTACACACTATTACGTAATAAAGTATAACGTTATGTAGTGTTACCTTATAACGTATAACGTCATATACTATTACGTACTAACGTATAACGTTTTATACTATTACGTAATGAGGTATAACGTTATGTAGTATTACCTTACAACGTATAACGTTATATACTATTACGTGTTAACGTATAACGTTATATACAATTACGTAATAACGTACAACGTTATGTAGTATTACCTTATAACGTATAACGTTATATACTATTACGTAATAAAGTATAACGTCATGTAGTATTACCTTATAACGTATAACGTCATATAGTAATACGTACTAACGTATATCGTTATGAAGTATTACTTTATAACGTATAACGTCAAACACTATTACGTACTAACGTATTACGTTATATACTATTAAGTAATAAGGTATAACGTCATGTAATATTACCTTATAACGTATAACGTCATATACTAATACGTACTAACGTATAACGTGATATACTGTTACGCTATAACGCAAAACGTTATGTAGTATTACCTTATAACGTATAACGGTACACACTATTACGTAATAAAGTATAACGTTATGTAGTGTTACCTTATAACGTATAACGTCATATACTATTACGTAATAACGTATAACGTTACATACTCTAACGGACTAACGTATAACGTTATGTAGTATTACCTTATAACGTATAACGTTACATACTATTGCGTAATAAAGTATAACGTTATGTAGTATTACATTATTACGTGTAACGTTATATACAATTACGTAATAACGTATCACGTTATATACTATTACGTACTAACGTATAACGTTTTATACTATTACGTAATAAGGTATAACGTTATGTAGTATTACCTTATAACGTACAACGTTATATATTATTACGTACTAACGTATAACGTTATATACAATTACGTAATAACGTACAACGTTATGTAGTATTACCTTATAACGTATAACCTTATATACTATTACGTAATAACGTATCACGTTACATACTCTAACGTACTAACGTATAACGTTATGTAGTATTACCTTATAACGTATAACGTTACATACTATTACGTAATGTTGTATAACGTTATGTAGTATTACATTATTACGTGTAACGTTATATACAATTACGTAATAACGTATCACGTTATATACTATTACGTACTAACGTATAACGTTTTATACTATTACGTAATAAGGTATAACGTTATGAAGTATTACCTTATAACGTATAACGTTATATACTATTACGTTCTAACGTATAACGTTATATACAATTACGTAATAACGTACAACGTTATGTAGTATTACCTTATAACGTATAACCTTATATACTATTACGTAATAACGTATCACGTTACATACTCTAACGTACTAACGTATAACGTTATGTAGTATTACCTTATAACGTATAACGTTACATACTATTACGTAATAAAGTATAACGTCATGTAGTATTACCTTATAACGTATAACGTCATATACTAATACGTACTAACGGATAACGTTATGAAGTATTACCTTATAACGTATAACGTCAAACACTATTACGTACTAACGTATAACGTTATATGCTATTAAGTAATAAAGTATAACGTTATGCAGTATTACCTTATAACGAATAACGTTATATACTATTACGTACTAACGTATAACGTTATATACAATTACGTAATAACGTACAACGTTATGTAGTATTACCTTATAACGAATAAAGTTACGTACTATTACGTAATAAAGTATAACGTTATGTAGTATTACCTTATAACGTATAACGTCAAACACTATTACGTACTAACGTATAACGTTATATACTATTACGTAATAACGTACAACATTATGTAGTATTACCTTATAACGTATAACCTTATATACTATTACGTAATAACGTATCACGTTACATACTCTAACGTACTAACGTATAACGTTATGTAGTATTACCTAATAACGTATAACGTTACATACTATTACGTAATAAAGTATAACGTCATGTAGTATTACCTTATAACGTATAACGTCATATACTAATACGTACTAACGTATAACGTTATGAAGTATTACCTTATAACGTATAACGTCATATACTAATACGTACTAAAGTATAACGTTATATACTATTAAGTAATAAAGTATAACGTCATGTAGTATTACCTTATAACGTATAACGGTACACACTATTACGTAATAAAGTATAACGCTTTGTAGTATTACCTTATAACGTATAACGGTACACACTATTACGTAATAAAGTATAACGCTTTGTAGTATTACCTTATAACGTATAACGGTACACACTATTACGTAATAAAGTATTACGTTATGTAGTATTACCTTATAACGTATAACGTCAAACACTATTACGTACTAACGTATAACGTTATATGCTATTAAGTAATAAGGTATAACGTCATGTAATATTACCTTATAACGTATAACGTCATATACTAATACGTACTAACGTATAACGTGATATACTGTTACGCTATAACGCAAAACGTTATGTAGTATTACCTTATAACGTATAACGGTACACACTATTACGTAATAAAGTATAACGTTATGTAGTGTTACCTTATAACGTATAACGTCATATGCTATTACGTACTAACGTATAACGTTTTATACTATTACACACTAACGTATAACGTCATATACAATTACGTAATAACGTACAACGTTATGTAGTATTACCTTATAACGTATAACCTTATATACTATTACGTAATAACGTATCACGTTACATACTCTAACGTACTAACGTACAACATTATGTAGTATTACCTTATAACGTATAACGTTACATACTATTACGTAATAAAGTATAACGTTATGTAGTATTACATTATTACGTGTAACGTTATATACAATTACGTAATAACGTATCACGTTATATACTATTACGTACTAACGTATAACGTTTTATACTATTACGTAATAAGGAATAACGTTATGTAGTATTACCTTATAACGTATAACGTTATATACTATTACGTACTAACGTATAACGTTATATACAATTACGTAATAACGTACAACGTTATGTAGTATTACCTTATAACGTATAACCTTATATACTATTACGTAATAACGTATCACGTTACATACTCTAACGTACTAACGTATAACGTTATGTAGTATTACCTTATAACGTATAACGTTACATACTATTACGTAATAAAGTATAACGTCATGTAGTATGACCTTATAACGTATAGCGTCATATACTAATACGTACTAACGTATAACGATATGAAGTATTACCTTATAACGTATAACGTCAAACACTATTACGTGCTAACGTATAACGTTATATACTATTAAGTAATAAAGTATAACGTTATGTAGTATTACCTTATAACGTATAACGTCATATACTATTACGTACTAACGTATAACGTTATATACTATTAAGTAATAAGGTATAACGTCATGTAGTATTACCTTATAACGTATAACGGTACACAGTATTACGTAATAAAGTATTACGTTATGTAGTATTACCTTATAACGTATAACGTCAAACACTATTACGTACTAACGTATAACGTTATATACTATTAAGTAATAAGGTATAACGTTATATACTATTACGTAATAACGTACGACATTATGTAGTATTACCTTATAACGTATAACCTTATATACTATTACGTAATAACGTATCACGTTACATACTCTAACGTACTAACGTATAACGTTATGTAGTATTACCTAATAACGTATAACGTTACATACTATTACGTAATAAAGTATAACGTTATGTAGTATTACCTTATAACATATAACGTCAAACACTATTACGTACTAACGTATAACGTGATATACTGTTACGCTATAACGCAAAACGTTATGTAGTAATACCTTATAACGTATAACCTGATATACTATTACGTAATAACGTATCACGTTACATACTCTAACGTACTAATGTATAACGTTATGTAGTATTACCTTATAACGTATAACGTTACATACTATTACGTAATAAAGTATAACGTTATGTAGTATTACATTATTACGTGTAACGTTATATACAATTACGTAATAACGTATCACGTTATATACTATTACGTACTAACGTATAACGTTATATACTATTACGTACTAACGTATAACGTTATGTAGTATTACCTTATAACGTATAACGTCAAACACTATTACGTACTAACGTATAACGTTATATACTATTAAGTAATAAAGTATAACGTTATGTAGTATTACCTTATAACGTATAACGTCAAACACTATTACGTACTAACGTATAACGTTATATACTATTACGTAATAACGTACAACATTATGTAGTATTACCTTATAACGTATAACCTTATATACTGTTACGTAATAACGTATCACGTTACATACTCTAACGTACTAACGTATAACGTTATGTAGTATTACCTAATAACGTATAACGTTACATACTATTACGTAATAAAGTATAACGTCATGTAGTATTACCTTATAACGTATAACGTCATATACTAATACGTACTAACGTATAACGTTATATACTATTAAGTAATAAAGTATAACGTTATGTAGTATTACCTTATAACGTATAACGTCAAACACTATTACGTACTAACGTATAACGTTATATACTATTAAGTAATAAGGTATAACGTCATGTAATATTAGCTTATAACGTATAACGTCATATACTAATACGTACTAACGTATAACGTGATATACTGTTACGCTATAACGCAAAACGTTATGTAGTATTACCTTATAACGTATAACGGTACACAGTATTACGTAATAAAGTATAACGTTATGTAGTGTTACCTTATAACGTATAACGTTATATACTATTACGTACTAACGTATAACGTTATATACAATTACGTAATAACGTACAACGTTATGTAGTATTACCTTATAACGTATAACGTCATATACTATTACGTACTAACGTATAACGTTATATACTATTAAGTAATATTGGTATAACGTCATGTAATATTAGCTTATAACGTATAACGTCATATACTAATACGTACTAACGTATAACGTGATATACTGTTACGCTATAACGCAAAACGTTATGTAGTATTACCTTATAACGTATAACCTTATATACTATTACGTAATAACGTATCACGTTACATACTCTAACGTAGTAATGTATAACGTTATGTAGTATTACCTTATAACGAATAAAGTTACGTACTATTACGTAATAAAGTATAACGTTATGTAGTATTACCTTATAACATATAACGTCAAACACTATTACGTACTAACGTATAACGATATATACTATTAAGTAATATTGGTATAACGTCATGTAATATTAGCTTATAACGTATAACGTCATATACTAATACGTACTAACGTATAACGTGATATACTGTTACGCTATAACGCAAAACGTTATGTAGTAATACCTTATAACGTATAACCTGATATACTATTACGTAATAACGTATCACGTTACATACTCTAACGTACTAATGTATAACGTTATGTAGTATTACCTTATAACGTATAACGTTACATACTATTACGTAATAAAGTATAACGTTATGTAGTATTACATTATTACGTGTAACGTTATATACAATTACGTAATAACGTATCACGTTATATACTATTACGTACTAACGTATAACGTTATATACTATTACGTACTAACGTATAACGTTATGTAGTATTACCTTATAACGTATAACGTCAAACACTATTACGTACTAACGTATAACGTTATATACTATTAAGTAATAAAGTATAACGTTATGTAGTATTACCTTATAACGTATAACGTCAAACACTATTACGTACTAACGTATAACGTTATATACTATTACGTAATAACGTACAACATTATGTAGTATTACCTTATAACGTATAACCTTATATACTATTACGTAATAACGTATCACGTTACATACTCTAACGTACTAACGTATAACGTTATGTAGTATTACCTAATAACGTATAACGTTACATACTATTACGTAATAAAGTATAACGTCATGTAGTATTACCTTATAACGTATAACGTCATATACTAATACGTACTAACGTATAACGTTATGAAGTATTACCTTATAACGTATAACGTCATATACTAATACGTACTAACGTATAACGTTATGAAGTATTACCTTATAACGTATAACGTCAAACACTATTACGTAGTAACGTATAACGTTATATGCTATTAAGTAATAAAGTATAACGTTATGCAGTATTACCTTATAACGTATAACGGTACACACTATTACGTAATAAAGTATAACGTTATGTAGTGTTACCTTATAACGTATAACGTCATATACTATTACGTACTAAAGTATAACGTTTTATACTATTACGTATTAAGGTATAACGTTATGTAGTATTACCTTATAACGTATAACGTTACATACTATTACGTAATAAAGTATAACGTTATGTAGTATTACATTATTACGTGTAACGTTATATACAATTACGTAATAACGTATCACGTTATATACTATTACGTACTAACGTATAACGTTATATACTATTACGTACTAACGTATAACATTATGTAGTATTACCTTATAACGTATAACGTCAAACACTATTACGTACTAACGTATAACGTTATATACTATTAAGTAATAAAGTATAACGTTATGTAGTATTACCTTATAACGTGTAACGTCAAACACTATTACGTACTAACGTATAACGTTATATACTTTTAAGTAATAAGGTATAACGTCATGTAATATTACCTTATAACGTGTAACGTCATATACTAATACGTACTAACGTATAACGTGATATACTGTTACGCTATAACGCAAAACGTTATGTAGTATTACCTTATATAGGTATAACGGTACACACTATTACGTAATAAAGTATAACGTTATGTAGTGTTACCTTATAACGTATAACGTCATATACTATTACGTACTAACGTGAAACGTTTTATACTATTACGTAATAAGGTATAACGTTATGTAGTATTACCTTACAACGTATAACGTTATATACTATTACGTGTTAACGTATAACGTTATATACAATTACGTAATAACGTACAACGTTATGTAGTATTACCTTATAACGTATAACGTTATATACTATTACGTAATAAAGTATAACGTCATGTAGTATTACCTTATAACGTATAACGTCATATAGTAATGCGTACTAACGTGTAACGTTATGAAGTATTACCTTATAGCGTATAACGTCAAACACTATTACGTACTAACGTATAACGTTATATACTATTAAGTAATAAAGTATAACGTCATGTAGTATTACCTTATAACGTATAACGGTACACACTATTACGTAATAAAGTATAACGCTTTGTAGTATTACCTTATAACGTATAACGGTACACACTATTACGTAATAAAGTATTACGTTATGTAGTATTACCTTATAACGTATAACCTTATATACTATTACGTAATAACGTATCACGTTACATACTCTAACGTACTAACGTACAACATTATGTAGTATTACCTTATAACGTATAACGTTACATACTATTACGTAATAAAGTATAACGTTATGTAGTATTACATTATTACGTGTAACGTTATATACAATTACGTAATAACGTATCACGTTATATACTATTACGTACTAACGTATAACGTTTTATACTATTACGTAATAAGGAATAACGTTATGTAGTATTACCTTATAACGTATAACGTTATACATATACAATTACGTACTAACGTATAACGTTATATACAATTACGTAATAACGTACAACGTTATGTAGTATTACCTTATAACGTATAACCTTATATACTATTACGTAATAACGTATCACGTTACATACTCTAACGTACTAACGTATAACGTTATGTAGTATTACCTTATAACGTATAACGTTACATACTATTACGTAATAAAGTATAACGTCATGTAGTATGACCTTATAACGTATAGCGTCATATACTAATACGTACTAACGTATAACGATATGAAGTATTACCTTATAACGTATAACGTCAAACACTATTACGTGCTAACGTATAACGTTATATACTATTAAGTAATAAAGTATAACGTTATGTAGTATTACCTTATAACGTATAACGTCATATACTATTACGTACTAACGTATAACGTTATATACTATTAAGTAATAAGGTATAACGTCATGTAGTATTACCTTATAACGTATAACGGTACACAGTATTACGTAATAAAGTATTACGTTATGTAGTATTACCTTATAACGTATAACGTCAAACACTATTACGTACTAACGTATAACGTTATATACTATTAAGTAATAAGGTATAACGTTATATACTATTACGTAATAACGTACAACATTATGTAGTATTACCTTATAACGTATAACCTTATATACTATTACGTAATAACGTATCACGTTACATACTCTAACGTACTAACGTATAACGTTATCTAGTATTACCTAATAACGTATAACGTTACATACTATTACGTAATAAAGTATAACGTTATGTAGTATTACCTTATAACATATAACGTCAAACACTATTACGTACTAACGTATCACGTTATATACTATTACGTACTAACGTATAACGTTATATACTATTACGTACTAACGTATAACGTTATGTAGTATTACCTTATAACGTATAACGTCAAACACTATTACGTACTAACGTATAACGTTATATACTATTAAGTAATAAAGTATAACGTTATGTAGTATTACCTTATAACGTATAACGTCAAACACTATTACGTACTAACGTATAACGTTATATACTATTACGTAATAACGTACAACATTATGTAGTATTACCTTATAACGTATAACCTTATATACTATTACGTAATAACGTATCACGTTACATACTCTAACGTACTAACGTATAACGTTATGTAGTATTACCTAATAACGTATAACGTTACATACTATTACGTAATAAAGTATAACGTCATGTAGTATTACCTTATAACGTATAACGTCATATACTAATACGTACTAACGTATAACGTTATGAAGTATTACCTTATAACGTATAACGTCAAACACTATTACGTACTAACGTATAACGTTATATGCTATTAAGTAATAAAGTATAACGTTATGCAGTATTACCTTATAACGTATAACGGTACACACTATTACGTAATAAAGTATAACGTTATGTAGTGTTACCTTATAACGTATAACGTCATATACTATTACGTACTAAAGTATAACGTTTTATACTATTACGTATTAAGGTATAACGTTATGTAGTATTACCTTATAACGTATAACGTTACATACTATTACGTAATAAAGTATAACGTTATGTAGTATTACATTATTACGTGTAACGTTATATACAATTACGTAATAACGTATCACGTTATATACTATTACGTACTAACGTATAACGTTATATACTATTACGTACTAACGTATAACATTATGTAGTATTACCTTATAACGTATAACGTCAAACACTATTACGTACTAACGTATAACGTTATATACTATTAAGTAATAAAGTATAACGTTATGTAGTATTACCTTATAACGTATAACGTCAAACACTATTACGTACTAACGTATAACGTTATATACTATTAAGTAATAAGGTATAACGTCATGTAATATTACCTTATAACGTGTAACGTCATATACTAATACGTACTAACGTATAACGTGATATACTGTTACGCTATAACGCAAAACGTTATGTAGTATTACCTTATATAGGTATAACGGTACACACTATTACGTAATAAAGTATAACGTTATGTAGTGCTACCTTATAACGTATAACGTCATATACTATTACGTACTAACGTGAAACGTTTTATACTATTACGTAATAAGGTATAACGTTATGTAGTATTACCTTACAACGTATAACGTTATATACTATTACGTGTTAACGTATAACGTTATATACAATTACGTAATAACGTACAACGTTATGTAGTATTACCTTATAACGTATAACGTTATATACTATTACGTAATAAAGTATAACGTCATGTAGTATTACCTTATAACATATAACGTCATATAGTAATGCGTACTAACGTGTAACGTTATGAAGTATTACCTTATAGCGTATAACGTCAAACACTATTACGTACTAACGTATAACGTTATATACTATTAAGTAATAAAGTATAACGTCATGTAGTATTACCTTATAACGTATAACGGTACACACTATTACGTAATAAAGTATAACGCTTTGTAGTATTACCTTATAACGTATAACGGTACACACTATTACGTAATAAAGTATTACGTTATGTAGTATTACCTTATAACGTATAACGTCAAACACTATTACGTACTAACGTATAACGTTATATGCTATTAAGTAATAAGGTATAACGTCATGTAATATTACCTTATAACGTATAACGTCATATACTAATACGTACTAACGTATAACGTGATATACTGTTACGCTATAACGCAAAACGTTATGTAGTATTACCTTATAACGTATAACGGTACACACTATTACGTAATAAAGTATAACGTTATGTAGTGTTACCTTATAACGTATAACGTCATATGCTATTACGTACTAACGTATAACGTTTTATACTATTACACACTAACGTATAACGTCATATACAATTACGTAATAACGTACAACGTTATGTAGTATTACCTTATAACGTATAACCTTATATACTATTACGTAATAACGTATCACGTTACATACTCTAACGTACTAACGTATAACATTATGTAGTATTACCTTATAACGTATAACGTTACATACTATTACGTAATAAAGTATAACGTTATGTAGTATTACATTATTACGTGTAACGTTATATACAATTACGTAATAACGTATCACGTTATATACTATTACGTACTAACGTATAACGTTTTATACTATTACGTAATAAGGAATAACGTTATGTAGTATTACCTTATAACGTATAACGTTATATACTATTACGTACTAACGTATAACGTTATATACAATTACGTAATAACGTACAACGTTATGTAGTATTACCTTATAACGTATAACCTTATATACTATTACGTAATAACGTATCACGTTACATACTCTAACGTACTAACGTATAACGTTATGTAGTATTACCTTATAACGTATAACGTTACATACTATTACGTAATAAAGTATAACGTCATGTAGTATGACCTTATAACGTATAGCGTCATATACTAATACGTACTAACGTATAACGATATGAAGTATTACCTTATAACGTATAACGTCAAACACTATTACGTACTAACGTATAACGTTATATACTATTAAGTAATAAAGTATAACGTTATGTAGTATTACCTTATAACGTATAACGTCATATACTATTACGTACTAACGTATAACGTTATATACTATTAAGTAATAAGGTATAACGTCATGTAGTATTACCTTATAACGTATAACGGTACACAGTATTACGTAATAAAGTATTACGTTATGTAGTATTACCTTATAACGTATAACGTCAAACACTATTACGTACTAACGTATAACGTTATATACTATTAAGTAATAAGGTATAACGTCATGTAATATTACCTTATAACGTATAACGTCATATACTAATACGTACTAACGTATAACGTGATATACTGTTACGCTATAACGCAAAACGTTATGTAGTATTACCTTATAACGTATAACGGTACACACTATTACGTAATAAAGTATAACGTTATGTAGTGTTACCTTATAACGTATAACGTCATATACTATTACGTACTAACGTATAACGTTTTATACTATTACGTAATAAGGTATAACGTTATGTAGTATTACCTTATAACGTATAACCTTATATACTATTACGTAATAACGTATCACGTTACATACTCTAACGTACTAACGTATAACGTTATGTAGTATTACCTAATAACGTATAACGTTACATACTATTACGTAATAAAGTATAACGTCATGTAGTATTACCTTATAACGTATAACGTCATATACTAATACGTACTAACGTATAACGTTATGAAGTATTACCTTATAACGTATAACGTCATATACTAATACGTACTAACGTATAACGTTATGAAGTATTACCTTATAACGTATAACGTCAAACACTATTACGTAGTAACGTATAACGTTATATGCTATTAAGTAATAAAGTATAACGTTATGCAGTATTACCTTATAACGTATAACGGTACACACTATTACGTAATAAAGTATAACGTTATGTAGTGTTACCTTATAACGTATAACGTCATATACTATTACGTACTAAAGTATAACGTTTTATACTATTACGTATTAAGGTATAACGTTATGTAGTATTACCTTATAACGTATAACGTTACATACTATTACGTAATAAAGTATAACGTTATGTAGTATTACATTATTACGTGTAACGTTATATACAATTACGTAATAACGTATCACGTTATATACTATTACGTACTAACGTATAACGTTATATACTATTACGTACTAACGTATAACATTATGTAGTATTACCTTATAACGTATAACGTCAAACACTATTACGTACTAACGTATAACGTTATATACTATTAAGTAATAAAGTATAACGTTATGTAGTATTACCTTATAACGTATAACGTCAAACACTATTACGTACTAACGTATAACGTTATATACTTTTAAGTAATAAGGTATAACGTTATGCAGTATTACCTTATAACGTATAACGGTACACACTATTACGTAATAAAGTATAACGTTATGTAGTGTTACCTTATAACGTATAACGTCATATACTATTACGTACTAAAGTATAACGTTTTATACTATTACGTATTAAGGTATAACGTTATGTAGTATTACCTTATAACGTATAACGTTATATACTATTACGTACTAACGTATAACGTCATATACAATTACGTAATAACGTACAACGTTATGTAGTATTACCTTATAACGTATAACCTTATATACTATTACGTAATAACGTATCACGTTACATACTCTAACGTACTAATGTATAACGTTATGTAGTATTACCTTATAACGTATAACGTTACATACTATTACGTAATAAAGTATAACGTTATGTAGTATTACATTATTACGTGTAACGTTATATACAATTACGTAATAACGTATCACGTTATATAGTATTACGTACTAACGTATAACGTTATATACTATTACGTACTAACGTATAACGTTATGTAGTATTACCTTATAACGTATAACGTCAAACACTATTACGTACTAACGTATAACGTTATATACTATTAAGTAATGAAGTATAACGTTATGTAGTATTACCTTATAACGTATAACGTCAAACACTATTACGTACTAACGTATAACGTTATATACTATTAAGTAATAAGGTATAACGTCATGTAATATTACCTTATAACGTGTAACGTCATATACTAATACGTACTATGGTATAACGTGATATACTGTTACGCTATAACGCAAAACGTTATGTAGAATTACCTTATAACGTATAACGGTACACACTAGTGCGTAATAAAGTATAACGTTATGTAGTGTTACCTTATAACGTATAAAGTCATATACTATTTCGTACTAACGTATAACGTTTTATACTATTACGTAATAAGGTATAACGTTATGTAGTATTACCTTACAGCGTATAACGTTATATACTATTACGTACTAACGTATAACGTCATATACAATTACGTAATAACGTACAACGTTATGTAGTATTACCTTATAACCTATAACCTTATATACTATTACGTAATAACGTATCACGTTACATACTCTAACGTACTAACGTATAACGTTATGTAGTATTACCTTATAACGTATAACGTTACATACTATTACGTAATAAAGTATAACGTTATGTAGTATTACATTATTACGTGTAACGTTATATACAATTACGTAATAACGTATCACGTTATATACTATTACGTACTAACGTATAACGTTTTATACTATTACGTAATAAGGTATAACGTTATGTAGTATTACCTTATAACGTATAACGTTATATACTATTACGTACTAACGTATAACGTGATATACAATTACGTAATATCGTACAACGTTATGTAGTATTACCTTATAACGTATAACCTTATATACTATTACGTAATAACGTATCACGTTACATACTCTAACGTACTAACGTATAACGTTATGTAGTATTACCTTATAACGTATAACGTTACATACTATTACGTAATAAAGTATAACGTTATGTAGTATTACATTATTACGTGTAACGTTATATACAATTACGTAATAACGTATCACGTTATATACTATTACGTACTAACGTATAACGTTTTATACTATTACGTACTAACGTATAACGTTATATACAATTACGTAATAACGTACAACGTTATGTAGTATTACCTTATAACGTATAACCTTATATATTATTACGAAATAACGTATCACGTTACATACTCTAACGTACTAACGTATAACGTTATGTAGTATTACCTTATAACGTATAACGTCAAACACTATTACGTACTAACGTATAACGTTATATACTATTAAGTAATAAAGTATAACGTTATGTAGTATTACCTTACAGCGTATAACGTTATATACTATTACGTACTAACGTATAACGTCATATACAATTACGTAATAAAGTATAACGTCATGTAGTATTACCTTATAACGTATAACGTCATATAGTAATGCGTACTAACGTGTAACGTTATGAAGTATTACCTTATAACGTATAACGTTATATACTATTACGTAATAAAGTATAACGTCATGTAGTGTTACCTTATAACGTATAACGTCATATACTATTACGTGTTAACGTATAACGTTATATACAATTACGTAATAACGTACAACGTTATGTAGTATTACCTTATAACGTATAACGTTATATACTATTACGTAATAAAGTATAACGTCATGTAGTGTTACCTTATAACGTATAACGTCATATACTATTACGTACTAACGTATAACGTTTTATACTATTACGTAATAAGGTATAACATTATGTAGTATTACCTTACCACGTATAACGTTATATACTATTACGTGTTAACGTATAACGTTATATACAATTACGTAATAACGTACAACGTTATGTAGTATTACCTTATAACGTATAACGTTATATACTATTACGTAATAAAGTATAACGTCATGTAGTATTACCTTATAACGTATAACGTCATATAGTAATGCGTACTAACGTGTAACGTTATGAAGTATTACCTTATAACGTATAACGTCAAAAACTATTACGTACTAACGTATAACGTTATATACTATTAAGTAACAAGGTATAACGTCATGTAGTATTACCTTATAACGTATAACGTTACACACTATTACGTAATAAAGTATAACGCTATGTAGTATTACCTTATAACGTATAACGGTACACACTATTACGTAATAAAGTATTACGTTATGTAGTATTACCGTATAACGTATAACGTCAAACACTATTACGTACTAACGTATAACGTTATATACTATTAAGTAATAAGGTATAACGTCATGTAATATTACCTTATAACGTATAACTTCATATACTAATACGTACTAACGTATAACGTGATATACTGTTACGCTATAACGCAAAACGTTATGTAGTATTACCTTATAACGTATAACGGTACACACTATTACGTAATAAAGTATAACGTTATGTAGTGTTACCTTATAACGTATAACGTCATATACTATTACGTACTAACGTATAACGTTATATACAATTACGTAATAACGTACAACGTTATGTAGTATTACCTTATAACGTATAACCTTATATACTATTACGTAATAACGTATCACGTTACATACTCTAACGTACTAACGTATAACGTTATGTAGTATTACCTTATAACGTATAACGTTACATAATATTACGTAATGTTGTATAACGTTATGTAGTAATACCTTATAACGTATAACGTTACATACTATTACGTAATGTTGTATAACGTTATGTAGTATTACATTATTACGTGTAACGTTATATACAATTACGTAATAACGTATCACGTTATATACTATTACGTACTAACGTATAACGTTTTATACTATTCCGTAATAAGGTATAACGTTATGTAGTATTACCTTATAACGTATAACGTTATATACTATTACGTACTAACGTATAACGTTATATACAATTACGTAATAACGTACAACGTTATGTAGTATTACCTTATAACGTATAACCTTATATACTATTACGTAATAACGTATCACGTTACATACTCTAACGTACTAACGTATAACGTTATGTAGTATTACCTTATAACGTATAACGTTATATACTATTACGTAATAAAGTATAACGTTATGTAGTATTACATTATTACGTGTAACGTTATATACAATTACGTAATAACGTATCACGTTATATACTATTACGTACTAACGTATAACGTTTTATACTATTCCGTAATAAGGTATAACGTTATGTAGTATTACCTTATAACGTATAACGTTATATACTATTACGTACTAACGTATAACGTTATATACAATTACGTAATAACGTACAACGTTATGTAGTATTACCTTATAACGTATAACCTTATATACTATTACGTAATAACGTATCACGTTACATACTCTAACGTACTAACGTATAACGTTATGTAGTATTACCTTATAACGTATAACGTTACATACTATTACGTAATGTTGTATAACGTTATGTAGTATTACATTATTACGTGTAACGTTATATACAATTACGTAATAACGTATCACGTTATATACTATTACGTACTAACGTATAACGTTTTATACTATTCCGTAATAAGGTATAACGTTATGTAGTATTACCTTATAACGTATAACGTTATATACTATTACGTACTAACGTATAACGTTATATACAATTACGTAATAACGTACAACGTTATGTAGTATTACCTTATAACGTATAACCTTATATACTATTACGTAATAACGTATCACGTTACATACTCTAACGTACTAACGTATAACGTTATGTAGTATTACCTTATAACGTATAACGTTACATACTATTACGTAATAAAGTATAACGTCATGTAGTATTACCTTATAACGTATAACGTCATAAACTAATACGTACTAACGTATAACGTTATATACTACTACGTACTAACGTATAACGTTTTACACTATTACGTACTAACGTATAACGTTATATACAATTACGTAATAACGTACAACGTTATGTAGTATTACCTTATAACGTATAACCTTATATATTATTACGAAATAACGTATCACGTTACATACTCTAACGTACTAACGTATAACGTTATGTAGTATTACCTTATAACGTATAACGTCAAACACTATTACGTACTAACGTATAACGTTATATACTATTAAGTAATAAAGTATAACGTTATGTAGTATTACCTTACAGCGTATAACGTTATATACTATTACGTACTAACGTATAACGTCATATACAATTACGTAATAAAGTATAACGTCATGTAGTATTACCTTATAACGTATAACGTCATATAGTAATGCGTACTAACGTGTAACGTTATGAAGTATTACCTTATAACGTATAACGTTATATACTATTACGTAATAAAGTATAACGTCATGTAGTGTTACCTTATAACGTATAACGTCATATACTATTACGTGTTAACGTATAACGTTATATACAATTACGTAATAACGTACAACGTTATGTAGTATTACCTTATAACGTATAACGTTATATACTATTACGTAATAAAGTATAACATTATGTAGTATTACCTTACAACGTATAACGTTATATACTATTACGTGTTAACGTATAACGTTATATACAATTACGTAATAACGTACAACGTTATGTAGTATTACCTTATAACGTATAACGTTATATACTATTACGTAATAAAGTATAACGTCATGTAGTATTACCTTATAACGTATAACGTCATATAGTAATGCGTACTAACGTGTAACGTTATGAAGTATTACCTTATAACGTATAACGTCAAAAACTATTACGTACTAACGTATAACGTTATATACTATTAAGTAACAAGGTATAACGTCATGTAGTATTACCTTATAACGTATAACGGTGCACACTATTACGTAATAAAGTATAACGCTATGTAGTATTACCTTATAACGTATAACGGTACACACTATTACGTAATAAAGTATTACGTCATGTAGTATTACCTTATAACGTATAACGGTACACACTATTACGTAATAAAGTATAACGCTATGTAGTATTACCTTATAACGTATAACGGTACACAATATTACGTAATAAAGTATAACGTTATGTAGTGTTACCTTATAACGTATAACGTCATATACTATTACGTACTAAAGTATAACGTTTTATACTATTACGTATTAAGGTATAACGTTATGTAGTATTACCTTATAACGTATAACGTTATATACTATTACGTACTAACGTATAACGTCATATACAATTACGTAATAACGTACAACGTTATGTAGTATTACCTTATAACGTATAACCTTATATAGTATTACGTAATAACGTATCACGTTACATACTCTAACGTACTAACGTATAACGTTATGTAGTATTACCTTATAACGTATAACGTTACATACTATTACGTAATAAAGTATGACGTCATGTAGTATTACCTTATAAAGTATAACGTCATATACTAATACGTACTAACGTATAACGTTATGAAGTATTACCTTATAACGTATAACGTCAAACACTATTACGTACTAACGTATAACGTTATATGCTATTAAGTAATAAAGTATAACGTTATGCAGTATTACCTTATAACGTATAACGGTACACACTATTACGTAATAAAGTATAACGTTATGTAGTGTTACCTTATAACGTAAAACGTCATATACTATTACGTACTAAAGTATAACGTTTTATACTATTACGTATTAAGGTATAACGTTATGTAGTATTACCTTATAACGTATAACGTTATATACTATTACGTACTAACGTATAACGTCATATACAATTACGTAATAACGTACAACGTTATGTAGTATTACCTTATAACGTATAACCTTATATACTATTACGTAATAACGTATCACGTTACATACTCTAACGTACTAATGTATAACGTTATGTAGTATTACCTTATAACGTATAACGTTACATACTATTACGTAATAAAGTATAACGTTATGTAGTATTACATTATTACGTGTAACGTTATATACAATTACGTAATAACGTATCACGTTATATAGTATTACGTACTAACGTATAACGTTATATACTATTACGTACTAACGTATAACGTTATGTAGTATTACCTTATAACGTATAACGTCAAACAATATTACGTACTAACGTATAACGTTATATACTATTAAGTAATGAAGTATAACGTTATGTAGTATTACCTTATAACGTATAACGTCAAACACTATTACGTACTAACGTATAACGTTATATACAATTACGTAATAACGTACAACGTTATGTAGTATTACCTTATAACGTATAACCTTATATATTATTACGAAATAACGTATCACGTTACATACTCTAACGTACTAACGTATAACGTTATGTAGTATTACCTTATAACGTATAACGTCAAACACTATTACGTACTAACGTATAACGTTATATACTATTAAGTAATAAAGTATAACGTTATGTAGTATTACCTTATAACGTATAACGTCATATAGTAATGCGTACTAACGTGTAACGTTATGAAGTATTACCTTATAACGTATAACGTCATATACTATTACGTACTAACGTATAACGTTTTATACTATTACGTAATAAGGTATAACATTATGTAGTATTACCTTACAACGTATAACGTTATATACTATTACGTGTTAACGTATAACGTTATATACAATTACGTAATAACGTACAACGTTATGTAGTATTACCTTATAACGTATAACGTTATATACTATTACGTAATAAAGTATAACGTCATGTAGTATTACCTTATAACGTATAACGTCATATAGTAATGCGTACTAACGTGTAACGTTATGAAGTATTACCTTATAACGTATAACGTCAAAAACTATTACGTACTAACGTATAACGTTATATACTATTAAGTAACAAGGTATAACGTCATGTAGTATTACCTTATAACGTATAACGGTACACACTATTACGTAATAAAGTATAACGCTATGTAGTATTACCTTATAACGTATAACGGTACACACTATTACGTAATAAAGTATTACGTTATGTAGTATTACCTTATAACGTATAACGTCAAACACTATTACGTACTAACGTATAACGTTATATACTATTAAGTAATAAGGTATAACGTCATGTAATATTACCTTATAACGTATAACTTCATATACTAATACGTACTAACGTATAACGTGATATACTGTTACGCTATAACGCAAAACGTTATGTAGTATTACCTTATAACGTATAACGGTACACACTATTACGTAATAAAGTATAACGTTATGTAGTGTTACCTTATAACGTATAACGTCATATACTATTACGTACTAACGTATAACGTTATATACAATTACGTAATAACGTACAACGTTATGTAGTATTACCTTATAACGTATAACCTTATATACTATTACGTAATAACGTATCACGTTACATACTCTAACGTACTAACGTATAACGTTATGTAGTATTACCTTATAACGTATAACGTTACATAATATTACGTAATGTTGTATAACGTTATGTAGTATTACCTTATAACGTGTAACGTTACATACTATTACGTAATGTTGTATAACGTTATGTAGTATTACATTATTACGTGTAACGTTATATACAATTACGTAATAACGTATCACGTTATATACTATTACGTACTAACGTATAACGTTTTATACTATTCCGTAATAAGGTATAACGTTATGTAGTATTACCTTATAACGTATAACGTTATATACTATTACGTACTAACGTATAACGTTATATACAATTACGTAATAACGTACAACGTTATGTAGTATTACCTTATAACGTATAACCTTATATACTATTACGTAATAACGTATCACGTTACATACTCTAACGTACTAACGTATAACGTATAACGTTATGTAGTATTACCTTGTAACGTATAACGTTACATACTATTACGTAATGTTGTATAACGTTATGTAGTATTACATTATTACGTGTAACGTCATATACTAATACGTAATAACGTATCACGTTACATACTCTAACGTACTAACGTATAACGTTATGTAGTATTACCTTATAACGTATAACGTTACATACTGTTACGTTATAAAGTATAACGTTATGTAGTATTACATTATTACGTGTAACGTTATATACAATTACGTAATAACGTATCACGTTATATACTATTACGTACTAACGTATAACGTTTTATACTATTACGTAATAAGGTATAACGTTATGTAGTATTACCTTATAACGTATAACGTTATATACTATTACGTACTAACGTATAACGTTATATACAATTACGTAATAACGTACAACGTTATGTAGTATTACCTTATAACGTATAACCTTATATACTATTACGTAATAACGTATCACGTTACATACTCTAACGTACTAACGTATAACGTTATGTAGTATTACCTTGTAACGTATAACGTTACATACTATTACGTAATGTTGTATAACGTTATGTAGTATTACATTATTACGTGTAACGTTATATACAATTACGCAATAACGTATCACGTTATATACTATTACGTACTAACGTATAATGTTTTATACTATTACGTAATAGGGTATAACGTTATGTGGTATTACCGTATAACGTATAACGTTATATACTATTACGTACTAACATATAACGTTATATACAATTACGTAATAACGTACAACGTTATGTAGTATTACCTTATAACGAATAACGTCACGTACTATTACGTAATAAAGTATAACGTTTGGTAGTATTACCTTATAACGTATAACGTTACATACTATTACGTAATAAAGTATAACGTTATGTAGTATTACCTTATAACGTATAACGTAACATACTCTTACTTAATAAAGTATAACGTTATGAAGTATTACCTTATAACGTATAACGTCAAACACTAATACGTACTAACGTATAACGTTATATACTATTAAGTAATAAGGTATAACGTCATGTAGTATTACCTTATAAATTATAACGGTACACACTATTACGTAATAAAGTATAACGTTATGTAGTATTACCTTATAACGTATAACGGTACACACTATTACGTAATAAAGTATAACGTTATGTAGTATTACTCTATAACGTATAACGTCATATACTATTACGTACTAACGTATAACGTTACATACTATTACGTAAAAAAGTATAACGTTATGTAGTATTACCTTATAACGTATAACGTTATATACTATTACGTAATAACGTATCACGTTACATACTCTAACGTACGAACGTATAACGTTATGTAGTATTACCTTATAACGTATAACGTTACGTACTGTTACGTAATAAAGTATTACGTGATGTAGTATTACCTTATAACGTGTAACGTTATATAGCATTACGTAATAACGTATCACGTTATATACTATTGCGTACTAACGTATAACGTTTTATACTATTACGTAATAAGGTATAACGTTATGTAGTATTACCTTATAACGTGTAACGTTATATACTATTACGTACTAACGTATAACGTTATATACAATTACGTAATAACGTACAACGTTATGTAGTATTACCTTATAACGTATAACGTTATATACTATTACGTAATAACGTATCACGTTACATACTCTAACGTACTAACGTATAACGTTATGTAGTATTACCTTATAACGTATAACGTTACATACTATTACGTAATAAAGTATAACGTTATGTAGTATTACCTTATAACGTATAACGTTACATACTCTTACTTAATAAAGTATAACGTTATGAAGTATTACCTTATAACGTATAACATCAAACACTAATACGTACTAACGTATAACGTTATATACTATTAAGTAATAAGGTATAACGTCATGTAGTATTACCTTATAAAGTATAACGGTACACACTATTACGTAATAAAGTATAACGTTATGTAGTATTACCTTATAACGTATAACGGTACACACTATTCCGTAATAAAGTATAACGTTATGTAGTATTACTCTATAACGTATAACGTCATATACTATTACGTACTAACGTATAACGTTACGTACTATTACGTAATAAAGTATAACGTTATGTAGTATTACCTTATAACGTATAACGTCAAACACTATTACGTACTAACGTATAACGTTATATACTATTAAGTAATAAAGTATAACGTTATGTAGTATTACCTTATAACGTATAACGTCAAACACTATTACGTACTAACGTATAACGTTATATACTGTTAAGTAATAAGGTATAACGTCATGTAATATTACCTTACAACGTATAACGTTATATACTATTACGTACTAACGTATAACGTTATATACAATTACGTAATAACGTACAACGTTATGTAGTATTACCTTATAACGTATAACGTTATATACTATTACGTACTAACGTATAACGTTATATACAATTACGTAATAACGTACAACGTTATGTAGTATTACATTATTACGTGTAACGTTATATACAATTACGTAATAACGTATCACGTTATATACTATTACGTACTAACGTATAACGTTTTATACTATCACGTAATAAGGTATAACGTTATGTAGTATTACCTTATAACGTATAACGTTATATACTATTACGTACTAACGTATAACGTTATATACAATTACGTAATAACGTACAACGTGATGTAGTATTACCTTATAACGTATAACCTTATATACTATTACGTAATAACGTATCACGTTACATACTCTAACGTACTAACGTATAACGTTATGTAGTATTACCTTGTAACGTATAACGTTACATACTATTACGTAATGTTGTATAACGTTATGTAGTATTACATTATTACGTGTAACGTTATATACAATTACGTAATAACGTATCACGTTATATACTATTACGTACTAACGTATAATGTTTTATACTATTACGTAATAGGGTATACCGTTATGTGGTATTACCTTATAACGTATAACGTTATATACTATTACGTACTAACATATAACGTTATATACAACTACGTAATAACGTACAACGTTATGTAGTATTACCTTATAACGAATAACGTCACGTACTATTACGTAATAAAGTATAACGTTATGTAGTATTACCTTATAACGTATAACGTTACATACTATTACGTAATAAAGTATAACGTTATGTAGTATTACCTTATAACGTATAACGTAACATACTCTTACTTAATAAAGTATAACGTTATGAAGTATTACCTTATAACGTATAACGTCAAACACTAATACGTACTAACGTATAACGTTATATACTATTAAGTAATAAGGTATAACGTCATGTAGTATTACCTTATAAATTATAACGGTACACACTATTACGTAATAAAGTATAACGTTATGTAGTATTACCTTATAACGTATAACGTCAAACACTATTACGTAATAAAGTATAACGTTATGTAGTGTTACCTTATAACGTATAACGTCATATACTATTACGTACTAACGTATAACGTTTTATACTATTACGTAATAAGGTATAACGTTATGTAGTATTACCTTATAACGTATAACGTTATATGCTATTACGTACTAACGTATAACCTTATATACTATTACGTAATAACGTATCACGTTGCATACTCTAACGTACTAACGTATAACGTTATGTAGTATTACCTTATAACGTATAACGTCAAACACTATTACGTACTAACGTATAACGTTATATACTATTAAGTAATAAAGTATAACGTTATGTAGTATTACCTTATAACGTATAACGTCAAACACTATTACGTACTAACGTATAACGTTATATACTATTAAGTAATAAGGTATAACGTCATGTAATATTACCTTATAACGTGTAACGTCATATACTATTACGTACTAACGTATAACGTTACGTACTATTACGTAATAAAGTATAACGTTATGTAGTATTACCTTATAACGTATAACGTCAAACACTATTACGTACTAACGTATAACGTTATATACTATTAAGTAATAAAGTATAACGTTATGTAGTATTACCTTATAACGTATAACGTCAAACACTATTACGTACTAACGTATAACGTTATATACTGTTAAGTAATAAGGTATAACGTCATGTAATATTACCTTACAACGTATAACGTTATATACTATTACGTACTAACGTATAACGTTATATACAATTACGTAATAACGTACAACGTTATGTAGTATTACCTTATAACGTATAACGTTATATACTATTACGTACTAACGTATAACGTTATATACAATTACGTAATAACGTACAACGTTATGTAGTATTACATTATTACGTGTAACGTTATATACAATTACGTAATAACGTATCACGTTATATACTATTACGTACTAACGTATAACGTTTTATACTATCACGTAATAAGGTATAACGTTATGTAGTATTACCTTATAACGTATAACGTTATATACTATTACGTACTAACGTATAACGTTATATACAATTACGTAATAACGTACAACGTGATGTAGTATTACCTTATAACGTATAACCTTATATACTATTACGTAATAACGTATCACGTTACATACTCTAACGTACTAACGTATAACGTTATGTAGTATTACCTTGTAACGTATAACGTTACATACTATTACGTAATGTTGTATAACGTTATGTAGTATTACATTATTACGTGTAACGTTATATACAATTACGTAATAACGTATCACGTTATATACTATTACGTACTAACGTATAATGTTTTATACTATTACGTAATAGGGTATACCGTTATGTGGTATTACCTTATAACGTATAACGTTATATACTATTACGTACTAACATATAACGTTATATACAATTACGTAATAACGTACAACGTTATGTAGTATTACCTTATAACGAATAACGTCACGTACTATTACGTAATAAAGTATAACGTTATGTAGTATTACCTTATAACGTATAACGTTACATACTATTACGTAATAAAGTATAACGTTATGTAGTATTACCTTATAACGTATAACGTAACATACTCTTACTTAATAAAGTATAACGTTATGAAGTATTACCTTATAACGTATAACGTCAAACACTAATACGTACTAACGTATAACGTTATATACTATTAAGTAATAAGGTATAACGTCATGTAGTATTACCTTATAAATTATAACGGTACACACTATTACGTAATAAAGTATAACGTTATGTAGTATTACCTTATAACGTATAACGTCAAACACTATTACGTAATAAAGTATAACGTTATGTAGTGTTACCTTATAACGTATAACGTCATATACTATTACGTACTAACGTATAACGTTTTATACTATTACGTAATAAGGTATAACGTTATGTAGTATTACCTTATAACGTATAACGTTATATGCTATTACGTACTAACGTATAACCTTATATACTATTACGTAATAACGTATCACGTTGCATACTCTAACGTACTAACGTATAACGTTATGTAGTATTACCTTATAACGTATAACGTCAAACACTATTACGTACTAACGTATAACGTTATATACTATTAAGTAATAAAGTATAACGTTATGTAGTATTACCTTATAACGTATAACGTCAAACACTATTACGTACTAACGTATAACGTTATATACTATTAAGTAATAAGGTATAACGTCATGTAATATTACCTTATAACGTGTAACGTCATATACTAATACGTACTAACGTATAACGTGATATACTGTTACGCTATAACGCAAAACGTTATGTAGTATTACCTTATAACGTATAACGGTACACACTATTACGTAATAAAGTATAACGTTATGTAGTGTTACCTTATAACGTATAACGTCATATACTATTACGTACTAACGTATAACGTTTTATACTATTACGTAATAAGGTATAACGTTATGTAGTATTACCTTACAACGTATAACGTTATATACTATTACGTGTTAACGTATAACGTTATATACAATTACGTAATAACGTACAACGTTATGTAGTATTACCTTATAACGTATAACGTTATATACTATTACGTAATAAAGTATAACGTCATGTAGTATTACCTTATAACGTATAACGTCATATAGTAATGCGTACTAACGTGTAACGTTATGAAGTATTACCTTATAACGTATAACGTCAAACACTATTACGTACTAACGTATAACGTTATATACTATTAAGTAACAAGGTATAACGTCATGTAGTATTACCTTATAAAGTATAACGGTACACACTATTACGTAATAAAGTATAACGCTATGTAGTATTACCTTATAACGTATAACGGTACACACTATTACGTAATAAAGTATAACGTTATGTAGTGTTACCTTATAACGTATAACGTCATATACTATTACGTACTAACGTATAACGTTTTATACTATTACGTAATAAGGTATAACGTTATGTAGTATTACCTTATAACGTATAACGTTATATACTATTACGTACTAACGTATAACGTTATATACAATTACGTAATAACGTACAACGTTATGTAGTATTACCTTATAACGTATAACGTTACATACTATTACGTAATAAAGTATAACGTTATGTAGTATTACATTATTACGTGTAACGTTATATACAATTACGTAATAACGTATCACGTTATATACTATTACGTACTAACGTATAACGTTTTATACTATTACGTAATAAGGTATAACGTTATGTAGTATTACCTTATAACGTATAACGTTATATACTATTACGTACTAACGTATAACGTTATATACAATTACGTAATAACGTACAACGTTATGTAGTATTACCTTATAACGTATAACCTTATATACTATTACGTAATAACGTATCACGTTACATACTCTAACGTACTAACGTATAACGTTATGTAGTATTACCTTATAACGCATAACGTTACATACTATTACGTAATAAAGTATAACGTCATGTAGTATTACCTTATAACGTATAACGTCATATACTAATACGTACTAACGTATAACGTTATGAAGTATTACCTTATAACGTATAACGTCAAACACTATTTCGTACTAACGTATAAGGTTATATGCTATTAAGTAATAAAGTATAACGTTATGCAATATTACCTTATAACGTATAACGTTATATACTATTACGTACTAACGTATAACGTTATATACAATTACGTAATAACGTCCAACGTTATGTAGTATTACCTTATAACGAATAACGTTACGTACTATTACGTAATAAAGTATAACGTTATGTAGTATTACCTTATAACGTATAACGGTACACACTATTACGTAATAAAGTATAACTTTATGTAGTATTACTCTATAACGTATAACGTCATATACTATTACGTACTAACGTATAACGTTACATACTATTACGTAATAAAGTATAACGATATGTAGTATTACCTTATAACGTATAACGTCAAACACTATTACGTAATAAAGTATAACGTTATGTAGTGTTACCTTATAACGTATAACGTCATATACTATTACGTACTAACGTATAACGTTTTATACTATTACGTAATAAGGTATAACGTTATGTAGTATTACCTTACAACGTATAACGTTATATACTATTACGTGTTAACGTATAACGTTATATACAATTACGTAATAACGTACAACGTTATGTAGTATTACCTTATAACGTATAACGTTATATACTATTACGTAATAAAGTATAACGTCATGTAGTATTACCTTATAACGTATAACGTCATATAGTAATGCGTACTAACGTGTAACGTTATGAAGTATTACCTTATAACGTATAACGTCAAACACTATTACGTACTAACGTATAACGTTATATACTATTAAGTAATAAAGTATAACGTTATGCAGTATTACCTTATAACGTATAACGTTATATACTATTACGTAATAACGTATAACGTTATATACAGTTACGTAATAACGTACAACGTTATGTAGTATTACCTTATAACGAATAACGTTACGTACTATTACGTAATAAAGTATAACGTTATGTAGTATTACCTTATAACGTATAACGTCAAACACTATTACGTACTAACGTATAACGTTATATACTATTAAGTAATAAAGTATAACGTTATGTAGTATTACCTTATAACGTGTAACGTTATATACAATTACGTAATAACGTATCACGTTATATACTATTACGTACTAACGTATAACGTTTTATACTATTACGTAATAAGGTATAACGTTATGTAGTGTTACCTTATAACGTATAACGTTATATACTATTACGTACTAACGTATAACGTTATATACAATTACGTAATAACGTACAACGTTATGTAGTATTAGCCTATAACGTATAACGTTATATACTATTACGTACTAACGTATAACGTTATATACAATTACGTAATAACGTACAACGTTATGTAGTATTAGCCTATAACGTATAACGTTATATACTATTACGTAATAACGTATCAAGTTACAAACTCTAACGTACCAACGTATAACGTTATGTAGTATTACCTTATAACGTATAACGTTATATACTATTACGTACTAACGTATAACGTTATATACTATTACGTACTAACGTATAACGTTATATACAATTACGTAATAACGTACAACGTTATGTAGTATTAGCCTATAACGTATAACGTTATATACTATTACGTACTAACGTATAACGTTATATACTATTACGTAATAACGTATCACGTTACATATTCTAAAGTACTAACGTATAACGTTATGTAGTATTACCTTATAACGTATAACATTACATACTATTACGTAATAAAGTATAACGTTATGTAGTATTACCTTATAACGTATAACGTTATATACTATTACGTAATAAAGTATAACGATATGTAGTATTACCTTACAACGTATAACGTTATATACTATTACGTGTTAACGTATAACGTTACATACAATTACGTAATAACGAACAACGTCATGTAGTATTACCGTATAAAGTATAACGGTACACACTATTACGTAATAAAGTATAACGTTATGTAGTATTACCTTATAACGTATAACGGTACACACTATTACGTAATAAAGTATAACGTTTTGTAGTATTACTCTATAACGTATAACGTCATATACTATTACGTACTAACGTATAACGTTACATACTATTACGTAATAAAGTATAACGTTATGTAGTATTACCTTATAACGTATAACGTCAAACACTATTACGTAATAAAGTATAACGTTATGTAGTGTTACCTTATAACGTATAACGTCATATACTATTACGTACTAACGTATAACGTTTTATACTATTACGTAATAAGGTATAGCGTTATGTAGTATTACCTTATAACGTATAACGTTATATGCTATTACGTACTAACGTATAACGTTATATACAATTACGTAATAACGTACAACGTTATGTAGTATTACCTTATAACGTATAACCTTATATACTATTACGTAATAACGTATCACGTTACATACTCTAACGTACTAACGTAAAACGTTATGTAGTATTACCTTAAAACGTATAACGTCAAACACTATTACGTACTAACGTATAACGTTATATACTATTAAGTAATAAAGTATAACGTTATGTAGTATTACCTTATAACGTGTAACGTTATATACTATTACGTGTTAACGTATAACGTTATATACAATTACGTAATAAAGTACAACGTTATGTAGTATTACCTTATAACGTATAACGTTATATACTATTACGTAATAAAGTATAACGATATGTAGTATTACCTTACAACGTATAACGTTATATACTATTACGTGTTAACGTATAACGTTACATACAATTACGTAATAACGAACAACGTTATGTAGTATTACCTTATAACGTATAACGTTATATACTATTACGTAATAAAGTATAACGTCATGTAGTATTACCTTATAACGTATAACGTCATATAGTAATGCGTACTAACGTGTAACGTTATGAAGTATTACCTTATAACGTATAACGTCAAACACTATTACGTACTAACGTATAACGATATATACTATTAAGTAACAAGGTATAACGTCATGTAGTATTACCTTATAACGTATAACGTCATATAGTAATACGTACTAACGTATAACGTCATATACAATTACGTAATAACGTACAACGTTATGTAGTATTACCTTATAACGTATAACCTTATATACTATTACGTAATAACGTATCACGTTACATACTCTAACGTACTAACGTATAACGTTATGTAGTATTACCTTATAACGTATAACGTTACATACTATTACGTAATAAAGTATAACGTTATGTAGTATTACATTATTACGTGTAACGTTATATACAATTACGTAATAACGTATCACGTTATATACTATTACGTACTAACGTATAACGTTTTATACTATTACGTAATAAGGTATAACGTTATGTAGTATTACCTTATAACGTATAACGTTATATACTATTACATACTAACGTATAACGTTATATACAATTACGTAATAAAGTATAACGTCATGTAGTATTACCTTATAACGTATAACGTCATATAGTAATACGTACTAACGTATAACGTTATGAAGTATTACCTTATAACGTATAACGTCAAACACTATTACGTACTAACGTATAACGTTATATACTATTACGTAATAACGTATCACGTTACATATTCTAACGTACTAACGTATAACGTTATGTAGTATTACCTTATAACGTATAACGTTACATACTATTACGTAATAAAGTATAACGTTATGTAGTATTACCTTATAACGTATAACGTTACATACTCTTACTTAATAAAGTATAACGTTATGAAGTATTACCTTATAACGTATAACGTCAAACACTAATACGTACTAACGTATAACGTTATATGCTATTACGTACTAACGTATAACGTTATATACAATTACGTAATAACGTACAACGTTATGTAGTATTACCTTATAACGTATAACCTTATATACTATTACGTAATAACGTATCACGTTACATACTCTTACGTACTAACGTAAAACGTTATGTAGTATTACCTTAAAACGTATAACGTCAAACACTATTACGTACTAACGTATAACGTTATATACTATTAAGTAATATGGTATAACGTCATGTAATATTACCTTACAACGTATAACGTTATATACTATTACGTACTAACGCATAACGTTATATACAATTACGTAATAACGTACAACGTTATGTAGTATTACCTTATAACGTATAACGTTATATACTATTACGTGTTAACGTATAACGTTATATACAATTACGTAATAACGTACAACGTTATGTAGTATTACCTTATAACGTATAACCTTATACACTATTACGTAATAAAGTATAACGATATGTAGTATTACCTTACAACGTATAACGTTATATACTATTACGTGTTAACGTATAACGTTACATACTCTTACTTAATAAAGTATAACGTTATGAAGTATTACCTTATAACGTATAACGTCAAACACTAATACGTACTAACGTATAACGTTATATACTATTAAGTAATAAGGTATAACGTCATGTAGTATTACCGTATAAAGTATAACGGTACACACTATTACGTAATAAAGTATAACGTTATGTAGTATTACCTTATAACGTATAACGGTACACACTATTACGTAATAAAGTATAACGTTTTGTAGTATTACTCTATAACGTATAACGTCATATACTATTACGTACTAACGTATAACGTTACATACTATTACGTAATAAAGTATAACGTTATGTAGTATTACCTTATAACGTATAACGTCAAACACTATTACGTAATAAAGTATAACGTTATGTAGTGTTACCTTATAACGTATAACGTTATATACTATTACGTACTAACGTATAACGTTTTATACTATTACGTAATAAGGTATAACGTTATGTAGTATTACCTTATAAAGTATAACGTTATATACTATTACGTAATAACGTATCACGTTACATACTCTAACGTACTAACGTATAACGTTATGTAGTATTACCTTATAACGTATAACGTTACATACTATTACGTAATAAAGTATAACGTTATGTAGTATTACATTATTACGTGTAACGTTATATACAATTACGTAATAACGTATCACGTTATATACTATTACGTACTAACGTATAACGTTTTATACTATTACGTAATAAGGTATAACGTTATGTAGTATTACCTTATAACGTATAACGTTATATACTATTACATACTAACGTATAACGTTATATACAATTACGTAATAAAGTATAACGTCATGTAGTATTACCTTATAACGTATAACGTCATATAGTAATACGTACTAACGTATAACGTTATGAAGTATTACCTTATAACGTATAACGTCAAACACTATTACGTACTAACGTATAACGTTATATACTATTAAGTAACAAGGGATAACGTCATGTAGTATTACCTTATAACGTATAACGGTACACACTATTACGTAGTAAAGTATAACGCTATGTAGTATTACCTTATAACGTATAACGTCATATACTATTACGTACTAACGTATAACGTTTTATACTATTACGTAATAAGGTATAACGTTATGTAGTATTACCTTATAACGTATAACGTTATACACTATTACGTACTAACGTATAACGTCATATACAATTTCGTAATAACGTACAACGTTATGTAGTATTACCTTATAACGTATAACCTTATATACTATTACGTAATAACGTATCACGTTACATACTCTAACGTACTAACGTATAACGTTATGTCGTATTACCTTGTAACGTATAACGTTACATACTATTACGTAATGTTGTATAACGTTATGTAGTATTACATTGTTACGTGTAACGTTATATACAATTACGTAATAACGTATCACGTTATATACTATTACGTACTAACGTATAACGTTTTATACTATTAAGTAATATGGTATAACGTCATGTAATATTACCTTACAACGTATAACGTTATATACTATTACGTACTAACGCATAACGTTATATACAATTACGTAATAACGTACAACGTTATGTAGTATTACCTTATAACGTATAACGTTATATACTATTACGTGTTAACGTATAACGTTATATACAATTACGTAATAAAGTACAACGTTATGTAGTATTACCTTATAACGTATAACGTTATATACTATTACGTAATAAATTCTAACGATATGTAGTATTACCTTACAACGTATAACGTTATATACTATTACGTGTTAACGTATAACGTTACATACAATTACGTAATAACGAACAACGTTATGTAGTATTACCTTATAACGTATAACGTTATATACTATTACGTAATAAAGTATAACGTCATGAAGTATTACCTTATAACGTATAACGTCATATAGTAATGCGTACTAACGTGTAACGTTATGAAGTATTACCTTATAACGTATAACGTCAAACACTATTACGTACTAACGTATAACGATATATACTATTAAGTAACAAGGTATAACGTCATGTAGTATTACCTTATAACGTATAACGGTACACACTATTACGTAATAAAGTATAACGCTATGTAGTATTACCTTATAACGTATAACGGTACACCCTATTACGTAATAAACTATTACGTTATGTAGTATTACCTTATAACGTATAACGTCAAACACTATTACGTACTAACGTATAACGTTATATACTATTAAGTAATAAGGTATAACGTCATGTAATATTACCTTATAACGTATAACGTCATATACTAATACGTACTAACGTATAACGTGATATACTGTTACGCTATAACGCAAAACGTTATGTAGTATTACCTTATAACGTATAACGTTATATACTATTACATACTAACGTATAACGTTATATACAATTACGTAATAAAGTATAACGTCATGTAGTATTACCTTATAACGTATAACGTCATATAGTAATACGTACTAACGTATAACGTTATGAAGTATTACCTTATAACGTATAACGTCAAACACTATTACGTACTAACGTATAACGTTATATACTATTACGTAATAACGTATCACGTTACATATTCTAACGTACTAACGTATAACGTTATGTAGTATTACCTTATAACGTATAACGTTACATACTATTACGTAATAAAGTATAACGTTATGTAGTATTACCTTATAACGTATAACGTTACATACTCTTACTTAATAAAGTATAACGTTATGAAGTATTACCTTATAACGTATAACGTCAAACACTAATACGTACTAACGTATAACGTTATATACTATTAAGTAATAAGGTATAACGTCATGTAGTATTACCGTATAAAGTATAACGGTACACACTATTACGTAATAAAGTATAACGTTATGTAGTATTACCTTATAACGTATAACGTTATATACTATTACGTACTAACGTATAACGTCATATACAATTACGTAATAACGTACAACGTTATGTAGTATTACCTTATAACGTATAACCTTATATACTATTACGTAATAACGTATCACGTTACATACTCTAACGTACTAACGTATAACGTTATGTAGTATTACCTTATAACGTATAACGTTACATACTATTACGTAATAAAGTATAACGTTATGTAGTATTACATTATTACGTGTAACGTTATATACTATTACGTAATAAAGTATAACGATATGTAGTATTACCTTACAACGTATAACGTTATATACTATTACGTGTTAACGTATAACGTTACATACAATTACGTAATAAAGTATAACGTCATGTAGTATTACCTTATAACGTATAACGTTATATACTATTACGTAATAACGTATCACGTTACATACTCTAACGTACTAACGTATAACGTTATGTAGTATTACCTTATAACGTATAACGTTACATACTATTACGTAATAAAGTATAACGTTATGTAGTATTACATTATTACGTGTAACGTTATATACAATTACGTAATAACGTATCACGTTATATACTATTACGTACTAACGTATAACGTTTTATACTATTACGTAATAAGGTATAACGTTATGTAGTATTACCTTATAACGTATAACGTTATATACTATTACATACTAACGTATAACGTTATATACAATTACGTAATAAAGTATAACGTCATGTAGTATTACCTTATAACGTATAACGTCATATAGTAATACGTACTAACGTATAACGTTATGAAGTATTACCTTATAACGTATAACGTCAAACACTATTACGTACTAACGTATAACGTTATATACTATTACGTAATAACGTATCACGTTACATATTCTAACGTACTAACGTATAACGTTATGTAGTATTACCTTATAACGTATAACGTTACATACTCTTACTTAATAAAGTATAACGTTATGAAGTATTACCTTATAACGTATAACGTCAAACACTAATACGTACTAACGTATAACGTTATATACTATTAAGTAATAAGGTATAACGTCATGTAGTATTACCGTATAAAGTATAACGGTACACACTATTACGTAATAAAGTATAACGTTATGTAGTATTACCTTATAACGTATAACGGTACACACTATTACGTAATAAAGTATAACGTTTTGTAGTATTACTCTATAACGTATAACGTCATATACTATTACGTACTAACGTATAACGTTACATACTATTACGTAATAAAGTATAACGTTATGTAGTATTACCTTATAACGTATAACGTCAAACACTATTACGTAATAAAGTATAACGTTATGTAGTGTTACCTTATAACGTATAACGTCATATACTATTACGTACTAACGTATAACGTTTTATACTATTACGTAATAAGGTATAACGTTATGTAGTATTACCTTATAACGTATAACGTTATATGCTATTACGTACTAACGTATAACGTTATATACAATTACGTAATAACGTACAACGTTATGTAGTATTACCTTATAACGTATAACCTTATATACTATTACGTAATAACGTATCACGTTACATACTCTTACGTACTAACGCAAAACGTTATGTAGTATTACCTTAAAACGTATAACGTCAAACACTATTACGTACTAACGTATAACGTTATATACTATTAAGTAATATGGTATAACGTCATGTAATATTACCTTACAACGTATAACATTATATACTATTACGTACTAACGCATAACGTTATATACAATTACGTAATAACGTACAACGTTATGTAGTATTACCTTATAACGTATAACGTTATATACTATTACGTGTTAACGTATAACGTTATATACAATTACGTAATAACGTACAACGTTATGTAGTATTACCTTATAACGTATAACGTTATATACTATTACGTAATAAAGTATAACGATATGTAGTATTACCTTACAACGTATAACGTTATATACTATTACGTGTTAACGTATAACGTTACATACTCTTACTTAATAAAGTATAACGTTATGAAGTATTACCTTATAACGTATAACGTCAAACACTAATACGTACTAACGTATAACGTTATATACTATTAAGTAATAAGGTATAACGTCATGTAGTATTACCGTATAAAGTATAACGGTACACACTATTACGTAATAAAGTATAACGTTATGTAGTATTACCTTATAACGTATAACGGTACACACTATTACGTAATAAAGTATAACGTTTTGTAGTATTACTCTATAACGTATAACGTCATATACTATTACGTACTAACGTATAACGTTACATACTATTACGTAATAAAGTATAACGTTATGTAGTATTACCTTATAACGTATAACGTCAAACACTATTACGTAATAAAGTATAACGTTATGTAGTGTTACCTTATAACGTATAACGCCATATACTATTACGTACTAACGTATAACGTTTTATACTATTACGTAATAAGGTATAACGTTATGTAGTATTACCTTATAACGTATAACGTTATATGCTATTACGTACTAACGTATAACGTTATATACAATTACGTAATAACGTACAACGTTATGTAGTATTACCTTATAACGTATAACCTTATATACTATTACGTAATAACGTATCACGTTACATACTCTTACGTACTAACGTAAAACGTTATGTAGTATTACCTTAAAACGTATAACGTCAAACACTATTACGTACTAACGTATAACGTTTTATACTATTACGTAATAAGGTATAACGTTATGTAGTATTACCTTATAACGTATAACGTCAAACACTATTACGTACTAACGTATAACGTTATATACTATTAAGTAATAAGGTATAACGTCATGTAATATTACCTTATAACGTATAACGTCATATACTAATACGGACTAACGTATAACGTGATATACTGTTACGCTATAACGCAAAACGTTATGTAGTATTACCTTATAACGTATAACGGTACACACTATTACGTAATAAAGTATAACGTTATGTAGTGTTACCTTATAACGTATAACGTCATATACTATTACGTACTAACGTATAACGTTTTATACTATTACGTAATAAGGTATAACGTTATGTAGTATTACCTTATAACGTATAACGTTATATACTATTACGTACTAACGTATAACGTCATATACAATTACGTAATAACGTACAACGTTATGTAGTATTACCTTATAACGTATAACCTTATATACTATTACGTAATAACGTATCACGTTACATACTCTAACGTACTAACGTATAACGTTATGTAGTATTACCTTATAACGTATAACGTTACATACTATTACGTAATAAAGTATAACGTTATGTAGTATTACATTATTACGTGTAACGTTATATACTATTACGTAATAAAGTATAACGATATGTAGTATTACCTTACAACGTATAACGTTATATACTATTACGTGTTAACGTATAACGTTACATACAATTACGTAATAAAGTATAACGTCATGTAGTATTACCTTATAACGTATAACGTTATATACTATTACGTAATAACGTATCACGTTACATACTCTAACGTACTAACGTATAACGTTATGTAGTATTACCTTATAACGTATAACGTTACATACTATTACGTAATAAAGTATAACGTTATGTAGTATTACATTATTACGTGTAACGTTATATACAATTACGTAATAACGTATCACGTTATATACTATTACGTACTAACGTATAACGTTTTATACTATTACGTAATAAGGTATAACGTTATGTAGTATTACCTTATAACGTATAACGTTATATACTATTACATACTAACGTATAACGTTATATACAATTACGTAATAAAGTATAACGTCATGTAGTATTACCTTATAACGTATAACGTCATATAGTAATACGTACTAACGTATAACGTTATGAAGTATTACCTTATAACGTATAACGTCAAACACTATTACGTACTAACGTATAACGTTATATACTATTACGTAATAACGTATCACGTTACATATTCTAACGTACTAACGTATAACGTTATATACTATTACGTACTAACGCATAACGTTATATACAATTACGTAATAACGTACAACGTTATGTAGTATTACCTTATAACGTATAACGTTATATACTATTACGTGTTAACGTATAACGTTATATACAATTACGTAATAAAGTACAACGTTATGTAGTATTACCTTATAACGTATAACGTTATATACTATTACGTAATAAATTCTAACGATATGTAGTATTACCTTACAACGTATAACGTTATATACTATTACGTGTTAACGTATAACGTTACATACAATTACGTAATAACGAACAACGTTATGTAGTATTACCTTATAACGTATAACGTTATATACTATTACGTAATAAAGTATAACGTCATGAAGTATTACCTTATAACGTATAACGTCATATAGTAATGCGTACTAACGTGTAACGTTATGAAGTATTACCTTATAACGTATAACGTCAAACACTATTACGTACTAACGTATAACGATATATACTATTAAGTAACAAGGTATAACGTCATGTAGTATTACCTTATAACGTATAACGGTACACACTATTACGTAATAAAGTATAACGCTATGTAGTATTACCTTATAACGTATAACGGTACACCCTATTACGTAATAAACTATTACGTTATGTAGTATTACCTTATAACGTATAACGTCAAACACTATTACGTACTAACGTATAACGTTATATACTATTAAGTAATAAGGTATAACGTCATGTAATATTACCTTATAACGTATAACGTCATATACTAATACGTACTAACGTATAACGTGATATACTGTTACGCTATAACGCAAAACGTTATGTAGTATTACCTTATAACGTATAACGTTATATACTATTACATACTAACGTATAACGTTATATACAATTACGTAATAAAGTATAACGTCATGTAGTATTACCTTATAACGTATAACGTCATATAGTAATACGTACTAACGTATAACGTTATGAAGTATTACCTTATAACGTATAACGTCAAACACTATTACGTACTAACGTATAACGTTATATACTATTACGTAATAACGTATCACGTTACATATTCTAACGTACTAACGTATAACGTTATGTAGTATTACCTTATAACGTATAACGTTACATACTATTACGTAATAAAGTATAACGTCATGTAGTATTACCGTATAAAGTATAACGGTACACACTATTACGTAATAAAGTATAACGTTATGTAGTATTACCTTATAACGTATAACGTTATATACTATTACGTACTAACGTATAACGTCATATACAATTACGTAATAACGTACAACGTTATGTAGTATTACCTTATAACGTATAACCTTATATACTATTACGTAATAACGTATCACGTTACATACTCTTACGTACTAACGTAAAACGTTATGTAGTATTACCTTAAAACGTATAACGTCAAACACTATTACGTACTAACGTATAACGTTTTATACTATTACGTAATAAGGTATAACGTTATGTAGTATTACCTTATAACGTATAACGTCAAACACTATTACGTACTAACGTATAACGTTATATACTATTAAGTAATAAGGTATAACGTCATGTAATATTACCTTATAACGTATAACGTCATATACTAATACGTACTAACGTATAACGTGATATACTGTTACGCTATAACGCAAAACGTTATGTAGTATTACCTTATAACGTATAACGGTACACACTATTACGTAATAAAGTATAACGTTATGTAGTGTTACCTTATAACGTATAACGTCATATACTATTACGTACTAACGTATAACGTTTTATACTATTACGTAATAAGGTATAACGTTATGTAGTATTACCTTATAACGTATAACGTTATATACTATTACGTACTAACGTATAACGTCATATACAATTACGTAATAACGTACAACGTTATGTAGTATTACCTTATAACGTATAACCTTATATACTATTACGTAATAACGTATCACGTTACATACTCTAACGTACTAACGTATAACGTTATGTAGTATTACCTTATAACGTATAACGTTACATACTATTACGTAATAAAGTATAACGTTATGTAGTATTACCTTACAACGTATAACGTTATATACTATTACGTAATAAAGTATAACGTTATGTAGTGTTACCTTATAACGTATAACGTCATATACTATTACGTACTAACGTATAACGTTTTATACTATTACGTAATAAGGTATAACGTTATGTAGTATTACCTTATAACGTATAACGTTATATGCTATTACGTACTAACGTATAACGTTATATACAATTACGTAATAACGTACAACGTTATGTAGTATTACCTTATAACGTATAACCTTATATACTATTACGTAATAACGTATCACGTTACATACTCTTACGTACTAACGTAAAACGTTATGTAGTATTACCTTAAAACGTATAACGTCAAACACTATTACGTACTAACGTATAACGTTATATACTATTAAGTAATATGGTATAACGTCATGTAATATTACCTTACAACGTATAACATTATATACTATTACGTACTAACGCATAACGTTATATACAATTACGTAATAACGTACAACGTTATGTAGTATTACCTTATAACGTATAACGTTATATACTATTACGTGTTAACGTATAACGTTATATACAATTACGTAATAACGTACAACGTTATGTAGTATTACCTTATAACGTATAACGTTATATACTATTACGTAATAAAGTATAACGATATGTAGTATTACCTTACAACGTATAACGTTATATACTATTACGTGTTAACGTATAACGTTACATACTCTTACTTAATAAAGTATAACGTTATGAAGTATTACCTTATAACGTATAACGTCAAACACTAATACGTACTAACGTATAACGTTATATACTATTAAGTAATAAGGTATAACGTCATGTAGTATTACCGTATAAAGTATAACGGTACACACTATTACGTAATAAAGTATAACGTTATGTAGTATTACCTTATAACGTATAACGGTACACACTATTACGTAATAAAGTATAACGTTTTGTAGTATTACTCTATAACGTATAACGTCATATACTATTACGTACTAACGTATAACGTTACATACTATTACGTAATAAAGTATAACGTTATGTAGTATTACCTTATAACGTATAACGTCAAACACTATTACGTAATAAAGTATAACGTTATGTAGTGTTACCTTATAACGTATAACGTCATATACTATTACGTACTAACGTATAACGTTTTATACTATTACGTAATAAGGTATAACGTTATGTAGTATTACCTTATAACGTATAACGTTATATGCTATTACGTACTAACGTATAACGTTATATACAATTACGTAATAACGTACAACGTTATGTAGTATTACCTTATAACGTATAACCTTATATACTATTACGTAATAACGTATCACGTTACATACTCTTACGTACTAACGTAAAACGTTATGTAGTATTACCTTAAAACGTATAACGTCAAACACTATTACGTACTAACGTATAACGTTTTATACTATTACGTAATAAGGTATAACGTTATGTAGTATTACGTTATAACGTATAACGTCAAACACTATTACGTACTAACGTATAACGTTATATACTATTAAGTAATAAGGTATAACGTCATGTAATATTACCTTATAACGTATAACGTCATATACTAATACGTACTAACGTATAACGTGATATACTGTTACGCTATAACGCAAAACGTTATGTAGTATTACCTTATAACGTATAACGGTACACACTATTACGTAATAAAGTATAACGTTATGTAGTGTTACCTTATAACGTATAACGTCATATACTATTACGTACTAACGTATAACGTTTTATACTATTACGTAATAAGGTATAACGTTATGTAGTATTACCTTATAACGTATAACGTTATATACTATTACGTACTAACGTATAACGTCATATACAATTACGTAATAACGTACAACGTTATGTAGTATTACCTTATAACGTATAACCTTATATACTATTACGTAATAACGTATCACGTTACATACTCTAACGTACTAACGTATAACGTTATGTAGTATTACCTTATAACGTATAACGTTACATACTATTACGTAATAAAGTATAACGTTATGTAGTATTACATTATTACGTGTAACGTTATATACTATTACGTAATAAAGTATAACGATATGTAGTATTACCTTACAACGTATAACGTTATATACTATTACGTGTTAACGTATAACGTTACATACAATTACGTAATAAAGTATAACGTCATGTAGTATTACCTTATAACGTATAACGTTATATACTATTACGTAATAACGTATCACGTTACATACTCTAACGTACTAACGTATAACGTTATGTAGTATTACCTTATAACGTATAACGTTACATACTATTACGTAATAAAGTATAACGTTATGTAGTATTACATTATTACGTGTAACGTTATATACAATTACGTAATAACGTATCACGTTATATACTATTACGTACTAACGTATAACGTTTTATACTATTACGTAATAAGGTATAACGTTATGTAGTATTACCTTATAACGTATAACGTTATATACTATTACATACTAACGTATAACGTTATATACAATTACGTAATAAAGTATAACGTCATGTAGTATTACCTTATAACGTATAACGTCATATAGTAATACGTACTAACGTATAACGTTATGAAGTATTACCTTATAACGTATAACGTCAAACACTATTACGTACTAACGTATAACGTTATATACTATTACGTAATAACGTATCACGTTACATATTCTAACGTACTAACGTATAACGTTATATACTATTACGTACTAACGCATAACGTTATATACAATTACGTAATAACGTACAACGTTATGTAGTATTACCTTATAACGTATAACGTTATATACTATTACGTGTTAACGTATAACGTTATATACAATTACGTAATAAAGTACAACGTTATGTAGTATTACCTTATAACGTATAACGTTATATACTATTACGTAATAAATTCTAACGATATGTAGTATTACCTTACAACGTATAACGTTATATACTATTACGTGTTAACGTATAACGTTACATACAATTACGTAATAACGAACAACGTTATGTAGTATTACCTTATAACGTATAACGTTATATACTATTACGTAATAAAGTATAACGTCATGAAGTATTACCTTATAACGTATAACGTCATATAGTAATGCGTACTAACGTGTAACGTTATGAAGTATTACCTTATAACGTATAACGTCAAACACTATTACGTACTAACGTATAACGATATATACTATTAAGTAACAAGGTATAACGTCATGTAGTATTACCTTATAACGTATAACGGTACACACTATTACGTAATAAAGTATAACGCTATGTAGTATTACCTTATAACGTATAACGGTACACCCTATTACGTAATAAACTATTACGTTATGTAGTATTACCTTATAACGTATAACGTCAAACACTATTACGTACTAACGTATAACGTTATATACTATTAAGTAATAAGGTATAACGTCATGTAATATTACCTTATAACGTATAACGTCATATACTAATACGTACTAACGTATAACGTGATATACTGTTACGCTATAACGCAAAACGTTATGTAGTATTACCTTATAACGTATAACGTTATATACTATTACATACTAACGTATAACGTTATATACAATTACGTAATAAAGTATAACGTCATGTAGTATTACCTTATAACGTATAACGTCATATAGTAATACGTACTAACGTATAACGTTATGAAGTATTACCTTATAACGTATAACGTCAAACACTATTACGTACTAACGTATAACGTTATATACTATTACGTAATAACGTATCACGTTACATATTCTAACGTACTAACGTATAACGTTATGTAGTATTACCTTATAACGTATAACGTTACATACTATTACGTAATAAAGTATAACGTTATGTAGTATTACCTTATAACGTATAACGTTACATACTCTTACTTAATAAAGTATAACGTTATGAAGTATTACCTTATAACGTATAACGTAAAACACTAATACGTACTAACGTATAACGTTATATACTATTAAGTAATAAGGTATAACGTCATGTAGTATTACCGTATAAAGTATAACGGTACACACTATTACGTAATAAAGTATAACGTTATGTAGTATTACCTTATAACGTATAACGTTATATACTATTACGTACTAACGTATAACTTCATATACAATTACGTAATAACGTACAACGTTATGTAGTATTACCTTATAACGTATAACCTTATATACTATTACGTAATAACGTATCACGTTACATACTCTAACGTACTAACGTATAACGTTATGTAGTATTACCTTATAACGTATAACGTTACATACTATTACGTAATAAAGTATAACGTTATGTAGTATTACATTATTACGTGTAACGTTATATACTATTACGTAATAAAGTATAACGATATGTAGTATTACCTTACAACGTATAACGTTATATACTATTACGTGTTAACGTATAACGTTACATACAATTACGTAATAAAGTATAACGTCATGTAGTATTACCTTATAACGTATAACGTTATATACTATTACGTAATAACGTATCACGTTACATACTCTAACGTACTAACGTATAACGTTATGTAGTATTACCTTATAACGTATAACGTTACATACTATTACGTAATAAAGTATAACGTTATGTAGTATTACATTATTACGTGTAACGTTATATACAATTACGTAATAACGTATCACGTTATATACTATTACGTACTAACGTATAACGTTTTATACTATTACGTAATAAGGTATAACGTTATGTAGTATAACCTTATAACGTATAACGTTATATACTATTACATACTAACGTATAACGTTATATACAATTACGTAATAAAGTATAACGTCATGTAGTATTACCTTATAACGTATAACGTCATATAGTAATACGTACTAACGTATAACGTTATGAAGTATTACCTTATAACGTATAACGTCAAACACTATTACGTACTAACGTATAACGTTATATACTATTACGTAATAACGTATCACGTTACATATTCTAACGTACTAACGTATAACGTTATGTAGTATTACCTTATAACGTATAACGTTACATACTATTACGTAATAAAGTATAACGTTATGTAGTATTACCTTATAACGTATAACGTTACATACTCTTACTTAATAAAGTATAACGTTATGAAGTATTACCTTATAACATATAACGTCAAACACTAATACGTACTAACGTATAACGTTATATACTATTAAGTAATAAGGTATAACGTCATGTAGTATTACCGTATAAAGTATAACGGTACACACTATTACGTAATAAAGTATAACGTTATGTAGTATTACCTTATAACGTATAACGGTACACACTATTACGTAATAAAGTATAACGTTTTGTAGTATTACTCTATAACGTATAACGTCATATACTATTACGTACTAACGTATAACGTTACATACTATTACGTAATAAAGTATAACGTTATGTAGTATTACCTTATAACGTATAACGTCAAACACTATTACGTAATAAAGTATAACGTTATGTAGTGTTACCTTATAACGTATAACGTCATATACTATTACGTACTAACGTATAACGTTTTATACTATTACGTAATAAGGTATAACGTTATGTAGTATTACCTTATAACGTATAACGTTATATGCTATTACGTACTAACGTATAACGTTATATACAATTACGTAATAACGTACAACGTTATGTAGTATTACCTTATAACGTATAACCTTATATACTATTACGTAATAACGTATCACGTTACATACTCTTACGTACTAACGTAAAACGTTATGTAGTATTACCTTAAAACGTATAACGTCAAACACTATTACGTACTAACGTATAACGTTATATACTATTAAGTAATATGGTATAACGTCATGTAATATTACCTTACAACGTATAACATTATATACTATTACGTACTAACGCATAACGTTATATACAATTACGTAATAACGTACAACGTTATGTAGTATTACCTTATAACGTATAACGTTATATACTATTACGTGTTAACGTATAACGTTATATACAATTACGTAATAACGTACAACGTTATGTAGTATTACCTTATAACGTATAACGTTATATACTATTACGTAATAAAGTATAACGATATGTAGTATTACCTTACAACGTATAACGTTATATACTATTACGTGTTAACGTATAACGTTACATACAATTACGTAATAACGAACAACGTTATGTAGTATTACCTTATAACGTATAACGTTATATACTATTACGTAATAAAGTATAACGTCATGTAGTATTACCTTATAACGTATAACGTCATATAGTAATGCGTACTAACGTGTAACGTTATGAAGTATTACCTTATAACGTATAACGTCAAACACTATTACGTACTAACGTATAACGATATATACTATTAAGTAACAAGGTATAACGTCATGTAGTATTACCTTATAACGTATAACGTCATATAGTAATACGTACTAACGTATAACGTCATATACAATTACGTAATAACGTACAACGTTATGTAGTATTACCTTATAACGTATAACCTTATATACTATTACGTAATAACGTATCACGTTACATACTCTAACGTACTAACGTATAACGTTATGTAGTATTACCTTATAACGTATAACGTTACATACTATTACGTAATAAAGTATAACGTTATGTAGTATTACATTATTACGTGTAACGTTATATACAATTACGTAATAACGTATCACGTTATATACTATTACGTACTAACGTATAACGTTTTATACTATTACGTAATAAGGTATAACGTTATGTAGTATTACCTTATAACGTATAACGTTATATACTATTACATACTAACGTATAACGTTATATACAATTACGTAATAAAGTATAACGTCATGTAGTATTACCTTATAACGTATAACGTCATATAGTAATACGTACTAACGTATAACGTTATGAAGTATTACCTTATAACGTATAACGTCAAACACTATTACGTACTAACGTATAACGTTATATACTATTACGTAATAACGTATCACGTTACATATTCTAACGTACTAACGTATAACGTTATGTAGTATTACCTTATAACGTATAACGTTACATACTATTACGTAATAAAGTATAACGTTATGTAGTATTACCTTATAACGTATAACGTTACATACTCTTACTTAATAAAGTATAACGTTATGAAGTATTACCTTATAACGTATAACGTCAAACACTAATACGTACTAACGTATAACGTTATATGCTATTACGTACTAACGTATAACGTTATATACAATTACGTAATAACGTACAACGTTATGTAGTATTACCTTATAACGTATAACCTTATATACTATTACGTAATAACGTATCACGTTACATACTCTTACGTACTAACGTAAAACGTTATGTAGTATTACCTTAAAAAGTATAACGTCAAACACTATTACGTACTAACGTATAACGTTATATACTATTAAGTAATATGGTATAACGTCATGTAATATTACCTTACAACGTATAACGTTATATACTATTACGTACTAACGCATAACGTTATATACAATTACGTAATAACGTACAACGTTATGTAGTATTACCTTATAACGTATAACGTTATATACTATTACGTGTTAACGTATAACGTTATATACAATTACGTAATAACGTACAACGTTATGTAGTATTACCTTATAACGTATAACGTTATACACTATTACGTAATAAAGTATAACGATATGTAGTATTACCTTACAACGTATAACGTTATATACTATTACGTGTTAACGTATAACGTTACATACTCTTACTTAATAAAGTATAACGTTATGAAGTATTACCTTATAACGTATAACGTCAAACACTAATACGTACTAACGTATAACGTTATATACTATTAAGTAATAAGGTATAACGTCATGAAGTATTACCGTATAAAGTATAACGGTACACACTATTACGTAATAAAGTATAACGTTATGTAGTATTACCTTATAACGTATAACGGTACACACTATTACGTAATAAAGTATAACGTTTTGTAGTATTACTCTATAACGTATAACGTCATATACTATTACGTACTAACGTATAACGTTACATACTATTACGTAATAAAGTATAACGTTATGTAGTATTACCTTATAACGTATAACGTCAAACACTATTACGTAATAAAGTATAACGTTATGTAGTGTTACCTTATAACGTATAACGTCATATACTATTACGTACTAACGTATAACGTTTTATACTATTACGTAATAAGGTATAACGTTATGTAGTATTACCTTATAACGTATAACGTTATATGCTATTACGTACTAACGTATAACGTTATATACAATTACGTAATAACGTACAACGTTATGTAGTATTACCTTATAACGTATAACCTTATATACTATTACGTAATAACGTATCACGTTACATACTCTTACGTACTAACGTAAAACGTTATGTAGTATTACCTTAAAACGTATAACGTCAAACACTATTACGTACTAACGTATAACGTTTTATACTATTACGTAATAAGGTATAACGTTATGTAGTATTACCTTATAACGTATAACGTCAAACACTATTACGTACTAACGTATAACGTTATATACTATTAAGTAATAAGGTATAACGTCATGTAATATTACCTTATAACGTATAACGTCATATACTAATACGTACTAACGTATAACGTGATATACTGTTACGCTATAACGCAAAACGTTATGTAGTATTACCTTATAACGTATAACGGTACACACTATTACGTAATAAAGTATAACGTTATGTAGTGTTACCTTATAACGTATAACGTCATATACTATTACGTACTAACGTATAACGTTTTATACTATTACGTAATAAGGTATAACGTTATGTAGTATTACCTTATAACGTATAACGTTATATACTATTACGTACTAACGTATAACGTCATATACAATTACGTAATAACGTACAACGTTATGTAGTATTACCTTATAACGTATAACCTTATATACTATTACGTAATAACGTATCACGTTACATACTCTAACGTACTAACGTATAACGTTATGTAGTATTACCTTATAACGTATAACGTTACATACTATTACGTAATAAAGTATAACGTTATGTAGTATTACATTATTACGTGTAACGTTATATACTATTACGTAATAAAGTATAACGATATGTAGTATTACCTTACAACGTATAACGTTATATACTATTACGTGTTAACGTATAACGTTACATACAATTACGTAATAAAGTATAACGTCATGTAGTATTACCTTATAACGTATAACGTTATATACTATTACGTAATAACGTATCACGTTACATACTCTAACGTACTAACGTATAACGTTATGTAGTATTACCTTATAACGTATAACGTTACATACTATTACGTAATAAAGTATAACGTTATGTAGTATTACATTATTACGTGTAACGTTATATACAATTACGTAATAACGTATCACGTTATATACTATTACGTACTAACGTATAACGTTTTATACTATTACGTAATAAGGTATAACGTTATGTAGTATTACCTTATAACGTATAACGTTATATACTATTACATACTAACGTATAACGTTATATACAATTACGTAATAAAGTATAACGTCATGTAGTATTACCTTATAACGTATAACGTCATATAGTAATACGTACTAACGTATAACGTTATGAAGTATTACCTTATAACGTATAACGTCAAACACTATTACGTACTAACGTATAACGTTATATACTATTACGTAATAACGTATCACGTTACATATTCTAACGTACTAACGTATAACGTTATGTAGTATTACCTTATAACGTATAACGTTACATACTATTACGTAATAAAGTATAACGTTATGTAGTATTACCTTATAACGTATAACGGTACACACTATTACGTAATAAAGTATAACGTTTTGTAGTATTACTCTATAACGTATAACGTCATATACTATTACGTACTAACGTATAACGTTACATACTATTACGTAATAAAGTATAACGTTATGTAGTATTACCTTATAACGTATAACGTCAAACACTATTACGTAATAAAGTATAACGTTATGTAGTGTTACCTTATAACGTATAACGTCATATACTATTACGTACTAACGTATAACGTTTTATACTATTACGTAATAAGGTATAACGTTATGTAGTATTACCTTATAACGTATAACGTTATATGCTATTACGTACTAACGTATAACGTTATATACAATTACGTAATAACGTACAACGTTATGTAGTATTACCTTATAACGTATAACCTTATATACTATTACGTAATAACGTATCACGTTACATACTCTTACGTACTAACGTAAAACGTTATGTAGTATTACCTTAAAACGTATAACGTCAAACACTATTACGTACTAACGTATAACGTTATATACTATTAAGTAATATGGTATAACGTCATGTAATATTACCTTACAACGTATAACATTATATACTATTACGTACTAACGCATAACGTTATATACAATTACGTAATAACGTACAACGTTATGTAGTATTACCTTATAACGTATAACGTTATATACTATTACGTGTTAACGTATAACGTTATATACAATTACGTAATAACGTACAACGTTATGTAGTATTACCTTATAACGTATAACGTTATATACTATTACGTAATAAAGTATAACGATATGTAGTATTACCTTACAACGTATAACGTTATATACTATTACGTGTTAACGTATAACGTTACATACTCTTACTTAATAAAGTATAACGTTATGAAGTATTACCTTATAACGTATAACGTCAAACACTAATACGTACTAACGTATAACGTTATATACTATTAAGTAATAAGGTATAACGTCATGTAGTATTACCGTATAAAGTATAACGGTACACACTATTACGTAATAAAGTATAACGTTATGTAGTATTACCTTATAACGTATAACGGTACACACTATTACGTAATAAAGTATAACGTTTTGTAGTATTACTCTATAACGTATAACGTCATATACTATTACGTACTAACGTATAACGTTACATACTATTACGTAATAAAGTATAACGTTATGTAGTATTACCTTATAACGTATAACGTCAAACACTATTACGTAATAAAGTATAACGTTATGTAGTGTTACCTTATAACGTATAACGTCATATACTATTACGTACTAACGTATAACGTTTTATACTATTACGTAATAAGGTATAACGTTATGTAGTATTACCTTATAACGTATAACGTTATATGCTATTACGTACTAACGTATAACGTTATATACAATTACGTAATAACGTACAACGTTATGTAGTATTACCTTATAACGTATAACCTTATATACTATTACGTAATAACGTATCACGTTACATACTCTTACGTACTAACGTAAAACGTTATGTAGTATTACCTTAAAACGTATAACGTCAAACACTATTACGTACTAACGTATAACGTTATATACTATTAAGTAATATGGTATAACGTCATGTAATATTACCTTACAACGTATAACGTTATATACTATTACGTACTAACGCATAACGTTATATACAATTACGTAATAACGTACAACGTTATGTAGTATTACCTTATAACGTATAACGTTATATACTATTACGTGTTAACGTATAACGTTATATACAATTACGTAATAACGTACAACGTTATGTAGTATTACCTTATAACGTATAACGTTATATACTATTACGTAATAAAGTATAACGATATGTAGTATTACCTTACAACGTATAACGTTATATACTATTACGTGTTAACGTATAACGTTACATACAATTACGTAATAACGAACAACGTTATGTAGTATTACGTTATAACGTATAACGTTATATACTATTACGTAATAAAGTATAACGTCATGTAGTATTACCTTATAACGTATAACGTCATATAGTAATGCGTACTAACGTGTAACGTTATGAAGTATTACCTTATAACGTATAACGTCAAACACTATTACGTACTAACGTATAACGATATATACTATTAAGTAACAAGGTATAACGTCATGTAGTATTACCTTATAACGTATAACGGTACACACTATTACGTAATAAAGTATAACGCTATGTAGTATTACCTTATAACGTATAACGGTACACACTATTACGTAATAAAGTATTACGTTATGTAGTATTACCTTATAACGTATAACGTCAAACACTATTACGTACTAACGTATAACGTTATATACTATTAAGTAATAAGGTATAACGTCATGTAATATTACCTTATAACGTATAACGTCATATACTAATACGTACTAACGTATAACGTGATATACTGTTACGCTATAACGCAAAACGTTATGTAGTATTACCTTATAACGTATAACGGTACACACTATTACGTAATAAAGTATAACGTTATGTAGTGTTACCTTATAACGTATAACGTTATATACTATTACGTACTAACGTATAACGTTTTATACTATTACGTAATAAGGTATAACGTTATGTAGTATTACCTTATAAAGTATAACGTTATATACTATTACGTAATAACGTATCACGTTACATACTCTAACGTACTAACGTATAACGTTATGTAGTATTACCTTATAACGTATAACGTTACATACTATTACGTAATAAAGTATAACGTTATGTAGTATTACATTATTACGTGTAACGTTATATACAATTACGTAATAACGTATCACGTTATATACTATTACGTACTAACGTATAACGTTTTATACTATTACGTAATAAGGTATAACGTTATGTAGTATTACCTTATAACGTATAACGTTATATACTATTACATACTAACGTATAACGTTATATACAATTACGTAATAAAGTATAACGTCATGTAGTATTACCTTATAACGTATAACGTCATATAGTAATACGTACTAACGTATAACGTTATGAAGTATTACCTTATAACGTATAACGTCAAACACTATTACGTACTAACGTATAACGTTATATACTATTAAGTAACAAGGTATAACGTCATGTAGTATTACCTTATAACGTATAACGGTACACACTATTACGTAGTAAAGTATAACGCTATGTAGTATTACCTTATAACGTATAACGTCATATACTATTACGTACTAACGTATAACGTTTTATACTATTACGTAATAAGGTATAACGTTATGTAGTATTACCTTATAACGTATAACGTTATACACTATTACGTACTAACGTATAACGTCATATACAATTTCGTAATAACGTACAACGTTATGTAGTATTACCTTATAACGTATAACCTTATATACTATTACGTAATAACGTATCACGTTACATACTCTAACGTACTAACGTATAACGTTATGTCGTATTACCTTGTAACGTATAACGTTACATACTATTACGTAATGTTGTATAACGTTATGTAGTATTACATTGTTACGTGTAACGTTATATACAATTACGTAATAACGTATCACGTTATATACTATTACGTACTAACGTATAACGTTTTATACTATTACGTAATAAGGTATAACGTTATGTGGTATTACCTTATAACGTATAACGTTATATACTATTACGTACTAACGTATAACGTTATATACAATTACGTAATAACGTACAACGTTTTGTAGTATTACCTTATAACGTATATCGTTACATACTATTACGTAATAAAGTATAACGTTATGTAGTATTACCTTATAACGTATAACGTTACATACTCTTACTTAATAAAGTATAACGTTATGAAGTATTACCTTATAACGTATAACGTCAAACACTAATACGTACTAACGTATAACGTTATATACTATTAAGTAATAAGGTATAACGTCATGTAGTATTACCTTATAAAGTATAACGGTACACACTATTACGTAATAAAGTATAACGTTATGTAGTATTACCTCATAACGTATAACGGTACACACTATTACGTAATAAAGTATAACGTTATGTAGTATTACTCTATAACGTATAACGTCATATACTATTACGTACTAACGTATAACGTTACATACTATTACGTAATAAAGTATAACGTTATGTAGTATTACCTTATAACGTATAACTTTATATACTATTACGTAATAACGTATCACGTTACATACTCTAACGTACTAACGTAAAACGTTATGTAGTATTACCTTATAACGTATAACGTCATATACTATTACGTACTAACGTATAACGTTACATACTATTACGTAATAAAGTATAACGTTATGTAGTGTTACCTTATAACGTATAACGTCATATACTATTACGTACTAACGTTTAACGTTTTATACTATTACGTAATAAGGTATAACGTTATGTAGTATTACCTTATAACGTATAACATTATATGCTATTACGTACTAACGTATAACGTTATATACAATTACGTAATAACGTACAACGTTATGTAGTATTACCTTATAACGTATAACTTTATATACTATTACGTAATAACGTATCACGTTACATACTCTTACGTACTAACGTAAAACGTTATGTAGTATTACCTTAAAACGTATAACGTCAAACACTATTACGTACTAACGTATAACGTTATATACTATTAAGTAATATGGTATAACGTCATGTAATATTACCTTACAACGTATAACGTTATATACTATTACGTACTAACGCATAACGTTATATACAATTACGTAATAACGTACAACGTTATGTAGTATTACCTTATAACGTATAACGTTATATACTATTACGTGTTAACGTATAACGTTATATACAATTACGTAATAACGTACAACGTTATGTAGTATTACCTTATAACGTATAACGTTATATACTATTACGTAATAAAGTATAACGATATGTAGTATTACCTTACAACGTATAACGTTATATACTATTACGTGTTAACGTATAACGTTACATACAATTACGTAATAACGAACAACGTTATGTAGTATTACGTTATAACGTATAACGTTATATACTATTACGTAATAAAGTATAACGTCATGTAGTATTACCTTATAACGTATAACGTCATATAGTAATGCGTACTAACGTGTAACGTTATGAAGTATTACCTTATAACGTATAACGTCAAACACTATTACGTACTAACGTATAACGATATATACTATTAAGTAACAAGGTATAACGTCATGTAGTATTACCTTATAACGTATAACGGTACACACTATTACGTAATAAAGTATAACGCTATGTAGTATTACCTTATAACGTATAACGGTACACACTATTACGTAATAAAGTATTACGTTATGTAGTATTACCTTATAACGTATAACGTCAAACACTATTACGTACTAACGTATAACGTTATATACTATTACGTAATAAGGTATAACGTTATGTAGTATTACCTTATAAAGTATAACGTTATATACTATTACGTAATAACGTATCACGTTACATACTCTAACGTACTAACGTATAACGTTATGTAGTATTACCTTATAACGTATAACGTTACATACTATTACGTAATAAAGTATAACGTTATGTAGTATTACATTATTACGTGTAACGTTATATACAATTACGTAATAACGTATCACGTTATATACTATTACGTACTAACGTATAACGTTTTATACTATTACGTAATAAGGTATAACGTTATGTAGTATTACCTTATAACGTATAACGTTATATACTATTACATACTAACGTATAACGTTATATACAATTACGTAATAAAGTATAACGTCATGTAGTATTACCTTATAACGTATAACGTCATATAGTAATACGTACTAACGTATAACGTTATGAAGTATTACCTTATAACGTATAACGTCAAACACTATTACGTACTAACGTATAACGTTATATACTATTAAGTAACAAGGTATAACGTCATGTAGTATTACCTTATAACGTATAACGGTACACACTATTACGTAGTAAAGTATAACGCTATGTAGTATTACCTTATAACGTATAACGTCATATACTATTACGTACTAACGTATAACGTTTTATACTATTACGTAATAAGGTATAACGTTATGTAGTATTACCTTATAACGTATAACGTTATACACTATTACGTACTAACGTATAACGTCATATACAATTTCGTAATAACGTACAACGTTATGTAGTATTACCTTATAACGTATAACCTTATATACTATTACGTAATAACGTATCACGTTACATACTCTAACGTACTAACGTATAACGTTATGTCGTATTACCTTGTAACGTATAACGTTACATACTATTACGTAATGTTGTATAACGTTATGTAGTATTACATTGTTACGTGTAACGTTATATACAATTACGTAATAACGTATCACGTTATATACTATTACGTACTAACGTATAACGTTTTATACTATTACGTAATAAGGTATAACGTTATGTGGTATTACCTTATAACGTATAACGTTATATACTATTACGTACTAACGTATAACGTTATATACAATTACGTAATAACGTACAACGTTTTGTAGTATTACCTTATAACGTATATCGTTACATACTATTACGTAATAAAGTATAACGTTATGTAGTATTACCTTATAACGTATAACGTTACATACTCTTACTTAATAAAGTATAACGTTATGAAGTATTACCTTATAACGTATAACGTCAAACACTAATACGTACTAACGTATAACGTTATATACTATTAAGTAATAAGGTATAACGTCATGTAGTATTACCTTATAAAGTATAACGGTACACACTATTACGTAATAAAGTATAACGTTATGTAGTATTACCTCATAACGTATAACGGTACACACTATTACGTAATAAAGTATAACGTTATGTAGTATTACTCTATAACGTATAACGTCATATACTATTACGTACTAACGTATAACGTTACATACTATTACGTAATAAAGTATAACGTTATGTAGTATTACCTTATAACGTATAACTTTATATACTATTACGTAATAACGTATCACGTTACATACTCTAACGTACTAACGTAAAACGTTATGTAGTATTACCTTATAACGTATAACGTCATATACTATTACGTACTAACGTATAACGTTACATACTATTACGTAATAAAGTATAACGTTATGTAGTGTTACCTTATAACGTATAACGTCATATACTATTACGTACTAACGTTTAACGTTTTATACTATTACGTAATAAGGTATAACGTTATGTAGTATTACCTTATAACGTATAACGTTATATGCTATTACGTACTAACGTATAACGTTATATACAATTACGTAATAACGTACAACGTTATGTAGTATTACCTTATAACGTATAACTTTATATACTATTACGTAATAACGTATCACGTTACATACTCTAACGTACTAACGTAAAACGTTATGTAGAATTACCTTATAACGTATAACGTAAAACACTATTACGTACTAACGTATAACGTTATATACTATTAAGTAATATGGTATAACGTCATGTAATATTACCTTACAACGTATAACGTTATATACTATTACGTACTAACGCATAACGTTATATACAATTACGTAATAACGTACAACGTTATGTAGTATTACCTTATAACGTATAACGTTATATACTATTACGTGTTAACGTATAACGTTATATACAATTACGTAATAAAGTACAACGTTATGTAGTATTACCTTATAACGTATAACGTTATATACTATTACGTAATAAATTATAACGATATGTAGTATTACCTTACAACGTATAACGTTATATACTATTACGTGTTAACGTATAACGTTACATACAATTACGTAATAACGAACAACGTTATGTAGTATTACCTTATAACGTATAACGTTATATACTATTACGTAATAAAGTATAACGTCATGAAGTATTACCTTATAACGTATAACGTCATATAGTAATGCGTACTAACGTGTAACGTTATGAAGTATTACCTTATAACGTATAACGTCAAACACTATTACGTACTAACGTATAACGATATATACTATTAAGTAACAAGGTATAACGTCATGTAGTATTACCTTATAACGTATAACGGTACACACTATTACGTAATAAAGTATAACGCTATGTAGTATTACCTTATAACGTATAACGGTACACCCTATTACGTAATAAACTATTACGTTATGTAGTATTACCTTATAACGTATAACGTCAAACACTATTACGTACTAACGTATAACGTTATATACTATTAAGTAATAAGGTATAACGTCATGTAATATTACCTTATAACGTATAACGTCATATACTAATACGTACTAACGTATAACGTGATATACTGTTACGCTATAACGCAAAACGTTATGTAGTATTACCTTATAACGTATAACGTTATATACTATTACATACTAACGTATAACGTTATATACAATTACGTAATAAAGTATAACGTCATGTAGTATTACCTTATAACGTATAACGTCATATAGTAATACGTACTAACGTATAACGTTATGAAGTATTACCTTATAACGTATAACGTCAAACACTATTACGTACTAACGTATAACGATATATACTATTACGTAATAACGTATCACGTTACATATTCTAACGTACTAACGTATAACGTTATGTAGTATTACCTTATAACGTATAACGTTACATACTATTACGTAATAAAGTATAACGTTATGTAGTATTACCTTATATCGTATAACGTTACATACTCTTACTTAATAAAGTATAACGTTATGAAGTATTACCTTATAACGTATAACGTCAAACACTATTACGTACTAACGTATAACGTTATATACTATTAAGTAATAAGGTATAACGTCATGTAATATTACCTTATAACGTATAACGTCATATACTAATACGTACTAACGTATAACGTGATATACTGTTACGCTATAACGCAAAACGTTATGTAGTATTACCTTATAACGTATAACGGTACACACTATTACGTAATAAAGTATAACGTTATGTAGTGTTACCTTATAACGTATAACGTCATATACTATTACGTACTAACGTATAACGTTTTATACTATTACGTAATAAGGTATAACGTTATGTAGTATTACCTTATAACGTATAACGTTATATACTATTACGTACTAACGTATAACGTCATATACAATTACGTAATAACGTACAACGTTATGTAGTATTACCTTATAACGTATAACCTTATATACTATTACGTAATAACGTATCACGTTACATACTCTAACGTACTAACGTATAACGTTATGTAGTATTACCTTATAACGTATAACGTTACATACTATTACGTAATAAAGTATAACGTTATGTAGTATTACATTATTACGTGTAACGTTATATACTATTACGTAATAAAGTATAACGATATGTAGTATTACCTTACAACGTATAACGTTATATACTATTACGTGTTAACGTATAACGTTACATACAATTACGTAATAACGAACAACGTTATGTAGTATTACCTTATAACGTATAACGTTATATACTATTACGTAATAAAGTATAACGTCATGTAGTATTACCTTATAACGTATAACGTCATATAGTAATGCGTACTAACGTGTAACGTTATGAAGTATTACCTTATAACGTATAACGTCAAACACTATTACGTACTAACGTATAACGATATATACTATTAAGTAACAAGGTATAACGTCATGTAGTATTACCTTATAACGTATAACGGTACACACTATTACGTAATAAAGTATAACGCTATGTAGTATTACCTTATAACGTATAACGGTACACCCTATTACGTAATAAACTATTACGTTATGTAGTATTACCTTATAACGTATAACGTCAAACACTATTACGTACTAACGTATAACGTTATATACTATTAAGTAATAAGGTATAACGTCATGTAATATTACCTTATAACGTATAACGTCATATACTAATACGTACTAACGTATAACGTGATATACTGTTACGTACTAACGTATAACGTTTTATACTATTACGTAATAAGGTATAACGTTATGTAGTATTACCTTATAACGTATAACGGTACACACTATTACGTAATAAAGTATAACGTTATGTAGTGTTACCTTATAACGTATAACGTCATATACTATTACGTACTAACGTATAACGTTTTATACTATTACGTAATAAGGTATAACGTTATGTAGTATTACCTTATAACGTATAACGTTATATACTATTACGTACTAACGTATAACGTCATATACAATTACGTAATAACGTACAACGTTATGTAGTATTACCTTATAACGTATAACCTTATATACTATTACGTAATAACGTATCACGTTACATACTCTAACGTACTAACGTATAACGTTATGTAGTATTACCATATAACGTATAACGTTACATACTATTACGTAATAAAGTATAACGTTATGTAGTATTACATTATTACGTGTAACGTTATATACAATTACGTAATAACGTATCACGTTATATACTATTACGTACTAACGTATAACGTTTTATACTATTACGTAATAAGGTATAACGTTATGTAGTATTACCTTATAACGTATAACGTTATATACTATTACATACTAACGTATAACGTTATGTACAATTACGTAATAAAGTATAACGTCATGTAGTATTACCTTATAACGTATAACGTCATATAGTAATACGTACTAACGTATAACGTTATGAAGTATTACCTTATAACGTATAACGTCAAACACTATTACGTACTAACGTATAACGTTATATACTATTAAGTAACAAGGTATAACGTCATGTAGTATTACCTTATAACGTATAACGGTACACACTATTACGTAATAAAGTATAACGCTATGTAGTATTACCTTATAACGTATAACGTCATATACTATTACGTACTAACGTATAACGTTTTATACTATTACGTAATAAGGTATAACGTTATGTAGTATTACCTTATAACGTATAACGTTATACACTATTACGTACTAACGTATAACGTCATATACAATTTCGTAATAACGTACAACGTTATGTAGTATTACCTTATAACGTATAACCTTATATACTATTACGTAATAACGTATCACGTTACATACTCTAACGTACTAACGTATAACGTTATGTCGTATTACCTTGTAACGTATAACGTTACATACTATTACGTAATGTTGTATAACGTTATGTAGTATTACATTGTTACGTGTAACGTTATATACAATTACGTAATAACGTATCACGTTATATACTATTACGTACTAACGTATAACGTTACATACTATTACGTAATAAAGTATAACGTTATGTAGTATTACCTTATAACGTATAACGTTACATACTCTTACTTAATAAAGTATAACGTTATGAAGTATTACCTTATAACGTATAACGTCAAACACTAATACGTACTAACGTATAACGTTATATACTATTAAGTAATAAGGTATAACGTCATGTAGTATTACCTTATAAAGTATAACGGTACACACTATTACGTAATAAAGTATAACGTTATGTAGTATTACCTCATAACGTATAACGGTACACACTATTACGTAATAAAGTATAACGTTATGTAGTATTACTCTATAACGTATAACGTTATATACTATTACGTGTTAACGTATAACGTTACATACAATTACGTAATAACGCACAACGTTATGTAGTATTACCTTATAACGTATAACGTTATATACTATTACGTAATAAAGTATAACGTCATGTAGTATTACCTTATAACGTATAACGTCATATAGTAATGCGTACTAAGGTGTAACGTTATGAAGTATTACCTTATAACGTATAACGTCAAACACTATTACGTACTAACGTATAACGATATATACTATTAAGTAACAAGGTATAACGTCATGTAGTATTACCTTATAACGTATAACGGTACACACTATTACGTAATAAAGTATAACGCTATGTAGTATTACCTTATAACGTATAACGGTACACCCTATTACGTAATAAACTATTACGTTATGTAGTATTACCTTATAACGTATAACGTCATATACTATTACGTACTAACGTATAACGTTTTATACTATTACGTAATAAGGTATAACGTTATGTAGTATTACCTTATAACGTATAACGTTATATACTATTACGTACTAACGTATAACGTCAAACACTATTACGTACTAACGTATAACGTTATATACTATTAAGTAATAAGGTATAACGTCATGTAATATTACCTTATAACGTATAACGTCATATACTAATACGTACTAACGTATAACGTGATATACTGTTACGCTATAACGCAAAACGTTATGTAGTATTACCTTATAACGTATAACGGTACACACTATTACGTAATAAAGTATAACGTTATGTAGTGTTACCTTATAACGTATAACGTCATATACTATTACGTACTAACGTATAACGTTTTATACTATTACGTAATAAGGTATAACGTTATGTAGTATTACCTTATAACGTATAACGTTATATACTATTACGTACTAACGTATAACGTTATATACAATTACGTAATAAAGTATAACGTCATGTAGTATTACCTTATAACGTATAACGTCATATAGTAATACGTACTAACGTATAACGTTATGAAGTATTACCTTATAACGTATAACGTCAAACACTATTACGTACTAAGGTATAACGTTATATACTATTACGTAATAACGTATCACGTTACATATTCTAACGTACTAACGTATAACGTTATGTAGTATTACCTTATAACGTATAACGGTACACACTATTACGTAATAAAGTATAACGTTATGTAGTATTACCTTATAACGTATAACGGTACACACTATTACGTAATAAAGTATAACGTTTTGTAGTATTACTCTATAACGTATAACGTCATATACTATTACGTACTAACGTATAACGTTACATACTATTACGTAATAAAGTATAACGTTATGTAGTATTACCTTATAACGTATAACGTCAAACACTATTACGTAATAAAGTATAACGTTATGTAGTGTTACCTTATAACGTATAACGTGATATACTATTACGTACTAACGTATAATGTTTTATACTGTTACGTAATAAGGTATAACGTTATGTAGTATTACCTTATAACGTATAACGTTATATGCTATTACGTACTAACGTATAACGTTATATACAATTACGTAATGACGTACAACGTTATGTAGTATTACCTTATAACGTATAACCTTATATACTATTACGTAATAACGTATCACGTTACATACTCTTACGTACTAACGTAAAACGTTATGTAGTATTACCTTAAAACGTATAACGTCAAACACTATTACGTACTAACGTATAACGTTATATACTATTAAGTAATAAAGTATAACGTTATGTAGTATTACCTTATAACGTATAACGTCAAACATTATTACGTACTAACGTATAACGTTATATACTATTAAGTAATATGGTATAACGTCATGTAATATTACCTTACAACGTATAACGTTATATACTATTACGTACTAACGCATAACGTTATATACAATTACGTAATAACGTACAACGTTATGTAGTATTACCTTATAACGTATAACGTTATATACTATTACGTGTTAACGTATAACGTTATATACAATTACGTAATAACGTACAACGTTATGTAGTATTACCTTATAACGTATAACGTTACATACTATTACGTACTAACGTATAACGATTTATACTATTACGTTATAAGGTATAACGTTATGTAGTATTACCTTATAACGTATAACGGTACACACTATTACGTAATAGAGTATAACGTTATGTAATATTACTCTATAACGTATAACGTCATATACTATTACGTACTAACGAATAACGTTACACACTATTACGTAATAAAGTATAACGTTATGTAGTATTATCTTATAACGTATAACGTTATGTAGTATTAACTTATAACGTATAACGTTACATACTATTACGTAATAAAGTATAACGTTTTGTAGTATTACCTTATAACGTATAACGTCATATACTAATACGTACTAACGTATAACGTTATGAAGTATTACCTTATAACGTATAACGTTACATACTATTACGTAATAAAGTATAACGTTATGTAGTATTACATTATTACGTGTAACGTTATATACAATTACGTAATAACGTATCACGTTATATACTATTACGTACTAACGTATTATGTTTTATACTATTACGTAATCAGTTCCCTTTCGACTGTCGAAGAGTGTAGACGTGCCTTGTGCCCGGAGCGGTCTCTCCGTCGAAATCGGACGTGGAAAAAAGTGCCCCCGAAAGTGCGAACAGCGGGGAAAACAAAACAATGCAACGAGTGCCACCGCTCAGGATATCAAACAACGGTGAAACATACGCCATATACAAAACCATGGAAACCCATGAATGCACAGAAACCGAAATGGATATGACTCAGATGAGTGACGAGAGAAACACCACCAACAACGATCTGACACAACAAGACGAAAGCTGGAAGCTCGTAACTCCCAGCAAAAGAAGAAAAATTACAACAAACGCAAATACTAGGAGGGCTGCAGAAACAGTAAGTAAGCAGTGGCTCCAAGAAATCCCACTACAAAACCCCTTCAGCATACTACCACAAGAGAAGGAACCAGAAACAACTGAAACAACTGAAAAACCAATAACACACAACCCCAAACCACCGCCAATATACATCGATGCGCAAATAATAGACCCCCTCCTCGAACTGCTAAACAATACGGCAGGCAAAGAAAACTACTCAATAAAACAATTAAAACTGGACCAGGTAAAAGTGCAAACCAACGCCCCAGAAACCTACAGAAAAGTGGTAAAAGTGCTAAAAGAAAAAAACGCCGGGTACCGCACCTACCAGCTCAAAACTGACAAAAGCTATAAAGCAGTTATCAGAGGGCTACACCCAAGAACAAACACAAGCAACATATGCGACGAACTAGCCAAAATCGGACACCAGGTAAGAGCAATAAACAACATAACGAGATTTGACACCAAACAACCACTACCGCTGTTCCTAATAGAACTAGAACCGAACAAAAACAACAAGGAAATCTATGACATTAAACAAATCTTAAACACAATAATCACAGTCGAACCACCCAGACAAAAAAAAGACATACCTCAGTGCATGCGGTGCCAACAATATGGGCACACAAAAAATTACTGCAACAGAAACCCGGTGTGCGTCAAATGCGCAGGAAAGCACCTGACAACTTACTGCCCATATACGGGAAAAATAAAAGAGGTAAAGTGCTACAACTGCAACGGAAACCACCCAGCCAGCTACAAAGGCTGCCCAGCCAGAAAAATACTCCAACGTAAATTGTTTCCGCCGCTTAGAAGCAGGACATATAACTACCACCACACACAACAAGACAGGGCAGAAGCTGAGACACCAATTAAAGTACAGTACGTAATGAACAACAACCACAACAATATCAACACCACTGGCAGTCGAAGCTACGCGCAAGCAACCAAGGAAGTAACACCCGTAGCCAACCAAAACCACAACAACAACACCAACGACGCTACAGAAATAAAAGAACTATTAAAACAATCCATCAAAAGCACCGACATGTTAACAAGAACGATAAGCGAACTAAACGAAGCATTCAAGCAGCAATCATTACAAATCACAGCTATGATACAACTGATAACAACCATGCTAAGCAAAAAGTAAAAACGGACATACTAAAAATAGCTGCCTGGAACTTTAACGGTCTACAACAAAGGGCCATTGAAACCAAAGCATTCCTATACCACAACAACATAGACATACTACTTGTATCGGAGACGCATTTCACAACAAAAAGCTACACAAAAATACCGCACTATACCATATACGATACCAAGCACCCCTCAGGAAAAGCACACGGAGGAACCGCAGTGATAATAAGAAACGATATTAAACACCACCTACACAGTCAAGTTAGTAAAGAACACATACAAGCAACTACCGTTACCGCACAAACTAGCAGCAACCGTCTACAGCTGTCAGCAGTATATGCACCACCGCGACACAAAATTACAACACAAATGTGGGAAGAATACTTCCAACAACTAGGCGACAAGTTTATCGCAGCAGGAGACTACAACTCAAAGCACACAACATGGGGATCAAGAATCACTACACCTCGAGGCAGAACCCTGGAAAAACACATCAGGAAAAACAATCTCAATATATTATCCACAGGAAGACCGACATACTGGCCGACAGACCTGAGCAAAATCCCTGACCTACTCGACTTTGCAGTCACAAAGGGATTAAACGGAAATAAAATAAATATAGCATCCAGCCTCGAGCTTAGCTCCGACCATACACCCATAATAATAACATACAGAAACAAGCCAATACTCTACAACAACTCAGAGACGCTATGCAACAAATCCACTAATTGGCAAACCTTCAAAGAAATAATCGAGAGCAAAATCAACTGCAACATCCCACTGAAAACGCCCCAACACATCGAACAAGCTGTAACAACACTTACAGAAACTATACAAGAGGCAGCACGGGCAACCACAAAACCAGAAACTACCACTAGACAAACAAAACAAATCCCATCTGACATCCTCGAAAAAATTAGAGATAAAAGAAAAGCGAAAGCAAAATGGCAAAAACATAGAACAAAAGAAAACAAAAAACACCTAAACAAACTTGCAAAGGAAATAAAAAACAAAATAAAAGAGCACAACAACAACGAATTCACAAAGTTCATAGAGTCACTATCTGCACACGAGAACTACAACTACTCACTATGGAAAGCCACAAAAAAAATAAAGAAGGCGATAAAACCAGCCCCAGCAATCAGAAAAGCAGACAACACATGGGCAAGAAGCAACGAAGAGCAAGCCGAAGAATTTTCCATCCACCTATGCAACACATTTACACCACACAACATCAATAACAGCAACCACAATAGCCATACGGACGACGACGCGATAGCCACTAGCACTGCAATCGACAAGCAATACACCATACCCAAAACAACAGCACAAGAAATAAGAAACATAATAGAAAAAACAAAAAACAACAGAGCACCAGGATTCGATCTAATCAATGGCAAAATATTGAAAAACCTCCCTCCAAAAGCGATACGGTTAATTACAATAATATTCAATGCAATACTAAGAATACAATATTATCCTGCATTATGGAAACAGGCACAAATCATAATGTTACCCAAACCAGGCAAAGACCCACATGAAGCAACATCCTACAGACCAATATCACTACTCCCCGTGCTCTCCAAAATACTAGAAAAAGTAATATACGCCCGACTAAAACCAATAATAGAGAAGGAAAAACTAATACCAGACCATCAATTTGGATTCAGAAATAAACACTCCACCATAGAACAAATGCACAGGCTTGTCAACGAAATAATACACACAATAGAAAACAAACAATATTGTACAGCCCTATTCATGGACATAGAGAAAGCTTTCGACAAAATAAACCACGAAAGCCTAATAAAAACAATCAAGAAACAATTCCCGGAAAAAATATACCAAATAATAAAATCATACATAAGCAACAGAACCTTCACAGTAAAAATCAAGGACGCACACTCCGAAGCAAAAGACATCAAAGCAGGTGTTCCACAAGGAAGCGTCCTAGGACCCATACTATACACATTATACACGGCCAACATTCCAACAACTACCAACAGCAAAATACTGACATTCGCGGACGACACAGCCGTGCTAGTCAGGCACACTAACCCTGTAATAGCAGCCACAATACTACAAGAGCACATCACAAAAATAGAAAAGTGGCTACAGGACAAACAAATCAAAGCTAACCCTGACAAATGCAACCACATTACATTCACATTGAGAAAACAGATAACACCAAACATCTTCCTGAACGGCACGCAAATAACACAAACAAGGCAAGTCAAATACCTTGGACTTCACATAGATACACACTTCACATGGAAACAGCACATCAAATCAATAATAGACAAGATACAGATAGCAAGGAGACAAATGTACTGGCTAACAAGCCGAAAATCCAAACTAAGCACAGAAAACAAACTGAAAATATATAAAATAATCATAAAGCCAATCTGGACATACGGAATTCCACTATGGGGAACAGCAGCAATGAGCCATATAAACAAAATAGAAACAATCCAAGCCAAAATCCTTAGAACAATGGTAAACGCCCCGTGGTACGTTAGAAACGAGGACATAAGGAAAGACCTCGGAATACCAACGGTCAAGGAGGAGATTACCAGATTCGCAACAAGATACAGAACAAGAATAGAAACACACCCGAACCATCTGGCAGCTGAAACGTGCAACACAACAAACATCGTAAGAAGACTAAAAAGGAAACACCCAATAGACCTCATAAAAGATATAACTTAGAAAAAAAAAAAACGAAGCTGGCACCCCGCTGGGGGTAGCCGCCCACATGCTATATTATTTTTTATTTATATTTTTTTTTCTTCACCAACAAGATATAACACTTTACCAAATGTCCGCAAGGACAAATTGTAAAATAACCAAAATAAAATAAAAAAAAAAAAAAAAAAAAAAAATGTAATATTACCTTATAACGTATAACGTTATATACTATTACGTAATAAAGTATAACGTCATGTAGTATTACCTTATAACGTATAACGTCATATAGTAATACGTACTAACGTATAACGTTATGAAGTATTACCTTATAACGTATAACGTCAAACACTATTACGTACTAACGTATAACGTTATATACTATTAAGTAACAAGGTATAACGTCATGTAGTATTACCTTATAACGTATAACGGTACACACTATTACGTAATAAAGTATAACGCTATGTAGTATTACCTTATAACGTATAACGTCATATACTATTACGTACTAACGTATAACGTTTTATACTATTACGTAATAAGGTATAACGTTATGTAGTATTACCTTATAACGTATAACGTTATACACTATTACGTACTAACGTATAACGTCATATACAATTTCGTAATAACGTACAACGTTATGTAGTATTACCTTATAACGTATAACCTTATATACTATTACGTAATAACGTATTACGTTACATACTCTAACGTACTAACGTATAACGTTATGTAGTATTACCTTATAACGTATAACGTAACATACTATTACGTAATAAAGTATAACGTTATGTAGTATTACCTTATAACGTATAACGTTACATACTCTTACTTAATAAAGTATAACGTTATGAAGTATTACCTTATAACGTATAACGTCAAACACTAATACGTACTAACGTATAACGTTATATACTATTAAGTAATAAGGTATAACGTCATGTAGTATTTCCTTATAACGTATAACGTCATATAGTAATACGTACTAACGTATAACGTTATGAAGTATTACCTTATAACGTATAACCTTATATACTATTACGTAATAACGTATCACGTTACATACTCTAACGTACTAACGTATAACGTTATGTAGTATTACCTTATACCGTATAACGTTACATACTATTACGTAATAAAGTATAACGTTATGTAGTATTATATTATTACGTGTAACGTTATATACAATTTCGTAATAACGTATCACGTTATATACTATTACGTACTAACGTATAACGTTTTATACTATTACGTAATAAGGTATAACGTTATGTGGTATTACCTTATAACGTATAACGTTATATACTATTACGTACTAACGTATAACGTTATATACAATTACGTAATAACGTACAACGTTATGTAGTATTACCTTATAACGAATAACGTCACGTACTATTACGTAATAAAGTATAACGTTATGTAGTATTACCTTATAACGTATAACGTCAAACACTATTACGTACTAACGTATAACGTTATATACTATTAAGTAATAAGGTATAACGTTATGCAGTATTACCTTATAACGTATAACGTCATATATAGTATTACTTACTAACGTATAACGTTATATAGTATTACGTAATAGGGTATAACGTCATGTAATATTACCTTATAACGTGTAACGTCATATAGTAATACGTACTAACGTATAACGTTATGAAGTATTACCTTATAACGTATAACGTCAAACACTATTACGTACTAACGTATAACGTTATATAGTATTAAGTAACAAGGTATAACGTCATGTAGTATTACCTTATAACGTATAACGGTACACACTATTACGTAATAAAGTATAACGCTATGTAGTATTACCTTATAACGTATAACGTCATATACTATTACGTACTAACGTATAACGTTTTATACTATTACGTAATAAGGTATAACCTTATGTAGTATTACCTTATAACGTATAACGTTATACACTATTACGTACTAACGTATAACGTCATATACAATTTCGTAATAACGTACAACGTTATGTAGTATTACCTTATAACGTATAACCTTATATACTATTACGTAATAACGTATTACGTTACATACTCTAACGTACTAACGTATAACCTTATATACTATTACGTAATAACGTATTACGTTACATACTCTAACGTACTAACGTATAACGTTATGTAGTATTACCTTATAACGTATAACGTAACATACTATTACGTAATAAAGTATAACGTTATGTAGTATTACCTTATAACGTATAACGTCAAACACTAATACGTACTAACGTATAACGTTATATACTATTAAGTAATAAGGTATAACGTCATGTAGTATTTCCTTATAACGTATAACGTCATATAGTAATACGTACTAACGTATAACGTTATGAAGTATTACCTTATAACGTATAACCTTATATACTATTACGTAATAACGTATCACGTTACATACTCTAACGTACTAACGTATAACGTTATGTAGTATTACCTTATAACGTATAACGTTACATACTATTACGTAATAAAGTATAACGTTATGTAGTATTATATTATTACGTGTAACGTTATATACAATTTCGTAATAACGTATCACGTTATATACTATTACGTACTAACGTATAACGTTTTATACTATTACGTAATAAGGTATAACGTTATGTAGTATTACCTTATAACGTATAACGTTATATACTATTACGTACTAACGTATAACGTTATATACAATTACGTAATAACGTACAACGTTATGTAGTATAACCTTATAACGTATAACCTTATATACTATTACGTAATAACGTATCACGTTACATACTCTAACGTACTAACGTATAACGTTAGGTAGTATTACCTTGTAACGTATAACGTTACATACTATTACGTAATGTTGTATAACGTTATGTAGTATTACATTATTATGTGTAACGTTATATACAATTACGTAATAACGTATCACGTTATATACTATTACGTACTAACGTATAACGTTTTATACTATTACGTAATAAGGTATAACGTTATGTGGTATTACCTTATAACGTATAACGTTATATACTATTACGTACTAACGTATAACGTTATATACAATTACGTAATAACGTACAACGTTATGTAGTATTACCTTATAACGAATAACGTCACGTACTATTACGTAATAAAGTATAACGTTATGTAGTATTACCTTATAACGTATAACGTCAAACACTATTACGTACTAACGTATAACGTTATATACTATTAAGTAATAAGGTATAACGTTATGCAGTATTACCTTATAACGTATAACGTCATATATAGTATTACTTACTAACGTATAACGTTATATAGTATTACGTAATAAGGTATAACGTCATGTAATATTACCTTATAACGTGTAACGTCATATACTAATACGTACTAACGTATAACGTGATATACTGTTACGCTATAACGCAAAACGTTATGTAGTATTACCTTATAACGTATAACGGTACACACTATTAGGTAATAAAGTATAACGTTATGTAGTGTTACCTTATAACGTATAACGTCATATACTATTACGTACTAACGTATAACGTTATATACAATTACGTAATAACGTACAACGTTATGTAGTATTACCTTATAACGTATAACCTTATATACTACTACGTAATAACGTATCACGTTACATACTCTAACGTACTAACGTATAACGTTATGTAGTATTACCTTGTAACGTATAACGTTACATACTATTACGTAATGTTGTATAACGTTATGTAGTATTACATTATTACGTGTAACGTTATATACAATTACGTAATAACGTATCACGTTATATACTATTACGTACTAACGAATAACGTTTTATACTATTACGTAATAAGGTATAACGTTATGTGGTATTACCTTATAACTTATAACGTTATATACTATTACATACTAACGTATAACGTTATATACAATTACGTAATAACGTACAACGTTATGTAGTATTACCTTATAACGTATACCGTTATATACTATTACGTACTAACGTATAACGTTATGTAGTATTACCTTATAACGTATAACGTTACATACTATTACGTAATAAAGTATAACGTTATGTAGTATAACCTTATAACGTATAACGTTACATACTCTTACTTAATAAAGTATAACGTTGTGAAGTATTACCTTATAACGTATAACGTCAACCACTAATACGTACTAACGTATAACGTTATATACTATTAAGTAATAAGGTATAACGTCATGTAGTATTACCTTATAAAGTATAACGGTACACACTATTACGTAATAAAGTATAACGTTATGTAGTATTACCTTATAACGTATAACGGTACACACTATTACGTAATAAAGTATATCGTCATGTAGTATTACCTTATAACGTATAACGTCATATAGTAATACGTACTAACGTATAACGTTATGAAGTATTACCTTATAACGTATAACGTCAAACACTATTACGTACTAACGTATAACGTTATATACTATCAAGTAACAAGGTATAACGTCATGTAGTATTACCTTATAACGTATAACGGTACACACTATTACGTAATAAAGTATAACGCTATGTAGTATTACCTTATAACGTATAACGTCATATACTATTACGTTCTAACGTTTAACATTTTCTACTATTACGTAATAAGGTATAACGTTATGTAGTATTACCTTATAACGTATAACGTTATACACTATTACGTACTAACGTATAACGTCATATACAATTTCGTAATAACGTACAACGTTATGTAGTATTACCTTATAACGTATAACCTTATATACTATTACGTAATAACGTATCACGTTACATACTCTAACGTACTAACGTATAACGTTATGTAGTATTACCTTATAACGTATAACGTTACATACTATTACGTAATAAAGTATAACGTTATGTAGTATTATATTATTACGTGTAACGTTATATACAATTTCGTAATAACGTATCACGTTATATACTATTACGTACTAACGTATAACGTTTTATACTATTAAGTAACAAGGTATAACGTCATGTAGTATTACCTTATAACGTATAACGGTACACACTATTACGTAATAAAGTATAACGCTATGTAGTATTACCTTATAACGTATAACGTCATATACTATTACGTACTAACGTATAACGTTTTATACTATTACGTAATAAGGTATAACGTTATGTAGTATTACCTTATAACGTATAACGTTATACACTATTACGTACTAACGTATAACGTCATATACAATTTCGTAATAACGTACAACGTTATGTAGTATTACCTTATAACGTATAACCTTATATACTATTACGTAATAACGTATTACGTTACATACTCTAACGTACTAACGTATAACGTTATGTAGTATTACCTTATAACGTATAACGTAACATACTATTACGTAATAAAGTATAACGTTATGTAGTATTACCTTATAACGTATAACGTTACATACTCTTACTTAATAAAGTATAACGTTATGAAGTATTACCTTATAACGTATAACGTCAAACACTAATACGTACTAACGTATAACGTTATATACTATTAAGTAATAAGGTATAACGTCATGTAGTATTTCCTTATAACGTATAACGTCATATAGTAATACGTACTAACGTATAACGTTATGAAGTATTACCTTATAACGTATAACCTTATATACTATTACGTAATAACGTATCACGTTACATACTCTAACGTACTAACGTATAACGTTATGTAGTATTACCTTATAACGTATAACGTTACATACTATTACGTAATAAAGTATAACGTTATGTAGTATTATATTATTACGTGTAACGTTATATACAATTTCGTAATAACGTATCACGTTATATACTATTACGTACTAACGTATAACGTTTTATACTATTACGTAATAAGGTATAACGTTATGTAGTATTACCTTATAACGTATAACGTTATATACTATTACGTACTAACGTATAACGTTATATACAATTACGTAATAACGTACAACGTTATGTAGTATAACCTTATAACGTATAACCTTATATACTATTACGTAATAACGTATCACGTTACATACTCTAACGTACTAACGTATAACGTTAGGTAGTATTACCTTGTAACGTATAACGTTACATACTATTACGTAATGTTGTATAACGTTATGTAGTATTACATTATTATGTGTAACGCTATATACAATTACGTAATAACGTATCACGTTATATACTATTACGTACTAACGTATAACGTTTTATACTATTACGTAATAAGGTATAACGTTATGTGGTATTACCTTATAACGTATAACGTTATATACTATTACGTACTAACGTATAACGTTATATACAATTACGTAATAACGTACAACGTTATGTAGTATTACCTTATAACGAATAACGTCACGTACTATTACGTAATAAAGTATAACGTTATGTAGTATTACCTTATAACGTATAACGTCAAACACTATTACGTACTAACGTATAACGTTATATACTATTAAGTAATAAGGTATAACGTTATGCAGTATTACCTTATAACGTATAACGTCATATATAGTATTACTTACTAACGTATAACGTTATATAGTATTACGTAATAATGTATAACGTCATGTAATATTACCTTATAACGTGTAACGTCATATACTAATACGTACTAACGTATAACGTGATATACTGTTACGCTATAACGCAAAACGTTATGTAGTATTACCTTATAACGTATAACGGTACACACTATTAGGTAATAAAGTATAACGTTATGTAGTGTTACCTTATAACGTATAACGTCATATACTATTACGTACTAACGTATAACGTTATATACAATTACGTAATAACGTACAACGTTATGTAGTATTACCTTATAACGTATAACCTTATATACTACTACGTAATAACGTATCACGTTACATACTCTAACGTACTAACGTATAACGTTATGTAGTATTACCTTGTAACGTATAACGTTACATACTATTACGTAATGTTGTATAACGTTATGTAGTATTACATTATTACGTGTAACGTTATATACAATTACGTAATAACGTATCACGTTATATACTATTACGTACTAACGAATAACGTTTTATACTATTACGTAATAAGGTATAACGTTATGTGGTATTACCTTATAACTTATAACGTTATATACTATTACATACTAACGTATAACGTTATATACAATTACGTAATAACGTACAACGTTATGTAGTATTACCTTATAACGTATAACGTTATATACTATTACGTACTAACGTATAACGTTATGTAGTATTACCTTATAACGTATAACGTTACATACTATTACGTAATAAAGTATAACGTTATGTAGTATTACCTTATAACGTATAACGGTACACACTATTACGTAATAAAGTATAACGTCATGTAGTATTACCTTATAACGTATAACGTCATATAGTAATACGTACTAACGTATAACGTTATGAAGTATTACCTTTTAACGTATAACGTCAAACACTATTACGTACTAACGTATATCGTTATATACTATCAAGTAACAAGGTATAACGTCATGTAGTATTACCTTATAACGTATAACGGTACACACTATTACGTAATAAAGTATAACGCTATGTAGTATTACCTTATAACGTATAACGTCATATACTATTACGTCCTAACGTTTAACATTTTCTACTATTACGTAATAAGGTATAACGTTATGTAGTATTACCTTATAACGTATAACGTTATACACTATTACGTACTAACGTATAACGTCATATACAATTTCGTAATAACGTACAACGTTATGTAGTATTACCTTATAACGTATAACCTTATATACTATTACGTAATAACGTATCACGTTACATACTCTAACGTACTAACGTATAACGTTATGTAGTATTACCTTATAACGTATAACGTTACATACTATTACGTAATAAAGTATAACGTTATGTAGTATTATATTATTACGTGTAACGTTATATACAATTTCGTAATAACGTATCACGTTATATACTATTACGTACTAACGTATAACGTTTTATACTATTAAGTAACAAGGTATAACGTCATGTAGTATTACCTTATAACGTATAACGGTACACACAATTACGTAATAAAGTATAACGCTATGTAGTATTACCTTATAACGTATAACGTCATATACTATTACGTACTAACGTATAACGTTTTATACTATTACGTAATAAGGTATAACGTTATGTAGTATTACCTTATAACGTATAACGTTATACACTATTACGTACTAACGTATAACGTCATATACAATTTCGTAATAACGTACAACGTTATGTAGTATTACCTTATAACGTATAACCTTATATACTATTACGTAATAACGTATTACGTTACATACTCTAACGTACTAACGTATAACGTTATGTAGTATTACCTTATAACGTATAACGTAACATACTATTACGTAATAAAGTATAACGGTATGTAGTATTACCTTATAACGTATAACGTTACATACTCTTACTTAATAAAGTATAACGTTATGAAGTATTACCTTATAACGTAGAACGTCAAACACTAATACGTACTAACGTATAACGTTATATACTATTAAGTAATAAGGTATAACGTCATGTAGTATTTCCTTATAACGTATAACGTGATATAGTAATACGTACTAACGTATAACGTTATGAAGTATTACCTTATAACGTATAACCTTATATACTATTACGTAATAACGTATCACGTTACATACTCTAACGTACTAACGTATAACGTTATGTAGTATTACCTTATAACGTATAACGTTACATACTATTACGTAATAAAGTATAACGTTATGTAGTATTATATTATTACGTGTAACGTTATATACAATTTCGTAATAACGTATCACGTTATATACTATTACGTACTAACGTATAACGTTTTATACTATTACGTAATAAGGTATAACGTTATGTAGTATTACCTTATAACGTATAACGTCATATAGTAATACGTACTAACGTATAACGTTATGAAGTATTACCTTATAACGTATAACGTAACATACTATTACGTAATAAAGTATAACGTTATGTAGTATTACCTTATAACGTATAACGTTACATACTCTTACTTAATAAAGTATAACGTTATGAAGTATTACCTTATAACGTATATCGTCAAACACTAATACGTACTAACGTATAACGTTATATACTATTAAGTAATAAGGTATAACGTCATGTAGTATTTCCTTATAACGTATAACGTCATATAGTAATACGTACTAACGTATAACGTTATGAAGTATTACCTTATAACGTATAACCTTATATACTATTACGTAATAACGTATCACGTTACATACTCTAACGTACTAACGTATAACGTTATGTAGTATTACCTTATAACGTATAACGTTACATACTATTACGTAATAAAGTATAACGTTATGTAGTATTATATTATTACGTGTAACGTTATATACAATTTCGTAATAACGTATCACGTTATATACTATTACGTACTAACGTATAACGTTTTATACTATTACGTAATAAGGTATAACGTTATGTGGTATTACCTTATAACGTATAACGTTATATACTATTACGTACTAACGTATAACGTTATATACAATTACGTAATAACGTACAACGTTATGTAGTATAACCTTATAACGTATAACCTTATATACTATTACGTAATAACGTATCACGTTACATACTCTAACGTACTAACGTATAACGTTAGGTAGTATTACCTTGTAACGTATAACGTTACATACTATTACGTAATGTTGTATAACGTTATGTAGTATTACATTATTATGTGTAACGTTATATACAATTACGTAATAACGTATCACGTTATATACTATTACGTACTAACGTATAACGTTTTATACTATTACGTAATAAAGTATAACGTTATGTGGTATTACCTTATAACGTATAACGTTATATACTATTACGTACTAACGTATAACGTTATATACAATTACGTAATAACGTACAACGTTATGTAGTATTACCTTATAACGAATAACGTCACGTACTATTACGTAATAAAGTATAACGTTATGTAGTATTACCTTATAACGTATAACGTCAAACACTATTACGTACTAACGTATAACGTTATATACTATTAAGTAATAAGGTATAACGTTATGCAGTATTACCTTATAACGTATAACGTCATATATAGTATTACTTACTAACGTATAACGTTATATAGTATTACGTAATAAGGTATAACGTCATGTAATATTACCTTATAACGTGTAACGTCATATACTAATACGTACTAACGTATAACGTGATATACTGTTACGCTATAACGCAAAACGTTATGTAGTATTACCTTATAACGTATAACGGTACACACTATTACGTAATAAAGTATAACGTTATGTAGTGTTACCTTATAACGTATAACGTCATATACTATTACGTACTAACGTATAACGTTATATACAATTACGTAATAACGTACAACGTTATGTAGTATTACCTTATAACGTATAACCTTATATACTACTACGTACTAACGTATAACGTTATATACAATTACGTAATAACGCACAACGTTATGTAGTATTAGCCTATAACGTATAACGTTATATACTATTACGTAATAACGTATCACGTTACATACTCTAACGTACCAACGTATAACGTTATGTAGTATTACCTTATAACGTATAACGTTACGTACTGTTACGTCATAAAGTATTACGTGATGTAGTATTACCTTATAACGTGTAACGTTATATAGCATTACGTAATAACGTATCACGTTATATACTACTACGTACTAACGTATAACGTTTTATACTATTACGTAATAAGGTATAACGTTATGTAGTATTACCTTATAACGTATAACGTTATATACTATTACGTACTAACGTATAACGTTATATACAATTACGTAATAACGTACAACGTTATGTAGTATTACCTTATAACGTATAACGTTATATACTATTACGTAATAACGTATCACGTTACATATTCTAACGTACTAACGTATAACGTTATGTAGTATTACCTTATAACGTATAACGTTACATACTATTACGTAATAAAGTATAACGTTATGTAGTATTACCTTATAACGTATAACGTTACATACTCTTACTTAATAAAGTATAACGTTGTGAAGTATTACCTTATAACGTATAACGTCAAACACTAATACGTACTAACGTATAACGTTATATACTATTAAGTAATAAGGTATAACGTCATGTAGTATTACCTTATAAAGTATAACGGTACACACTATTACGTAATAAAGTATAACGTTATGTAGTATTACCTTATAACGTATAACGGTACACACTATTACGTAATAAAGTATAACGTCATGTAGAATTACCTTATAACGTATAACGTCATATAGTAATACGTACTAACGTATAACGTCATATACAATTTCGTAATAACGTACAACGTTATGTAGTATTACCTTATAACGTATAACCTTATATACTATTACGTAATAACGTATCACGTTACATACTCTAACGTACTAACGTATAACGTTATGTAGTATTACCTTATAACGTATAACGTTACATACTATTACGTAATAAAGTATAACGTTATGTAGTATTATATTATTACGTGTAACGTTATATACAATTTCGTAATAACGTATCACGTTATATACTATTACGTACTAACGTATAACGTTTTATACTATTACGTAATAAGGTATAACGTTATGTAGTATTACCTTATAACGTATAACGTTATATACTATTACGTACTAACGTATAACGTTATATACAATTACGTAATAACGTACAACGTTATGTAGTATTACCTTATAACGTATAACCTTATATACTATTACGTAATAACGTATCACGTTACATACTCTAACGTACTAACGTATAACGTTATGTAGTATTACCTTGTAACGTATAACGTTAGATAATATTACGTAATGTTGTATAACGTTATGTAGTATTACATTATTATGTGTAACGTTATATACAATTACGTAATAACGTATCAAGTTATATACTATTACGTACTAACGTATAACGTTTTATACTATTACGTAATACGGTATAACGTTATGTGGTATTACCTTATAACGTATAACGTTATATACTATTACGTACTAACGTATAACGTTATATACAATTACGTTATAACGTACAACGTTATGTAGTATTACCTTATAACGTATAACGTTATATACTATTACGTACTAACGTATAACGTTATGTAGTATTACCTTATAACGTATAACGTTACTTACTGTTACGTCATAAAGTATTACGTGATGTAGTATTACCTTATAACGTATAACGTCATATACTATTACGTACTAACGTATAACGTTATATACAATTACGTAATAACGTACAACGTTATGTAGTATTACCTTATAACGTATAACCTTATATACTACTACGTAATAACGTATCACGTTACATACTCTAACGTACTAACGTATAACGTTATGTAGTATTACCTTGTAACGTATAACGTTACATACTATTACGTAATGTTGTATAACGTTATGTAGTATTACATTATTACGTGTAACGTTATATACAATTACGTAATAACGTATCACGTTATATACTATTACGTACTAACGAATAACGTTTTATACTATTACGTAATAAGGTATAACGTTATGTGGTATTACCTTATAACTTATAACGTTATATACTATTACGTACTAACGTATAACGTTATATACAATTACGTAATAACGTACAACGTTATGTAGTATTACCTTATAACGTATAACGTTATATACTATTACGTACTAACGTATAACGTTTTATACTATTACGTAATAAGGTATAACGTTATGTAGTATTACCTTATAACGTATAACGTTATATACTATTACGTACTAACGTATAACGTTATATACAATTACGTAATAACGTACAACGTTATGTAGTATTACCTTATAACGTATAACGTTATATACTATTACGTAATAACGTATCACGTTACATATTCTAACGTACTAACGTATAACGTTATGTAGTATTACCTTATAACGTATAACGGTACACACTATTACGTAATAAAGTATAACGTTATGTAGTATTACCTTATAACGTATAACGTCATATAGTAATACGTACTAACGTATAACGTTATGAAGTATTACCTTATAACGTATAACGTCAAACACTAATACGTACTAACGTATAACGTTATATACTATTAAGTAATAAGGTATAACGTCATGTAGTATTACCTTATAAAGTATAACGGTACACACTATTACGTAATAAAGTATAACGTTATGTAGTATTACCTTATAACGTATAACGGTACACACTATTACGTAATAAAGTATAACGTCATGTAGTATTACCTTATAACGTATAACGTCATATAGTAATACGTACTAACGTATAACGTTATGAAGTATTACCTTATAACGTATAACGTCAAACACTATTACGTACTAACGTATAACGTTATATACTATCAAGTAACAAGGTATAACGTCATGTAGTATTACCTTGTAACGTATAACGGTACACACTATTACGTAATAAAGTATAACGCTATGTAGTATTACCTTATAACGTATAACGTCATATACTATTACGTACTAACGTATAACGTTTTATACTATTACGTAATAAGGTATAACGTTATGTAGTATTACCTTATAACGTATAACGTTATATACTATTACGTACTGACGTATAACGTTATATACAATTACGTAATAACGTACAACGTTATGTAGTATTACCTTATAACGTATAACCTTATATACTATTACGTAATAACGTATCACGTTACATACTCTAACGTACTAACGTATAACGTTATGTAGTATTACCTTGTAACGTATAACGTTACATACTATTACGTAATGTTGTATAACGTTATGTAGTATTACATTATTATGTGTAACGTTATATACAATTACGTAATAACGTATCAAGTTATATACTATTACGTACTAACGTATAACGTTTTATACTATTACGTAATACGGTATAACGTTATGTGGTATTACCTTATAACGTATAACGTTATATACTATTACGTACTAACGTATAACGTTATATACAATTACGTTATAACGTATAACGTCATGTAGTATTACCTTGTAACGTATAACGGTACACACTATTACGTAATAAAGTATAACGCTATGTAGTATTACCTTATAACGTATAACGTCATATACTATTACGTACTAACGTATAACATTTTCTACTATTAAGTAATAAGGTATAACGTCATGTAATATTACCTTATAACGTATATCCTTATATACTATTACGTAATAACGTATCACGTTACATACTCTAACGTACTAACGTATAAATTTATGTAGTATTACCTTATAACGTATAACCTTATATACTATTACGTAATAACGTATCACGTTACATACTCTAACGTACTAACGTATAACGTTATATACTATTACGTACTAACGTATAACGTTATATACAATTACGTAATAACGTACAACGTTATGTAGTATTACCTTATAACGAATAACGTCACGTACTATTACGTAATAAAGTATAACGTTATGTAGTATTACCTTATAACGTATAACGTCAAACACTATTACGTACTAACGTATAACGTTATATACTATTAAGTAATAAGGTATAACGTCATGTAATATTACCTTATAACGTGTAACGTCATATACTAACACGTACTAACGTATAACGTGATATACTGTTACGCTATAACGCAAAACGTTATGTAGTATTACCTTATAACGTATAACGGTACACACTATTACGTAATAAAGTACTACGTTATGTAGTATTACCTTATAACGTATAACGTCAAACACTATTACGTACTAACGTATAACGTTATATACTATTAAGTAATAAGGTATAACGTCATGTAATACTACCTTATAACGTATAACGTCATATACTTATACGTACTAACGTATAACGTGATATACTGTTAGGATATAACGCAAAACGTTATGTAGTATTACCTTATAACGTATAACGGTACACACTATTACGTAATAAAGTATAACGTTATGTAGTATTACATTATTACGTGTAACGTTATATACAATTACGTAATAACGTATCACGTTATATACTATTACGTACTAACGTATAACGTTTTATACTATTACGTAGTAAGGTATAATGTTATGTAGTATTACCTTATAACGTATAACGTTATATACTATTACGTACTAACGTATAACGTTTTATACTATTACGTAATAAGGTATAACGTCATGTAATATTACCTTATAACGTGTAACGTCATATACTAATACGTACTAATGTATAACGTGATTTACTGTTACGCTATAACGCAAAACGTTATGCAGTATTACCTTATAACGTATAACGGTACGCACTATTACGTAATAAAGTATAACGTTATGTAGTGTTACCTTATTACGTATAACGTCAAACGCTATTACGTACTAACGTATAACGTTATATACTATTAAGTAATAAAGTATAACGTTATGCAGTATTACCTTATAACGTATAACGTTATATACTATTACGTACTAACGTATAACGTTATATACAATTACGTAATAACGTACAACGTTATGTAGTATTACCTTATAACGAATAACGTTATGTACTATTACGTAATAAAGTATAACGTTATGTAGTATTACCTTATAACGTATAACGCCACACAGTATTACGTACTAACGTATAACGTTATATACTATTAAGTAATAAGGTATAACGTTATGCAGTATTACCTTATAACGTATAACGTTATATACTATTACTTACTAACGTATAACGTTATATACAATTACGTAATAACGTATAACGTTATGTAGTATTACCTTATAACGTATAACGTTACATACTATTACGTAATAAAGTATAACGTTATGTAGTATTACCTTATAACGAATAAAGTTACGTACTATTACGTAATAAAGTATAACGTTATGTAGTATTACCTTATAACGTTTAACGTCATATACTATTACGTGCTAACGTATAACGTTATGTACTATTAAGTAATAAGGTATAACGTTATGTAGTATTACCTTATAACGTATAACGTTATATACTATTACTTACTAACGTATAACGTTATATACAATTACGTAATAACGTATAACGTTATGTAGTATTACCTTATAACGTATAACGTTATATACTATTACTTACTAACGTATAACGTTATATACAATTACGTAATAACGTATAACGTTATGTAGTATTACCTTATAACGTATAACGTTACATACTATTACGTAATAAAGTATAACGTTATGTAGTATTACCTTATAACGAATAAAGTTACGTACTATTACGTAATAAAGTATAACGTTATGTAGTATTACCTTATAACGTTTAACGTCATATACTATTACGTGCTAACGTATAACGTTATGTACTATTAAGTAATAAGGTATAACGTTATGCAGTATTACCTTATAACGTATAACGTCATATACTATTACTTACTAACGTATAACGTTATATAGTATTACGTAATAAGGTATAACGTTATGTAGTATTACCTTATAACGTTTAACGTCATATACTATTACGTGCTAACGTATAACGTTATGTACTATTAAGTAATAAGGTACAACGTTATGCAGTATTACCTTATAACGTATAACGTCATATACTATTACTTACTAACGTATAACGTTATATACTATTACGTACTAACGTATAACGTTTTATACTATTACGTAATAAGGTATAACGTTATGTAGTATTACCTTATAACGCATAACGTTATATACTATTACGTACTAACGTATAACGTTATATACAATTACGTAATAACGTACAACGTTATGTAGTATTACCTTATAACGTATAACCTTATATACTATTACGTAATAACGTATCACGTTACATACTCTAACGTACTAACGTATAACGTTATGTAGTATTACCTTGTAACGTATAACGTAACATACTATTACGTAATGTTGTATAACGTTATGTAGTATTACATTATTATGTGTAACGTTATATACAATTACGTAATAACGTATCAAGTTATATACTATTACGTACTAACGTATAACGTTTTATACTATTACGTAATACGGTATAACGTTATGTGGTATTACCTTATAACGTATAACGTTATATACTATTACGTACTAACGTATAACGTTATATACAATTACGTTATAACGTACAACGTTATGTAGTATTACCTTATAACGAATAACGTCACGTACTATTACGTAATAAAGTATAACGTTATGTAGTATTACCTTATAACGTATAACGTCAAACACTATTACGTACTAACGTATAACGTTAGATACTATTAAGTAATAAGGTATAACGTTATGCAGTATTACCTTATAACGTATAACGTCATATATAGTATTACTTACTAACGTATAACGTTATATAGTATTACGTAATAAGGTATAACGTCATGTAATATTACCTTATAACGTGTAACGTCGTATACTAATACGTACTAACGTATAACGTGATATACTGTTACGCTATAACGCAAAACGTTATGTAGTATTACCTTATAACGTATAACGGTACACACTATTACGTAATAAAGTATAACGTTATGTAGTGTTACCTTATAACGTATAACGTCATATACTATTACGTACTAACGTATAACGTTTTATACTATTACGTAATAAGGTATAACGTTATGTAGTATTACCTTATAACGTATAACGTTATATACTATTACGTACTAACGTATAACGTTATATACAATTACGTAATAACGTATAACGTTATGTAGTATTACCTTATAACGTATAACGTTACATACTATTACGTAATAAAGTATAACGTTATGTAGTATTACCTTATAACGTATAACGGTACACACTATTACGTAATAAAGTATAACGTTATGTAGTGTTACCTTATAACGTATAACGTCATATACTATTACGTACTAACGTATAACGTTTTATACTATTACGTAATAAGGTATAACGTTATGTAGTATTACCTTATAACGTATAACGTTATATACTATTACGTACTAACGTATAACGTTATATACAATTACGTAATAACGTATAACGTTATGTAGTATTACCTTATAACGTATAACGTTACATACTATTACGTAATAAAGTATAACGTTATGTAGTATTACCTTATAACGTATAACGTTAAATACTATTACGTAATAAAGTATAACGTTATGTAGTCTTACCTTATAACGTATAACGTTACATACTATTACGTATTAAAGTATAAGGTTATGTAGTATTACCTTATAACGAATAACGTTACGTACTATTAAGAAATAAAGTATAACGTTATGTAGTATTACCTTATAACGTTTAACGTCTTATACTAGTACGTGCTAACGTATAACGTTATATACTATTAAGTAATAAGGTATAACGTCATATAATATTACCTTATAACGTATATCCTTATATACTATTACGTAATAACGTATCACGTTACATACTCTAACGTACTAACGTATAAATTTATGTAGTATTACCTTATAACGAATAACGTCACGTACTATTACGTAATAAAGTATAACGTTATGTAGTATTACGTTATAACGTATAACGTCAAACACTATTACGTACTAACGTATAACGTTATATACTATTAAGTAATAAGGTATAACGTCATGTAATATTACCTTATAACGTGTAACGTCATATACTAACACGTACTAACGTATAACGTGATATACTGTTACGCTATAACGCAAAACGTTATGTAGTATTACCTTATAACGTATAACGGTACACACTATTACGTAATAAAGTATAACGTTATGTAGTATTACATTATTACGTGTAACGTTATATACAATTACGTAATAACGTATCACGTTATATACTATTACGTACTAACGTATAACGTTTTATACTATTACGTAATAAGGTATAACGTTATGTAGTATTACCTTATAACGTATAACGTCATATACTATTACGTACTAACGTATAACGTTATATACAATTACGTAATAACGTACAACGTTATGTAGTATTACCTTATAACGTATAACGTCATATACTAATACGTACCAACGTATAACGTTATGAAGTATTACCTTATAACGTATAACGTCAAACGCTATTACGTACTAACGTATAACGTTATATACTATTAAGTAATAAAGTACAACGTTATGCAGTATTACCTTATAACGTATAACGTTATATACTATTACGTACTAACGTATAACGTTATATACAATTACGTAATAACGTACAACGTTATGTAGTATTACCTTATAACGAATAACGTTATGTACTATTACGTAATAAAGTATAACGTTATGTAGTATTACCTTATAACGTATAACGCCAAACACTATTACGTACTAACGTATAACGTTATATACTATTAAGTAATAAGGTATAACGTTATGCAGTATTACCTTATAACGTATAACGTCATATACTATTACTTACTAACGTATAACGTTATATAGTATTACGTAATAAGGTATAACGTCATGTAATATTACCTTATAACGTGTAACGTCATATACTAATACGTACTAATGTATAACGTGATTTACTGTTACGCTATAACGCAAAACGTTATGCAGTATTACCTTATAACGTATAACGGTACGCACTATTACGTAATAAAGTATAACGTTATGTAGTGTTACCTTATTACGTATAACGTCATATACTATTACGTACTAACGTATAACGTTTTATACTATTACGTAATAAGGTATAATGTTATGTAGTATTACCTTATAACGTATAACGTTATATACTATTACTTACTAACGTATAACGTTATATACAATTACGTAATAACGTATAACGTTATGTAGTATTACCTTATAACGTATAACGTTACATACTATTACGTAATAAAGTATAACGATATGTAGTATTACCTTATAACGAATAAAGTTACGTACTATTACGTAATAAAGTATAACGTTATGTAGTATTACCTTATAACGTTTAACGTCATATACTATTACGTGCTAACGTATAACGTTATGTACTATTAAGTAATAAGGTATAACGTTATGTAGTATTACCTTATAACGTATAACGTTATATACTATTACTTACTAACGTATAACGTTATATACAATTACGTAATAACGTATAACGTTATGTAGTATTACCTTATAACGTATAACGTTATATACCATTACGTACTAACGTATAACGTTATATACAATTACGTAATAACGTACAACGTTATGTAGTATTACCTTTTAACGTATAACGTTACATACTATTACGTAATAAAGTATAACGTTATGTAGTATTACCTTATAACGAATAAAGTTACGTACTATTACGTAATAAAGTATAACGTTATGTAGTATTACCTTATAACGTTTAACGTCATATACTATTACGTGCTAACGTATAACGTTATGTACTATTAAGTAATAAGGTATAACGTTATGCAGTATTACCTTATAACGTATAACGTCATATACTATTACTTACTAACGTATAACGTTATATAGTATTACGTAATAAGGTATAACGTTATGTAGTATTACCTTATAACGTTTAACGTCATATACTATTACGTGCTAACGTATAACGTTATGTACTATTAAGTAATAAGGTACAACGTTATGCAGTATTACCTTATAACGTATAACGTCATATACTATTACTTACTAACGTATAACGTTATATACTATTACGCTATAACGCAAAACGTTATGTTGTATTACCTTATAACGTATAACGGTAAACACTATTACGTAATAAAGTATAACGTTATGTAGTATTACCTTAATACGTATAACGTCATATACTATTACGTACTAACGTATAACGTTTTATACTATTACGTAATAAGGTATAACGTTATGTAGTATTACCTTATAACGTATAACGTTATATACTATTACGTACTAACGCATAACGTTATATACAATTACGTAATAACGTACAACGTTATGTAGTATTACCCTATAACGTATAACGTTATATACTATTACGTAATATCGTATCACGTTACATACTCTAACGTACTAACGTATAACGTTATGTAGTATAACCTTATAACGTATAACGTTACGTACTGTTACGTAATAAAGTATAACGTGATGTAGTATTACCTTATAACGTGTAACGTTATATAGCATTACGTAATAACGTATCACGTTATATACTATTACGTACTAACGTATAACGTTTTATACTATTACGTAATAAGGTATAACGTTATGTAGTATTACCTTATAACGTATAACGTTATATACTATTACGTACTAACGTATAACGTTATATACAATTACGTAATAACGTACAACGTTATGTAGTATTACCTTATAACGTATAACGTTATATACTATTACGTAATCACGTATCTCGTTACATACTCTAACGTACTAACGTATAACGTTATGTAGTATTACCTCATAACGTATAACGTTACATACTCTTACTTAATAAAGTATAACCTTATGAAGTATTACCTTATAACGTATAACGTTATATACTATTACGTACTAACGTATAACGTTATATACAATTACGTAATAACGTACAACGTTATGTAGTATTACCTTCTAATGTATAACGTTACATACTATTACGTAATAAAGTATAACGCTATGTAGTATTACCTTATAACGAATAACGTTACCTACTATTACGTTATAATGTATAACGTTATGTAATACATATTACCTTATAACGTATAACGTCATATACTATTACGTACTAACGTATAACGTTTTATACTATTACGTAATAAGGTATAACGTTATGTAGTATTATCTTACAACGTATAACGTTATATACTACTACGTACTAACGTATAACGTTATATACAATTACGTAATAACGTACAACGTTATGTAATATTACCTTATAACGTATAACGTTATATACTATTACGTAATAACGTATCACGTTACATACTCTAACGTACTAACGCATAACGTTATGTCTTATAACCTTATAACGTATAACGTTACATACTATTACGTAATAAAGTATAACGTTATGTAGTATTACCTTATAACGTATAACGTTACATACTATTACGTAATAAAGTATAACGTTATGTAGTATTACCTTATAACGTATAACGTTACATACTATTACTTAATAAAGTATAACGTTATGTAGTATTACCTTATAACGAATAACGTTACCTACTATTACGTTATAAAGTATAACGTTATGTAATATTACCTTATAACGTATAACGTCATATACTATTACGAACTAACGTATAACGTTTTATACTATTACGTAATAAGGTATAACGTTATGTAGTATTACCTTACAACGTATAACGTTATATACTACTACGTACTAACGTATAACGTTATATACAATTACGTAATAACGTACAACGTTATGTAGTATTACCTTATAACGTATAACGTTATATACTATTACGTAATAACGTATCACGTTACATACTCTAACGTACTAACGCATAACGTTATGTCTTATTACCTTATAACGTATAACGTTACATACTATTACGTAATAAAGTATAACGTCATGTAGTATTACCTTATAACGTATAACGTGATATACTAATACGTACTAACGTATAACGTTATGAAGTATTCCCTTATAACGTATAACGTCAAACACTATTACATACTAACGTATAACGTTATATCCTATTAAGTAATAAGGTATAACGTCATGTAGTATTACATTATAACGTACAACGGTACACACTATTACCTAATAATTTATAACGTTATGTAGTATTACCTTATAACGTTTAACGTCTTATACTAGTACGTGCTAACGTATAACGTTATATACTATTAAGTAATAAGGTATAACGTCATATAATATTACCTTATAACGTATATCCTTATATACTATTACGTAATAACGTATCACGTTACATACTCTAACGTACTAACGTATAAATTTATGTAGTATTACCTTATAACGTTTAACGTCATATACTATTACGTGCTAACGTATAACGTTATGTACTATTAAGTAATAAGGTATAACGTTATGTAGTATTACCTTATAACGTATAACGTTATATACTATTACTTACTAACGTATAACGTTATATACAATTACGTAATAACGTATAACGTTATGTAGTATTACCTTATAACGTATAACGTTATATACTATTACTTACTAACGTATAACGTTATATACAATTACGTAATAACGTATAACGTTATGTAGTATTACCTTATAACGTATAACGTTACATACTATTACGTAATAAAGTATAACGTTATGTAGTATTACCTTATAACGAATAAAGTTACGTACTATTACGTAATAAAGTATAACGTTATGTAGTATTACCTTATAACGTTTAACGTCATATACTATTACGTGCTAACGTATAACGTTATGTACTATTAAGTAATAAGGTATAACGTTATGCAGTATTACCTTATAACGTATAACGTCATATACTATTACTTACTAACGTATAACGTTATATAGTATTACGTAATAAGGTATAACGTTATGTAGTATTACCTTATAACGTTTAACGTCATATACTATTACGTGCTAACGTATAACGTTATGTACTATTAAGTAATAAGGTACAACGTTATGCAGTATTACCTTATAACGTATAACGTCATATACTATTACTTACTAACGTATAACGTTATATACTATTACGTACTAACGTATAACGTTTTATACTATTACGTAATAAGGTATAACGTTATGTAGTATTACCTTATAACGTATAACGTTATATACTATTACGTACTAACGTATAACGTTATATACAATTACGTAATAACGTACAACGTTATGTAGTATTACCTTATAACGTATAACCTTATATACTATTACGTAATAACGTATCACGTTACATACTCTAACGTACTAACGTATAACGTTATGTAGTATTACCTTGTAACGTATAACGTAACATACTATTACGTAATGTTGTATAACGTTATGTAGTATTACATTATTATGTGTAACGTTATATACAATTACGTAATAACGTATCAAGTTATATACTATTACGTACTAACGTATAACGTTTTATACTATTACGTAATACGGTATAACGTTATGTGGTATTACCTTATAACGTATAACGTTATATACTATTACGTACTAACGTATAACGTTATATACAATTACGTTATAACGTACAACGTTATGTAGTATTACCTTATAACGAATAACGTCACGTACTATTACGTAATAAAGTATAACGTTATGTAGTATTACCTTATAACGTATAACGTCAAACACTATTACGTACTAACGTATAACGTTATATACTATTAAGTAATAAGGTATAACGTTATGCAGTATTACCTTATAACGTATAACGTCATATATAGTATTACTTACTAACGTATAACGTTATATAGTATTACGTAATAAGGTATAACGTCATGTAATATTACCTTATAACGTGTAACGTCGTATACTAATACGTACTAACGTATAACGTGATATACTGTTACGCTATAACGCAAAACGTTATGTAGTATTACCTTATAACGTATAACGGTACACACTATTACGTAATAAAGTATAACGTTATGTAGTGTTACCTTATAACGTATAACGTCATATACTATTACGTACTAACGTATAACGTTTTATACTATTACGTAATAAGGTATAACGTTATGTAGTATTACCTTATAACGTATAACGTTATATACTATTACGTACTAACGTATAACGTTATATACAATTACGTAATAACGTATAACGTTATGTAGTATTACCTTATAACGTATAACGTTACATACTATTACGTAATAAAGTATAACGTTATGTAGTATTACCTTATAACGTATAACGGTACACACTATTACGTAATAAAGTATAACGTTATGTAGTGTTACCTTATAACGTATAACGTCATATACTATTACGTACTAACGTATAACGTTTTATACTATTACGTAATAAGGTATAACGTTATGTAGTATTACCTTATAACGTATAACGTTATATACTATTACGTACTAACGTATAACGTTATATACAATTACGTAATAACGTATAACGTTATGTAGTATTACCTTATAACGTATAACGTTACATACTATTACGTAATAAAGTATAACGTTATGTAGTATTACCTTATAACGTATAACGTTACATACTATTACGTAATAAAGTATAACGTTATGTAGTCTTACCTTATAACGTATAACGTTACATACTATTACGTATTAAAGTATAAGGTTATGTAGTATTACCTTATAACGAATAACGTTACGTACTATTAAGAAATAAAGTATAACGTTATGTAGTATTACCTTATAACGTTTAACGTCTTATACTAGTACGTGCTAACGTATAACGTTATATACTATTAAGTAATAAGGTATAACGTCATATAATATTACCTTATAACGTATATCCTTATATACTATTACGTAATAACGTATCACGTTACATACTCTAACGTACTAACGTATAAATTTATGTAGTATTACCTTATAACGAATAACGTCACGTACTATTACGTAATAAAGTATAACGTTATGTAGTATTACCTTATAACGTATAACGTCAAACACTATTACGTACTAACGTATAACGTTATATACTATTAAGTAATAAGGTATAACGTCATGTAATATTACCTTATAACGTGTAACGTCATATACTAACACGTACTAACGTATAACGTGATATACTGTTACGCTATAACGCAAAACGTTATGTAGTATTACCTTATAACGTATAACGGTACACACTATTACGTAATAAAGTACTACGTTATGTAGTATTACCTTATAACGTATAACGTCGAACACTATTACGTACTAACGTATAACGTTATATACTATTAAGTAATAAGGTATAACGTCATGTAATATTACCTTATAACGTATAACGTCATATACTTATACGTACTAACGTATAACGTGATATACTGTTACGATATAACGCAAAACGTTATGTAGTATTACCTTATAACGTATAACGGTACACACTATTACGTAATAAAGTATAACGTTATGTAGTATTACATTATTACGTGTAACGTTATATACAATTACGTAATAACGTATCACGTTATATACTATTACGTACTAACGTATAACGTTTTATACTATTACGTAATAAGGTATAACGTTATGTAGTATTACCTTATAACGTATAACGTCATATACTATTACGTACTAACGTATAACGTTATATACAATTACGTAATAACGTACAACGTTATGTAGTATTACCTTATAACGTATAACGTCATATACTAATACGTACCAACGTATAACGTTATGAAGTATTACCTTATAACGTATAACGTCAAACGCTATTACGTACTAACGTATAACGTTATATACTATTAAGTAATAAAGTACAACGTTATGCAGTATTACCTTATAACGTATAACGTTATATACTATTACGTACTAACGTATAACGTTATATACAATTACGTAATAACGTACAACGTTATGTAGTATTACCTTATAACGAATAACGTTATGTACTATTACGTAATAAAGTATAACGTTATGTAGTATTACCTTATAACGTATAACGCCAAACACTATTACGTACTAACGTATAACGTTATATACTATTAAGTAATAAGGTATAACGTTATGCAGTATTACCTTATAACGTATAACGTCATATACTATTACTTACTAACGTATAACGTTATATAGTATTACGTAATAAGGTATAACGTCATGTAATATTACCTTATAACGTGTAACGTCATATACTAATACGTACTAATGTATAACGTGATTTACTGTTACGCTATAACGCAAAACGTTATGCAGTATTACCTTATAACGTATAACGGTACGCACTATTACGTAATAAAGTATAACGTTATGTAGTGTTACCTTATTACGTATAACGTCATGTACTATTACGTACTAACGTATAACGTTTTATACTATTACGTAATAAGGTATAATGTTATGTAGTATTACCTTATAACGTATAACGTTATATACTATTACGTACTAACGCATAACGTTATATACAATTACGTAATAACGTACAACGTTATGTAGTATTACCTTTTAACGTATAACGTTACATACTATTACGTAATAAAGTATAACGTTATGTAGTATTACCTTATAACGAATAAAGTTACGTACTATTACGTAATAAAGTATAACGTTATGTAGTATTACCTTATAACGTTTAACGTCATATACTATTACGTGCTAACGTATAACGTTATGTACTATTAAGTAATAAGGTATAACGTTATGCAGTATTACCTTATAACGTATAACGTCATATACTATTACTTACTAACGTATAACGTTATATAGTATTACGTAATAAGGTATAACGTTATGTAGTATTACCTTATAACGTTTAACGTCATATACTATTACGTGCTAACGTATAACGTTATGTACTATTAAGTAATAAGGTACAACGTTATGCAGTATTACCTTATAACGTATAACGTCATATACTATTACTTACTAACGTATAACGTTATATACTATTACGCTATAACGCAAAACGTTATGTTGTATTACCTTATAACGTATAACGGTAAACACTATTACGTAATAAAGTATAACGTTATGTAGTATTACCTTAATACGTATAACGTCATATACTATTACGTACTAACGTATAACGTTTTATACTATTACGTAATAAGGTATAACGTTATGTAGTATTACCTTATAACGTATAACGTTATATACTATTACGTACTAACGCATAACGTTATATACAATTACGTAATAACGTACAACGTTATGTAGTATTACCCTATAACGTATAACGTTATATACTATTACGTAATATCGTATCACGTTACATACTCTAACGTACTAACGTATAACGTTATGTAGTATAACCTTATAACGTATAACGTTACGTACTGTTACGTAATAAAGTATAACGTGATGTAGTATTACCTTATAACGTGTAACGTTATATAGCATTACGTAATAACGTATCACGTTATATACTATTACGTACTAACGTATAACGTTTTATACTATTACGTAATAAGGTATAACGTTATGTAGTATTACCTTATAACGTATAACGTTATATACTATTACGTACTAACGTATAACGTTATATACAATTACGTAATAACGTACAACGTTATGTAGTATTACCTTATAACGTATAACGTTATATACTATTACGTAATAACGTATCTCGTTACATACTCTAACGTACTAACGTATAACGTTATGTAGTATTACCTCATAACGTATAACGTTACATACTCTTACTTAATAAAGTATAACCTTATGAAGTATTACCTTATAACGTATAACGTTATATACTATTACGTACTAACGTATAACGTTATATACAATTACGTAATAACGTACAACGTTATGTAATATTACCTTATAACGTATAACGTTACATACTATTACGTAATAAAGTATAACGTTATGTAGTATTACCTTATAACGTATAACGTTACATACTATTACGTAATAAAGTATAACGTTATGTAGTATTACCTTATAACGTATAACGTTACATACTATTACTTAATAAAGTATAACGTTATGTAGTATTACCTTATAACGAATAACGTTACCTACTATTACGTTATAAAGTATAACGTTATGTAATATTACCTTATAACGTATAACGTCATATACTATTACGAACTAACGTATAACGTTTTATACTATTACGTAATAAGGTATAACGTTATGTAGTATTACCTTACAACGTATAACGTTATATACTACTACGTACTAACGTATAACGTTATATACAATTACGTAATAACGTACAACGTTATGTAGTATTACCTTATAACGTATAACGTTATATACTATTACGTAATAACGTATCACGTTACATACTCTAACGTACTAACGCATAACGTTATGTCTTATTACCTTATAACGTATAACGTTACATACTATTACGTAATAAAGTATAACGTCATGTAGTATTACCTTATAACGTATAACGTGATATACTAATACGTACTAACGTATAACGTTATGAAGTACTCCCTTATAACGTATAACGTCAAACACTATTACATACTAACGTATAACGTTATATCCTATTAAGTAATAAGGTATAACGTCATGTAGTATTACATTATAACGTACAACGGTACACACTATTACCTAATAATTTATAACGTTATGTAGTATTACCTTATAACGTATAACGGTACACACTATTACGTAATAAAGTATAACGTTATGTAGTATTACTCTATAACGTATAACGTCATATACTATTACGTACTAACGTATAACGTTACATACTAATACGTAATAAAGTATAACGTCATGTAGTATTACCTTATAACGTACAACGGCATATACTAATACGTACTAACGTATAACGTTATGAAGTATTACCTTATAACGTATAACGTCAAGCACTATTACGTACTAACGTATAACGTTATATACTATTAAGTAATAAGGTATAACGTCATGTGGTATTACCTTATAACGTATAACGGTACACACTATTACGTAATAAAGTATAACGATATGTAGTATTACTCCATAACGTATAACGTCATATACTATTACGTACTAACGTATAACGTTACATACTATTACGTAATAAAGTATAACATTATGTAGTATTACCTTATAACGTATAACGGTACACACTATTACGTAATAAAGTATAACGTTATGTAGTGTTACCTTATAACCGTATAACGTCATATACTATTACGTACTAACGTATAACGCTTTATACTGTTGCGTAATAAGGTATAACGTTATGTAGTATTACCTTATAACGTATAACGTTATATACTATTACGTACTAACGTATAACGTTATATACAATTACGTAATAACGTACAACGTTATGTAGTATTACCTTATAACGTATAACCTTATATACTATTACGTAATAACGTATCACGTTACATACTACAACGTACTAACGTATAACGTTATGTAGTATTACCTTATAACGTATAACGTTACATACTATTACGTAATAAAGTATAACGATATGTAGTATTACATTATTACGTGTAACGTTATATACCATTACGTACTAACGTATAACGTTATATACAATTACGTAATAACGTACAACGTTATGTAGTATTACCTTTTAACGTATAACGTTATATACTATTACGTAATAACGTATCACGTTACATACTCTAATGTACTAACGTATAACGTTATGTAGTGTTACCTTATAACGTATAACGTCATATACTATTACGTACTAACGTATAACGTTTGATACTGTTACGTAATAAGGTATAACGTTATGTAGTATTACCTTATAACGTATAACGTTATATACTATTACGTACTAACGTATAACGTTATATACAATTACGTAATAACGTACAACGTTATGTAGTATTACCTTTTAACGTATAACGTTATATACTATTACGTAATAACGTATCACGTTACATACTCTAATGTACTAACGTATAACGTTACGTAGTATTACCTTATAACGTATAACGTTACATACTATTACGTACTAACGTATAACGTTTTATACTGTTGCGTAATAAGGTATAACGTTATGTAGTATTACCTTATAACGTATAACGTTACATACTATTACTTAATAAAGTATAACGTTATGTAGTATTACCTTATAACGTATAACGTTACATACTATTACGTAATAAAGTATAACGATATGTAGTATTACATTATTACGTGTAACGTTATATACCATTACGTACTAACGTATAACGTTATATACAATTACGTAATAACGTACAACGTTATGTAGTATTACCTTTTAACGTATAACGTTATATACTATTACGTAATAACGTATCACGTTACATACTCTAATGTACTAACGTATAACGTTATGTAGTATAACCTTATAACGTATAACGTTATATACTATTACGTAATAACGTATCACGTTACATACTCTAACGTACTAACGCATAACGTTATGTCTTATTACCTTATAACGTATAACGTTACATACTATTACGTAATAAAGTATAACGTCATGTAGTATTACCTTATAACGTATAACGTGATATACTAATACGTACTAACGTATAACGTTATGAAGTATTCCCTTATAACGTATAACGTCAAACACTATTACATACTAACGTATAACGTTATATCCTATTAAGTAATAAGGTATAACGTCATGTAGTATTACATTATAACGTACAACGATACACACTATTACCTAATAATTTATAACGTTATGTAGTATTACCTTATAACGTATAACGGTACACACTATTACGTAATAAAGTATAACGTTATGTAGTATTACTCTATAACGTATAACGTCATATACTATTACGTACTAACGTATAACGTTACATACTAATACGTAATAAAGTATAACGTCATGTAGTATTACCTTATAACGTATAACGTCATATACTAATACGTACTAACGTATAATGTTATGAAGTATTACCTTATAACGTATAACGTCAAACACTATTACGCACTAACGTATAACGTTATATACTATTAAGTAATAAGGTATAACGTCATGTGGTATTACCTTATAACGTATAATGGTACACACTATTACGTAATAAAGTATAACGTTATGTAGTATTACCTTATAACGTATAACGGTACACACTATTACGTAATAAAGTATAACGATATGTAGTATTACTCTATAACGTATAACGTCATATACTATTACGTACTAACGTATAACGTTACATACTATTACGTAATAAAGTATAACATTATGTAGTATTACCTTATAACGTATAACGGTACACACTATTACGTAATAAAGTATAACGTTATGTAGTGTTCCCTTATAACCGTATAACGTCATATACTATTACGTACTAACGTATAACGTTTTATACTGTTGCGTAATAAGGTATAACGTTATGTAGTATTACCTTATAACGTATAACGTTATATACTATTACGTACTAACGTATAACGTTATATACATTTACGTAATAACGTACAACGTTATGTAGTATTACCTTATAACGTATAACCTTATATACTATTACGTAATAACGTATCACGTTACATACTCCAACGTACTAACGTATAACGTTATGTAGTATTACCTTATAACGTATAACGTTACATACTATTACGTAATAAAGTATAACGTTATGTAGTATTACATTATTACGTGTAACGTTATATACCATTACGTACTAACGTATAACGTTATATACAATTACGTAATAACGTACAACGTTATGTAGTATTACCTTTTAACGTATAACGTTATATACTATTACGTAATAACGTATCACGTTACATACTCTAATGAAGTAACGTATAACGTTATGTAGTATTACCTTATAACGTATAACGGTACACACTATTACGTAATAAAGTATAACGATATGTAGTATTACTCTATAACGTATAACGTCATATACTATTACGTACTAACGTATAACGTTACATACTATTACGTAATAAAGTATAACATTATGTAGTACTACCTTATAACGTGTAACGGTACACACTATTACCAAATAAAGTATAACGATATGTAGTGTTACCTTATAACGTATAACGTCATATACTATTACGTACTAACCTATAACGTTTTATACTGTTACGTAATAAGGTATATCGTTATGTAGTATTACCTTATAACGTATAACGTTATATACTATTACGTACTAACGTATAACGTTATATACAATTACGTAATAACGTACAACGTTATGTGGTATTACCTTATAACGTATAACCTTATATACTATTACGTAATAACGTATCACGTTACATACTCCAACGTACTAACGTATAACGTTATGTAGTATTACCTTATAACGTATAACGTTACATGCTATTACGTAATAAAGTATAACGTTATGTAGTATTACATTATTACGTGTAACGTTATATACCATTACGTAATAACGTATCACGTTATATAGTATTACGTACTAACGTATAACGCTTTATACCATTACGTAATAAGGTATAACGTTATGTAGTATTACCTTATAACGTATAACGTTATATACTATTACGTACTAACGTATAACGTTATATACAATTACGTAATAACGTACAACGTTGTGTAGTATTACCTTTTAACGTATAACGTTATATACTATTACGTAATAACGTATCACGTTACATACTCTAATGTACTATCGTATAACGTTATGTAGTATTACCTTATAACGTATAACGTTACATACTATTACGTAATAAAGTATAACGTTATGTAGTATTACCTTATAACGTGTAACGTTATATACCATTACGTAATAACGTATCACGTTATATACTATTACGTACTAACGTAAAACTTTTTATACTATTACGTAATAAGGTATAACGTTATGTAGTATTACCTTATAACGTATAACGTTATATACTATTACGTACTAACATATAACGTTATATACAATTATGTAAAAACGTACAACGTTATGTAGTATTACCTTATAACGTATAACGTTATATACTATTATGTAATAACGTATCACGTTACATACTCTATCGTACTAACGTATAACGTTATGTAGTATTACCTTATAACGTATAACGTTACATACTAATACGTAATAAAGTATAACGTCATGTAGTATTACCTTATAACGTATAACGACATATACTAATACGTACTAACGTATAACGTCAAACACTATTACGTACTAACGTATAACGTTATATACTATTAAGTAATAAGGTATAACGTCATGTGGTATTACCTTATAACGTATAACGGTACACACTATTACGTAATAAAGTATAACGTTATGTAGTATTACCTTATAACGTATAGCGGTACACACTATTACGTAATGAAGTATAACGATATGTAGTATTACTCTATAACGTATAACGTCATATACTATTACGTACTAACGTATAACGTTACATACTATTACGTAATAAAGTATAACATTATGTAGTATTACCTTATAACGTATAACGGTACACACTATTACGTAATAAAGTATAACGTTATGTAGTGTTACCTTATAACGTATAACGTCATATACTATTACGTACTAACGTATAACGTTATATACAATTACGTAATAACGTACAACGTTATGTAGTATTACCTTATAACGTATAACCTTATATACTATTACGTAATAACGTATCACGTTACATACTCCAACGTACTAACGTATAACGTTATGTAGTATTACCTTATAACGTATAACGTTACATGCTATTACGTAATAAAGTATAACGTTGTGTAGTATTACATTATTACGTGTAACGTTATATACCATTACGTAATAACGTATCATGTTATATAGTATTACGTACTAACGTATAACGTTTTATACCATTACGTAATAAGGTATAACGTTATGTAGTATTACCTTATAACGTATAACGTTATATACTCTTACGTACTAACGTATAACGTTATATACAATTACGTAATAACGTACAACGTTATGTAGTATTACCTTTTAACGTATAACGTTATATACTATTACGTAATAACGTATCACGTTACATACTCTAATGTACTAACGTATAACGTTATGTAGTATTACCTTATAACGTATAACGTTACATACTATTACGTAATAAAGTATAACGTTATGTAGTATTACCTTATAACGTGTAACGTTATATGCCATTACGTAATAACGTATCACGTTATATACTATTACGTACTAACGTATAACGTTTTATACTATTACGTAATAAGGTATAACGTTATGTAGTATTACCTTATAGCGTATAACGTTATATATTATTACGTACTAACATATAACGTTATATACAATTATGTAAAAACGTACAACGTTATGTAGTATTACCTTATAACTTATAACGTTATATACTGTTATGTAATAACGTATCACGTTACATACTCTATCGTACTAACGTATAACGTTATGTAGTATTACCTTATAACGTATAACGTTACATACTAATACGTAATAAAGTATAACGTCATGTAGTATTACCTTATAACGTATAACGACATATACTAATACGTACTAACGTATAACGTTAAGAAGTATTACCTTATAACGTATAACGTCAAACACTATTACGTACTAACGTATAACGTTATATACTATTAAGTAATAAGGTATAACGTCATGTGGTATTACCTTATAACGTATAACGGTACACACTATTACGTAATAAAGCATAACGTTATGTAGTATTACCTTATAACGTATAACGGTACACACTATTACGTAATAAAGTATAACGATATGTAGTATTACTCTATAACGTATAACGTCATATACTATTACGTACTAACGTATAACGTTACATACTATTACGTAATAAAGTATAACATTATGTAGTATTACCTTATAACGTATAACGGTACACACTATTACGTAATAAAGTATAACGTTATGTAGTGTAACCTTATAACGAATAACGTCATATACTATTACGTACTAACGTATAACGTTTTATACTGTTGCGTAATAAGGTATAACGTTATGTAGTATTACCTTATAACGTATAACGTTACATACTATTACTTAATAAAGTATAACGTTATATACAATTACGTAATAACGTACAACGTTATGTAGTATTACCTTATAACGTATAACCTTATATACTCTTACGTAATAACGTATCACGTTACATACTCTAACGTACTAACGTATAACGTTATGTAGTATTACCTTATAACGTATAACGTTACATACTATTACGTAATAAAGTATAACGTTATGTAGTATTACATTATTACGTGTATCGTTATATACCATTACGTAATAACGTATCACGTTATATACTATTACGTACTAACGTATAACGTTTTATACCATTACGTAATAAGGTATAACGTTATGTATTATTACCTTATAACGTATAACGTTATATACTATTACGTACTAACGTATAACGTTATATACAATTACGTAATAACGTACAACGTTATGTAGTATTACCTTATAACGTATAACGTTATATACTATTACGTAATAACGTATCACGTTACATACTCTAACGTACTAACGCATAACGTTATGTCTTATTACCTTATAACGTATAACGTTACATACTATTACGTAATAAAGTATAACGTCATATAGTATTACCTTATAACGTATAACCTTATATAATATTACGTAATAACGTATCACGTTACATACTCCAACGTACTAACGTATAACGTTATGTAGTATTACCTTATAACGTATAACGTTACATGCTATTACGTAATAAAGTATAACGTTATGTAGTATTACATTATTACGTGTAACGTTATATACCATTATGTAATAACGTATCACGTTATATAGTATTACGTACTAACGTATAACGTTATATACAATTACGTAATAACGTACAACGTTATGTGGTATTACCTTATAACGTATAACCTTATATACTATTACGTAATAACGTATCACGTTACATACTCCAACGTACTAACGTATAACGTTATGTAGTATTACCTTATAACGTATAACGTTACATGCTATTACGTAATAAAGTATAACGTTATGTAGTATTACATTATTACGTGTAACGTTATATACCATTACGTAATAACGTATCACGTTATATAGTATTACGTACTAACGTATAACGCTTTATACCATTACGTAATAAGGTATAACGTTATGTAGTATTACCTTATAACGTATAACGTTATATACTATTACGTACTAACGTATAACGTTATATACAATTATGTAAAAACGTACAACGTTATGTAGTATTACCTTATAACGTATAACGTTATATACTATTATGTAATAACGTATCACGTTACATACTCTATCGTACTAACGTATAACGTTATGTAGTATTACCTTATAACGTATAACGTTACATACTAATACGTAATAAAGTATAACGTCATGTAGTATTACCAGTTCCCTTTCGACCGCCGAAGAGTGCAGACGTGCCTGGTGCCCGGAGAGGTCTCTCCGTCGAAATTGGACGTGGAAAAAAGTGCCCCCGAAAGTGCGAAAAGCGGGGAAAACAAAGCAATGCAACGAGTGCCACCGCTCAGGATATCAAACAACGGTGAAACATACGCCATATACAAAACCATGGAAATCCATGAATGCACAGAAACCGAAATGGATACGACTCAGATGAGTGACGAGAGAAACACCACCAACAACGATCTAACACAACAAGACGAAAGCTGGAAGCTCGTAACTCCCAGCAAAAGAAGAAAAATTACAACAAACGCAAATACTAGGAGGGCTGCAGAAACAGTAAGTAAGCAGTGGCTCCAAGAAATCCCACTACAAAACCCCTTCAGCATACTACCACAAGAGAAGGAACCAGAAACAACTGAAACAACTGAAAAACCAATAACACACAACCCCAAACCACCGCCAATATACATCGATGCGCAAATAATAGACCCCCTCCTCAAACTGCTAAACAATACGGCAGGCAAAGAAAACTACTCAATAAAACAATTAAAACTGGACCAGGTAAAAGTGCAAACCAACGCCCCAGAGACCTACAGAAAAGTGGTAAAAGTGCTAAAAGAAAAAAACGCCGGGTACCACACCTACCAGCTCAAAACTGACAAAAGCTATAAAGCAGTTATCAGAGGGCTACACCCAAGAACAAACACAAGCAACATATGCGACGAACTAGCCAAAATCGGACACCAGGTAAGAGCAATAAACAACATAACGAGATTTGACACCAAACAACCACTACCGCTGTTCCTAATAGAACTAGAACCGAACAAAAACAACAAGGAAATCTATGACATTAAACAAATCTTAAACACAATAATCACAGTCGAACCACCCAGACAAAAAAAAGACATACCTCAGTGCATGCGGTGCCAACAATATGGGCACACAAAAAATTACTGCAACAGAAACCCGGTGTGCGTCAAATGCGCAGGAAAGCACCTGACAACTTACTGCCCATATACGGGAAAAATAAAAGAGGTAAAGTGCTACAACTGCAACGGAAACCACCCAGCCAGCTACAAAGGCTGCCCAGCCAGAAAAATACTCCAACGTAAATTGTTTCCGCCGCTTAGAAGCAGGACATATAACTACCACCACACACAACAAGACAGGGCAGAAGCTGAGACACCAATTAAAGTACAGTACGTAATGAACAACAACCACAACAATATCAACACCACTGGCAGTCGAAGCTACGCGCAAGCAACCAAGGAAGTAACACCCGTAGCCAATCAAAACCACAACAACAACACCAACGACGCTACAGAAATAAAAGAACTATTAAAACAATCCATCAAAAGCACCGACATGTTAACAAGAACGATAAGCGAACTAAACGAAGCATTCAAGCAGCAATCATTACAAATCACAGCTATGATACAACTGATAACAACCATGCTAAGCAAAAAGTAAAAACGGACATACTAAAAATAGCTGCCTGGAACTCTAACGGTCTACAACAAAGGGCCATTGAAACCAAAGCATTCCTATACCACAACAACATAGACATACTACTAGTATCGGAGACGCATTTCACAACAAAAAGCTACACAAAAATACCGCACTATACCATATACGATACCAAGCACCCCTCAGGAAAAGCACACGGAGGAACCGCAGTGATAATAAGAAACGACATTAAACACCACCTACACAGCCAAGTTAGTAAAGAACACATACAAGCAACTACCGTTACCGTACAAACTAGCAGCAACCGTCTACAGCTGTCAGCAGTATATGCACCACCGCGACACAAAATTACAGCACAAATGTGGGAAGAATACTTCCAACAACTAGGCGACAAGTTTATCGCAGCAGGAGACTACAACTCGAAGCACACAACATGGGGATCAAGAATCACTACACCTCGAGGCAGAACCCTGGAAAAACACATCAGGAAAAACAATCTCAATATATTATCCACAGGAAGACCGACATACTGGCCGACAGACCTGAGCAAAATCCCTGACCTACTCGACTTTGCAGTCACAAAGGGATTAAACGGAAATAAAATAAATATAGCATCCAGCCTCGAGCTTAGCTCCGACCATACACCCATAATAATAACATACAGAAACAAGCCAATACTCTACAACAACTCAGAGACGCTATGCAACAAATCCACTAATTGGCAAACCTTCAAAGAAATAATTGAAAGCAAAATCAACTGCAACATCCCACTGAAAACGCCCCAACACATCGAACAAGCTGTAACAACACTTACAAAAACTATACAAGAGGCAGCACGGGCAACCACAAAACCAGCAACTACCACTAGACCAACAAAACAAATCCCATCAGACATCCTCGAAAAAATTAGAGATAAAAGAAAAGCGAAAGCAAAATGGCAAAAACATAGAACAAAAGAAAACAAAAAACACCTAAACAAACTTGCAAAGGAAATAAAAAACAAAATAAAAGAGCACAACAACAACGAATTCACAAAGTTCATAGAGTCACTATCTGCACACGAGAACTACAACTACTCACTATGGAAAGCCACAAAAAAAATAAAGAAGGCGATAAAACCAGCCCCAGCAATCAGAAAAGCAGACAACACATGGGCAAGAAGCAACGAAGAGCAAGCCGAAGAATTTTCCATCCACCTATGCAACACATTTACACCACACAACATCAATAACAGCAACCACAATAGCCATACGGACGACGACGCGATAGCCACTAGCACTGCAATCGACAAGCAATACACCATACCCAAAACAACAGCACAAGAAATAAGAAACATAATAGAAAAAACAAAAAACAACAAAGCACCAGGAATCGATCTAATCAATGGCAAAATATTGAAAAACCTCCCTCCAAAAGCGATACGGTTAATTACAATAATATTCAATGCAATACTAAGAATACAATATTATCCTGCATTATGGAAACAGGCACAAATCATAATGTTACCCAAACCAGGCAAAGACCCACATGAAGCAACATCCTACAGACCAATATCACTACTCCCCGTGCTCTCCAAAATACTAGAAAAAGTAATATACGCCCGACTAAAACCAATAATAGAGAAGGAAAAACTAATACCAGACCATCAATTTGGATTCAGAAATAAACACTCCACCATAGAACAAATGCACAGGCTTGTCAACGAAATAATACACACAATAGAAAACAAACAATATTGTACAGCCCTATTCATGGACATAGAGAAAGCTTTCGACAAAATAAACCACGAAAGCCTAATACAAACAATCAAGAAACAATTCCCGGAAAAAATATACCAAATAATAAAATCATACATAAGCAACAGAACCTTCACAGTAAAAATCAAGGACGCACACTCCGAAGCAAAAGACATCAAAGCAGGTGTTCCACAAGGAAGCGTCCTAGGACCCATACTATATACATTATACACGGCCAACATTCCAACAACTACCAATAGCAAAATACTGACATTCGCGGACGACACAGCCGTGCTAGTCAGGCACACTAACCCTGTAACAGCAGCCACAATACTACAAGAGCACATCACAAAAATAGAAAAGTGGCTACAGGACAAACAAATCAAAGCTAACCCTGACAAATGCAACCACATTACATTCACATTGAGAAAACAGATAACACCGAACATCTTCCTGAACGGCACGCAAATAACACAAACAAGGCAAGTCAAATACCTTGGACTTCACATAGATACACACTTCACATGGAAACAGCACATCAAATCAATAATAGACAAGATACAGATAGCAAGGAGACAAATGTACTGGCTAACAAGCCGAAAATCCAAACTAAGCACAGAAAACAAACTGAAAATATATAAAATAATCATAAAGCCAATCTGGACATACGGAATTCCACTATGGGGAACAGCAGCAATGAGCCATATAAACAAAATAGAAACAATCCAAGCCAAAATCCTTAGAACAATGGTAAACGCCCCGTGGTACGTTAGAAACGAGGACATAAGGAAAGACCTCGGAATATCAACGGTCAAGGAGGAGATTACCAGATTCGCAACAAGATACAGAACAAGAATAGAAACACACACGAACCAGCTGGCAGTTGAAACGTGCAACACAACAAACATCGCAAGAAGACTAAAAAGGAAACACCCAATAGACCTCATAAAAGATATAACTTAGAAAAAAACGAAGCTGGCACCCCGCTGGGGGTAGCCGCCCACATGCTATATTATTTTTTATTTATATTTTTTTTCTTCACCAACAAGATATAACACTTTACCAAATGTCCGCAAGGACAAATTGTAAAATAACCAAAATAAAATAAAAAAAAAAAAAAAAAAAAAAAATGTAATATTACCTTATAACGTATAACGTCATATACTAATACGTACTAACGTATAACGTCAAACACTATTACGTACTAACGTATAACGTTATATACTATTAAGTAATAAGGTATAACGTCATGTGGTATTACCTTATAACGTATAACGGTACACACTATTACGTAATAAAGTATAACGTTATGTAGTATTACCTTATAACGTATAGCGGTACACACTATTACGTAATAAAGTATAACGATATGTAGTATTACTCTATAACGTATAACGTCATATACTATTACGTACTAACGTATAACGTTACATACTATTACGTAATAAAGTATAACGTTATGTAGTGTTACCTTATAACGTATAACGTCATATACTATTACGTACTAACGTATAACGTTATATACAATTACGTAATAACGTACAACGTTATGTAGTATTACCTTATAACGTATAACGTTATATACTATTACGTAATAACGTATCACGTTACATACTCTAACGTACTAACGCATAACGTTATGTCTTATTACCTTATAACGTATAACGTTACATACTATTACGTAATAAAGTATAACGTCATATAGTATTACCTTATAACGTATAACCTTATATAATATTACGTAATAACGTATCACGTTACATACTCCAACGTACTAACGTATAACGTTATGTAGTATTACCTTATAACGTATAACGTTACATGCTATTACGTAATAAAGTATAACGTTATGTAGTATTACATTATTACGTGTAACGTTATATACCATTACGTAATAACGTATCACGTTATATAGTATTACGTACTAACGTATAACGCTTTATACCATTACGTAATAAGGTATAACGTTATGTAGTATTACCTTATAACGTATAACGTTATATACTATTACGTACTAACGTATAACGTTATATACAATTACGTAATAACGTACAACGTTGTGTAGTATTACCTTTTAACGTATAACGTTATATACTATTACGTAATAACGTATCACGTTACATACTCTAATGTACTATCGTATAACGTTATGTAGTATTACCTTATAACGTATAACGTTACATACTATTACGTAATAAAGTATAACGTTATGTAGTATTACCTTATAACGTGTAACGTTATATACCATTACGTAATAACGTATCACGTTATATACTATTACGTACTAACGTAAAACGTTTTATACTATTACGTAATAAGGTATAACGTTATGTAGTATTACCTTATAACGTATAACGTTATATACTATTACGTACTAACATATAACGTTATATACAATTATGTAAAAACGTACAACGTTATGTAGTATTACCTTATAACGTATAACGTTATATACTATTATGTAATAACGTATCACGTTACATACTCTATCGTACTAACGTATAACGTTATGTAGTATTACCTTATAACGTATAACGGTACACACTATTACGTAATAAAGTATAACGTCATGTAGTATTACCTTATAACGTATAACGACATATACTAATACGTACTAACGTATAACGTCAAACACTATTACGTACTAACGTATAACGTTATATACTATTAAGTAATAAGGTATAACGTCATGTGGTATTACCTTATAACGTATAACGGTACACACTATTACGTAATAAAGTATAACGTTATGTAGTATTACCTTATAACGTATAGCGGTACACACTATTACGTAATGAAGTATAACGATATGTAGTATTACTCTATAACGTATAACGTCATATACTATTACGTACTAACGTATAACGTTACATACTATTACGTAATAAAGTATAACATTATGTAGTATTACCTTATAACGTATAACGGTACACACTATTACGTAATAAAGTATAACGTTATGTAGTGTTACCTTATAACGTATAACGTCATATACTATTACGTACTAACGTATAACGTTATATACAATTACGTAATAACGTACAACGTTATGTAGTATTACCTTATAACGTATAACCTTATATACTATTACGTAATAACGTATCACGTTACATACTCCAACGTACTAACGTATAACGTTATGTAGTATTACCTTATAACGTATAACGTTACATGCTATTACGTAATAAAGTATAACGTTATGTAGTATTACATTATTACGTGTAACGTTATATACCATTACGTAATAACGTATCACGTTATATAGTATTACGTACTAACGTATAACGCTTTATACCATTACGTAATAAGGTATAACGTTATGTAGTATTACCTTATAACGTATAACGTTATATACTATTACGTACTAACGTATAACGTTATATACAATTACGTAATAACGTACAACGTTGTGTAGTATTACCTTTTAACGTATAACGTTATATACTATTACGTAATAACGTATCACGTTACATACTCTAATGTACTATCGTATAACGTTATGTAGTATTACCTTATAACGTATAACGTTACATACTATTACGTAATAAAGTATAACGTTATGTAGTATTACCTTATAACGTGTAACGTTATATACCATTACGTAATAACGTATCACGTTATATACTATTACGTACTAACGTAAAACGTTTTATACTATTACGTAATAAGGTATAACGTTATGTAGTATTACCTTATAACGTATAACGTTATATACTATTACGTACTAACATATAACGTTATATACAATTATGTAAAAACGTACAACGTTATGTAGTATTACCTTATAACGTATAACGTTATATACTATTATGTAATAACGTATCACGTTACATACTCTATCGTACTAACGTATAACGTTATGTAGTATTACCTTATAACGTATAACGTTACATACTAATACGTAATAAAGTATAACGTCATGTAGTATTACCTTATAACGTATAACGACATATACTAATACGTACTAACGTATAACGTCAAACACTATTACGTACTAACGTATAACGTTATATACTATTAAGTAATAAGGTATAACGTCATGTGGTATTACCTTATAACGTATAACGGTACACACTATTACGTAATAAAGTATAACGTTATGTAGTATTACCTTATAACGTATAGCGGTACACACTATTACGTAATGAAGTATAACGATATGTAGTATTACTCTATAACGTATAACGTCATATACTATTACGTACTAACGTATAACGTTACATACTATTACGTAATAAAGTATAACATTATGTAGTATTACCTTATAACGTATAACGGTACACACTATTACGTAATAAAGTATAACGTTATGTAGTGTTACCTTATAACGTATAACGTCATATACTATTACGTACTAACGTATAACGTTATATACAATTACGTAATAACGTACAACGTTATGTAGTATTACCTTATAACGTATAACCTTATATACTATTACGTAATAACGTATCACGTTACATACTCCAACGTACTAACGTATAACGTTATGTAGTATTACCTTATAACGTATAACGTTACATGCTATTACGTAATAAAGTATAACGTTATGTAGTATTACATTATTACGTGTAACGTTATATACCATTACGTAATAACGTATCATGTTATATAGTATTACGTACTAACGTATAACGTTTTATACCATTACGTAATAAGGTATAACGTTATGTAGTATTACCTTATAACGTATAACGTTATATACTCTTACGTACTAACGTATAACGTTATATACAATTACGTAATAACGTACAACGTTATGTAGTATTACCTTTTAACGTATAACGTTATATACTATTACGTAATAACGTATCACGTTACATACTCTATCGTACTAACGTATAACGTTATGTAGTATTACCTTATAACGTATAACGTTACATACTAATACGTAATAAAGTATAACGTCATGTAGTATTACCTTATAACGTATAACGACATATACTAATACGTACTAACGTATAACGTTAAGAAGTATTACCTTATAACGTATAACGTCAAACACTATTACGTACTAACGTATAACGTTATATACTATTAAGTAATAAGGTATAACGTCATGTGGTATTACCTTATAGCGTATAACGTTATATATTATTACGTACTAACATATAACGTTATATACAATTATGTAAAAACGTACAACGTTATGTAGTATTACCTTATAACTTATAACGTTATATACTGTTATGTAATAACGTATCACGTAACATACTCTATCGTACTAACGTATAACGTTATGTAGTATTACCTTATAACGTATAACGTTACATACTAATACGTAATAAAGTATAACGTCATGTAGTATTACCTTATAACGTATAACGACATATACTAATACGTACTAACGTATAACGTTAAGAAGTATTACCTTATAACGTATAACGTCAAACACTATTACGTACTAACGTATAACGTTATATACTATTAAGTAATAAGGTATAACGTCATGTGGTATTACCTTATAACGTATAACGGTACACACTATTACGTAATAAAGCATAACGTTATGTAGTATTACCTTATAACGTATAACGGTACACACTATTACGTAATAAAGTATAACGATATGTAGTATTACTCTATAACGTATAACGTCATATACTATTACGTACTAACGTATAACGTTACATACTATTACGTAATAAAGTATAACATTATGTAGTATTACCTTATAACGTATAACGGTACACACTGTTACGTAATAAAGTATAACGTTATGTAGTGTAACCTTATAACGAATAACGTCATATACTATTACGTACTAACGTATAACGTTTTATACTGTTGCGTAATAAGGTATAACGTTATGTAGTATTACCTTATAACGTATAACGTTACATACTATTACTTAATAAAGTATAACGTTATATACAATTACGTAATAACGTACAACGTTATGTAGTATTACCTTATAACGTATAACCTTATATACTCTTACGTAATAACGTATCACGTTACATACTCTAACGTACTAACGTATAACGTTATGTAGTATTACCTTATAACGTATAACGTTACATACTATTACGTAATAAAGTATAACGTTATGTAGTATTACATTATTACGTGTATCGTTATATACCATTACGTAATAACGTATCACGTTATATACTATTACGTACTAACGTATAACGTTTTATACCATTACGTAATAAGGTATAACGTTATGTATTATTACCTTATAACGTATAACGTTATATACTATTACGTACTAACGTATAACGTTATATACAATTACGTAATAACGTACAACGTTATGTAGTATTACCTTATAACGTATAACGTTATATACTATTACGTAATAACGTATCACGTTACATACTCTAACGTACTAACGCATAACGTTATGTCTTATTACCTTATAACGTATAACGTTACATACTATTACGTAATAAAGTATAACGTCATATAGTATTACCTTATAACGTATAACCTTATATAATATTACGTAATAACGTATCACGTTACATACTCCAACGTACTAACGTATAACGTTATGTAGTATTACCTTATAACGTATAACGTTACATGCTATTACGTAATAAAGTATAACGTTATGTAGTATTACATTATTACGTGTAACGTTATATACCATTATGTAATAACGTATCACGTTATATAGTATTACGTACTAACGTATAACGTTTTATACCATTACGTAATAAGGTATAACGTTATGTAGTATTACCTTATAACGTATAACGTTATATACTATTACGTACTAACGTATAACGTTATATACAATTACGTAATAACGTACAACGTAATGTAGTATTACCTTTTAACGTATAACGTTATATACTATTACGTAATAACGTATCACGTTACATACTCTAATGTACTAACGTATAACGTTATGCAGTATTACCTTATAACGTATAACGTTACATACTATTACGTAATAAAGTATAACGTTATGTAGTATTACCTTATAACGTGTAACGTTATATACCATTACGTAATAACGTATCACGTTATATACTATTACGTACTAACGTATAACGTTTTATACTATTACGTAATAAGGTATAACGTTATGTAGTATTACCTTATAACGTATAACGTTATATACTATTACGTACTAACATATAACGTTATATACAATTATGTAAAAACGTACAACGTTATGTAGTATTACCTTATAACGTATAACGTTATATACTATTATGTAATAACGTATCACGTTACATACTCTATCGTACTAACGTATAACGTTATGTAGTATTACCTTATAACGTATAACGTTACATACTAATACGTAATAAAGTATAACGTCATGTAGTATTACCTTATAACTTATAACGACATATACTAATACGTACTAACGTATAACGTTAAGAAGTATTACCTTATAACGTATAACGTCAAACACTATTACGTACTAACGTATAACGTTATATACTATTAAGTAATAAGGTATAACGTCATGTGGTATTACCTTATAACGTATAACGGTACACACTATTACGTAATAAAGTATAACGTTATGTAGTATTACCTTATAACGTATAACGTTACGTACTATTACGTAATAAAGTATAACGTGATGTAGTATTACCTTATAACGTGTAACGTTATATACCATTACGTAATAACGTATCACGTTATATACTATTACGTACTAACGTATAACGCTTTATACTATTACGTAATGAGGTATAACGTTATGTAGTATTACCTTATAACGTATAACGTTATATACTATTACGTACTAACATATAACGTTATGTACAATTACGTAATAACGTATAACTTTATGTAGTATTACCTTATAACGTATAATGTTATGTAGTATTACCTTATAACGTATAACGTTACATACTATTACGTAATAAAGTATTACGTTATGTAGTATTACCTTATAACGTATAACGGTACACACTATTACGTAATAAAGTATAACGTTATGTAGTATTACTCTATAACGTATAACGTCATATACTATTACGTACTAACGTATAACGTTACATACTATTACGTAATAAAGTATAACGTTATGTAGTATTACCTTATAACGTATAACGTTACATACTATTACGTAATGTTGTATAACGTTATGTAGTATTACATTATTACGTGTAACGTTATATACAATTACGTAATGACGTATCACGTTATATACTATTACGTAATAACGTATCACGTTACATACTCTAACGTACTAACGCATAACGTTATGTAGTATTACCTTATAACGTATAACGTTTTATACTATTACGTAATAAGGTATAACGTCATGTAATATTACCTTATAACGTATAACGTCATATACTAATACGTACTAACGTATAACGTGATATACTGTTACGGTATAACGCAAAACGTTATGTAGTATTACCTTATAACGTATAACGGTACACACTATTACGTAATAAAGTATAACGTTATGTAGTGTTACCTTATAACGTATAACGTCATATACTATTACGTACTAACGTATAACGTTTTATACTATTTCGTAATAAGGTATAACGTTATGTAATATTACCTTATAACGTATAACGTCATATACTAATACGTACTAACGTATAACGTGATATACTGTTACGCTATAACGCAAAACGTTATGTAGTATTACCTTATAACGTATAACGGTACACACTATTACGTAATAAAGTATAACGTTATGTAGTGTTACCTTATAACGTATAACCTTATATACTATTACGTAATAACGTATCACGTTACATACTCTAACGTACTAACGTATAACGTTATGTAGTATTACCTTATAACGTATAACGTTACATACTATTACGTAATAAAGTATAACGTTATGTAGTATTACCTTATAACGTATAAGGTTACATACTATTACGTAATAAAGTATAACGTTATGTAGTATTACCTTATAACGAATAACGTTACGAACTATTACGTAATAAAGTATAACGTTATGTAGTATTACCTTATAACGTTTAACGTCATATACTATTACGTGCTAACGTATAACGTTATGTACTATTAAGTAATAAGGTATAACGTTATGCAGTATTACCTTATAACGTATAACCTCATATACTATTACTTACTAACGTATAACGTTATATAGTATTACGTAATAAGGTATAACGTTATGTAGTATTACCTGATAACGTATATCGTTATATACTATTACGTACTAACGTATAACGTTATATACTATTAAGTAATAAGGTATAACGTCATGTAGTATTACCTTATAACGTATAACGTCATATACTAATACGTACTAACGTATAACGTTATATACTATTACGCTATAACGCAAAACGTTATGTAGTATTACCTTATAACGTGTAACGTTATATACCATTACGTAATAACGTATCACGTTATATACTATTACGTACTAACGTATAACGTTTTATACTATTACGTAATAAGGTATAACGTTATGTAGTATTACCTTATAACGTATAACGTTATGTAGTATTACCTTGTAACGTATAACGTTATGTAGTATTAGCTTATAACGTATAACGTTACATACTCTTACGTAATAAAGTATAACGTTATGTAGTATTACCTTATAACGTATAACGTTACATACTATTACGTAATAAAGTATAACGTTATGTAGTATTACCTGATAACGTACATCGTTATATAGTATTACGTACTAACGTATAACGTTATATACTATTAAGTAATAAGGTATAACGTCATGTAGTATTACCTTATAACGTATAACGTCATATACTAATACGTACTAACGTATAACGTTTTATACTATTACGTAATAAGGTATAACGTTATGTAGTATTACCTTATAACGTATAACGTTATGTAGTATTACCTTGTAACGTATAACGTTATGTAGTATTACCTTATAACGTATAACGTTACATACTCTTACTTAATAAAGTATAACGATATGAAGTATTACCTTATAACGTATAACGTCAAACATTATTACGTACTAACGTATAACGTTATATACTATTAAGTAATAAGGTATAACGTCATGTAGTATTACCTTATAACGTATAACGGTACACACTATTACGTAATAAAGTATAACGTTATGTAGTATTACCTTATAACGTATAACGGTACACACTATTACGTAATAAACTATAACGTTATGTAGTATTACCTTATAACGTATAACGGTACACACTATTACGTAATATAGTATAACGTTATGTAGTATTACTCTATAACGTATAACGTCATATACTAATACGTACTAACGTATAACGTGATATACTGTTACGCTATAACGCAAAACGTTGTGTAGTATTACTTTATAACGTATAACGGTACACACTATTACGTAATAAAGTATAACGTTATGTAGTGTTACCTTATAACGTATAACGTCATATACTATTACTTACTAACGTATAACGTTATATAGTATTACGTAATATGGTATAACGTTATGTAGCATTACCTGATAACGTATATCGTTATATACTATTACGTACAAACGTATAACGTTTTATACTATTACGTAATAAGGTATAACGTTATGTAGTATTACCTTATAACGTATAACGTTATATACTATTACGTACTAACGTATAACGTTATATGCAATTACGTAATAACGTACAACGTTATGTAGTATTACCCTATAACGTATAACTTTATATACTATTACGTAATAACGTATCACGTTACATACTCTAACGTACTAACGTATAACGTTATGTAGTATTACCTTATAACGTATGACGTTACGTACTGTTACGTAATAAAGTATAACGTGATGTAGTATTACCTTATAACGTGTAACGTTATATAGCATTACGTAATAAAGTATAACGTTATGTAGTGTTACCTTATAACGTATAACGTCATATACTATTACGTACTAACGTATAACGTTTTATACTATTACGTAATATGGTATAACGTTATGTAGTATTACCTTATAACGTATAACGTTATATACTATTACGTACTAACGTATAACGTTATATACAATTACGTAATAACGTACAACGTTATGTAGTATTACCTTAAAACGTATAACGTTACATACTATTACGTAATAAAGTATAACGTTATGTAGTATTACCTTATAACGTATAACGTTACATACTATTACGTAATAAAGTATAACGTTATGTAGTATTACCTTATAACGTATAAGGTTACATACTATTACGTAATAAAGTATAACGTTATGTAGTATTACCTTATAACGAATAACGTTACGAACTATTACGTAATAAAGTATAACGTTATGTAGTATTACCTTATAACGTTTAACGTCATATACTATTACGTGCTAACGTATAACGTTATGTACTATTAAGTAATAAGGTATAACGTTATGCAGTATTACCTTATAACGTATAACCTCATATACTATTACTTACTAACGTATAACGTTATATAGTATTACGTAATAAGGTATAACGTTATGTAGTATTACCTGATAACGTATATCGTTATATACTATTACGTACTAACGTATAACGTTATATACTATTAAGTAATAAGGTATAACGTCATGTAGTATTACCTTATAACGTATAACGTCATATACTAATACGTACTAACGTATAACGTTATATACTATTACGCTATAACGCAAAACGTTATGTAGTATTACCTTATAACGTGTAACGTTATATACCATTACGTAATAACGTATCACGTTATATACTATTACGTACTAACGTATAACGTTTTATACTATTACGTAATAAGGTATAACGTTATGTAGTATTACCTTATAACGTATAACGTTATGTAGTATTACCTTGTAACGTATAACGTTATGTAGTATTAGCTTATAACGTATAACGTTACATACTCTTACGTAATAAAGTATAACGTTATGTAGTATTACCTTATAACGTATAACGTTACATACTATTACGTAATAAAGTATAACGTTATGTAGTATTACCTGATAACGTACATCGTTATATAGTATTACGTACTAACGTATAACGTTATATACTATTAAGTAATAAGGTATAACGTCATGTAGTATTACCTTATAACGTATAACGTCATATACTAATACGTACTAACGTATAACGTTTTATACTATTACGTAATAAGGTATAACGTTATGTAGTATTACCTTATAACGTATAACGTTATGTAGTATTACCTTGTAACGTATAACGTTATGTAGTATTACCTTATAACGTATAACGTTACATACTCTTACTTAATAAAGTATAACGATATGAAGTATTACCTTATAACGTATAACGTCAAACATTATTACGTACTAACGTATAACGTTATATACTATTAAGTAATAAGGTATAACGTCATGTAGTATTACCTTATAACGTATAACGGTACACACTATTACGTAATAAAGTATAACGTTATGTAGTATTACCTTATAACGTATAACGGTACACACTATTACGTAATAAACTATAACGTTATGTAGTATTACCTTATAACGTATAACGGTACACACTATTACGTAATATAGTATAACGTTATGTAGTATTACTCTATAACGTATAACGTCATATACTAATACGTACTAACGTATAACGTGATATACTGTTACGCTATAACGCAAAACGTTGTGTAGTATTACTTTATAACGTATAACGGTACACACTATTACGTAATAAAGTATAACGTTATGTAGTGTTACCTTATAACGTATAACGTCATATACTATTACTTACTAACGTATAACGTTATATAGTATTACGTAATATGGTATAACGTTATGTAGCATTACCTGATAACGTATATCGTTATATACTATTACGTACAAACGTATAACGTTTTATACTATTACGTAATAAGGTATAACGTTATGTAGTATTACCTTATAACGTATAACGTTATATACTATTACGTACTAACGTATAACGTTATATGCAATTACGTAATAACGTACAACGTTATGTAGTATTACCCTATAACGTATAACTTTATATACTATTACGTAATAACGTATCACGTTACATACTCTAACGTATTAACGTATAACGTTATGTAGTATTACCTTATAACGTATGACGTTACGTACTGTTACGTAATAAAGTATAACGTGATGTAGTATTACCTTATAACGTGTAACGTTATATAGCATTACGTAATAAAGTATAATGTTATGTAGTGTTACCTTATAACGTATAACGTCATATACTATTACGTACTAACGTATAACGTTTTATACTATTACGTAATATGGTATAACGTTATGTAGTATTACCTTATAACGTATAACGTTATATACTATTACGTACTAACGTATAACGTTATATACAATTACGTAATAACGTACAACGTTATGTAGTATTACCTTAAAACGTATAACGTTACATACTATTACGTAATAAAGTATAACGTTATGTAGTATTACCTTATAACGTATAACGTTACATACTATTACGTAATAAAGTATAACGTTATGTAGTATTACCTTATAACGTATAACGTCATATACTATTACGTACTAACGTATAACGTTTTATACTATTACGTAATAAGGTATAACGTTATGTAGTATTACCTTATAACGTATAACGTTATATACTATTACGTACTAACGTATAACGTTATATACTATTACGGACTAACGTATAACGTTATGTAGTATTACCTTATAACGTATAACGTTATATACTATTACGTAATAACGTATCACGTTACATACTCTATTGTACTAACGTATAACGTTATGTGGTATTACCATATAACGTATAACGTTTTATACTATTACGTAATAAGGTATAACGTTATGTAGTATTACCTTATAACGTGTAACGTTATATACCATTACGTAATAACGTATCACGTTATATACTATTACGGACTAACGTATAACGTTTTATACCATTACGTAATAAGGTATAACGTTATGTAGTATTATCTTATAACGTATAACGTTATATACTGTTACGTGCTAACGTATAACGTTATATACAATTACGTAATAAAGTACAACGTTATGTAGTATTACCTTTTAACATATAACGTTATATACTATTACGTAATAACGTATCACGTTACATACTCTAATGTACTCACGTATAACGTTATGTAGTATTACCTTATAACGTATAACGTTACATACTATTACGTAATAAAGTATAACGTTATGTAGTATTACCTTATAACGTGTAACGTTATATACCATTACGTAATAACGTATCACGTTATATACTATTACGTAATAAGGTATAACGTTATGTAGTATTACCTTATAACGTTTAACGTCATATACTATTACGTGCTAACGTATAACGTTATGTACTATTAAGTAATAAGGTATAACGATATGCAGTATTACCTTATAACGTATAATGTCATATACTATTACGTACTAACGTATAACGTTATATACAATTACGTAATAACGTACAACGTTATGTAGTATTACCTTTTAACGTATAACGTTATATACTATTACGTAATAACGTATCACGTTACATACTGTAACGTACTAACGTATAACGTTATGTAGTATTACCTTATAACGTATAAGGTTACATACTCTTACTTAATAAAGTATAACGATATGAAGTATTACCTTATAACGTATAACGTCAAACATTATTACGTATTAACGTATAACGTTACATACTCTTACGTAATAAAGTATAACGTTATGTAGTATTACCTTATAACGTATAACGTTACATACTATTACGTAATAAAGTATAACGTTATGTAGTATTACCTTATAACGTATAACGGTACACACTATTTCGTAATAAAGTATAACGTTATGTAGTACTACCATATAACGTATAACGTCATATACTATTACGTACTAACGTATAACGTTTTATACTATTACGTAATAAGGTATAACGTTATGTAGTATTACCTTATAACGTATAACGTTATATACTATTACGTACTAACGTATAACGTTATATACAATTACGTAATAACGTACAACGTTATTTAGTATTACCCTATAACGTATAACGTTATATACTATTACGTAATAACGTATCACGTTACATACTCTAACGTACTAACGTATAACGTTATGTAGTATTACCTTATAACGTATAACGTTACGTACTGTTACGTAATAAAGTATAACGTGATGTAGTATTACCTTTTAACGTGTAACGTTATATACCATTACGTAATAACGTATCACGTTATATACTATTACGTACTAACGTATAACGTTTTATACTATTACGTAATAAGGTATAACGTTATGTAGTATTACCTTATAACGTATAACGTTATATACTATTACGTACTAACGTATAACGTTATATACAATTACGTAATAACGTACAACGTTATGTAGTATTACCTTATAACGTATAAAGTTATATACTATTACGTAATAACGTATCACGTTACATACTCTAACGAACTAACGCATAACGTTATGTAGTCTTACCTTATAACGTATAACGTTACATACTATTACGTAATAAAGTATAACGTTATGTAGTATTACCTTATAACGTATAACGGTACACACTATTACGTAATAAAGTATAACGTTATGTAGTATTACTCTATAACGTATAACGTCATATACTATTACGTACTAACGTATAACGTTACATACTATTACGTAATAAAGTATAACGTTATGTAGTATTACCTTATAACGTATAACGTTACATACTATTACGTAATGTTGTATAACGTTATGTAGTTTTACATTATTACGTGTAACGTTATATACAATTACGTAATGACGTATCACGTTATATACTATTACGTAATAACGTATCACGTTACATACTCTAACGTACTAACGCATAACGTTATGTAGTATTACCTTATAACGTATAATGTTTTATACTATTACGTAATAAGGTATAACGTCATGTAATATTACCTTATAACGTATAACGTCATATACTAATACGTACTAACGTATAACGTTTTATACTATTACGTAATAAGGTATAACGTTATGTAGTATTACCTTATAACGTATAACGTTATATACTATTACGTACTAACGTATAACGTTATATACAATTACGTAATAACGTACCACGTTATGTAGTATTACCTTATAACGTATAACGTCATATACTATTACGTACTAACGTTTAACGTTATATACTATTACGTAGTAACGTATAACTTTATATACTATTACGTAAAAACGTATAACGCTACATACTACTACGTATCAAGATATGGCGTTATGTACTATTACGTATTAACGTATTACTTTATATAATGTTACGTAATAACGCATAACGCTATATCGTATTACCTTATGACTTATTACGTTACATACTATTACGTAATAAAGTATAACATTATGTAGTATTACCTTATAACGTATAACGTCATATACTATTACTTACTAACGTATAACGTTATATAGTATTACGTAATAAGGTATAACGTTATGTAGTATTACCTGATAACGTATATCGTTATTTACTATTACGTACTAACGTATAACGTTATATACTATTAAGTAATAAGGTATAAGGTCATGTAGTATTACCATATAACGTATAACGTCATATACTAATACGTACTAACGTATAACGTTATATACTATTACGCTATAACGCAAAACGTCATGTAGTATTACCTTATAACGTGTAACGTTATATACCATTACGTAATAACGTATCACGTTATATACTATTACGTACTAACGTATAACGTTATATACTATTACGTAGCAACATATAACTTTATATACTATTACGTAACAACGTATAACACTATATACTATTACGTAACAACGTATAACGTTATATACTCTTACGTAATAACGTAAAACGTTATGTAGTATTACCTTATAACGTATAACGCTACATACTGTTACGGAATAAAGTATAACGTTATGTAGTATTACCTTATAACGTATAACGCTACATACTGTTACGGAATAAAGTATAACGTTATGTAGTATTACCTTATAACGTATAACGTTATATACTATTACGTACTAACGTATAACGTTATATACAATTACGTAATAACGTACAACGTTATGTAGTATTACCTTATAACGTATAACGTTATATACTATTACGTAAGAACGTATCACGTTACATACTCTAACTTACTAACGCATAACGTTATGTCTTATTACCTTATAACGTATAACGTTACATACTATTACGTAATAAAGTATAACGTCATGTAGTATTACCTTATAACGTATAACGTCAAACACTATTACGTACTAACGTAATAACGTTATATACTATTAAGTAATAAGGTATAACGTCATGTAATGTTACCTTATAACGTGTAACGTCATATACTAATACGTACTAACGTATAACGTGATATACTGTTACGCTATAACGCAAAACGTTATGTAGTATTACCTTATAACGTATAACGGTACACACTATTACGTAATAAAGTATAACGTTATGTAGTGTTACCTTATAACGTATAACGTCATATACTATTACGTACTAACGTATAACGTCTTATACTATTACGTAATAAGGTATAACGTTATGTAGTATTACCTTATAACGTATAACGTTATATACTATTACGTACTAACGTATAACGTTATATACAATTACGTAATAACGTACAACGTTATGTAGTATTACCCTATAACGTATAACGTTATATACTATTACGTAATAACGTACCACGTTACATACTCTAACGTACTAACGTATAACGTTATGCAGTATTACCTTATAACGTATAACGTTACGTACAATTACGTAATAAAGTATAACGTGATGTAGTATTACCTTATAACGTGTAACGTTATATACCATTACGTAATAACGTATCACGTTATATACTATTACGTACTAACGTATAACGTTTTATACTATTACGTAATGAGGTATAACGTTATGTAGTATTACCTTATAACGTATAACGTTATATACTATTACGTACTAACGTATAACGTTATATACAATTACGTAATAACGTATAACTTTATGTAGTATTACCTTATAACGTATAACGTTATGTAGTATTACCTTATAACGTATAACGTTACATACTATTACGTAATAAAGTATAACGTTATGTAGTATTACCTTATAATGTGTAACGTTATATACCATTGCGTAATAACGTATCACGTTATATACTATTACGTACTAACGTATAACGTTTTATACTATTACATAATAAGGTATAACGTTATGTAGTATTACCTTCCAACGTATAACGTTATATACTATTACGTACTAACGTATAACGGTACACACTATTTCGTAATAAAGTACAACGCTATGTACAGTAGCGGACAAAAGTTTAAGACGAAATGGAAGAAATAAATAATTGATTTACTTTCCATAAAAAATATAAATACGGTGTTCTACTTTTGGTATTAACTAATTGTACATTTGTTTGTACACTTAGAAAAAAAATTTCATTTTGATATTTTGCTCAATAGCTAAGTTATAAAAAAGGAACGAAATCTGTATAATATTTCGTCGGTCAAAAGTTTAAGACTATACAAAAAATATTAATTTTTGGTTAAAAAATATACACAATTTTTGTTTAAATTCAATATTTTGTTCAATATCCGTTATTTCTTATCCCTTCGGTACATCTTCTTGGCATAGAATCTATTAATTTTTTATATTAATCTACCGTAATATTATTCCAGGCTGTTTCAATCGTAGAGTAAAGTTCATTTAAATTTTTCGGTTTATAACCTTGTACTGTCTTTTTTATGATGCTTCACAAATTCTCGATTGGGTTAATGTCTGGTGATTGCGACGGCCACGGCAGCACGGTGATATTTTCTTCTTGAAAAAACTGTTTCACAACCCGAGCCGTGTGCTTCGGATCATTATCATTTTGAAAAATAAAATCATCACTCATATTGTTGCGTGCAAAAGGTAACATTGTGTTCTTGAGTATGTCCTTGTATTGAAAACGGTCCATAATTCCATTGATACGACATATCGGACCAGGGCCGCTTCGAGAAAAACACGCCCACACCATAACGTTGCCACCACCATGTTTAAGAGTTTTTAAAACGCACTGTGTTTTCAAACTTTCGCCAATTCGACGTCTAACGTACCGTATCCCGTCAGAACAGACGCGATTGAATTTCGATTCGTCAGAAAACAATACCTTTTGCCAATCTTCACTTGTCCAATGCTTATGAGCTTTAGCAAATGCAAGTCGTCTTTTTCGATTCCTAGAACTCAGCAGTGGTTTCTTTTGGGGTTTTCGTCCTCTTAAGTTAAAGTCTTCTAATCTTCTCCTAACAGTTCTAGCACTAATTTGTGTATCGTTTTCATAGTTTATCTCCGCAGCAATATTATTTGCACTACGAAAACGATCCTTTTCGCTCAATCGATGAATCCGGCGATCCATTTTCGGTGTTGTTTTCCGTGGTCTTCCGTTTTTCGGTTGATCGCAATACATGCCTGTCTTTAAACATTTATACCAAGCTTGTTTACAAGCTGTTTCTGACCTGTTCACTATATTTGCTATTTCGGTGAAGGTTTTACTTTGCTTTCGCAGCCTTACGATTTGTTCCCTTTCGTTTTCAAGTAAATTCTTTGATTTACCCATAGTCTGTTCCTACCTAAATGAATTTTAAGCAATAAAAGGTACACTAAACAATGATTTTGACATTCCAGAATCAAAATGTTCAAAAACTGTACTCGTACTCACGTTTTACACAGATCGTCTTAAACTAATGTCCACTGTTTCCAAGTGCTAGGCGGTAACTAACTGTTGTAACTCCTACATTGTTTGTATTTAACAACTGACTGTCTGAGGTTACGAAGGTCAAACATACAGCTACGTTATTCCAAAGAGACAAACCGAATAGAAGAACAATATGCGTATAAGATGTTTGTAATCCGGTTTACAAATCATCGTCTTAAACTTTTGTCCGCTACTGTAGTATTACCTTATAACGTATAACGGTACACACTATTACGTAATAAAGTATTACGTTATGTAGTATTACCTTATAATGTATAACGTCAAACACTATTACGTACTAACGTATAACGTTATATACTATTAAGTAATAAGGTATAACGTCATGTAATATTACCTTATAACGTATAACGTCATATACTAATACGTACTAACGTATAACGTGATATACTGTTACGCTATAACGCAAAACGTTATGTAGTATTACCTTATAACGTATAACGGTACACACTATTACGTAATAAAGTATAACGTTATGTAGTGTTACCTTATAACGTATAACCTTATATACTATTACGTAATAACGTATCACGTTACATACTCTAACGTACTAACGTATAACGTTATGTAGAATTACCTTATAAGGTATAACGTTACATACTATTACGTAATAAAGTATAACGTTATGTAGTATTACCTTATAACGTATAAGGTTACATACTATTACGTAATAAAGTATAACGTTATGTAGTATTACCTTATAACGAATAACGTTACGAACTATTACGTAATAAAGTATAACGTTATGTAGTATTACCTTATAACGTTTAACGTCATATACTATTACGTGCTAACGTATAACGTTATATACTATTAAGTAATAAGGTATAACGTCATGTAGTATTACCTTATAACGTATAACGTCATATACTAATACGTACTAACGTATAACGTTATATACTATTACGCTATAACGCAAAACGTCATGTAGTATTACCTTATAACGTGTAACGTTATATACCATTACGTAATAACGTATCACGTTATATACTATTACGTACTAACGTATAACGTTTTATACTATTACATAATAAGGTATAACGTTATGTAGTATTACCTTCCAACGTATAACGTTATATACTATTACGTACTAACGTATAACGGTACACACTATTTCGTAATAAAGTACAACGCTATGTAGTATTACCTTATAACGTATAACGGTACACACTATTACGTAATAAAGTATAACGTTATGTAGTGTTACCTTATAACGTATAACCTTATATACTATTACGTAATAACGTATCACGTTACATACTCTAACGTACTAACGTATGACGTTATGTAGTATTACCTTATAAGGTATAACGTTACATACTATTACGTAATAAAGTATAACGTTATGTAGTATTACCTTATAACGTATAAGGTTACATACTATTACGTAATAAAGTATAACGTTATGTAGTATTACCTTATAACGAATAACGTTACGAATTATTACGTAATAAAGTATAACGTTATGTAATATTACCTTATAACGTTTAACGTCATATACTATTACGTGCTAACGTATAACGTTATGTACTATTAAGTAATAAGGTATAACGTTATGCAGTATCACCTTATAACGTATAACGTCATATACTATTACTTACTAACGTATAACGTTATATAGTATTACGTAATAAGGTATAACGTTATGTAGTATTACCTGATAACGTATATCGTTATATACTATTACGTACTAACGTATAACGTTATATACTATTAAGTAATAAGGTATAACGTCATGTAGTATTACCTTATAACGTATAACGTCATATACTAATACGTACTAACGTATAACGTTATATACTATTACGCTATAACGCAAAACGTCATGTAGTATTACCTTATAACGTGTAACGTTATATACTAATACGTACTAACGTATAACGTTATATACTATTACGCTATAACGCAAAACGTCATGTAGTATTACCTTATAACGTGTAACGTTATATACCATTACGTAATAACGTATCACGTTATATACTATTACGTACTAACGTATAACGTTTTATACTATTACGTAATAAGGTATAACGTTATGTAGTATTACCTTATAACGTATAACGTTATGTAGTATTACCTTGTAACGTATAACGTTATGTAGTATTAGCTTATAACGTATAACGTTACATACTCTTACGTAATAAAGTATAACGTTATGTAGTATTACCTTATAACGTATAACGTTACATACTATTACGTAATAAAATATAACGTTATGTAGTATTACCTGATAACGTACATCGTTATATAGTATTACGTACTAACGTATAACGTTATATACTATTAAGTAATAAGGTATAACGTCATGTAGTATTACCTTATAACGTATAACGTCATATACTAATACGTACTAACGTATAACGTTTTATACTATTACGTAATAAGGTATAACGTTATGTAGTATTACCTTATAACGTATAACGGTACACACTATTACGTAATAAAGTATAACGTTATGTAGTGTTACCTTATAACGTATAACGTCATATACTATTACGTACTAACGTATAACGTCTTATACTATTACGTAATAAGGTATAACGTTATGTAGTATTACCTTATAACGTATAACGTTATATACTATTACGTACTAACGTATAACGTTATATACAATTACGTAATAACGTACAACGTTATGTAGTATTACCCTATAACGTATAACGTTATATACTATTACGTAATAACGTATCACGTTACATACTCTAACGTACTAACGTATAACGTTATGTAGTATTACCTTATAACGTATAACGTTACGTACTATTACGTAATAAAGTATAACGTGATGTAGTATTACCTTATAACGTGTAACGTTATATACCATTACGTAATAACGTATCACGTTATATACTATTACGTACTAACGTATAACGTTTTATACTATTACGTAATGAGGTATAACGTTATGTAGTATTACCTTATAACGTATAACGTTATATACTATTACGTACTAACGTATAACGTTATATACAATTACGTAATAACGTATAACTTTATGTAGTATTACCTTATAACGTATAACGTTATGTAGTATTACCTTATAACGTATAACGTTACATACTATTACGTAATAAAGTATAACGTTATGTAGTATTACCTTATAATGTGTAACGTTATATACCATTGCGTAATAACGTATCACGTTATATACTATTACGTACTAACGTATAACGTTTTATACTATTACATAATAAGGTATAACGTTATGTAGTATTACCTTTTAACGTATAACGTTATATACTATTACGTAATAACGTATCACGTTACATACTCTATTGTACTAACGTATAACGTTATGTGGTATTACCATATAACGTATAACGTTACATACTATTACGTAATAAAGTATAACGTTATGTAGTATTACCTTATAACGTATAACGTCATATACTATTACGTACTAACGTATAACGTTTTATACTATTACGTAATAAGGTATAACGTTATGTAGTATTACCTTATAACGTATGACGTTACGTACTGTTACGTAATAAAGTATAACGTGATGTAGTATTACCTTATAACGTTTAACGTTATATAGCATTACGTAATAAAGTATAACGTTATGTAGTATTACCTTATAACGTATAACGTCATATACTATTACGTACTAACGTATAACGTTTTATACTATTACGTAATAAGGTATAACGTTATGTAGTATTACCTTATAACGTATAACGTTATATACTATTACGTACTAACGTATAACGTTATATACAATTACGTAATAACGTACAACGTTATGTAGTATTACCTTTTAACGTATAACGTTATATACTATTACGTAATAACGTATCACGTTACATACTCTATTGTACTAACGTATAACGTTATGTGGTATTACCATATAACGTATAACGTTACATACTATTACGTAATAAAGTATAACGTTATGTAGTATTACCTTATAACGTGTAACGTTATATACCATTACGTAATAACGTATCACGTTATATACTATTACGGACTATCGTATAACGTTTTATACCATTACGTAATAAGGTATAACGTTATATAGTATTACCTTATAACGTTTAACGTTATATACTATTACGTGCTAACGTATAACGTTATATACAATTACGTAATAACGTACAACGTTATGTAGTATTACCTTTTAACGTATAACGTTATATATTTTTACGTAATAACGTATCACGTTACGTACTCTAATGTACTAACGTATAACGTTATGTAGTATTACCTTATAACGTATAACGTTACATACTATTACGTAATAAAGTATAACGTTATGTAGTATTACCTTATAACGTGTAACGTTATATACCATTACGTAATAACGTATCACGTTATATACTATTACGTAATAAGGTATAACGTTATGTAGTATTACCTTATAACGTTTAACGTCATATACTATTACGTGCTAACGTATAACGTTATGTACTATTAAGTAATAAGGTATAACGTTATGCAGTATTACCTTATAACGTATAACGTCATATACTATTACGTACTAACGTATAACGTTATATGCAATTACGTAATAACGTACAACGTTATGTAGTATTACCTTTTAACGTATAACGTTATATACTATTACGTAATAACGTATCACGTTACATACTCTAACGTACTAACATATAACGTTATGTAGTATTACCTTATAACGTATAACGTTACATACTCTTACTTAATAAAGTATAACGATATGAAGTATTACCTTATAACGTATAACGTCAAACATTATTACGTACTAACGTATAACGTTATATACTATTAAGTAATAAGGTATAACGTCATGTAGTATTACCTTATAACGTATAACGGTACACACTATTACGTAATAAAGTATAACGTTATGTATTATTACCTTATAACGTATAACGGTACACACTATTACGTAATAAAGTATAACGTTATGTAGTATTACCTTATAACGTATAACCTTATATACTATTACGTAATAACGTATCACGTTACATACTCTAACGTACTAACGTATAACGTTATGTAGTATTACCTTATAGCGTATACCGTTACATACTATTACGTAATAAAGTATAACGTTATGTAGTATTACATTATTACGTGTAACGTTATATACTATTACGTACTAACGTATAACGTTATATACATTTACGTAATAACGTATAACGTTACATACTATTACGTAATAAAGTATAACGTTATGTAGTATTACCTTATAACGTATACCGTTACATACTATTACGTAATAAAGTATAAGGTTATGTAGTATTACATTATTACGTGTAACGTTATATACTATTACGTACTAACGTATAACGTTATATACATTTACGTAATAACGTATAACGTTATGTAGTATTATCTTATAACGTATAACGTTATGTAGTATTACCTTATAACGTATAACGTTACATACTATTATGTAATAAAGTATAACGTTATGTAGTATTACCTTATAACGTATAACGTTATATACTATTACGTAATAAAGTATAACGTTATGTAGTATTACCTTATAACGTATAACGTCATATACTATTACGTACTAACGTATAACGTTTTATACTATTACGTAATAAGGTATAACGTTATGTAGTATTACCTTATAACGTATAACGGTACACACTATTACGTAATAAAGTATAACGTTATGTAGTATTACTCTATAACGTATAACGTCATATACTATTACGTACTAACGTATAACGTTACATACTATTACGTAATAAAGTATAACGTTATGTAGTATTACCTTATAACGTATAACGTCAAACACTATTACGTACTAACGTATAACGTTATATACTATTAAGTAATAAGGTATAACGTCGTGTAATATTACCTTATAACGTATAACGTCATATACTAATACGTACTAACGTATAACGTGATATACTGTTACGCTATAACGCAAAACGTTATGTAGTATTACCTTATAAAGTATAACGGTACACACTATTACGTAATAAAGCATAACGTTATGTAGTATTACTCTATAACGTATAACGTCATTTACTATTACGTACTAACGTATAACGTTATATGCAATTACGTAATAACGTACAACGTTATGTAGTATTACCCTATAACGTATAACTTTATATACTATTACGTAATAACGTATCACGTTACATAGTCTAACGTACTAACGTATAACGTTATGTAGTATTACCTTATAACGTATGACGTTACGTACTGTTACGTAATAAAGTATAACGTGATGTAGTATTACCTTATAACGTGTAACGTTATATAGCATTACGTAATAAAGTATAACGTTATGTAGTATTACCTTATAACGTATAACGTCATATACTATTACGTACTAACGTATAACGTTTTATACTATTACGTAATAAGGTATAACGTTATGTAGTATTACCTTATAACGTATAACGTTATATACTATTACGTACTAACGTATAACGTTATATACAATTACGTAATAACGTACAACGTTATGTAGTATTACCTTTTAACGTATAACGTTATATACTATTACGTAATAACGTATCACGTTACATACTCTATTGTACTAACGCATAACGTTATGTGGTATTACCATATAACGTATAACGTTACATACTATTACGTAATAAAGTATAACGTTATGTAGTATTACCTTATAACGTGTAACGTTATATACCATTACGTAATAACGTATCACGTTATATACTATTACGGACTATCGTATAACGTTTTATATCATTACGTAATAAGGTATAACGTTATATAGTATTACCTTATAACGTATAACGTTATATACTTTTACGTGCTAACGTATAACGTTATATACAATTACGTAATAACGTACAACGTTATGTAGTATTACCTTTTAACGTATAACGTTATATATTATTACGTAATAACGTATCACGTTACATACTCTAATGTACTAACGTATAACGTTATGTAGTATTACCTTATAACGTATAACGTTACATACTATTACGTAATAAAGTATAACGTTATGTAGTATTACCTTATAACGTGTAACGTTATATACCATTACGTAATAACGTATCACGTTATATACTATTACGTAATAAGGTATAACGTTATGTAGTATTACCTTATAACGTTTAACGTCATATACTATTACGTGCTAACGTATAACGTTATGTACTATTAAGTAATAAGGTATAACGTTATGCAGTATTACCTTATAACGTATAACGTCATATACTATTACGTACTAACGTATAACGTTATATGCAATTACGTAATAACGTACAACGTTATGTAGTATTACCTTATAACGTATAACGTCATATACTATTACGTACTAACGTATAACGTTTTATACTATTACGTAATAAGGTATAACGTTATGTAGTATTACCTTATAACGTATAACGGTACACACTATTACGTAATAAAGTATAACGTTATGTAGTATTACCTTATAACGTATAACGGTGCACACTATTACGTAATAAAGTATAACGATATGTAGTATTACTCTATAACGTATAACGTCATATACTATTACGTACTAACGTATAACGTTACATACTATTACGTAATAAAGTATAACGTTATGTAGTATTACCTTATAACGTATAACGTCAAACACTATTACGTACTAACGTATAACGTAATATACTATTAAGTAATAAGGTATAACGTCGTGTAATATTACCTTATAACGTATAACGTCATATACTAATACGTACTAACGTATAACGTGATATACTGTTACGCTATAACGCAAAACGTTATGTAGTATTACCTTATAAAGTATAACGGTACACACTATTACGTAATAAAGCATAACATTATGTAGTATTACTCTATAACGTATAACGTCATTTACTATTACGTACTAACGTATAACGTTACATACTATTACGTAATAAAGTATAACGTTATGTAGTATTACCTTATAACGTATAACGTCAAACACTATTACGTACTAACGTATAACGTTATATACTATTAAGTAATAAGGTATAACGTTATTTAGTGTTACCTTATAACGTATAACGTCATATACTATTACGTACTAACGTATAACGATTTATACTATTACGTAATAAGGTATAACGTTATGTAGTATTACCTTATAACGTATAACGTTATATACTATTACGGACTAACGTATAACGTTATGTAGTATTACCTTATAACGTATAACGTTACATACTATTACGTAATAAAGTATAACGTTATGTAGTATTATCTTATAACGTATAACGTTTAGTAGTATTACCTTATAACGTATAAAGTTACATACTATTACGTAATAAAGTATAACGTTATGTAGTATTACCTTATAACGTATAACGTCATATACTAATACGTACTAACGTATAACGTTATGAAGTATTACCTTATAACGTATAACGTTACATACTATTACGTAATAAGGTATAACGTTATGTAGTATTACATTATTACGTGTAACGTTATATACAATTACCAAATAACGTATCACGTTATATACAATTACGTACTAACGTATAACGTTATATACAATTACGTAATAACGTACAACGTTATGTAGTATTACCCTATAACGTATAACGTTATATACTATAACGTAATAACGTATCACGTTACATACTCTAACGTACTAACGTATAACGTTATGTAGTATTACCTTATAACGTATAACGTTACGGACTGTTACGTAATAAAGTATAATGTGATGTAGTATTACCTTATAACGTGTAACGTTATATAGCATTACGTAATAACGTATCACGTTACATACTCTAACGTACTAACGTATAACGTTATGTAGTATTACCTTATAACGTATAACGTTACATACTCTTACTTAATAAAGTATAACGTTATGAAGTATTACCTTATAACGTATAACGTCAAACACTATTGCGTACTCACGTATAACGTTATATACTATTAAGTAATAAGGTATAACGTCATGTAGTATTACCTTATAACGTATAACGGTACACACTATTACGTAATAAAGTATAACGTTATGTAGTATTACCTTATAACGTATAACGGTACGCACTATTACGTAATAAGGTATAACGTTATGTAGTATTACCTTATAACGTATAACGTCAATCACTATTACGTACTAACGTATAACGTTATATACTATTAAGTAATAAGGTATAACGTTATGTAGTGTTACCTTATAACGTATAACGTCATATACTATTACGTACTATCGTATAACGATTTATACTATTACGTAATAAGGTATAACGTTATGTAGTATTACCTTATAACGTATAACGGTACACACTATTACGTAATAGAGTATAACGTTATGTAGTATTACTCTATAACGTATAACGTCATATACTATTACGTACTAACGTATAACGTTACATACTATTACGTAATAAAGTATAACGTTATGTAGTGTTACCTTATAACGTATAACGTCATATACTATTACGTACTGACGTATAATGTTTTATACTATTACGTAATAAGGTATAACGTTATGTAGTATTACCTTATAACGTATAACGTTATATACTATTACGTACTAACGTATAACGTTATATACAATAACGTAATAACGTATAACGTTATGTAGTATTATCTTATAACGTATAACGTTATGTAGTATTACCTTATAACGTATAACGTTACATACTATTACGTAATAAAGTATAACGTTATGTAGTATTACCTTATAACGTATAACGTTATATACTATTACGTACTAAAGTATAACGTTATATACAATTACGTAATAACGTATAACGTTATGTAGTATTACCTTATAACGTATAACGTTACATACTATTACGTAAAAAAGTATAACGTTATGTAGTATTATCTTATAACGTATAACGTTATGTAGTATTAACTTATAACGTATAACGTTACATACTATTACGTAATAAAGTATAACGTTATGTAGTATTACCTTATAACGTATAACGTTACATACTATTACGTAATGAAGTATAACGTTATGTAGTATTACCTTATAACGTATAACGTCATATACTAATACGTACTAACGTATAACGTTATATACTATTAAGTAATAAGGTATAACGTCATGTAATATTACCTTATAACGTATAACGTCATATACTAATACGTACTAACGTATAACGTGATATACTGTTACGCTATAACGCAAAACGTTATGTAGTATTACCTTATAAAGTATAACGGTACACACTCTTACGTAATAAAGCACAACGTTATGTAGTATTACTCTATAACGTATAACGTCATTTACTATTACGTACTAACGTATAACGTTACATACTATTACATAATAAAGTATAATGTTATGTAGTATTACCTTATAACGTATAACGTCAATCACTATTACGTACTAACGTATAACGTTATATACTATTAAGTAATAAGGTATAACGTTATGTAGTGTTACCTTATAACGTATAACGTCATATACTATTACGTACTAACGTATAACGATTTATACTATTACGTAATAAGGTATAACGTTATGTAGTATTACCTTATAACGTATAACGGTACACACTATTACGTAATAGAGTATAACGTTATGTAGTATTACTCTATAACGTATAACGTCATATACTATTACGTACTAACGTATAACGTTACATACTATTACGTAATAAAGTATAACGTTATGTAGTGTTACCTTATAACGTATAACGTCATATACTATTACGTACTAACGTATAATGTTTTATACTATTACGTAATAAGGTATAACGTTATGTAGTATTACCTTATAACGTATAACGTTATATACTATTACGTACTAACGTATAACGTTATATACAATAACGTAATAACGTATAACGTTATGTAGTATTATCTTATAACGTATAACGTTATGTAGTATTACCTTATAACGTATAACGTTACATACTATTACGTAATAAAGTATAACGTTATGTAGTATTACCTTATAACGTATAACGTTATATACTATTACGTACTAAAGTATAACGTTATATACAATTACGTAATAACGTATAACGTTATGTAGTATTACCTTATAACGTATAACGTTACATACTATTACGTAATAAAGTATAACGTTATGTAGTATTACCTTATAACGTATAACGTTACATACTATTACGTAATGAAGTATAACGTTATGTAGTATTACCTTATAACGTATAACGTTACATACTATTACGTAATAAAGTATAACGTTATGTAGTATTACCTTATAACGTGTAACGTTATATACCATTACGTAATAACGTATCACGTTATATACTATTACGTAATAAGGTATAACGTTATGTAGTATTACCTTATAACGTTTAACGTCATATACTATTACGTGCTAACGTATAACGTTATGTACTATTAAGTAATAAGGTATAACGTTATGCAGTATTACCTTATAACGTATAACGTCATATACTATTACGTACTAACGTATAACGTTATATGCAATTACGTAATAACGTACAACGTTATGTAGTATTACCTTTTAACGTATAACGTTATATACTATTACGTAATAACGTATCACGTTACATACTCTAACGTACTAACGTATAACGTTATGTAGTATTACCTTATAGCGTATACCGTTACATACTATTACGTAATAAAGTATAACGTTATGTAGTATTACATTATTACGTGTAACGTTATATACTATTACGTACTAACGTATAACGTTATATACATTTACGTAATAACGTATAACGTTATGTAGTATTATCTTATAACGTATAACGTTATGTAGTATTACCTTATAACGTATAACGTTACATACTATTATGTAATAAAGTATAACGTTATGTAGTATTACCTTATAACGTATAACGTTACATACTATTACGTAATAAAGTATAACGTTATGTAGTATTACCTTATAACGTATAACGTCATATACTATTACGTACTAACGTATAACGTTTTATACTATTACGTAATAAGGTATAACGTTATGTAGTATTACCTTATAACGTATAACGGTACACACTATTACGTAATAAAGTATAACGTTATGTAGTATTACCTTATAACGTATAACGGTGCACACTATTACGTAATAAAGTATAACGATATGTAGTATTACTCTATAACGTATAACGTCATATACTATTACGTACTAACGTATAACGTTACATACTATTACGTAATAAAGTATAACGTTATGTAGTATTACCTTATAACGTATAACGTCAAACACTATTACGTACTAACGTATAACGTAATATACTATTAAGTAATAAGGTATAACGTCGTGTAATATTACCTTATAACGTATAACGTCATATACTAATACGTACTAACGTATAACGTGATATACTGTTACGCTATAACGCAAAACGTTATGTAGTATTACCTTATAAAGTATAACGGTACACACTATTACGTAATAAAGCATAACATTATGTAGTATTACTCTATAACGTATAACGTCATTTACTATTACGTACTAACGTATAACGTTACATACTATTACGTAATAAAGTATAACGTTATGTAGTATTACCTTATAACGTATAACGTCAAACACTATTACGTACTAACGTATAACGTTATATACTATTAAGTAATAAGGTATAACGTTATTTAGTGTTACCTTATAACGTATAACGTCATATACTATTACGTACTAACGTATAACGATTTATACTATTACGTAATAAGGTATAACGTTATGTAGTATTACCTTATAACGTATAACGTTATATACTATTACGGACTAACGTATAACGTTATGTAGTATTACCTTATAACGTATAACGTTACATACTATTACGTAATAAAGTATAACGTTATGTAGTATTATCTTATAACGTATAACGTTTAGTAGTATTACCTTATAACGTATAAAGTTACATACTATTACGTAATAAAGTATAACGTTATGTAGTATTACCTTATAACGTATAACGTCATATACTAATACGTACTAACGTATAACGTTATGAAGTATTACCTTATAACGTATAACGTTACATACTATTACGTAATAAGGTATAACGTTATGTAGTATTACATTATTACGTGTAACGTTATATACAATTACCAAATAACGTATCACGTTATATACAATTACGTACTAACGTATAACGTTATATACAATTACGTAATAACGTACAACGTTATGTAGTATTACCCTATAACGTATAACGTTATATACTATAACGTAATAACGTATCACGTTACATACTCTAACGTACTAACGTATAACGTTATGTAGTATTACCTTATAACGTATAACGTTACGTACTGTTACGTAATAAAGTATAATGTGATGTAGTATTACCTTATAACGTGTAACGTTATATAGCATTACGTAATAACGTATCACGTTACATACTCTAACGTACTAACGTATAACGTTATGTAGTATTACCTTATAACGTATAACGTTACATACTCTTACTTAATAAAGTATAACGTTATGAAGTATTACCTTATAACGTATAACGTCAAACACTATTGCGTACTCACGTATAACGTTATATACTATTAAGTAATAAGGTATAACGTCATGTAGTATTACCTTATAACGTATAACGGTACACACTATTACGTAATAAAGTATAACGTTATGTAGTATTACCTTATAACGTATAACGGTACGCACTATTACGTAATAAGGTATAACGTTATGTAGTATTACCTTATAACGTATAACGTCAATCACTATTACGTACTAACGTATAACGTTATATACTATTAAGTAATAAGGTATAACGTTATGTAGTGTTACCTTATAACGTATAACGTCATATACTATTACGTACTAACGTATAACGATTTATACTATTACGTAATAAGGTATAACGTTATGTAGTATTACCTTATAACGTATAACGGTACACACTATTACGTAATAGAGTATAACGTTATGTAGTATTACTCTATAACGTATAACGTCATATACTATTACGTACTAACGTATAACGTTACATACTATTACGTAATAAAGTATAACGTTATGTAGTGTTACCTTATAACGTATAACGTCATATACTATTACGTACTGACGTATAATGTTTTATACTATTACGTAATAAGGTATAACGTTATGTAGTATTACCTTATAACGTATAACGTTATATACTATTACGTACTAACGTATAACGTTATATACAATAACGTAATAACGTATAACGTTATGTAGTATTATCTTATAACGTATAACGTTATGTAGTATTACCTTATAACGTATAACGTTACATACTATTACGTAATAAAGTATAACGTTATGTAGTATTACCTTATAACGTATAACGTTATATACTATTACGTACTAAAGTATAACGTTATATACAATTACGTAATAACGTATAACGTTATGTAGTATTACCTTATAACGTATAACGTTACATACTATTACGTAAAAAAGTATAACGTTATGTAGTATTATCTTATAACGTATAACGTTATGTAGTATTAACTTATAACGTATAACGTTACATACTATTACGTAATAAAGTATAACGTTATGTAGTATTACCTTATAACGTATAACGTTACATACTATTACGTAATGAAGTATAACGTTATGTAGTATTACCTTATAACGTATAACGTCATATACTAATACGTACTAACGTATAACGTTATATACTATTAAGTAATAAGGTATAACGTCATGTAATATTACCTTATAACGTATAACGTCATATACTAATACGTACTAACGTATAACGTGATATACTGTTACGCTATAACGCAAAACGTTATGTAGTATTACCTTATAAAGTATAACGGTACACACTCTTACGTAATAAAGCACAACGTTATGTAGTATTACTCTATAACGTATAACGTCATTTACTATTACGTACTAACGTATAACGTTACATACTATTACATAATAAAGTATAACGTTATGTAGTATTACCTTATAACGTATAACGTCAATCACTATTACGTACTAACGTATAACGTTATATACTATTAAGTAATAAGGTATAACGTTATGTAGTGTTACCTTATAACGTATAACGTCATATACTATTACGTACTAACGTATAACGATTTATACTATTACGTAATAAGGTATAACGTTATGTAGTATTACCTTATAACGTATAACGGTACACACTATTACGTAATAGAGTATAACGTTATGTAGTATTACTCTATAACGTATAACGTCATATACTATTACGTACTAACGTATAACGTTACATACTATTACGTAATAAAGTATAACGTTATGTAGTGTTACCTTATAACGTATAACGTCATATACTATTACGTACTAACGTATAATGTTTTATACTATTACGTAATAAGGTATAACGTTATGTAGTATTACCTTATAACGTATAACGTTATATACTATTACGTACTAACGTATAACGTTATATACAATAACGTAATAACGTATAACGTTATGTAGTATTATCTTATAACGTATAACGTTATGTAGTATTACCTTATAACGTATAACGTTACATACTATTACGTAATAAAGTATAACGTTATGTAGTATTACCTTATAACGTATAACGTTATATACTATTACGTACTAAAGTATAACGTTATATACAATTACGTAATAACGTATAACGTTATGTAGTATTACCTTATAACGTATAACGTTACATACTATTACGTAATAAAGTATAACGTTATGTAGTATTACCTTATAACGTATAACGTTACATACTATTACGTAATGAAGTATAACGTTATGTAGTATTACCTTATAACGTATAACGTCATATACTAATACGTACTAACGTATAACGTTATATACTATTAAGTAATAAGGTATAACGTCATGTAATATTACCTTATAACGTATAACGTCATATACTAATACGTACTAACGTATAACGTGATATACTGTTACGCTATAACGCAAAACGTTATGTAGTATTACCTTATAAAGTATAACGGTACACACTCTTACGTAATAAAGCACAACGTTATGTAGTATTACTCTATAACGTATAACGTCATTTACTATTACGTACTAACGTATAATGTTACATACTATTACATAATAAAGTATAACGTTATGTAGTATTACCTTATAACGTATAACGTCAATCACTATTACGTACTAACGTATAACGTTATATACTATTAAGTAATAAGGTATAACGTTATGTAGTGTTACCTTATAACGTATAACGTCATATACTATTACGTACTAACGTATAACGATTTATACTATTACGTAATAAGGTATAACGTTATGTAGTATTACCTTATAACGTATAACGGTACACACTATTACGTACTAACGTATAACGTTATATACAATAACGTAATAACGTATAACGTTATGTAGTATTATCTTATAACGTATAACGTTATGTAGTATTACCTTATAACGTATAACGTTACATACTATTACGTAATAAAGTATAACGTTATGTAGTATTACCTTATAACGTATAACGTTATATACTATTACGTACTAAAGTATAACGTTATATACAATTACGTAATAACGTATAACGTTATGTAGTATTACCTTATAACGTATAACGTTACATACTATTACGTAATAAAGTATAACGTTTAGTAGTATTATCTTATAACATATAACGTTATGTAGTATTAACTTATAACGTATAACGTTACATACTATTACGTAATAAAGTATAACGTTATGTAGTATTACCTTATAACGTATAACGTTACATACTATTACGTAATAAAGTATAACGTTATGTAGTATTACCTTATAACGTATAACGTCATATACTAATACGTACTAACGTATAACGTTATGAAGTATTACCTTATAACGTATAACGTTACATACTATTACGTAATAAAGTATAACGTTATGTAGTATTACTCTATAACGTATAACGTCATATACTATTACTTACTAACGTATAACGTTACATACTATTACGTAATAAAGTATAACGTTATGTAGTATTACCTTATAACGTATAACGTCAAACACTATTACGTACTAACGTATAACGTTATATACTATTAAGTAATAAGGTATAACGTCATGTAATATTACCTTATAACGTATAACGTCATATACTAATACGTACTAACGTATAACGTGATATACTGTTACGCTATAACGCAAAACGTTATGTAGTATTACCTTATAAAGTATAACGGTACACACTATTACGTAATAAAGCACAACGTTATGTAGTATTACTCTATAACGTATAACGTCATTTACTATTACGTACTAACGTATAACGTTACATACTATTACATAATAAAGTATAACGTTATGTAGTATTACCTTATAACGTATAACGTCAATCACTATTACGTACTAACGTATAACGTTATATACTATTAAGTAATAAGGTATAACGTTATGTAGTGTTACCTTATAACGTATAACGTCATATACTATTACGTACTAACGTATAACGATTTATACTATTACGTAATAAGGTATAACGTTATGTAGTATTACCTTATAACGTATAACGGTACACACTATTACGTAATAGAGTATAACGTTATGTAATATTACTCTATAACGTATAACGTCATATACTATTACGTACTAACGTATAACGTTACATACTATTACGTAATAACGTATAACGTTATGTAGTATTAACTTATAACGTATAACGTTATATACTATTACGTAATAAAGTATAACGTTATGTAGTATTACCTTATAACGTATAACGTTACATACTAGTACGTAATAAAGTATAACGTTATGTAGTATTACCTTATAACGTATAACGTCATATACTAATACGTACTAACGTATAACGTTATGAAGTATTACCTTATAACGTATAACGTTACATACTATTACGTAATAAAGTATAACGTTATGTAGTATTACATTATTACGTGTAACGTTATATACAATTACGTAATAACGTATCACGTTATATACTATTACGTACTAACGTATAACGTTTTATACTATTACGTAATAAGGTATAACGTTATGTAGTATTACCTGATAACGTATAACGTTATATACTATTACGTAATAACGTATCACGTTACATACTCTAACTTACTAATGTATAACGTTATGTAGTATTACCTTATAACGTATAACGTTACGTACTGTTACGTGATAAAGTATAACGTGATGTAGTATTACCTTATAACGTGTAACGTTATATAGCATTACGTAATAACGTATCACGTTACATACTCTAACGTACTAACGTATAACGTTATGTAGTATTACCTTATAACGTATAACGTTACATACTCATACTTAATAAAGTATAACGTTATGAAGTATTACCTTATAACGTATAACGTCAAAAACTATTGCGTACTCAGGTATAACGTTATATACTATTAAGTAATAAGGTATAACGTCATGTAGTATTACCTTATAACGTATAACGGTACACACTATTACGTAATAAAGTATAACGTTATGTAGTATTACCTTATAACGTATAACGGTACGCACTATTACGTAATAAAGTATAACGTTATGTAGTATTACTCTATAACGTATAACGTCATATACTATTACTTACTAACGTATAACGTTACATACTATTACGTAATAAAGTATAACGTTATGTAGTATTACCTTATAACGTATAACGTCAAACACTATTACGTACTAACGTATAACGTTATATACTATTAAGTAATAAGGTATAACGTCATGTAATATTACCTTATAACGTATAACGTCATATACTAATACGTACTAACGTATAACGTGATATACTGTTACGCTACAACGCAAAACGTTATGTAGTATTACCTTATAAAGTATAACGGTACACACTATTACGTAATAAAGCACAACGTTATGTAGTATTACTCTATAACGTATAACGTCATTTACTATTACGTACTAACGTATAACGTTACATACTATTACATAATAAAGTATAACGTTATGTAGTATTACCTTATAACGTATAACGTCAATCACTATTACGTACTAACGTATAACGTTATATACTATTAAGTAATAAGGTATAACGTTATGTAGTGTTACCTTATAACGTATAACGTCATATACTATTACGTACTAACGTATAACGATTTATACTATTACGTAATAAGGTATAACGTTATGTAGTATTACCTTATAACGTATAACGGTACACACTATTACGTAATAGAGTATAACGTTATGTAGTATTACTCTATAACGTATAACGTCATATACTATTACGTACTAACGTATAACGTTACATACTATTACGTAATAAAGTATAACGTTATGTAGTGTTACCTTATAACGTATAACGTCATATACTATTACGTACTAACGTATAATGTTTTATACTATTACGTAATAAGGTATAACGTTATGTAGTATTACCTTATAACGTATAACGATATATACTATTTCGTACTAACGTATAACGTTATATACAATAACGTAATAACGTATAACGTTATGTAGTATTATCTTATAACGTATAACGTTATGTAGTATTACCTTATAACGTATAACGTCAAACACTATTACGTACTAACGTATAACGTTATATACTATTAAGTAATAAGGTGTAACGTCATGTAATATTACCTTATAACGTATAACGTCATATACTAATACGTACTAACGTATAACGTGATATACTGTTACGCTATAACGCAAAACGTTATGTAGTATTACCTTATAAAGTATAACGGTACACACTATTACGTAATAAAGCACAACGTTATGTAGTATTACTCTATAACGTATAACGTCATTTACTATTACGTACTAACGTATAACGTTACATACTATTACATAATAAAGTATAACGTTATGTAGTATTACCTTATAACGTATAACGTCAATCACTATTACGTACTAACGTATAACGTTATATACTATTAAGTAATAAGGTATAACGTTATGTAGTGTTACCTTATAACGTATAACGTCATATACTATTACGTACTAACGTATAACGATTTATACTATTACGTTATAAGGTATAACGTTATGTAGTATTACCTTATAACGTATAACGGTACACACTATTACGTAATAGAGTATAACGTTATGTAATATTACTCTATAACGTATAACGTCATATATTATTACGTACTAACGTATAACGTTACATACTATTACGTAATAAAGTATAACGTTATGTAGTATTACCTTATAACGTATAACGTCATATACTATTACGTACTGACGTATAATGTTTTATACTATTACGTAATAAGGTATAACGTTATGTAGTATTACCTTATAACGTATAACGTTATATACTATTACGTACTAACGTATAACGTTATATTCAATAACGCAATAACGTATAACGCTATGTAGCATTATCTTATAACGTATAACGTTATGTAGTATTACCTTATAACGTAATACGTTACATACTATTACGTAATAAAGTATAACGTTATGTAGTATTACCTTATAACGTATAACGTTATATACTATTACGTACTAAAGTATAACGTTATATACAATTACGTAATAACGTATAACGTTATGTAGTATTACCTTATAACGTATAACGTTACATACTATTACGTAATAAAGTATAACGTTATGTAGTATTATCTTATAACGTATAACGTTATGTAGTATTAACTTATAACGTATAACGTTATATACTATTACGTAATAAAGTATAACGTTATGTAGTATTACCTTATAACGTATAACGTTACATACTATTACGTAATAAAGTATAACGTTATGTAGTATTACCTTATAACGTATAACATCATATACTAATGCGTACTAACGTATAACGTTATGAAGTATTACCTTATAACGTATAACGTTACATACTATTACGTAATAAAGTATAACGTTATGTAGTATTACATTATTACGTGTAACGTTATATACAATTACGTAATAAAGTATAACGTTATGTAGTATTACCTTATAACGTATAACGTCATATACTAATACGTACTAACGTATAACGTTATGAAGTATTACCTTATAACGTATAACGTTACATACTATTACGTAATAAAGTATAACGTTATGTAGTATTACCTGATAACGTATAACGTTATATACTATTACGTAATAACGTATCACGTTACATACTCTAACTTACTAATGTATAACGTTATGTAGTATTACCTTATAACGTATAACGTTACGTACTGTTACGTGATAAAGTATAACGTGATGTAGTATTACCTTATAACGTGTAACGTTATATAGCATTACGTAATAACGTATCACGTTACATACTCTAACTTACTAACGTATAACGTTATGTAGTATTACCTTATAACGTATAACGTTACATACTCATACTTAATAAAGTATAACGTTATGAAGTATTACCTTATAACGTATAACGTCAAAAACTATTGCGTACTCACGTATAACGTTATATACTATTAAGTAATAAGGTATAACGTCATGTAGTATTACCTTATAACGTATAACGGTACACACTATTACGTAATAAAGTATAACGTTATGTAGTATTACCTTATAACGTATAACGGTACACACTATTACGTAATAAAGTATAACGTTATGTAGTATTACTCTATAACGTATAACGTCATATACTATTACTTACTAACGTATAACGTTACATACTATTACGTAATAAAGTATAACGTTATGTAGTATTACCTTATAACGTATAACGTCAAACACTATTACGTACTAACGTATAACGTTATATACTATTAAGTAATAAGGTATAACGTCATGTAATATTACCTTATAACGTATAACGTCATATACTAATACGTACTAACGTATAACGTGATATACTGTTACGCTACAACGCAAAACGTTATGTAGTATTACCTTATAAAGTATAACGGTACACACTATTACGTAATAAAGCACAACGTTATGTAGTATTACTCTATAACGTATAACGTCATTTACTATTACGTACTAACGTATAACGTTACATACTATTACATAATAAAGTATAACGTTATGTAGTATTACCTTATAACGTATAACGTCAATCACTATTACGTACTAACGTATAACGTTATATACTATTAAGTAATAAGGTATAACGTTATGTAGTGTTACCTTATAACGTATAACGTCATATACTATTACGTACTAACGTATAACGATTTATACTATTACGTAATAAGGTATAACGTTATGTAGTATTACCTTATAACGTATAACGGTACACACTATTACGTAATAGAGTATAACGTTATGTAGTATTACTCTATAACGTATAACGTCATATACTATTACGTACTAACGTATAACGTTACATACTATTACGTAATAAAGTATAACGTTATGTAGTGTTACCTTATAACGTATAACGTCATATACTATTACGTACTAACGTATAATGTTTTATACTATTACGTAATAAGGTATAACGTTATGTAGTATTACCTTATAACGTATAACGTTATATACTATTACGTACTAACGTATAACGTTATATACAATAACGTAATAACGTATAACGTTATGTAGTATTATCTTATAACGTATAACGTTATGTAGTATTACCTTATAACGTATAACGTTATATACTATTACGTACTAACGTATAACGTTATATACAATTACGTAATAACGTATAACGTTATGTAGTATTACCTTATAACGTATAACGTCATATACTAATACGTACTAACGTATAACGTTATGAAGTATTACCTTATAACGTATAACGTTACATACTATTACGTAATAAAGTCTAACGTTATGTAGTATTACTTTATAACGTATAACGTCATATACTATTACTTACTAACGTATAACGTTACATACTATTACGTAATAAAGTATAACGTTATGTAATATTACCTTATAACGTATAACGTCAAACACTATTACATACTAACGTATAACGTTATATACTATTAAGTAATAAGGTATAACGTCATGTAATATTACCTTATAACGTATAACGTCATATACTAATACGTACTAACGTATAACGTGATATACTGTTACGCTATAACGCAAAACGTTATGTAGTATTACCTTATAAAGTATAACGGTACACACTATTACGTAATAAAGCACAACGTTATGTAGTATTACTCTATAACGTATAACGTCATTTACTATTACGTACAAACGTATAACGTTACATACTATTACATAATAAAGTATAACGTTATGTAGTATTACCTTATAACGTATAACGTCAATCACTATTACGTACTAACGTATAACGTTATATACTATTAAGTAATAAGGTATAACGTTATGTAGTGTTACCTTATAACGTATAACGTCATATACTATTACGTACTAACGTATAACGATTTATACTATTACGTTATAAGGTATAACGTTATGTAGTATTACCTTATAACGTATAACGGTACACACTATTACGTAATAGAGTATAACGTTATGTAATATTACTCTATAACGTATAACGTCATATACTATTACGTACTAACGAATAACGTTACACACTATTACGTAATAAAGTATAACGTTATGTAGTGTTACCTTATAACGTATAACGTCATATACTATTACGTACTAACGTATAATGTTTTATACTATTACGTAATAAGGTATAACGTTATGTAGTATTACCTTATAACGTATAACGTTACATACTATTACGTAATAAAGTATAACGTTATGTAGTATTACCTTATAACGTATAATGTTATATACTATTACGTACTAAAGTATAACGTTATATACAATTACGTAATAACGTATAACGTTATGTAGTATTACCTTATAACGTATAACGTTACATACTATTACGTAATAAAGTATAACGTTATGTAGTATTATCTTATAACGTATAACGTTATGTAGTATTAACTTATAACGTATAACGTTACATACTATTACGTAATAAAGTATAACGTTATGTAGTATTACCTTATAACGTATAACGTTACATACTATTACGTAATAAAGTATAACGTTTTGTAGTATTACCTTATAACGTATAACGTCATATACTAATACGTACTAACGTATAACGTTATGAAGTATTACCTTATAACGTATAACGTTACATACTATTACGTAATAAAGTCTAACGTTATGTAGTATTACTTTATAACGTATAACGTCATATACTATTACTTACTAACGTATAACGTTACATACTATTACGTAATAAAGTATAACGTTATGTAATATTACCTTATAACGTATAACGTCAAACACTATTACATACTAACGTATAGCGTTATATACTATTAAGTAATAAGGTATAACGTCATATAATATTACCTTATAACGTATAACGTCATATACTAATACGTACTAACGTATAACGTGATATACTGTTACGCTATAACGCAAAACGTTATGTAGTATTACCTTATAAAGTATAACGGTACACACTATTACGTAATAAAGCACAACGTTATGTAGTATTACTCTATAACGTATAACGTCATTTACTATTACGTACAAACGTATAACGTTACATACTATTACATAATAAAGTATAACGTTATGTAGTATTACCTTATAACGTATAACGTCAATCACTATTACGTACTAACGTATAACGTTATATACTATTAAGTAATAAGGTATAACGTTATGTAGTGTTACCTTATAACGTATAACGTCATATACTATTACGTACTAACGTATAACGATTTATACTATTACGTAATAAGGTATAACGTTATGTAGTATTACCTTATAACGTATAACGGTACACACTATTACGTAATAGAGTATAACGTTATGTAATATTACTCTATAACGTATAACGTCATATACTATTACGTACTAACGTATAACGTTACATACTATTACGTAATAAAGTATAACGTTATGTAGTATTACCTTATAACGTATAACGTCATATACTATTACGTACTGACGTATAATGTTTTATACTATTACGTAATAAGGTATAACGTTATGTAGTATTACCTTATAACGTATAACGTTATATACTATTACGTACTAACGTATAACGTTATATTCAATAACGCAATAACGTATAACGTTATGTAGCATTATCTTATAACGTATAACGTTATGTAGTATTACCTTATAACGTAATACGTTACATACTATTACGTAATAAAGTATAACGTTATGTAGTATTACCTTATAACGTATAACGTTATATACTATTACGTACTAAAGTATAACGTTATATACAATTACGTAATAACGTATAACGTTATGTAGTATTACCTTATAACGTATAACGTTACATACTATTACGTAATAAAGTATAACGTTATGTAGTATTATCTTATAACGTATAACGTTATGTAGTATTAACTTATAACGTATAACGTTATATACTATTACGTAATAAAGTATAACGTTATGTAGTATTACCTTATAACGTATAACGTTACATACTATTACGTAATAAAGTATAACGTTATGTAGTATTACCTTATAACGTATAACGTCGTATACTAATACGTACTAACGTATAACGTTATGAAGTATTACCTTATAACGTATAACGTTACATACTATTACGTAATAAAGTTTAACGTTATGTAGTATTACATTATTACGTGTAACGTTATATACAATTACGTAATAAAGTATAACGTTATGTAGTATTACCTTATAACGTATAACGTCATATACTAATACGTACTAACGTATAACGTTATGAAGTATTACCTTATAACGTATAACGTTACATACTATTACGTAATAAAGTATAACGTTATGTAGTATTACCTGATAACGTATAACGTTATATACTATTACGTAATAACGTATCACGTTACATACTCTAACTTACTAATGTATAACGTTATGTAGTATTACCTTATAACGTATAACGTTACGTACTGTTACGTGATAAAGTATAACGTGATGTAGTATTACCTTATAACGTGTAACGTTATATAGCATTACGTAATAACGTATCACGTTACATACTCTAACTTACTAACGTATAACGTTATGTAGTATTACCTTATAACGTATAACGTTACATACTCATACTTAATAAAGTATAACGTTATGAAGTATTACCTTATAACGTATAACGTCAAAAACTATTGCGTACTCACGTATAACGTTATATACTATTAAGTAATAAGGTATAACGTCATGTAGTATTACCTTATAACGTATAACGGTACACACTATTACGTAATAAAGTATAACGTTATGTAGTATTACCTTATAACGTATAACGGTACACACTATTACGTAATAAAGTATAACGTTATGTAGTATTACTCTATAACGTATAACGTCATATACTATTACTTACTAACGTATAACGTTACATACTATTACGTAATAAAGTATAACGTTATGTAGTATTACCTTATAACGTATAACGTCAAACACTATTACGTACTAACGTATAACGTTATATACTATTAAGTAATAAGGTATAACGTCATGTAATATTACCTTATAACGTATAACGTCATATACTAATACGTACTAACGTATAACGTGATATACTGTTACGCTATAACGCAAAACGTTATGTAGTATTACCTTATAAAGTATAACGGTACACACTATTACGTAATAAAGCACAACGTTATGTAGTATTACTCTATAACGTATAACGTCATTTACTATTACGTACTAACGTATAACGTTACATACTATTACATAATAAAGTATAACGTTATGTAGTATTACCTTATAACGTATAACGTCAATCACTATTACGTACTAACGTATAACGTTATATACTATTAAGTAATAAGGTATAACGTTATGTAGTGTTACCTTATAACGTATAACGTCATATACTATTACGTACTAACGTATAACGATTTATACTATTACGTAATAAGGTATAACGTTATGTAGTATTACCTTATAACGTATAACGGTACACACTATTGCGTAATAGAGTATAACGTTATGTAATATTACTCTATAACGTATAACGTCATATACTATTACGTACTAACGTATAACGTTACATACTATTACGTAATAAAGTATAACGTTATGTAGTGTTACCTTATAACGTATAACGTCATATACTATTACGTACTGACGTATAATGTTTTATACTATTACGTAATAAGGTATAACGTTATGTAGTATTACCTTATAACGTATAACGTTATATACTATTACGTACTAACGTATAACGTTACATACTATTACGTAATAAAGTATAACGTTATGTAGTGTTACCTTATAACGTATAACGTCATATACTATTACGTACTGACGTATAATGTTTTATACTATTACGTAATAAAGTATAACGTTATGTAGTATTACCTTATAACGTATAACGTCATATACTAATACGTACTAACGTATAACGTTATGAAGTATTACCTTATAACGTATAACGTTACATACTATTACGTAATAAAGTCTAACGTTATGTAGTATTACTTTATAACGTATAACGTCATATACTATTACTTACTAACGTATAACGTTACATACTATTACGTAATAAAGTATAACGTTATGTAATATTACCTTATAACGTATAACGTCAAACACTATTACATACTAACGTATAACGTTATATACTATTAAGTAATAAGGTATAACGTCATGTAATATTACCTTATAACGTATAACGTCATATACTAATACGTACTAACGTATAACGTGATATACTGTTACGCTATAACGCAAAACGTTATGTAGTATTACCTTATAAAGTATAACGGTACACACTATTACGTAATAAAGCACAACGTTATGTAGTATTACTCTATAACGTATAACGTCATTTACTATTACGTACAAACGTATAACGTTACATACTATTACATAATAAAGTATAACGTTATGTAGTATTACCTTATAACGTATAACGTCAATCACTATTACGTACTAACGTATAACGTTATATACTATTAAGTAATAAGGTATAACGTTATGTAGTGTTACCTTATAACGTATAACGTCATATACTATTACGTACTAACGTATAACGATTTATACTATTACGTTATAAGGTATAACGTTATGTAGTATTACCTTATAACGTATAACGGTACGCACTATTACGTAATAGAGTATAACGTTATGTAATATTACTCTATAACGTATAACGTCATATACTATTACGTACTAACGAATAACGTTACACACTATTACGTAATAAAGTATAACGTTATGTAGTGTTACCTTATAACGTATAACGTCATATACTATTACGTACTAACGTATAATGTTTTATACTATTACGTAATAAGGTATAACGTTATGTAGTATTACCTTATAACGTATAACGTTACATACTATTACGTAATAAAGTATAACGTTATGTAGTATTACCTTATAACGTATAATGTTATATACTATTACGTACTAAAGTATAACGTTATATACAATTACGTAATAACGTATAACGTTATGTAGTATTACCTTATAACGTATAACGTTACATACTATTACGTAATAAAGTATAACGTTATGTAGTATTATCTTATAACGTATAACGTTATGTAGTATTAACTTATAACGTATAACGTTACATACTATTACGTAATAAAGTATAACGTTATGTAGTATTACCTTATAACGTATAACGTTACATACTATTACGTAATAAAGTATAACGTTTTGTAGTATTACCTTATAACGTATAACGTCATATACTAATACGTACTAACGTATAACGTTATGAAGTATTACCTTATAACGTATAACGTTACATACTATTACGTAATAAAGTCTAACGTTATGTAGTATTACTTTATAACGTATAACGTCATATACTATTACTTACTAACGTATAACGTTACATACTATTACGTAATAAAGTATAACGTTATGTAATATTACCTTATAACGTATAACGTCAAACACTATTACATACTAACGTATAACGTTATATACTATTAAGTAATAAGGTATAACGTCATATAATATTACCTTATAACGTATAACGTCATATACTAATACGTACTAACGTATAACGTGATATACTGTTACGCTATAACGCAAAACGTTATGTAGTATTACCTTATAAAGTATAACGGTACACACTATTACGTAATAAAGCACAACGTTATGTAGTATTACTCTATAACGTATAACGTCATTTACTATTACGTACAAACGTATAACGTTACATACTATTACATAATAAAGTATAACGTTATGTAGTATTACCTTATAACGTATAACGTCAATCACTATTACGTACTAACGTATAACGTTATATACTATTAAGTAATAAGGTATAACGTTATGTAGTGTTACCTTATAACGTATAACGTCATATACTATTACGTACTAACGTATAACGATTTATACTATTACGTTATAAGGTATAACGTTATGTAGTATTACCTTATAACGTATAACGGTACACACTATTACGTAATAGAGTATAACGTTATGTAATATTACTCTATAACGTATAACGTCATATACTATTACGTACTAACGAATAACGTTACACACTATTACGTAATAAAGTATAACGTTATGTAGTATTATCTTATAACGTATAACGTTATGTAGTATTAACTTATAACGTATAACGTTACATACTATTACGTAATAAAGTATAACGTTTTGTAGTATTACCTTATAACGTATAACGTCATATACTAATACGTACTAACGTATAACGTTATGAAGTATTACCTTATAACGTATAACGTTACATACTATTACGTAATAAAGTATAACGTTATGTAGTATTACATTATTACGTGTAACGTTATATACAATTACGTAATAACGTATCACGTTATATACTATTACGTACTAACGTATTATGTTTTATACTATTACGTAATCAGTTCCCTTTCGACTGTCGAAGAGTGTAGACGTGCCTTGTGCCCGGAGCGGTCTCTCCGTCGAAATCGGACGTGGAAAAAAGTGCCCCCGAAAGTGCGAACAGCGGGGAAAACAAAACAATGCAACGAGTGCCACCGCTCAGGATATCAAACAACGGTGAAACATACGCCATATACAAAACCATGGAAACCCATGAATGCACAGAAACCGAAATGGATATGACTCAGATGAGTGACGAGAGAAACACCACCAACAACGATCTGACACAACAAGACGAAAGCTGGAAGCTCGTAACTCCCAGCAAAAGAAGAAAAATTACAACAAACGCAAATACTAGGAGGGCTGCAGAAACAGTAAGTAAGCAGTGGCTCCAAGAAATCCCACTACAAAACCCCTTCAGCATACTACCACAAGAGAAGGAACCAGAAACAACTGAAACAACTGAAAAACCAATAACACACAACCCCAAACCACCGCCAATATACATCGATGCGCAAATAATAGACCCCCTCCTCGAACTGCTAAACAATACGGCAGGCAAAGAAAACTACTCAATAAAACAATTAAAACTGGACCAGGTAAAAGTGCAAACCAACGCCCCAGAAACCTACAGAAAAGTGGTAAAAGTGCTAAAAGAAAAAAACGCCGGGTACCACACCTACCAGCTCAAAACTGACAAAAGCTATAAAGCAGTTATCAGAGGGCTACACCCAAGAACAAACACAAGCAACATATGCGACGAACTAGCCAAAATCGGACACCAGGTAAGAGCAATAAACAACATAACGAGATTTGACACCAAACAACCACTACCGCTGTTCCTAATAGAACTAGAACCGAACAAAAACAACAAGGAAATCTATGACATTAAACAAATCTTAAACACAATAATCACAGTCGAACCACCCAGACAAAAAAAAGACATACCTCAGTGCATGCGGTGCCAACAATATGGGCACACAAAAAATTACTGCAACAGAAACCCGGTGTGCGTCAAATGCGCAGGAAAGCACCTGACAACTTACTGCCCATATACGGGAAAAATAAAAGAGGTAAAGTGCTACAACTGCAACGGAAACCACCCAGCCAGCTACAAAGGCTGCCCAGCCAGAAAAATACTCCAACGTAAATTGTTTCCGCCGCTTAGAAGCAGGACATATAACTACCACCACACACAACAAGACAGGGCAGAAGCTGAGACACCAATTAAAGTACAGTACGTAATGAACAACAACCACAACAATATCAACACCACTGGCAGTCGAAGCTACGCGCAAGCAACCAAGGAAGTAACACCCGTAGCCAACCAAAACCACAACAACAACACCAACGACGCTACAGAAATAAAAGAACTATTAAAACAATCCATCAAAAGCACCGACATGTTAACAAGAACGATAAGCGAACTAAACGAAGCATTCAAGCAGCAATCATTACAAATCACAGCTATGATACAACTGATAACAACCATGCTAAGCAAAAAGTAAAAACGGACATACTAAAAATAGCTGCCTGGAACTTTAACGGTCTACAACAAAGGGCCATTGAAACCAAAGCATTCCTATACCACAACAACATAGACATACTACTTGTATCGGAGACGCATTTCACAACAAAAAGCTACACAAAAATACCGCACTATACCATATACGATACCAAGCACCCCTCAGGAAAAGCACACGGAGGAACCGCAGTGATAATAAGAAACGATATTAAACACCACCTACACAGTCAAGTTAGTAAAGAACACATACAAGCAACTACCGTTACCGCACAAACTAGCAGCAACCGTCTACAGCTGTCAGCAGTATATGCACCACCGCGACACAAAATTACAACACAAATGTGGGAAGAATACTTCCAACAACTAGGCGACAAGTTTATCGCAGCAGGAGACTACAACTCAAAGCACACAACATGGGGATCAAGAATCACTACACCTCGAGGCAGAACCCTGGAAAAACACATCAGGAAAAACAATCTCAATATATTATCCACAGGAAGACCGACATACTGGCCGACAGACCTGAGCAAAATCCCTGACCTACTCGACTTTGCAGTCACAAAGGGATTAAACGGAAATAAAATAAATATAGCATCCAGCCTCGAGCTTAGCTCCGACCATACACCCATAATAATAACATACAGAAACAAGCCAATACTCTACAACAACTCAGAGACGCTATGCAACAAATCCACTAATTGGCAAACCTTCAAAGAAATAATCGAGAGCAAAATCAACTGCAACATCCCACTGAAAACGCCCCAACACATCGAACAAGCTGTAACAACACTTACAGAAACTATACAAGAGGCAGCACGGGCAACCACAAAACCAGAAACTACCACTAGACAAACAAAACAAATCCCATCTGACATCCTCGAAAAAATTAGAGATAAAAGAAAAGCGAAAGCAAAATGGCAAAAACATAGAACAAAAGAAAACAAAAAACACCTAAACAAACTTGCAAAGGAAATAAAAAACAAAATAAAAGAGCACAACAACAACGAATTCACAAAGTTCATAGAGTCACTATCTGCACACGAGAACTACAACTACTCACTATGGAAAGCCACAAAAAAAATAAAGAAGGCGATAAAACCAGCCCCAGCAATCAGAAAAGCAGACAACACATGGGCAAGAAGCAACGAAGAGCAAGCCGAAGAATTTTCCATCCACCTATGCAACACATTTACACCACACAACATCAATAATAGCAACCACAATAGCCATACGGACGACGACGCGATAGCCACTAGCACTGCAATCGACAAGCAATACACCATACCCAAAACAACAGCACAAGAAATAAGAAACATAATAGAAAAAACAAAAAACAACAGAGCACCAGGATTCGATCTAATCAATGGCAAAATATTGAAAAACCTCCCTCCAAAAGCGATACGGTTAATTACAATAATATTCAATGCAATACTAAGAATACAATATTATCCTGCATTATGGAAACAGGCACAAATCATAATGTTACCCAAACCAGGCAAAGACCCACATGAAGCAACATCCTACAGACCAATATCACTACTCCCCGTGCTCTCCAAAATACTAGAAAAAGTAATATACGCCCGACTAAAACCAATAATAGAGAAGGAAAAACTAATACCAGACCATCAATTTGGATTCAGAAATAAACACTCCACCATAGAACAAATGCACAGGCTTGTCAACGAAATAATACACACAATAGAAAACAAACAATATTGTACAGCCCTATTCATGGACATAGAGAAAGCTTTCGACAAAATAAACCACGAAAGCCTAATAAAAACAATCAAGAAACAATTCCCGGAAAAAATATACCAAATAATAAAATCATACATAAGCAACAGAACCTTCACAGTAAAAATCAAGGACGCACACTCCGAAGCAAAAGACATCAAAGCAGGTGTTCCACAAGGAAGCGTCCTAGGACCCATACTATACACATTATACACGGCCAACATTCCAACAACTACCAACAGCAAAATACTGACATTCGCGGACGACACAGCCGTGCTAGTCAGGCACACTAACCCTGTAATAGCAGCCACAATACTACAAGAGCACATCACAAAAATAGAAAAGTGGCTACAGGACAAACAAATCAAAGCTAACCCTGACAAATGCAACCACATTACATTCACATTGAGAAAACAGATAACACCAAACATCTTCCTGAACGGCACGCAAATAACACAAACAAGGCAAGTCAAATACCTTGGACTTCACATAGATACACACTTCACATGGAAACAGCACATCAAATCAATAATAGACAAGATACAGATAGCAAGGAGACAAATGTACTGGCTAACAAGCCGAAAATCCAAACTAAGCACAGAAAACAAACTGAAAATATACAAAATAATCATAAAGCCAATCTGGACATACGGAATTCCACTATGGGGAACAGCAGCAATGAGCCATATAAACAAAATAGAAACAATCCAAGCCAAAATCCTTAGAACAATGGTAAACGCCCCGTGGTACGTTAGAAACGAGGACATAAGGAAAGACCTCGGAATACCAACGGTCAAGGAGGAGATTACCAGATTCGCAACAAGATACAGAACAAGAATAGAAACACACCCGAACCATCTGGCAGCTGAAACGTGCAACACAACAAACATCGTAAGAAGACTAAAAAGGAAACACCCAATAGACCTCATAAAAGATATAACTTAGAAAAAACGAAGCTGGCACCCCGCTGGGGGTAGCCGCCCACATGCTATATTATTTTTTATTTATATTTTTTTTTCTTCACCAACAAGATATAACACTTTACCAAATGTCCGCAAGGACAAATTGTAAAATAACCAAAATAAAATAAAAAAAAAAAAAAAAAACTATTACGTAATAAGGTATAACGTTATGTAGTATTACCTTATAACGTGTAACGTTATATAGCATTACGTAATAACGTATCACGTTACATACTCTAACGTACTAACGTATAACGTTATGTAGTATTACCTTATAACGTATAACGTTACATACTCATACTTAATAAACTATAACGTTATGAAGTATTACCTTATAACGTATAACGTCAAAAGCTATTGCGTACTCACGTATAACGTTATATACTATTAAGTAATAAGGTATAACGTCATGTAGTATTACCATATAACGTATAACGGTACACACTATTACGTAATAAAGTATAACGTTATGTAGTATTACCTTATAACGTATAACGGTACACACTATTACGTAATAAAGTATAACGTTATGTAGTATTACTCTATAACGTATAACGTCATATACTATTACTTACTAACGTATAACGTTACATACTATTACGTAATAAAGTATAACGTTATGTAGTATTACCTTATAACGTATAACGTTATATACTATTACGTACTAACGTATAACGTTATATACAATTACGTAAAAACGTACAACGTTATGTAGTATAACCTTATAACGTATAACGTTATATACTAATACGTACAAACGTATAACGTTTTATACTATTACGTAATAACGTACAACGTTATGTAGTATTACCTTATAACGAATAACGTTACGTACTATTACGTAATAAAGTATAACGTTATGTAGTATTACCTTATAACGTATAACGTTATATACTATTACGTACTAACGTATAACCTTATATACTATTACGTAATAACGTATCACGTTACATACTCTAACGTACTAACGTATAACTTTATGTAGTATTACCTTATAACGTATAACGTTACATACTATTACGTAATAAAGTATAACGTTATGTAGTATTACATTATTACGTGTAACGTTATATACAATTACGTAGTAACGTATCACGTTATATACTATTACGTACTAACGTATAACGTTTTATACTATTACGTAATAAGGTATAACGTTATGTAGTATTACCTTATAACGTATAACGTTATATACTATTACGTACTAACGTATAACGTTATATACAATTACGTAATAACGTATAACGTTATGTAGTATTACCTTATAACGTATAACGTTACATACTATTACGTAATAAAGTATAACGTTATGTAGTATTACCTTATACCGAATAACGTTACGTACTATTACGTAATAAAGTATAACGTTATGTAGTATTACCTTATAACGTTTAACGTCATATACTATTACGTGCTAACGTATAACGTTATGTACTATTAAGTAATAAGGTATAACGTTATGCAGTATTACCTTATAACGTATAACATCTTATACTATTACTTACTAACGTATAACGTTGCATAGTATTACGTAATAAGGTATAACGTTATGTAGTATTACCTGATAACGTATATCGTTATATACTATTACGTACAAACGTATCACGTTTTATACTATTACGTAATAACGTATAACGTTATGTAGTATTACCTTATAACGTATAACGTTACATACTATTACGTAATAAAGTATAACGTTATGTAGTATTACCTTATACCGAATAACGGTACACACTATTACGTAATAAAGTATAACGTTATGTAGTATTACTCTATAACGTATAACGTCATATACTAATACGTACTAACGTATAACGTGATATACTGTTACGCTATAACGCAAAACGTTATGTAGTATTACCTTATAACGTATAACGGTACACACTATTACGTAATAAAGTATAACGTTATGTAGTGTTACCTTATAACGTATAACGTCATATACTATTACGTACTAACGTATAACGTTTTATACTATTACGTAATAAGGTATAACGTTATGTAGTATTACCTTATAACGTATAACGTTATATACTATTACGTACTAACGTATAACGTTATATACAATTACGTAAAAACGTACAACGTTATGTAGTATTACCTTATAACGTATAACGTCATATACTAATACGTACTAACGTATAACGTGATATACTGTTACGCTATAACGCAAAACGTTATGTAGTATTACCTTATAAAGTATAACGGTACACACTATTACGTAATAAATCACAACGTTATGTAGTATTACTCTATAACGTATAACGTCATTTACTATTACGTACTAACGTATAACGTTACATACTATTACATAATAAAGTATAACGTTATGTAGTATTACCTTATAACGTATAACGTCAATCACTATTACGTACTAACGTATAACGTTATATACTATTAAGTAATAAGGTATAACGTTATGTAGTGTTACCTTATAACGTATAACGTCATATACTATTACGTACTAACGTATAACGATTCATACTATTACGTAATAAGGTATAACGTTATGTAGTATTACCTTATAACGTATAACGGTACACACAATTACGTAATAGAGTATAACGTTATGTAATATTACTCTATAACGTATAACGTCATATACTATTACGTACTAACGTATAACGTTACATACTATTACGTAATAAAGTATAACGTTATGTAGTGTTACCTTAAAACGTATAACGTCATATACTATTACGTACTGACGTATAATGTTTTATACTATTACGTAATAAGGTATAACGTTATGTAGTATTACCTTATAACGTATAACGTTATATACTATTACGTACTAACGTATAACGTTATATACAATAACGTAATAACGTATAACGTTATGTAGTATTATCTTATAACGTATAACGTTACATACTCTTACTTAATAAAGTATAACGTTATGAAGTATTACCTTATAACGTATAACGTCAAACACTATTGCGTACTAACGTATAACTTTTTATACTATTACGTAATAAGGTATAACGTTATGTAGTATTACCTAATAACGTATAACGTTATATACTATTACGTACTAACGTATAACGTTATATACAATTACGTAATAACGTACAACGTTATGTAGTATTACCTTTTAACGTATAACGTTATATACTATTACGAAATAACGTATCACGTTACATACTCTAATGTACTAATGTATAACGTTATGTAGTATTACCATATAACGTATAACGTTACATACTATTACGTAATAAAGTATAACGTTATGTAGTATTACCTTATAACGTGTAACGTTATATACCATTACGTAATAACGTATCACGTTATATACTATTACGTACTAACGTATAACGTTTTATACTATTACGTAATAAGGTATAACGTTATGTAGTATTACCTTATAACGTATAACGTTATATTCTATTACGTACTAACGTATAACGTTATATACAATTACGTAAAAACGTACAACGTTATGTAGTATTACCTTATAACGTATAACGTTATATACTAATACGTACAAACGTATAACGTTTTATACTATTACGTAATAACGTACAACGTTATGTAGTATTACCTTATAACGAATAACGTTACGTACTATTACGTAATAAAGTATAACGTTATGTAGTATTACCTTATAACGTATAACGTTATATACTATTACGTACTAACGTATAACCTTATATACTATTACGTAATAACGTATAACGTTACATACTCTAACGTACTAATGTATAACGTTATGTAGTATTACCTTATAACGTATAACGTTACATACTATTACGTAATAAAGTATAACGTTATGTAGTATTACATTATTACGTGTAACGTTATATACAATTACGTAATAACGTATCACGTTATATACTATTACGTACTAACGTATAACGTTTTATACTATTACGTAATAAGGTATAACGTTATGTAGTATTACCTTATAACGTATAACGTTATATACTATTACGTACTAACGTATAACGTTATATACAATTACGTAATAACGTATAACGTTATGTAGTATTACCTTATAACGTATAACGTTACATACTATTACGTAATAAAGTATAACGTTATGTAGTATTACCTTATAACGAATAACGTTACGTACTATTACGTAATAAAGTATAACGTTATGTAGTATTACCTTATAACGTTTAACGTCATATACTATTACGTGCTAACGTATAACGTTATGTACTATTAAGTAATAAGGTATAACGTTATGCAGTATTACCTTATAACGTATAACGTCATATACTATTACTTACTAACGTATAACGTTACATAGTATTACGTAATAAGGTATAACGTTATGTAGTATTACCTGATAACGTATATCGTTATATACTATTACGTACAAACGTATAACGTTTTATACTATTACGTAATAAGGTATAACGTTATGTAGTATTACCTTATAACGTATAACGTTATATACTATTACGTACTAACGTATAACGTTATATACAATTACGTAATAACGTACAACGTTATGTAGTATTACCTTATAACGTATAACGTTATATACTATTACGTAATAACGTATCACGTTACATAGTCTAACGTACTAACGTATAACGTTATGTAGTATTACCTTATAACGTATAACGTTACATACTCTTACTTAATAAAGTATAACGTTATGAAGTATTACCTTATAACGTATAAAGTCAAACACTATTGCGTACTAACGTATAACGTTATATACTATTAAGTAATAAGGTATAACGTCATGTAGTATTACCTTATAACGTATAACGGTACACACTATTACGTAATAAAGTATAACGTTATGTAGTATTACCTTATAACGTATAACGTTATATACTATTACGTACTAACGTATAACGTTATATACAATTACGTAATAACGTACAACGTTATGTAGTATTACCTTATAAAGTATAACGGTACACACTATTACGTAATAAAGCACAACGTTATGTAGTATTACTCTATAACGTATAACGTCATTTACTATTACGTACTAACGTATAACGTTACATACTATTACATAATAAAGTATAACGTTATGTAGTATTACCTTATAACGTATAACGTCAATCACTATTACGTACTAACGTATAACGTTATATACTATTAAGTAATAAGGTATAACGTTATGTAGTGTTACCTTATAACGTATAACGTCATATACTATTACGTACTAACGTATAACGATTTATACTATTACGTAATAAGGTATAACGTTATGTAGTATTACCTTATAACGTATAACGGTACACAATATTACGTAATAGAGTATAACGTTTTGTAATATTACTCTATAACGTATAACGTCATATACTATTACGTACTAACGTATAACGTTACATACTATTACGTAATAAAGTATAACGTTATGTAGTGTTACCTTATAACGTATAACGTCATATACTATTACGTACTGACGTATAATGTTTTATACTATTACGTAATAAGGTATAACGTTATGTAGTATTACCTTATAACGTATAACGTTATATACTATTACGTACTAACGTATAACGTTATATACAATAACGTAATAACGTATAACGTTATGTAGTATTATCTTATAACGTATAACGTTACATACTCTTACTTAATAAAGTATAACGTTATGAAGTATTACCTTATAACGTATAACGTCAAACACTATTGCGTACTAACGTATAACGTTTTATACTATTACGTAATAAGGTATAACGTTATGTAGTATTACCTTATAACGTATAACGTTATATACTATTACGTACTAACGTATAACGTTATATACAATTACGTAATAACGTACAACGTTATGTAGTATTACCTTTTAACGTATAACGTTATATACTATTACGAAATAACGTATCACGTTACATACTCTAATGTACTAATGTATAACGTTATGTAGTATTACCATATAACGTATAACGTTACATACTATTACGTAATAAAGTATAACGTTATGTAGTATTACCTTATAACGTGTAACGTTATATACCATTACGTAATAACGTATCACGTTATATACTATTACGTACTAACGTATAACGTTTTATACTATTACGTAATAAGGTATAACGTTATGTAGTATTACCTTATAACGTATAACGTTATATTCTATTACGTACTAACGTATAACGTTATATACAATTACGTAAAAACGTACAACGTTATGTAGTATTACCTTATAACGTATAACGTTATATACTAATACGTACAAACGTATAACGTTTTATACTATTACGTAATAACGTACAACGTTATGTAGTATTACCTTATAACGTATAACGTTATATACTATTACGTACTAACGTATAACGTTATATACAATTACGTAATAACGTATCACGTTATATACTATTACGTACTAACGTATAACGTTTTATACTATTACGTAATAAGGTATAACGTTATGTAGTATTACCTTATAACGTATAACGTTATATACTATTACGTACTAACGTATAACGTTATATACAATTACGTAATAACGTATAACGTTATGTAGTATTACCTTATAACGTATAACGTTACATACTATTACGTAATAAAGTATAACGTTATGTAGTATTACCTTATAACGAATAACGTTACGTACTATTACGTAATAAAGTATAACGTTATGTAGTATTACCTTATAACGTTTAACGTCATATACTATTACGTGCTAACGTATAACGTTATGTACTATTAAGTAATAAGGTATAACGTTATGCAGTATTACCTTATAACGTATAACGTCATATACTATTACTTACTAACGTATAACGTTACATAGTATTACGTAATAAGGTATAACGTTATGTAGTATTACCTGATAACGTATATCGTTATATACTATTACGTACAAACGTATAACGTTTTATACTATTACGTAATAAGGTATAACGTTATGTAGTATTACCTTATAACGTATAACGTTATATACTATTACGTACTAACGTATAACGTTATATACAATTACGTAATAACGTACAACGTTATGTAGTATTACCTTATAACGTATAACGTTATATACTATTACGTAATAACGTATCACGTTACATAGTCTAACGTACTAACGTATAACGTTATGTAGTATTACCTTATAACGTATAACGTTACATACTCTTACTTAATAAAGTATAACGTTATGAAGTATTACCTTATAACGTATAAAGTCAAACACTATTGCGCAACAACGTATAACGTTATGTACTATTAAGTAATAAGGTATAACGTTATGCAGTATTACCTTATAACGTATAACGTCATATACTATTACTTACTAACGTATAACGTTACATAGTATTACGTAATAAGGTATAACGTTATGTAGTATTACCTGATAACGTATATCGTTATATACTATTACGTACAAACGTATAACGTTTTATACTATTACGTAATAAGGTATAACGTTATGTAGTATTACCTTATAACGTATAACGTTATATACTATTACGTACTAACGTATAACGTTACATACAATTACGTGATAACGTACAACGTTATGTAGTATTACCTTATAACGTATAACGTTATATACTATTACGTAATAACGTATCACGTTACATAGTCTAACGTACTAACGTATAACGTTATGTAGTATTACCTTATAACGTATAACGTTACATACTCTTACTTAATAAAGTATAACGTTATGAAGTATTACCTTATAACGTATAACGTCAAACACTATTGCGTACTAACGTATAACGTTATATACTATTAAGTAATAAGGTATAACGTCATGTAGTATTACCTTATAACGTATAACGGTACACACTATTACGTAATAAAGTATAACGTTATGTAGTATTACCTTATAACGTATAACGGTACACACTATTACGTAATAAAGTATAACGTTATGTAGTATTACTCTATAACGTGTAACGTCATATACTAATACGTACTAACGTATAATGTGATATACTGTTACGCTATAACGCAAAACGTTATGTAGTATTACCTTATAACGTATAACGGTACACACTATTACGTAATAAAGTATAACGTTATGTAGTGTTACCTTATAACGTATAACGTCATATAATATTACGTACTAACGTATAACGTTTTATACTATTACGTAATAAAGTATAACGTTATGTAGTATTACCTTATAACGTATAACGTCATATACTATTACGTACTAACGTATAACGTTTTATACTATTACGTAATAAGGTATAACGTTATGTAGTATTACCTTATAACGTATAACGTTATATACTATTACGTACTAACGTATAACGTTATATACAATTACGTAATAACGTACAACGTTATGTAGTATTACCTTTTAACGTATAACGTTATATACTATTACGTAATAACGTATCACGTTACATACTCTACTGTACTAATGTATAACGTTATGTAGTATTACCATATAACGTATAACGCTACATACTATTACGTAATAAAGTATAAAGTTATGTAGTATTACCTTATATCGTATAACGTTATATACTATTACGTACTAACGTATAACCTTATATACTATTACGTAATAACGTATCACATTACATACTCTAACGTACTAACGTATAACGTTATGTAGTATTACCTTATAACGTATAACGTTACATACTATTACGTAATAAAGTATAACGTTATGTAGTATTACATTATTACGTGTAACGTTATATACAATTACGTAATAACGTATCACGTTATATACTATTACGTACTAACGTATAACGTTTTATACTATTACGTAATAAGGTATAACGTTATGTAGTATTACCTTATAACGTATAACGTTTTATACTATTACGTAATAAGGTATAACGTTATGTAGTATTACCTTATAACGTATAACGTTATATACTATTACGTACTAACGTATAACGTTATATACAATTACGTAAAAACGTACAACGTTATGTAGTATTACCTTATAACGTATAACGTTATATACTAATACGTACAAACGTATAACGTTTTATACTATTACGTAATAACGTACAACGTTATGTAGTATTACCTTATAACGAATAACGTTACGTACTATTACGTAATAAAGTATAACGTTATGTAGTATTACCTTATAACGTATAACGTTATATACTATTACGTACTAACGTATAACCTTATATACTATTACGTAAGAACGTATCACGTTACATACTCTAACGTACTAACGTATAACGTTATGTAGTATTACCTTATAACGTATAACGTTACATACTATTACGTAATAAAGTATAACGTTATGTAGTGTTACCTTATAACGTATAACGTCATATACTATTACCTACTAACGTATAACGTTTTATACTATTACGTAATAAGGTATAACGTTATTTAGTATTACCTTATAACGTATCACGTTATATACTATTACGTACTAACGTATAACGTTATATACAATTACGTAATAACGTATAACCTTATATACTATTACGTAATAAAGTATAACGTTATGTAGTATTACATTATTACGTGTAACGTTATATACAATTACGTAATAACGTATCACGTTACATACTATTACGTAATAAAGTATAACGTTATGTAGTATTACATTATTACGTGTAACGTTATATACAATTACGTAATAACGTATCACGTTATATACTATTACGTACTAACGTATATCGTTTTATACTATTACGTCATAAGGTATAACGTTATGTAGTATTACCTTATAACGTATAACGTTATATACTATGACGTACTAACGTATAACGTTATATACAATTACGTAATAACGTATAACGTTGTGTAGTATTATCTTATAACGTATAACGTTATGTAGTATTACCTTATAACGTATAACGTTACATACTATTACGTAATAAAGTATAACGTTATGTAGTATTACCTTATAACGTATAACGTTACATACTATTACGTAATAAAGTATAACGTTATGAAGTGTTACCTTATAACGTATAACGTCATATACTATTACGTACTAACGTATAACGTTTTATACCATTACGTAATAACGTATAACGTTATGTAGTATTATCTTCTAACGTATAACGTTATGTAGTATTACCTTATAACGTATAACGTTACATACTATTACGTAATAAAGTATAACGTTATGTAGTATTACATTATTACGTGTAACGTTATATACAATTACGTAATAACGTATCACGTTATATACTATTACGTACTAACGTATAACGTTTTATACTATTACGTAATAAGGTATAACGTTATGTAGTATTACCTTATAACGTGTAACGTTATATACTATTACGTACTAACTTATAACGTTATATACAATTACGTAATAAAGTATAACGTTATGTAGTATTACCTTATAACGTATAACGTTACATAATATTACGTAATAAAGTATAACGTTATGTAGTATTACCTTATAACGAATAACGTTACGTACTATTACGTAATAAAGTATAACGTTATATAGTATTACCTTATAACGTTTAACGTCATATACTATTACTTACTAACGTATAACGTTACATAGTATTACGTAATAAGGTATAACGTTATGTAGTATTAACTTATAACGTATAACGTTACATACTATTACGTAATAAAGTATAACGTTATGTAGTATTACCTTATAACGTATAACGTTACATACTATTACGTAATAAAGTATAACGTTATGTAGTATTACCTTATAACGTATAACGTCATATACTAATACGTACTAACGTATAACGTTATGAAGTATTACCTTATAACGTATAACGTTACACACTATTACGTAATAAAGTATAACGTTATGTAGTATTACCTTATAACGTATAACGGTACACACTATTACGTAATAAAGTATAACGTTATGTAGTATTACTCTATAACGTATAACGTCATATACTAATACGTACTAACGTATAACGTGATATACTGTTACGCTATAACGTACAACGTTATGTAGTATTACCTTATAACGAATAACGTTACGTACTATTACGTAATAAAGTATAACGTTATGTAGTATTACCTTATAACGTATAACGTTATATACTATTACGTACTAACGTATAACCTTATATATTATTACGTAAGAACGTATCACGTTACATACTCTAACGTACTAACGTATAACATTATGTAGTATTACCTTATAACGTATAACGTTACATACTATTACGTAATAAAGTATAACGTTATGTAGTGTTACCTTATAACGTATAACGTCATATACTATTACCTACTAACGTATAACGTTTTATACTATTACGTAATAAGGTATAACGTTATTTAGTATTACCTTATAACGTATCACGTTATATACTATTACGTACTAACGTATAACGTTATATACAATTACGTAATAACGTATAACCTTATATACTATTACGTAATAACGTATCACGTTACATACTCTAACGTACTAACGTATAACGTTATGTAGTATTACCTTATAACGTATAACGTTACATACTATTACGTAATAAAGTATAACGTTATGTAGTATTACATTATTACGTGTAACGTTATATACAATTACGTAATAACGTATCACGTTATATACTATTACGTACTAACGTATAACGTTTTATACTATTACGTAATAAGGTATAACGTTATGTAGTATTACCTTATAACGTATAACGTTATATACTATTACGTACTAACGTATAACGTTATATACAATTACGTAATAACGTATAACGTTATGTAGTATTACCTTATAACGTATAACGTTACATACTATTACGTAATAAAGTATAACGTTATGTAGTATTACCTTATAACGTTTAACGTCATATACTATTACGTGCTAACGTATAACGTTATGTACTATTAAGTAATAAGGTATAACGTTATGCAGTATTACCTTATAACGTATAACGTCATATACTATTACTTACTAACGTATAACGTTATATAGTATTACGTAATAACGTACAACGTTATGTAGTATTACCTTATAACGTATAACGTTACATACTATTACGTAATAAAGTATAACGTTATGTAGTATTACATTATTACGTGTAACGTTATATACAATTACGTAATAACGTATCACGTTACATACTATTACGTAATAAAGTATAACGTTATGTAGTATTACATTATTACGTGTAACGTTATATACAATTACGTAATAACGTATCACGTTATATACTATTACGTACTAACGTATATCGTTTTATACTATTACGTCATAAGGTATAACGTTATGTAGTATTACCTTATAACGTATAACGTTATATACTATGACGTACTAACGTATAACGTTATATACAATTACGTAATAACGTATAACGTTGTGTAGTATTATCTTATAACGTATAACGTTATGTAGTATTACCTTATAACGTATAACGTTACATACTATTACGTAATAAAGTATAACGTTATGTAGTATTACCTTATAACGTATAACGTTACATACTATTACGTAATAAAGTATAACGTTATGTAGTGTTACCTTATAACGTATAACGTCATATACTATTACGTACTAACGTATAACGTTTTATACCATTACGTAATAACGTATAACGTTATGTAGTATTATCTTCTAACGTATAACGTTATGTAGTATTACCTTATAACGTATAACGTTACATACTATTACGTAATAAAGTATAACGTTATGTAGTATTACCTTATAACGTATAACGTTACATACTATTACGTAATAAAGTATAACGTTATGTAGTATTACCTTTTAACGTATAACGTTATATACTATTACGTAATAACGTATCACGTTACATACTCTATTGTACTAACGTATAACGTTATGTAGTATTACCATATAACGTATAACGTTACATACTATTACGTAATAAAGTATAACGTTATGTAGTATTACCTTATAACGTGTAACGTTATATACCATTACGTAATAACGTATCACGTTATATACTATTACGGACTAACGTATAACGTTTTATACCATTACGTAATAAGGTATAACGTTATGTAGTATTACCTTATAACGTATAACGTTATATACTATTACGTGCTAACGTATAACGTTATATACAATTACGTAATAACGTACAACGTTATGTAGTATTACCTTTTAACGTATAACGTTACATACTATTACGTAATAACGTATCACGTTACATACTCTAATGTACTAACGTATAACGTTATGTAGTATTACCTTATAACGTATAACGTTACATACTATTACGTAATAAAGTATAACGTTATGTAGTATTACCTTATAACGTGTAACGTTATATACCATTACGTAATAACGTATCACGCTATATACTATTACGTAATAAGGTATAACGTTATGTAGTATTACCATATAACGTTTAACGTCATATACTATTACGTGCTAACGTATAACGTTATGTACTATTAAGTAATAAGGTATAACGTTATGCAGTTTTACCTTATAACGTATAACGTTACATACTATTACGTAATAACGTATCACGTTACATACTCTAATGTACTAACGTATAACGTTATGTAGTATTACCTTATAACGTATAACGTTACATACTATTGCGTAATAAAGTATAACGTTATGTAGTATTACCTTTTAACGTATAACGTTATATACTATTACGTAATAACGTATCACGTTACATACTCTATTGTACTAACGTATAACGTTATGTAGTATTACCATATAACGTATAACGTTACATACTATTACGTAATAAAGTATAACGTTATGTAGTATTACCTTATAACGTATAACGTTACATACTATTACGTAATAAAGTATAACGTTATGTAGTGTTACCTTATAACGTATAACGTCATATACTATTACGTACTAACGTATAACGTTTTATACCATTACGTAATAACGTATAACGTTATGTAGTATTATCTTATAACGTATAACGTTATGTAGTATTACCTTATAACGTATAACGTTACATACTATTACGTAATAAAGTATAACGTTATGTAGTATTACCTTATAACGTATAACGTTACATACTATTACGTAATAAAGTATAACGTTATGTAGTATTACCTTTTAACGTATAACATTATATACCATTACGTAATAACGTATCACGTTACATACTCTATTGTACTAACGTATAACGTTATGTAGTATTACCATATAACGTATAACGTTACATACCATTACGTAATAACGTATCACGTTATATACTATTACGGACTAACGTATAACGTTTTATACCATTACGTAATAAGGTATAACGTTATGTAGTATTACCTTATAACGTATAACGTTATATACTATTACGTGCTAACGTATAACGTTATATACAATAACGTAATAACGTACAACGTTATGTAGTATTACCTTTTAACGTATAACGTTACATACTATTACGTAATAAAGTATAACGTTATGTAGTATTACCTTATAACGTGTAACGTTATATACCATTACGTAATAACGTATCACGCTATATACTATTACGTAATAAGGTATAACGTTATGTAGTATTACCTTATAACGTTTAACGTCATATACTATTACGTGCTAACGTATAACGTTATGTACTATTAAGTAATAAGGTATAACGTTATGCAGTTTTACCTTATAACGTATAACGTCATATACTAATACGTACTAACGTATAACGTTATATACTATTACGCTATAACGCAAAACGTTATGTAGTATTACCTTATAACGTATAACGGTACACACTATTACGTTATAAAGTATAACGTTATGTAGTATTACCTTATAACGTATAACGTCATATACTATTACGTACTAACGTATAACGTTTTATACTATTACGTAATAAGGTATAACGTTATGTAGTATTACCTTATAACGTTTAACGTCATATACTATTACGTGCTAACGTATAACGTTATGTACTATTAAGTAATAAGGTATAACGTTATGCAGTTTTACCTTATAACGTATAACGTCATATACTAATACGTACTAACGTATAACGTTATATACTATTACGCTATAACTCAAAACGTTATGTAGTATTACCTTATAACGTATAACGGTACACACTATTACGTAATAAAGTATAACGTTATGTAGTATTACCTTATAACGTATAACGTCATATACTATTACGTACTAACGTATAACGTTTTATACTATTACGTAATAAGGTATAACGTTATGTAGTATTACCTTATAACGTATAACGTTATATACGATTACGTACTAACGTATAACGTTATATACAATTACGTAATAACGTACAACGTTATGTAGTATTACCCTATAACGTATAACGTTATATACTATTACGTAATAACGTATCACGTTCCATACTCTAACGTACTAACGTATAACGTCATGTAGTATTACCTTATAACGTATAACGTTACGTACTGTTACGTAATAAAGTATAACGTGATGTAGTATTACCTTATAACGTGTAACGTTATATAGCATTACGTAATAACGTATCACTTTATATACTATTTCGTACTAACGTATAACGTTTTATACTATTACGTAATAAGGTATAACGTTATGTAGTATTACCTTATAACGTATAACGTTATATACTATTACGTACTAACGTATAACGTTATATACAATTACGTAATAACGTACAACGTTATGTAGTATTACCTTATAACGTATAACGTTATATACTATTACGTACTAACGTATAACGTTTTATACTATTACGTAATAACGTATAACGTTGTGTAGTATTATCTTATAACGTATAACGTTATGTAGTATTACCTTATAACGTATAACGTTACATACTATTACGTAATAAAGTATAACGTTATGTAGTATTACCTTATAACGTATAACGTTACATACTATTACGTAATAAAGTATAACGTTATGTAGTGTTACCTTATAACGTATAACGTCATATACTATTACGTACTAACGTATAACGTTTTATACCATTACGTAATAACGTATAACGTTATGTAGTATTATCTTCTAACGTATAACGTTATGTAGTATTACCTTATAACGTATAACGTTACATACTATTACGTAATAAAGTATAACGTTATGTAGTATTACCTTATAACGTATAACGGTACATACTATTACGTAATAAAGTATAACGTTATGTAGTATTACCTTTTAACGTATAACGTTATATACTATTACGTAATAACGTATCACGTTACATACTCTATTGTACTAACGTATAACGTTATGTAGTATTACCATATAACGTATAACGTTACATACTATTACGTAATAAAGTATAACGTTATGTAGTATTACCTTATAACGTGTAACGTTATATACCATTACGTAATAACGTATCACGTTATATACTATTACGGACTAACGTATAACGTTTTATACCATTACGTAATAAGGTATAACGTTATGTAGTATTACCTTATAACGTATAACGTTATATACTATTACGTGCTAACGTATAACGTTATATACAATTACGTAATAACGTACAACGTTATGTAGTATTACCTTTTAACGTATAACGTTACATACTATTACGTAATAACGTATCACGTTACATACTCTAATGTACTAACGTATAACGTTATGTAGTATTACCTTATAACGTATAACGTTACATACTATTACGTAATAAAGTATAACGTTATGTAGTATTACCTTATAACGTGTCACGTTATATACCATTACGTAATAACGTATCACGCTATATACTATTACGTAATAAGGTATAACGTTATGTAGTATTACCATATAACGTTTAACGTCATATACTATTACGTGCTAACGTATAACGTTATGTACTATTAAGTAATAAGGTATAACGTTATGCAGTTTTACCTTATAACGTATAACGTTACATACTATTACGTAATAACGTATCACGTTACATACTCTAATGTACTAACGTATAACGTTATGTAGTATTACCTTATAACGTATAACGTTACATACTATTGCGTAATAAAGTATAACGTTATGTAGTATTACCTTTTAACGTATAACGTTATATACTATTACGTAATAACGTATCACGTTACATACTCTATTGTACTAACGTATAACGTTATGTAGTATTACCATATAACGTATAACGTTACATACTATTACGTAATAAAGTATAACGTTATGTAGTATTACCTTATAACGTATAACGTTACATACTATTACGTAATAAAGTATAACGTTATGTAGTGTTACCTTATAACGTATAACGTCATATACTATTACGTACTAACGTATAACGTTTTATACCATTACGTAATAACGTATAACGTTATGTAGTATTATCTTATAACGTATAACGTTATGTAGTATTACCTTATAACGTATAACGTTACATACTATTACGTAATAAAGTATAACGTTATGTAGTATTACCTTATAACGTATAACGTTACATACTATTACGTAATAAAGTATAACGTTATGTAGTATTACCTTTTAACGTATAACTTTATATACCATTACGTAATAACGTATCACGTTACATACTCTATTGTACTAACGTATAACGTTATGTAGTATTACCATATAACGTATAACGTTACATACTATTACGTAATAAAGTATAACGTTATGTAGTATTACCTTATAACGTGTAACGTTATATACCATTACGTAATAACGTATCACGTCATATACTATTACGTGCTAACGTATAACGTTATGTACTATTAAGTAATAAGGTATAACGTTATGCAGTTTTACCTTATAACGTATAACGTCATATACTAATACGTACTAACGTATAACGTTATATACTATTACGCTATAACGCAAAACGTTATGTAGTATTACCTTATAACGTATAACGGTACACACTATTACGTAATAAAGTATAACGTTATGTAGTATTACCTTATAACGTATAACGTCATATACTATTACGTACTAACGTATAATGTTTTATACTATTACGTAATAAGGTATAACGTTATGTAGTATTACCTTATAACGTATAACGTTATATACGATTACGTACTAACGTATAACGTTATATACAATTACGTAATAACGTACAACGTTATGTAGTATTACCCTATAACGTATAACGTTATATACTATTACGTAATAACGTATCACGTTACATACTCTAACGTACTAACGTATAACGTCATGTAGTATTACCTTATAACGTATAACGTTACGTACTGTTACGTAATAAAGTATAACGTGATGTAGTATTACCTTATAACGTGTAACGTTATATAGCATTACGTAATAACGTATCACTTTATATACTATTTCGTACTAACGTACAGTAGCGGACAAAAGTTTAAGACGAAATGGAAGAAATAAATAATTGATTTACTTTCCATAAAAAATATAAATACAGTGTTCTACATTTGGTATTAACTAATTAGGCATTTGTTTATACACTTACAAAAAAAATTTCATTTTGATATTTTGCTCAGTAGCGAAGTTACAAAAAAAGGAACGAAATCTGTATAATATTTTGTCGGTCAAAAGTTTAAGACTACACAAAAAATATTAAGTTTTGGTAAAAAAATATGCACAATTTTTGTTTAAATTCAATATTTTGTCCAATATCCGTTATTTCTTATCACTTCGGTACATCTTCTTGGCATTGAATCTATTAATTTTTTACATTGATCTACCGTAATATTACTCCAAGCTGTTTCAATTGTAGAGTAAAGTTCATTCAAATTTTTCGGTTTATAACCTTGTACTGTCTTTTTTATGATGCTCCACAAGTTCTCGATTGGATTAATATCTGGTGATTGGGACGGCCACGGCAGCACGGTGATATTTTCTTCTTGAAAAAACTGTTTCACAACCCGAGCCGTGTGCTTCGGATCATTATCATTTTGAAAAATAAAATCATCACTCATATTGTTGCGTGCAAAAGGTAACATTGTGTTCTTGAGTATGTCCTTGTATTGAAAACGGTCCATAATTCCATTGATACGACATATCGGACCAGGGCCGCTTCGAGAAAAACACGCCCGCACCATAACGTTGCCACCACCATGTTTAAGAGTTTTTAAAACGCACTGTGTTTTCAAACTTTCGCCAATTCGACGTCTAACGTACCGTACCCCGTCAGAAGAGACGCGACTGAATTTCGATTCGTCAGAAAACAATACCTTTTGCCAATCTTCACTTGTCCAATGCTTATGAGCTTTAGCAAATGCAAGTCGTCTTTTTCGATTCCTAGAACTCAGCAGTGGTTTCTTTTGGGGTTTTCGTCCTCTTAAGTTAAAGTCTTCTAATCTTCTCCTAACAGTTCTAGCACTAATTTGTGTATCGTTTTCATAGTTTATCTCCGCAGCAATATTATTTGCACTACGAAAACGATCCTTTTCGCTCAATCGATGAATCCGGCGATCCATTTTCGGTGTTGTTTTCCGTGGTCTTCCGTTTTTCGGTTGATCGCAATACATGCCTGTCTTTAAACATTTATACCAAGCTTGTTTACAAGCTGTTTCTGACCTGTTCACTATATTTGCTATTTCGGTGAAGGTTTTACTTTGCTTTCGCAGCCTTACGATTTGTTCCCTTTCGTTTTCAAGTAAATTCTTTGATTTACCCATAGTCTGTTCCTACCTAAATGAATTTTAAGCAATAAAAGGTACACTAAACAATGATTTTGACATTCCAGAATCAAAATGTTCAAAAACTGTACTCGTACTCACGTTTTACACAGATCGTCTTAAACTAATGTCCACTGTTTCCAAGTGCTAGGCGGTAACTAACTGTTGTAACTCCTACATTGTTTGTATTTAACAACTGACTGTCTGAGGTTACGAAGGTCAAACATACAGCTACGTTATTCCAAAGAGACAAACCGAATAGAAGAACAATATGCGTATAAGATGTTTGTAATCCGGTTTACAAATCATCGTCTTAAACTTTTGTCCGCTACTGTATAACGTTTTATACTATTACGTAATAAGGTATAACGTTATGTAGTATTACCTTATAACGTATAACGTTATATACTATTACGTACTAACGTATAACGTTATATACAATTACGTAATAACGTACAACGTTATGTAGTATTACCTTATAACGTATAACGTTATATACTATTACGTAATAACGTATCACGTTACATACTCTAACGTACTAACGTATAACGTTATGTAGTATTACCTTATAACGTATAACGTCAAACACTATTACGTACTAACGTATAACGTTATATACTATTAAGTAATAAGGTATAAGGTCATGTAATATTACCTTATATCGTATAACGTCATATACTAATACGTACTAACGTATAACGTGATATACTGTTACGCTATAACGCAAAACGTTATGTAGTATTACCTTATAACGTATAACGGTACACACTATTACGTAATAAAGTATAACGTTATGTAGTGTTACCTTATAACGTATAACGTCATATAATATTACGTACTAACGTATAACGTTTTATACTATTACGTAATAAGGTATAACGTTATGTAGTATTACCTTATAACGTATAACGTTACATACTATTTCGTAATAAGGTATAACGTTATGTAGTATTACATTATTACGTGTAACGTTATATAAAATTACGTAATAACGTATCACGTTATATACTATTACGTAATAAAGTATAACGTTATGTAGTATTACCTTATAACGTACAACGTTATATACTAATACGTACAAACGTATAACGTTTTATACTATTACGTAATAACGTACAACGTTATGTAGTATTACCTTATAACGTACAACGTTATATACTAATACGTACAAACGTATAACGTTTTATACTATTACGTAATAACGTACAACGTTATGTAGTATTACCTTATAACGAATAACGTTACGTACTATTACGTAATAAAGTATAACGTTATGTAGTATTACCTTATAACGTATAACGTTATATACTATTACGTACTAACGTATAACCTTATATACTATTACGTAATAACGTATCACGTTACATACTCTAACGTACTAACGTATAACGTTATGTAGTATTACCTTATAACGTATAACGTTACATACTATTACGTAATAAAGTATAACGTTATGTAGTATTACATTATTACGTGTAACGTTATATACAATTACGTAATAACGTATCACGTTATATACTATTACGTACTAACGTATAACGTTTTATACTATAACGTAATAAGGTATAACGTTATGTAGTATTACCTTATAACGTATAACGTTATATACTATTACGTACTAACGTATAACGTTATATACAATTACGTAATAACGTACAACGTTATGTAGTATTACCTTTTAACGTATAACGTTATATACTATTACGTAATAACGTATCACGTTACATACTCTAATGTACTAATGTATAACGTTATGTAGTAATACCATATAACGTATAACGTTACATACTATTACGTAATAAAGTATAACGTTATGTAGTATTACCTTATAACGTGTAACGTTATATACCATTACGTAATAACGTATCACGTTATATACTATTACGTACTAACGTATAACGTTTTATACTATTACGTAATAAGGTATAACGTTATGTAGTATTACCTTATAACGTATAACGTTATATACTATTACGTACTAACGTATAACTTTATATACAATTACGTAAAAACGTACAACGTTATGTAGTATTACCTTATAACGTATAACGTTATATACTAATACGTACAAACGTATAACGTTTTATACTATTACGTAATAACGTACAACGTTATGTAGTATTACCTTATAACGAATAACGTTACGTACTATTACGTAATAAAGTATAACGTTATGTAGTATTACCTTATAACGTATAACGTTTTATACTATTACGTACTAACGTATAACCTTATATACTATTACGTAATAACGTATCACGTTACATACTCTAACGTACTAACGTATAACGTTATGTAGTATTACCTTATAACGTATAACGTTACATACTATTACGTAATATAGTATAACGTTATGTAGTATTACATTATTACGTGTAACGTTATATACAATTACGTAATAACGTATCACGTTATATACTATTACGTACTAACGTATAACGTTTTATACTATTACGTAATAAGGTATAACGTTATGTAGTATTACCTTATAACGTATAACGTTATATACTATTACGTACTAACGTATAACGTTATATACAATTACGTAATAACGTATAACGTTATGTAGTATTACCTAATAACGTATAACGTTACATACTATTACGTAATATAGTATAACGTTATGTAGTATCACCTTATAACGAATAACGTTACGTTCTATTACGTAATAAAGTATAACGTTATGTAGTATTACCTTATAACGTTTAACGTCATATACTATTACGTGCTAACGTATAACGTTATGTACTATTAAGTAATAAGGTATAACGTTATGCAGTATTACCTTATAACGTATAACGTCATATACTAATACGTACTAACGTATAACGTTATATACTATTACGCTATAACGCAAAACGTTATGTAGTATTACCTTATAACGTATAAAGGTACACACTATTACGTAATAAAGTATAACGTTATGTAGTATTACCTTATAACGTATAACGTCATATACTATTACGTACTAACGTATAACGTTTTATACTATTGCGTAATAAGGTATAACATTATGTAGTATTACCTTATAACGTATAACGTTATATACGATTACGTATTAACGTAGAACGTTATATACAATTACGTAATAACGTACAACGTTATGTAGTATTACCCTATAACGTATAACGTTATATACTATTACGTAATAAGGTATAACGTTATGTAGTATTACCTTATAACGTATAACGTTATATACTATTACGTACTAACGTATAACGTTATATACAATTACGTAATAACGTACAACGTTATGTAGTATTACCTTATAACGTATAACGTTATATACTATTACGTAATAACGTATCACGTTACATACTCTAACGTACTAACGTATAACGTTATGTAGTATTACCTTATAACGTATAACATTACATACTCTTACTTAATAAAGTATAACGTTATGAAGTATTACCTTATAACGTATAACGTCAAACACTATTGCGTACTAACGTACAACGTTATATACTATTAAGTAATAAGGTATAACGTCATGTAGTATTACCTTATAACGTATAACGGTACACACTATTACGTAATAACGTATAACGGTATGTAGTATTACCTTATAACGTATAACGTTACATACTATTACTTAATAAAGTATAACGTTATGAAGTATTACCTTATAACGTATAACGTAAAACACTATTGCGTACTAACGTATAACGTTATATACTATTAAGTAATAAGGTATAACGTCATGTAGTATTACCTTATAACGTATAACGTTACATACTATTACGTAATAAAGTATAACGTTATGTAGTATTACCTTATAACGTATAACGTCATATACTATTACGTACTAACGTATAACGTTTTATACTATTACGTAATAAGGTATAACGTTATGTAGTATTACCTTATAACGTATAACGTAATATACTATTACGTACTAACGTATAACGTTATATACAATTACGTAATAACGTACAATGTTATGTAGTATTACCTTTTAACGTATAACGTTATATACTATTACGTAATAACGTATCACGTTACATACTCTAATGTACTAATGTATAACGTGATGTAGTATTACCTTATAACGTGTAACGTTATATAGCATTACGTAATAACGTATCACTTTATATACTATTTCGTACTAACGTATAACGTTATATACAATTACGTAATAACGTACAATGTTATGTAGTATTACCTTTTAACGTATAACGTTACGTACTGTTACGTAATAAAGTATAACGTGATGTAGTATTACCTTATAACGTGTAACGTTATATAGCATTACGTAATAACGTATCACTTTATATACTATTTTGTACTAACGTATAACGTTTTATACTATTACGTAATAAGGTATAACGTTATGTAGTATTACCTTATAACGTATAACGTTATATACTATTACGTACTAACGTATAACGTTATATACAATTACGTAATAACGTACAACGTTATGTAGTATTACCTTATAACGTATAACGTTATATACTATTACGTAATAACGTATCACGTTACATACTCTAACGTACTAACGTATAACGTTATGTAGTATTACCTTATAACGTATAACGTCAAACACTATTACGTACTAACGTATAACGTTATATACTATTAAGTAATAAGGTATAAGGTCATGTAATATTACCTTATATCGTATAACGTCATATACTAATACGTACTAACGTATAACGTGATATACTGTTACGCTATAACGCAAAACGTTATGTAGTATTACCTTATAACGTATAACGGTACACACTATTACGTAATAAAGTATAACGTTATGTAGTGTTACCTTATAACGTATAACGTCATATAATATTACGTACTAACGTATAACGTTTTATACTATTACGTAATAAGGTATAACGTTATGTAGTATTACCTTATAACGTATAACGTTACATACTATTTCGTAATAAGGTATAACGTTATGTAGTATTACATTATTACGTGTAACGTTATATACAATTACGTAGTAAAGTATAACGTTAAGTAGTATTACCTTACAACGTATAACGTTACATACTATTACGTAATAAAGTATAACGTTATGTAGTATTACCTTATAACGAATAACGTTACATACTATTACGTATTAAAGTATAACGTTATGTAGTATTACCTTATAACGTATAACGTTACATACTATTACGTAATAAAGTATAACGTTATGTAGTATTACCTTATAACGAATAACGTTACATACTATTACGTAATAAAGTATAACGTTATGTAGTATTACCTTATAACGTTTAATGTCATATACTATTATGTACTAACGTATAACGTTATATAGTATTACGTAATAAGGTATAACGTTATGTGGTATTACCTGATAACGTATATCGTTATATACTATTACGTACTAACGTATAACGTTTTATACTATTACGTAATAAGGTATAACGTTATGTAGTATTACCTTATAACGTATAACGTTATATACTATTACGTACTAACGTATAACGTTATATACAATTACGTAATAACGTACAACGTTATGTAGTATTACCCTATAACGTATAACTTTATATACTATTACGTAATAACGTATCACGTTACATACTCTAACGCACTAACGTATAACGTTATGTAGTATTACCTTATAACGTATAACGTTATATACAATTACGTAATAACGTACAACGTTATGTAGTATTACCTTATAACGTATAACGTTATATACTATTACGTAATAACGTATCACGTTACATACTCTAACGTACTAACGTATAACGTTATGTAGTATTACCTTATAACGTATAACGTTACATACTCTTACTTAATAAAGTATAACGTTATGAAGTATTACCTTATAACGTATAACGTCAAACACTATTGCGTACTAACGTATAACGTTATATACTATTAAGTAATAAGGTATAACGTCATGTAGTATTACCTTATAACGGATAACGGTACACACTATTTCGTAATAAAGTATAACGTTATGTAGTATTACCTTATAACGTATAACGGTACACAATATTACGTAATAAAGTATAACGTTATGTAGTATTACTCTATAACGTATAACGTCATATACTATTACGTACTAACGTATAACGTTACATACTATTACGTAATTAAGTATAACGTTATGTAGTATTACCTTATAACGTATAACGTCAAACACTATTACGTACTAACGTATAACGTTATATACTATTAAGTAATAAGGTATAACGTCATGTAATATTACCTTATAACGTATAACGTCATATACTAATACGTACTAACGTATAACGTAATATACTGTTACGCTATAACGCAAAACGTTATGTAGTATTACCTTATAACGTATAACGTTACGTACTGTTACGTAATAAAGTATAACGTGATGTAGTATTACCTTATAACGTGTAACGTTATATAGCATTACGTAATAAAGTATGACGTTATGTAGTATTACCTTATAACGTATAACGTCATATACTATTACGTGCTAACGTATAACGTTTTATACAATTACGTAATAACGTACAACGTTATGCAGTATTACCTTATAACGTATAACGATACATACTATTACGTAATAAATTATAACGTTATGTAGTATTACATTATTACGTGTAACGTTATATACAATTACGTAATAACGTATCACGTTATATACTATTACGTACTAACGTATATCGTTTTATACTATTACGTCATAAGGTATAACGTTATGTAGTATTACCTTATAACGTATAACGTTATATACTATTACGTACTAACGTATAACGTTATATACAATTACGTAATAACGTATAACGTTATGTAGTATTATCTTATAACGTATAACGTTATGTAGTATTACCTTATAACGTATAACGTTACATACTATTACGTAATAAAGTATAACGTTATGTAGTATTACCTTATAACGTATAACGTTACATACTATTACGTAATAAAGTATAACGTTATATAGTATTACCTTATAACGTATAACGTCATATACTATTACGTACTAACGTATAACGTTTTATACTATTACGTAATAAGGTATAACGTTATGTAGTATTACCTTATAACGTATAACGTTATATACTATTACGTACTAACGTATAACGTTATATACAATTACGTAATAACGTACAACTTTATGTAGTATTACCTTTTAACGTATAACGTTATATACTATTACGTAATAACGTATAACGTTATATACTATTACGTAATAACGTATCTCGTTACATACTCTAACGTACTAACGTATAACGTTATGTAGTATTACCTTATAACGTATAACGCTACATACTCTAACGTACTAACGTATAACATTATGTAGTACTACCTTATAACGAATAACGTTACATACTGTTACGGAATAAAGTATAACGTTATGTAGTATTACCTTATAACGTATAACGTCATATACTAATACGTATTAACGTATAACGTTATATACTATTACGTAATAACGTATAACGTTATATACTATTACGTATTAACGTAAAACGTTATATACTATTACGTACTAACGTATATCGTTTTCTACTATTACGTCATAAGGTATAACGTTATGTAGTATTACCTTATAACGTATAACGTCATATACTATTACGTACTAACGTATAACGTTTTATACTATTACGTAATAAGGTATAACGTTATGTAGTATTACCTTATAACGTATAACGTTATATACTATTACGTATTAAAGTATAACGTTATATACAATTACGTAATAACGTACAACTTTATGTAGTATTACCTTTTAACGTATAACGTTATATACTATTACGTAATAACGTATAACGTTATATACTATTACGTAATAACGTATCTCGTTACATACTCTAACGTACTAACGTATAACGTTATGTAGTATTACCTTATAACGTATAACGCTACATACTCTAACGTACTAACGTATAACATTATGTAGTACTACCTTATAACGAATAACGTTACATACTATTACGTAATAAAGTAAAACGTTATGTAGTATTACCTTATAACGTATAACGTTATATACTATTAAGTAATAAGGTATAACGTCATGTGGTATTACCTTATAACGTATAACGTTATATACTATTAAGTAATAAGGTATAACGTCATGTGGTATTACCTTATAACGTATAACGGTAAACACTATTACGTAGTAAAGTATAACGTTATGTAGTATTACCTTATAACGTATAACGTCATATACTATTACATACTAACGTATAACGTTATATACAATTACGTAGTAAAGTATAACGTTATGTAGTATTACCTTATAACGTATAACGTTACATACTATTACGTAATAAAGTATAACGTTATGTAGTATTACCTTATAACGAATAACGTTACATACTATTACGTAATAAAGTATAACGTTATGTAGTATTACCTTATAACGTATAACGTTATATACAATTACGTAGTAAAGTATAACGTTATGTAGTATTACCTTATAACGTATAACGTTGCATACTATTACGTAATAAAGTATAACGTTATGTAGTATTACCTTATAACGAATAACGTTACATACTATTACGTAATAAAGTATAACGTTATGTAGTATTACCTTATAACGTATAACGTTACATACTATTACGTAGTAACGTATAACTTTATATACTATTACGTAATAACGTATAACGTTATATACTATTACGCTATGACGCACTACGTTATGTAGTATTACCTTATAACGTATAACGTTATATACTATTACGTAATAACGTATACCGTTACATACTCTAACGCACTAACGTATAACGTTATGAAGTATTACCTTATAACGTATAACGCTACATACTCTAACGTACTAACGTATAACATTATGTAGTACTACCTTATAACGAATAACGTTACATACTATTACGTAACAAAGTATAACGTTATGTAGTATTACCTTATAACGTATAACGTCATATACTATTACGTACTAACGTATAACGTTTTATACTATTACGTAATAAGGTATAACGTTATGTAGTATTACCTTATAACGTATAACGTTATATACTATTACGTACTAACGTATAACGTTATATACAATTACGTAATAACGTACAACTTTATGTAGTATTACCTTTTAACGTATAACGTTATATACTATTACGTAATAACGTATAACGTTATATACTATTACGTAATAACGTATCTCGTTACATACTCTAACGTACTATCGTATAACGTTATGTAGTATTACCTTATAACGTATAACGCTACATACTCTAACGTACTAACGTATAACATTATGTAGTACTACCTTATAACGAATAACGTTACATACTATTACGTAATAAAGTAAAACGTTATGTAGTATTACCTTATAACGTATAACGTTATATACTATTAAGTAATAAGGTATAACGTCATGTGGTATTACCTTATAACGTATAACGGTAAACACTATTACGTAGTAAAGTATAACGTTATGTAGTATTACCTTATAACGTATAACGTCATATACTATTACATACTAACGTATAACGTTATATACAATTACGTAGTAAAGTATAACGCTATGTAGTATTACCTTATAACGTATAACGTTACATACTATTACGTAATAAAGTATAACGTTATGTAGTATTATCTTATAACGAATAACGTTACATACTATTACGTAATAAAGTATAACGTTATGTAGTATTACCTTATAACGTATAACGTTATATACAATTACGTAGTAAAGTATAACGTTATGTAGTATTACCTTATAACGTATAACGTTGCATACTATTACGTAATAAAGTATAACGTTATGTAGTATTACCTTATAACGAATAACGTTACATACTATTACGTAATAAAGTATAACGTTATGTAGTATTACCTTATAACGTATAACGTTACATACTATTACGTAATAAAGTATAACGTTATGTAGTATTACCTTATAACGAATAACGTTACATATTATTACGTAATAAAGTATAACGTTATGTAATATTACCTTATAACGTTTAATGTCATATACTATTACGTACTAACGTATAACGTTATATAGTATTACGTAGTAACGTATAACTTTATATACTATTACGTAATAACGTATAACGTTACATAGTCTAACGTACTAACGTATAACGTTATGTAGTACTACCTTATAACGTATAACGTTACATACTGTTACGGAATAAAGAATAACGTTATGTAGTATTACCTTATAACGTATAACGTCATATACTAATACGTATTAACGTATAACGTTATATACTATTACGTAATAACGTATAACGTTATATACTATTACGTATTAACGTAAAACGTTATGTAGTATTATCTTATAACGTATAACGTTATATACCATTACGTAATAACGTATCACGTTATATAATATTACGTAATTACGTATAACGTTATATACTATTACGCTATGACGCACTACGTTATGTAGTATTACCTTATAACGTATAACGTTATATACTATTACGTAATAACGTATACCGTTACATACTCTAACGCACTAACGTATAACGTTATGAAGTATTACCTTATAACGTATAACGCTACATACTCTAACGTACTAACGTATAACATTATGTAGTACTACCTTATAACGAATAACGTTACATACTATTACATAATAAAGTAAAACGTTATGTAGTATTATCTTATAACGTATAACGTTATATACCATTACGTAATAACGTATCACGTTATATAATATTACGTAATTACGTATAACGTTATATACTATTACGCTATGACGCACTACGTTATGTAGTATTACCTTATAACGTATAACGTTATATGCTATTACGTAATAACGTATCTCGTTACATACTCTAACGTACTAACGTATAACGTTATGTAGTATTACCTTATAACGTATAACGTTACATACTGTTACGGAATAAAGTATAACGTTATGTAGTATTACCTTATAACGTATAACGTTATATACTATTACGTACTAACGTATAACGTTATATACAATTACGTAATAACGTACAACTTTATGTAGTATTACCTTTTAACGTATAACGTTATATACTATTACGTAATAACGTATAACGTTATATACTATTACGTAATAACGTATCTCGTTACATACTCTAACGTACTAACGTATAACGTTATGTAGTATTACCTTATAACGTATAAAGCTACATACTCTAACGTACTAACGTATAACATTATGTAGTACTACCTTATAATGAATAACGTTACATACTATTACGTAATAAAGTAAAACGTTATGTAGTATTACCTTATAACGTATAACGTTATATACTATTAAGTAATAAGGTATAACGTCATGTGGTATTACCTTATAACGTATAACGGTAAACACTATTACGTAGTAAAGTATAACGTTATGTAGTATTACCTTATAACGTATAACGTCATATACTATTACATACTAACGTATAACGTTATATACAATTACGTAGTAAAGTATAACGTTATGTAGTATTACCTTATAACGTATAACGTTACATACTATTACGTAATAAAGTATAACGTTATGTAGTATTACCTTATAACGAATAACGTTACATACTATTACGTAATAAAGTATAACGTTATGTAGTATTACCTTATAACGTATAACGTTATATACAATTACGTAGTAAAGTATAACGTTATGTAGTATTACCTTATAACGTATAACGTTGCATACTATTACGTAATAAAGTATAACGTTATGTAGTATTACCTTATAACGAATAACGTTACATACTATTACGTAATAAAGTATAACGTTTTGTAGTATTACCTTATAACGTATAACGTTACATACTATTACGTAATAAAGTATAACGTTATGTAGTATTACCTTATAACGAATAACGTTACATACTATTACGTAATAAAGTATAACGTTATGTAATATTACCTTATAACGTTTAATGTCATATACTATTACGTACTAACGTATAACGTTATATAGTATTACGTAATAAGGTATAACGTTATGTGGTATTACCTGATAACGTATATCGTTATATACTATTACGTACTAACGTATAACGTTATATACTATTACGTAGTAACGTATAACTTTATATACTATTACGTAATAACGTATAACGTTACATACTCTAACGTACTAACGTATAACGTTATGTAGTACTACCTTATAACGTATAACGTTACATACTGTTACGGAATAAAGTATAACGTTATGTAGTATTACCTTATAACGTATAACGTCATATACTAATACGTACTAACGTATAACGTTATATACTGTTACGTAATAACGTATAACGTTATATACTATTACGTATTAACGTAAAACGTTATGTAGTATTATCTTATAACGTATAACGTTATATACCATTACGTAATAACGTATCACGTTATATAATATTACGTAATTACGTATAACGTTATATACTATTACGCTATGACGCAATACGTTATGTAGTATTACCTTATAACGTATAACGTTATATGCTATTACGTAATAACGTATCTCGTTACATACTCTAACGTACTAACGTATAACGTTATGTAGTATTACCTTATAACGTATAACGTTACATACTGTTACGGAATAAAGTATAGCGTTATGTAGTATTACCTTATAACGTATAACGTCATATACTAATACGTATTAACGTATAACGTTATATACTATTACGTAATAACGTATAACGTTATATACTATTACGTATTAACGTAAAACGTTATGTAGTATTATCTTATAACGTATAACGTTATATACCATTACGTAATAACGTATCACGTTATATAATATTACGTAATTACGTATAACGTTATATACTATTACGCTATGGCGCACTACGTTATGTAGTATTACCTTATAACGTATAACGTTATATACTATTACGTAATAACGTATACCGTTACATACTCTAACGCACTAACGTATAACGTTATGAAGTATTACCTTATAACGTATAACGCTACATACTCTAACGTACTAACGTATAACATTATGTAGTACTACCTTATAACGAATAACGTTCCATACTATTACGTAATAAAGTAAAACGTTATGTAGTATTATCTTATAACGTATAACGTTATATACTATTAAGTAATAAGGTATAACGTCATGTGGTATTACCTTATAACGTATAACGGTAAACACTATTACGTAGTAAAGTATAACGTAATGTAGTATTACCTTATAACGTATAACGTCATATACTATTACATACTAACGTATAACGTTAGATACAATTACGTAGTAAATTATAACGTTATGTAGTATTACCTTATAACGTATAACGTTACATACTATTACGTAATAAAGTATAACGTTATGTAGTATTACCTTATAACGAATAACGTTACATACTATTACGTAATAAAGTATAACGTTATGTAGTATTACCTTATAACGTATAACGTTATATACAATTACGTAGTAAAGTATAACGTTATGTAGTATTACCTTATAACGTATAACGTTGCATACTATTACGTAATAAAGTATAACGTTATGTAGTATTACCTTATAACGAATAACGTTACATACCATTACGTAATAAAGTATAACGTTATGTAGTATTACCTCATAACGTATAACGTTACATACTATTACGTAATAAAGTATAACGTTATGTAGTATTACGTAATAACGTATAACGTTATATACTATTACGTATTAACGTAAAACGTTATGTAGTATTATCTTATAACGTATAACGTTATATACCATTACGTAATAACGTATCACGTTATATAATATTACGTAATTACGTATAACGTTATATACTATTACGCTATGACGCACTACGTTATGTAGTATTACCTTATAACGTATAACGTTATATACTATTACGTAATAACGTATACCGTTACATACTCTAACGCACTAACGTATAACGTTATGAAGTATTACCTTATAACGTATAACGCTACATACTCTAACGTACTAACGTATAACATTATGTAGTACTACCTTATAACGAATAACGTTACATACTATTACGTAATAAAGTAAAACGTTATGTAGTATTATCTTATAACGTATAACGTTATATACCATTACGTAATAACGTATCACGTTATATAATATTACGTAATTACGTATAACGTTATATACTATTACGCTATGACGCACTACGTTATGTAGTATTACCTTATAACGTATAACGTTATATGCTATTACGTAATAACGTATCTCGTTACATACTCTAACGTACTAACGTATAACGTTATGTAGTATTACCTTATAACGTATAACGTTACATACTGTTACGGAATAAAGTATAACGTTATGTAGTATTACCTTATAACGTATAACGTTATATACTATTACGTACTAACGTATAACGTTATATACAATTACGTAATAACGTACAACTTTATGTAGTATTACCTTTTAACGTATAACGTTATATACTATTACGTAATAACGTATAACGTTATATACTATTACGTAATAACGTATCTCGTTACATACTCTAACGTACTAACGTATAACGTTATGTAGTATTACCTTATAACGTATAAAGCTACATACTCTAACGTACTAACGTATAACATTATGTAGTACTACCTTATAACGAATAACATTACATACTATTACGTAATAAAGTAAAACGTTATGTAGTATTACCTTATAACGTATAACGTTATATACTATTAAGTAATAAGGTATAACGTCATGTGGTATTACCTTATAACGTATAACGGTAAACACTATTACGTAGTAAAGTATAACGTTATGTAGTATTACCTTATAACGTATAACGTCATATACTATTACATACTAACGTATAACGTTATATACAATTACGTAGTAAAGTATAACGTTATGTAGTATTACCTTATAACGAATAACGTTACATACTATTACGTAATAAAGTATAACGTTATGTAGTATTACCTTATAACGTATAACGTTATATACAATTACGTAGTAAAGTATAACGTTATGTAGTATTACCTTATAACGTATAACGTTGCATACTATTACGTAATAAAGTATAACGTTATGTAGTATTACCTTATAACGAATAACGTTACATACTATTACGTAATAAAGTATAACGTTTTGTAGTATTACCTTATAACGTATAACGTTACATACTATTACGTAATAAAGTATAACGTTATGTAGTATTACCTTATAACGAATAACGTTACATACTATTACTTAATAAAGTATAACGTTATGTAATATTACCTTATAACGTTTAATGTCATATACTATTACGTACTAACGTATAACGTTATATAGTATTACGTAATAAGGTATAACGTTATGTGGTATTACCTGATAACGTATATCGTTATATACTATTACGTACTAACGTATAACGTTATATACTATTACGTAGTAACGTATAACTTTATATACTATTACGTAATAACGTATAACGTTACATACTCTAACGTACTAACGTATAACGTTATGTAGTACTACCTTATAACGTATAACGTTACATACTGTTACGGAATAAAGTATAACGTTATGTAGTATTACCTTATAACGTATAACGTCATATACTAATACGTACTAACGTATAACGTTATATACTATTACGTAATAACGTATAACGTTATATACTATTACGTATTAACGTAAAACGTTATGTAGTATTATCTTATAACGTATAACGTTATATACCATTACGTAATAACGTATCACGTTATATAATATTACGTAATTACGTATAAAGTTATATACTATTACGCTATGACGCACTACGTTATGTAGTATTACCTTATAACGTATAACGTTATACGCTATTACGTAATAACGTATCTCGTTACATACTCTAACGTACTAACGTATAACGTTATGTAGTATTACCTTATAACGTATAACGTTACATACTGTTACGGAATAAAGTATAACGTTATGTAGTATTACCTTATAACGTATAACGTCATATACTAATACGTATTAACGTATAACGTTATATACTATTACGTAATAACGTATAACGTTATATACTATTACGTATTAACGTAAAACGTTATGTAGTATTATCTTATAACGTATAACGTTATATACCATTACGTAATAACGTATCACGTTATATAATATTACGTAATTACGTATAACGTTATATACTATTACGCTATGGCGCACTACGTTATGTAATATTACCTTATAACGTATAACGTTATATACTATTACGTAATAACGTATACCGTTACATACTCTAACGCACTAACGTATAACGTTATGAAGTATTACCTTATAACGTATAACGCTACATACTCTAACGTACTAACGTATAACATTATGTAGTACTACCTTATGACGAATAACGTTACATACTATTACGTAATAAAGTAAAACGTTATGTAGTATTATCTTATAACGTATAACGTTATATACCATTACGTAATAACGTATCACGTTATATAATATTACGTAATTACGTATAACGTTATATACTATTACGCTATGACGCACTACGTTATGTAGTATTACCTTATAACGTATAACGTTATATGCTATTACGTAATAACGTATCTCGTTACATACTCTAACGCACTAACGTATAACGTTATGTAGTATTACCATATAACGTATAACGTTACATACAGTTACGGAATAAAGTATAACGTTATGTAGTATTACCTTATAACGTATAACGTCATATACTAATACGTATTAACGTATAACGTTATATACTATTACGTAATAACGTATAAGGTTATATACTATTACGTATTAACGTAAAACGTTATGTAGTATTATCTTATAACGTATAACGTTATATACTATTACGCTATGACGCACTACGTTATGTAGTATTACCTTATAACGTATAACGTTATATACTATTACGTAATAACGTATACCGTTACATACTCTAACGCACTAACGTATAACGTTATGAAGTATTACCTTATAACGTATAACGCTACATACTCTAACGTACTAACGTATAACATTATGTAGTACTACCTTATAACGAATAACGTTACATACTATTACGTAATAAAGTAAAACGTTATGTAGTATTACCTTATAACGTATAACGTCATATACTATTACGTACTTACCTTTAACGCTATATACTATTACGTAGTAACGTATATCTTTATATACTATTACGTAACAGCGTATAACGCTACATAGTATTACGTATCAACGTATAGCGTTATGTACCATTGCGTAATGACGTATAACTTTATATAATGTTACGTAATAACGCATAACGCTATATCGTATTACCTTATGACGAATTACGTTACATACAATTACGTATTAAAGTATAACGTTATGTAGTATTACCTTATAATGTATAACGCTACATACTCTAACGTACTAACGTATAACGTTATGTAGTATTACCTTATAACGAATAACGTTACATACCATTACGTAATAAAGTATAACGTTATGTAGTATTACCTTATAACGTTTAACGTCATATACTACTACGTGTTACCGTATAACGTTACATACTATTACGCTCTAACGTATAACGTTATGTAGTATTACCTTATAACGTATATCGTCATATACTATTACGTACTAACGTATAACGTTATATACAGTTACGTAATAAGGTATAAAGTTATGTAGTATTACCTTATAACGTATATCGTCATATACTATCACGTACTAACGTATAACTTTATATACTATTACGTAATAAGGTATAAAGTTATGTAGTATTACCTTATAACGTATAACGTTATATACTATTACGTACTAACGTATAACGGTACACACTATTACGTAATAAAGTATAACGTTATGTAGTATTACCTTATAACGTATAACGTCATATACTATTACATACTAACATATAACGTTATATACAATTACGTAGTAAAGTATAACGTTATGTAGTATTACCTTATAACGTATAACGTTACATACTATTACGTAATAAAGTATAACGTTATGTAGTATTACCTTATAACGAATAACGTTACATACTATTACGTACTAACGTTTAACGTTATATACTATTACGAAATAATGTATAACGTTATGTAGTATTACCTTATAACGTATAACGTTATATACTATTACGTACTGACGTATAACGTTATGTAGTATTACGTACTAACGTTTAACGTTATATACTATTACGTAGTAACGTATAACTTAAATACTATTACGTAACAACGTATAACGTTACATAGTATTACGTATCAACGTGTAGCGTTATATACTATTACCTAATAACGTATAACTTTATACAATGTTACGTAATAACGCATAACGCTATATCGTATTACCTTATGACGAATTACGTTACATACAATTACGTAATAAAGTATAACGTTATGTAGTATTACCTTATAACGTATAACGGCATATACTATTACGTACTAACGTATAATGTTTTATACTATTACGAAATAAGGTATAACATTATGTAGTATTACCTTATAACGTATAACGTTATATACTATTACGTACTAACGTATAACGTTTTATACTGTTACGGAATAAAGTATAACGTTATGTAGTAATACCTTATAACGTATATCGTCATATACTATCACGTACTAACGTATAACGTTATATACTATTACGTAATAAGGTATAAAGTTATGTAGTATTACCTGATAACGTATAACATTATATACTATTACGTACTAACGTATAACGTTATATACTATTACGTAATAATGTATAACGTTATGTAGTATTACCTTATAACGTATAACGTCAAACACTATTACGTACTAACGTATAACGTAATGTAGTATTACCTTATAGCGTATAACGTCAAACACTATTACGTACTAACGTATAACGTTATATACTATTAAGTAATAAGGTATAACGTCATGTAGTATTGCCTTATAACGTATAACGGTACACACTATTACGTAATAAAGTATACCGTTATGTAGTATTACCTTATAACGTGTAACGTTATATACCATTACGTAATAACGTATAACGTCATATACTATTACGTACTAACGTATAACGTTTTATACTATTACGTAATAAGGTATAACGTTATGTAGTATTACCTTATAACGTATAACGTCATATACTATTACGTACTAACGTTTAACGTTATATACTATTACGTAGTAACGTATAACTTTATATACTATTACGTAAAAACGTATAACGCTACATACTATTACGTATCAAGGTATGGCGTTATGTACTATTACGTATTAAACTATTACTTTATATAATGTTACGTAATAACGCATAACGCTATATCGTATTACCTTATGACTTATTACGTTTCATACTATTACGTAATAAAGTATAACATTATGTAGTATTACCTTATAACGTATAACGTAAAACACTATTACGTACTAACGTATAACGTTATATACTATTACGTAATAACGTATCACGTTACATACTCTAACGTACTAACCTATAACGTTATGTAGTATTACCTTATAGCGTATAACGTCAAACACTATTACGTACTAACGTATAACGTTATATACTATTACGTAATAAGGTATAACGTCATGTAGTATTACCTTATAACGTATAACGGCATATACTATTACGTACTAACGTATAACGTTATATACTATTACGTAATAATGTATAACGTTATGTAGTATTACCTTATAACGTATAACGTCAAACACTATTACGTACTAACGTATAACGTAATGTAGTATTACCTTATAGCGTATAACGTCAAACACTATTACGTACTAACGTATAACGTTATATACTATTAAGTAATAAGGTATAACGTCATGTAGTATTACCTTATAACGTATAACGGTATATACTATTACGTACTAACGTATAACGTTTTATACTGTTACGGAATAAAGTATAACGTTATGTAGTAATACCTTATAACGTATATCGTCATCTACTATCACGTACTAACGTATAACGTTATATACTATTACGTAATAAAGTATAAAGTTATGTAGTATTACCTGATAACGTATAACATTATATACTATTACGTACTAACGTATAACGTCAAACACTATTACGTACTAACGTATAACGTTATGTAGTATTACCTTATAGCGTATAACTTCAAACACTATTACGTACTAACGTATAACGTTATATACTATTACGTAATAATGTATAACGTTATGTAGTATTACCTTATAACGTATAACGTCAAACACTATTACGTACTAACGTATAACGTTATGTAGTATTACCTTATAGCATATAACGTCAAACACTATTACGTACTAACGTATAACGTTATATACTATTACGTAATAAGGTATAACGTCATGTAGTATTACCTTATAACGTATAACGGTACACACTATTACGTAATAAAGTATAACGTTATGTAGTATTACCTTATAACGTGTAACGTTATATACCATTACGTAATAACGTATAACGTGATATACTATTACGTACTAACGTATAACGTTTTATACTAATACGTAATAAGGTATAACGTTATGTAGTATTACCTTATAACGTATAACGTCATATACTATTACGTACTAACGTATAACGTTATGTAGTATTACCTTATAACGTATAACGTCATATACTAATACGTACTAACGTATAACGTTTTATACTATTACGTAATAACGTATAACTTTATATACTAATACGTATTAACGTAAAACGTTATGTAGTATTATCTTATAACGTATAACGTTATATACCATTACGTAATAACGTATCACGTTATATAATATTACGTAATTACGTATAACGTTATATACTATTACGCTATGACGCACAACGTTATGTAGTATTACCTTATAACGTATAACGTTATATGCTATTACGTAATAACGTATCTCGTTACATACTCTAACGTACTAACGTATAACGTTATGTAGTATTACCTAATAACGTATAACGTTACATACTGTTACGGAATAAAGTATAACGTTATGCAGTATTACCTTATAACGTATAACGTCATATACTAATATGTATTAACATATAACGTTATATACTATTACGTAATAACGTATAACGTTATATACTATTACGTAATAACGTATACCGCTACATATTCTAACGCACTAACGTATAACGTTATGAAGTATTACCTTATAACGTATAACGCTACATACTCTAACGTACTAACGTATAACATTATGTAGTACTACCTTATAACGAATAACGTTACATACTATTTCGTAATAAAGTAAAACGTTATGTAGTATTACCTTATAACGTATAACGTCATATACTATTACGTACTAACGTTTAACGCTATATACTATTACGTAGTAACGTATATCTTTATATACTATTACGTAACAACGTATAACGCTACATACTATTACGTATCAACGTATAGCGTTATGTACCATGGCGTAATAACGTATAACTTTATATAATGTTACGTAATATCGCATAACGCTATATCGTATTACCTTATGACTAATTACGTTACATACAATTACGTATTAAAGTATAACGTTATGTAGTATTACCTTATAATGTATAACGCTACATACTCTAACGTACTAACGTATAACGTTATGTAGTATTACCTTATAACGAATAACGTTACATACCATTACGTAATAAAGTATAACGTTATGTAGTATTACCTTATAACGTTTAACGTCATATACTATTACGTGTTAACGTATAACGTTACATACTATTACGCACTAACGTTTAACGTTATGTAGTATTACCTTATAACGTATATCGTCATATACAGGGTGCGCCGTTAGAATCCGGACAAAAGAAGTTTTGTGCAGAAAGTTGTTTATTTAAGTCAATACACAAAAACACATGAAAATGTTGTTATATCTCATTTAAAGGGTCCTTGCTGAGAACTTTTATTCTATGTAACCACCCTCTGCCTCTATGACCTGCTCTATTCTTGCTCTAAAGCGCGAGCACGCTGACTTCAACTGGTCGCGTTTAATTGTCGCGAATTCTGACTCGATAGCAGCTCGTAGGGAGTTGACGTTGGGGTGCCTGCATTTATTAGTTTGTCTCTCGATAACGCCCCACACGTAATAGTCCAATGGGTTTAGGTCGGGACTGTTAGGAGGCCAGAAATCTTTCGACCAAAACATGTCCACATTGTCAGAGAGCCAATTTTGAACAAGATGACTTGTGTGAGCAGGTGCGCCATCTTGTTGAAATAAATACGGCCTTCCAGAAGCCGTAATTTCCATCCACGGCTTTATTACTGTCTTCAGGACCTCCAAATAAACCTCCTTTGTGATTCTTTCGCCTTTTTGGAAGAAGTGCGGAGGCATGACGTCGCCCTCACTTGAGACAACGCTCAAAACGTGAACACTTGCTGGAAATTTGGTTTTGCCCACAACAGGAACATCTTCGAGATTGTGGGCCAGCCAACGGTCGTTCCTCCGATTCACTTTGGCATCCACCCGGCGCGAAGACTTTCTATAATCGCCGCTCTTCTATCGTATTCCGGGTTTTGCTTAACGAGTTCTGTCATTTTGAGGTTATAGAAGACTTATTGACATATTTAACTAACTTCAGAGTCAATCAGCACAAACATCTGAATTTTAATATGGTGGGAACTACAAATTGAATTCTGTCCGAATTCTAACGGCGCACCCTGTACTATTACGTACTAACGTATAACGTTATATACAGTTACGTAATAAAGTATAAAGTTATGTAGTATTACCTTATAACGTATAACGTTACATACTATTACGTAATAAAGTATAACGTTATGTAGTATTACCTTATAACGAATAACGTTATATACTATTACCTACTAACGTTTAACGTTATATACTATTACGAAATAAGGTATAACGTTATGTAGTATTACCTTATAGCGTATAACTTTATATAATGTTACGTAATAACGCATAACGCTATATCGTATTACCATATGACGAATTACGTTACATACAATTACGTAATAAAGTATAACGTTATGTAGTATTACCTTATAACGTATAACGGCATATACTATTACGTACTAACGTATAATGTTTTGTACTATTACGAAATAAGGTATAGCATTATGTAGTATTACCTTATAACGTATAACGTTATATACTATTACGTACTAACGTATAACGTTATATACAATTACGTAATAACGTACAACATTATGTAGTATTACCTTATAACGTATAACGTTATATACTATTACGTAATAACGTATCACGTTACATACTCTAACGTACTAACCTATAACGTTATGTAGTATTACCTTATAACGTATAACGTCAAGCACTATTACGTACTAACGTATAACGTTATGTAGTATTACCTTATAGCGTATAACGTCAAACACTATTACGTACTAACGTATAACGTTATATACTATTAAGTGATAAGGTATAACGTCATGTAGTATTGCCTTATAACGTTTAACGGTACACACTATTACGTAATAAAGTATACCGTTATGTAGTATTACCTTATAACGTGTAACGTTAAATACCATTACGTAATAACGTATAACGTCAATATACTATTACGTACTAACGTATAACGTTTTATACTATTACGTAATAAGGTATAACGTTATGTAGTATTACCTTATAACGTATAACGTCATATACTATTACGTACTAACGTTTAACGTTATATACTATTACGTAGTAACGTATAACTTTATATACTATTACGTAAAAACGTATAACGCTACATACTATTACGTATCAAGGTATGGCGTTATGTACTATTACGTATTAAAGTATTACTTTATATAATGTTACGTAATAACGCATAACGCTATATCGTATTACCTTATGACTTATTACGTTACATACTATTACGTAATAAAGTATAACATTATGTAGTATTACCTTATAACGTATAACGACAAACACTATTACGTACTAACGTATAACGTTATGTAGTATTACCTTATAACGTATAACGTCAAACACTATTACGTACTAACGTATAACGTTACATACTAATACGTAATAAAGTATAACGTTATGTAGTATTACCTTATAACGAATAACGTTACATACTATTACGTAATAAAGTATAACGTTATGTAGTATTACCTTATAACGTTTAACGTCATATACTATTACGTACTAACGTATTACGTTATATAGTATTACGTAATAAGGTATAACGTTATGTGGTATTACCTGATAACGTATATCGTTATATACTATTACGTACTAACGTATAACGTTATATACTATTACGTAGTAACGTATAACTTTATATACTATTACGTAATAACGTATCACGTTACATACTCTAACGTACTAACGTATAACGTTATGTAGTACTACCTTATAACGTATAACGTTACATACTGTTACGGAATAAAGTATAACGTTATGTAGTATTACCTTATAACTTATTACGTCATATACTAATACGTACTAACGTATAACGTTATATACTATTACGTAATAACGTATAACGTTATATGCTATTACGCTATGACGCACAACGTTATGTAGTATTACCTTATAACGTATAACGTTATATACTATTACGTAATAACGTATCTCGTTACATACTCTAACGTACTAACGTATAACGTTATGTAGTATTACCTTATAACGTATAACGTTACATACTGTTACGGAATAAAGTATAACGTTATGTGGTATTACCTTATAACGTATAACGTCATATACTAATACGTATTAACATATAACGTTATATACAATTACGTAATAACGTATAACGTTATATACTATTACGTAATAACGTATCTCGTGACATACTCTAACGTACTAACGTATAACGTTATGTAGTATTACCTTATATCGTATAACGCTACATACTCTAACGTACTAACGTATAACATTATGTAGTACTACCTTATAACGAATAACGTTACATGCTATTACGTAATAAAGTAAAACGTTATGTAGTATTACCTTATAACGTATAACGTCGTATACTATTACGTACTAACGTATAACGTTATATACAGTTACGTAATAAAGTTTAACGTTACGTACTATTACGTAGCAACGTATAACTTTATATACTATTACGTAACAACGTATAACGCTATATCGTATTACCTTATGACGAATTACGTTACATACAATTACGTAATAAAGTATAACGTCATGTAGTATTATCTTATAACGTATAACGGTACACACCATTACGTAATAAAGTATAACGTTATGTAGTATTACCTTATAACGTGTAACGTTATATACCATTACGTAATAACGTATAACGTCATATACTATTACGTACTAACGTATAACGTTTTATACTAATACGTAATAAGGTATACCGTTATATACTCTTACGCTATGACGCACAACGTTATGTAGTATTACCTTATAACGTATAACGTTATATACTATTACGTAATAACGTATCTCGTTACATACTCTAACGTACTAACGTATAACGTTATGTAGTATTACCTTATAACGTATAACGTTACATACTGTTACGGAATAAAGTATAACGTTATGTAGTATTACCTTATAACGTATAACGTCATATACTATTACGTACTAACGTTTAACGTTATATACTATTACGTAGTAACGTATAACTTTATATACTATTACGTAACAACGTATAACGCTACATACTATTACGTATCAAGGTATGGCGTTATGTACTTTTACGTATTAACGTATTACTTTATATAATGTTACGCAATAACGCATAACGCTATATCGTATTACCTTATGACTTATTACGTTACATACAATTACGTAATAAAGTATAACATTATGTAGTATTACCTTACAACGTATAACGCTACATACTCTAACGTAATAACGTATAACGTTATGTAGTATTACGTACTAACGTTTAACGTTATATACTATTACGTACTAACGTATAACGTTATATACAATTGCGTAATAACGTACAACGTTATGTAGTATTACCTTATAACGTATAACATTATATACTATTACGTAATAACGTATCACGTTACATACTCTAACGTACTAACCTATAACGTTATTTAGTATTACCTTATAACGTATAACGTTACATACTGTTACGGAATAAAGTATAACGTTATGTAGTATACCTTATAACGTATATCGTCATATACTATCACGTACTAACGTATAACGTTATATACTATTACGTAATAAGGTATAAAGTTATGTAGTATTACCTGATAACGTATAACGTTATATACTATTACGTACTAACGTATAACGTTATATACTATTACGTAATAATGTATAACGTTATGTAGTATTACCGTATAACGTATAACGTCAAACACTATTACGTACTAACGTATAACGTTATGTAGTATTACCTTATAGCATATAACGTCAAACACTATTACGTACTAACGTATAACGTTATATACTACTACGTAATAAGGTATAACGTCATGTAGTATTACCTTATAACGTATAACGGTACACACTATTACGTAATAAAGTATAACGTTATGTAGTATTACGTTATAACGTGTAACGTTATATACCATTACGTAATAACGTATAACGTCATATACTATTACGTACTAACGTATAACGTTTTATACGAATACGTAATAAGGTATACCGTTATATACTATTACGCTATGACGCACAACGTTATGTAGTATTACCTTATAACGTATAACGTTATATACTATTACGTAATAACGTATCTCGTTACATACTCTAACGTACTAACGTATAACGTTATGTAGTATTACCTTATAACGTATAACGTTACATACTGTTACGGAATAAAGTATAACGTTATGTAGTATTACCTTATAACGTATAACGTCATATACTAATACGTATTAACATATAACGTTATATACAATTACGTAGTAACGTATAACGTTATATACTATTACGTAACAACGTATAACGCTACATACTATTACGTATCAAGGTATGGCGTTGTGTACTATTACGTATTAACGTATTACTTTATATAATGTTACGTAATAACGCATAACGCTGTATCGTATTACCTTATGACTTATTACGTTACATACTATTACGTAATAAAGTATAACATTATGTAGTATTACCTTACAACGTATAACGCTACATACTCTAACGTAATAACGTATAACGTTATGTAGTATTACGTACTAACGTTTAACGTTATATACTATTACGTACTAACGTATAACGTTATATACAATTGCGTAATAACGTACAACGTTATGTAGTATTACCTTATAACGTATAACGTTATATACTATTACGTAATAACGTATCACGTTACATACTCTAACGTACTAACCTATAACGTTATGTAGTATTACCTTATAACGTATAACGTTACATACTGTTACGGAATAAAGTGTAACGTTATGTAGTATACCTTATAACGTATATCGTCATATACTATCACGTACTAACGTATAACGTTATATACTATTACGTAATAAGGTATAAAGTTATGTAGTATTACCTGATAACGTATAACGTTATATACTATTACGTACTAACGTATAACGTTATATACTATTACGTAATAATGTATAACGTTATGTAGTATTACCTTATAACGTATAACGTCAAACACTATTACGTACTAACGTATAACGTTATGTAGTATTACCTTATAGCATATAACGTCAAACACTATTACGTACTAACGTATAACGTTATATACTATTACGTAATAAGGTATAACGTCATGTAGTATTACCTTATAACGTATAACGGTACACACTATTACGTAATAAAGTATAACGTTATGTAGTATTACCTTATAACGTGTAACGTTATATACCATTACGTAATAACGTATAACGTCATATACTATTACGTACTAACGTATAACGATTTATACTAATACGTAATAAGGTATAACGTTATGTAGTATTACCTTATAACGTATAACGTTACATACTATTACGTAATAAAGTATAACGTTATGTAGTATTACCTTATAACGAATAACGTCAAACACTATTACGTACTAACGTATAACGTTATATACTATTAAGTAATAAGGTATAACGTCATGAGGTATTACCTTATAACGTATAACGGTAAACATTATTACGTAGTAAAGTATAACGTTATGTAGTATTACCTTATAACGTATAACGTCATATACTATTACATACTAACGTATAACGTTATATACAATTACGTAGTAAAGTATAACGTTATGTAGTATTACCTTATAACGTATAACGTTACATACTATTACGTAATAAAGTATAACGTTATGTAGTATTACCTTATAACGAATAACGTTACATTCTATTACGTAATAAAGTATAACGTTATGTAGTATTACCTTATAACGTATAACGTTACATACTGTTACGGAATAAAGTATAAAGTTATGTAGTATTACCTTATAACGTATAACGTCATATACTAATACGTATTAACATATAACGTTATATACTATTACGTAATAACGTATAACGTTATATACTATTACGTAATAACGTATCTCGTTACATACTCTAACGTACTAACGTATAACGTTATGTAGTATTACCTTATAACGTATAACGCTACATACTCTAGCGTACTAACGTATAACATTATGTAGTACTACCTTATAACGAATAACGTTACATACTATTACGTAATAAAGTAAAACGTTATGTAGTATTACCTTAACACGTATAACGTCATATACTATTACGTACTAACGTTTAACGCTATATACTATTACGTAGTAACGTATATCTTTATATACTATTACGTAACAACGTATAACGCTACATACTATTACGTATCAACGTATAGCGTTATGTACCATTGCGTAATAACGTGTAACTTTATATAATGTTACGTAATAACGCATAACGCTATATCGTATTACCTTATGACGAATTACGTTACGTACAATTACGTATTATAGTATAACGTTATGTAGTATTACCTTATAATGTATAACGCTACATACTCTAACGTACTAACGTATAACGTTATGTAGTATTACCTTATAACGAATAACGTTACATACCATTACGTAATAAAGTATAACGTTATGTAGTATTACCTTATAACGTTTAACGTCATATACTATTACGTGTTAACGTATAACGTTACATACTATTACGCACTAACGTATAACGTTATGTAGTATAACCTTATAACGTATATCGTCATATAATATTACGTACTAACGTATAACGTTAGATACAGTTACGTAATAAAATATAACGTTATGTAGTATTACCTTATAACGTATAACGGTACACACTATTACGTACTAACGTTTAACGTTATATACTATTACGTAGTAACGTATAACTTTATATACTATTACGTAAAAACGTATAACGCTACATAGTATTACGTATCAACGTATAGCGTTATATACTATTACGTAATAACGTATAACTTTATATAATGTTACGTAATAACGCATAACGCTATATCGTATTACCTTATTACGAATTACGTTACATACAATTACGTAATAAAGTATAACGTTATGTAGTATTACCGTATAACGTTTAACGTCATATACTATTACGTGCTAACGTATAACGTTATGTACTATTAAGTAATAAGGTATAACGTTATGTAGTATTATCTTATAACGTATAATGTCATATACTATTACGCACTAACGTATAACGTTATATAGTATTACGAAATAAGGTATAACGTTATGTAGTATTACCTGATAACGTATATCGTTATGTACTATTACGTACTAACGTATAACGTTACGTACTATTACGTAGCAACGTATAACTTTATATACTACTACGTAACAACGTATAACGCTATATACTATTACGTAACAACGTATAACGTTATATACTATTACGTAATAACGTAAAAAGTTATGTTGTATTATCTTATAACGTATAACGTTATATACTATTACGTACTAACGTTTAACGTTATATACTATTACGTAGTAACGTATAACTTTATATACTATTACCTAACAACGTATAACGCTACATAGTATTACGTATCAACGTATAGCGCTATATACTATTACGTAATAACGTATAACTTAATATAATGTTACGTAATAACGCATAACTCTATATCGTATTACCTTATTACGAATTACGTTACATACAATTACGTAATAAAGTATAACGTCATGTAGTATTATCTTATAACGTATAACGGTACACACTATTACGTAATAAAGTATAACGTTATGTAGTATTACCTTATAACGTGTAACGTTATGTACCATTACGTAATAACGTATAACTTTATATAATGTTACGTAATAACGCATAACGCTATATCGTATTACCTTATGACGAATTACGTTACATACAATTACGTAATAAAGTATAACGTTATGTAGTATTACCTTATAACGTATAACGGCATATACTATTACGTACTAACGTATAACGTTTTATACTATTACGAAATAAGGTATAACGTTATGTAGTATTACCTTATAACGTATAACGTTATATACTATTACGTACTAACGTATAACGTTATGTAGTATTACCTTATATCGTATAACGTCAAACACTATTACGTACTAACGTATAACGTTATATACTATGAAGTAATACAGTATAACGTCATGTAGTATTACCTTATAACGTATAACGGTACACACTATTACGTAATAAAGTATAACGTTATGTAGTATTACCTTATAACGTGTAACGTTATATACCATTACGTAATAACGTATAACGTCATATACTATTACGTACTAACGTATAACGTTTTATACTATTACGTAATAAGGTATAACGTTATGTAGTATAACCTTATAACGTATAACGTCATATACTATTACGTACTAACGTTTAACGTTATATACTATTACGTAGTAACGTATAACTTTATATACTATTACGTAAAAACGTATAACGCTACATACTATTACGTATCAAGGTATGGCGTTATGTACTATTACGTATTAACGTATTACTTTATATAATGTTACGTAATAACGCATAACGCTATATCGTATTACCTTATGACTTATTACGTTACATACTATTACGTAATAAAGTATAACATTATGTAGTATTACCTTATAACGTATAACGCTACATACTGTAACGTAATAACGTATAACGTTATGTAGTATTACGTACTAACGTTTAACGTTATATACTATTACGTAATAACGTATAACTTTATATAATGTTACGTAATAACGCATAACGCTATATCGTATTACCTTATGACGAATTACGTTACATACAATTACGTAATAAAGTATAACGTTATATACTATTACGTATTAACGTAAAACGTTATGTAGTATTATCTTATAACGTGTAACGTTATATACCATTACGTAATAACGTATAACGTCATATACTATTACGTACTAACGTATAACGTTATATACTATTACGTAATAACGTATCACGTTACATACTCTAACGTACTAACCTATAACGTTATGTAGTATTACCTTATAGCGTATAACGTCAAACACTATTACGTACTAACGTATAACGTTATATACTATTAAGTAATAAGGTATAACGTCATGTAGTATTACCTTATAACGTATAACGGCATATACTATTACGTACTAACGTATAACGTTTTATACTGTTACGGAATAAAGTATAACGTTATGTAGTAATACCTTATAACGTATATCGTCATCTACTATCACGTACTAACGTATAACGTTATATACTATTACGTAATAAAGTATAAAGTTATGTAGTATTACCTGATAACGTATAACATTATATACTATTACGTACTAACGTATAACGTCAAACACTATTACGTACTAACGTATAACGTTATGTAGTATTACCTTATAGCGTATAACTTCAAACACTATTACGTACTAACGTATAGCGTTATATACTATTACGTAATAATGTATAACGTTATGTAGTATTACCTTATAACGTATAACGTCAAACACTAATACGTACTAACGTATAACGTTATGTAGTATTACCTTATAGCATATAACGTCAAACACTATTACGTACTAACGTATAACGTTATATACTATTACGTAATAAGGTATAACGTCATGTAGTATTACCTTATAACGTATAACGGTACACACTATTACGTAATAAAGTATAACGTTATGTAGTATTACCTTATAACGTGTAACGTTATATACCATTACGTAATAACGTATAACGTCATATACTATTACGTACTAACGTATAACGTTTTATACTAATACGTAATAAGGTATAACGTTATGTAGTATTACCTTATAACGTATAACGTCATATACTATTACGTACTAACGTATAACGTTATGTAGTATTACCTTATAACGTATAACGTCATATACTAATACGTACTAACGTATAACGTTTTATACTATTACGTAATAACGTATAACTTTATATACTATTACGTATTAACGTAAAACGTTATGTAGTATTATCTTATAACGCATAACGTTATATACCATTACGTAATAACGTATCACGTTATATAATATTACGTAATTACGTATAACGTTATATACTATTACGCTATGACGCACAACGTTATGTAGTATTACCTTATAACGTATAACGTTATATGCTATTACGTAATAACGTATCTCGTTACATACTCTAACGTACTAACGTATAACGTTATGTAGTATTACCTAATAACGTATAACGTTACATACTGTTACGGAATAAAGTATAACGTTATGCAGTATTACCTTATAACGTATAACGTCATATACTAATATGTATTAACATATAACGTTATATACTATTACGTAATAACGTATAACGTTATATACTATTACGTAATAACGTATACCGTTACATATTCTAACGCACTAACGTATAACGTTATGAAGTATTACCTTATAACGTATAACGCTACATACTCTAACGTACTAACGTATAACATTATGTAGTACTACCTTATAACGAATAACGTTACATACTATTTCGTAATAAAGTAAAACGTTATGTAGTATTACCTTATAACGTATAACGTCATATACTATTACGTACTAACGTTTAACGCAATATACTATTACGTAGTAACGTATATCTTTATATACTATTACGTAACAACGTATAACGCTACATACTATTACGTATCAACGTATAGCGTTATGTACCATTGCGTAATAACGTGTAACTTTATATAATGTTACGTAATAACGCATAACGCTATATCGTATTACCTTATGACGAATTACGTTACGTACAATTACGTATTATAGTATAACGTTATGTAGTATTACCTTATAATGTATAACGCTACATACTCTAACGTACTAACGTATAACGTTATGTAGTATTACCTTATAACGAATAACGTTACATACCATTACGTAATAAAGTATAACGTTATGTAGTATTACCTTATAACGTTTAACGTCATATACTATTACGTGTTAACGTATAACGTTACATACTATTACGCACTAACGTATAACGTTATGTAGTATAACCTTATAACGTATATCGTCATATAATATTACGTACTAACGTATAACGTTAGATACAGTTACGTAATAAAATATAACGTTATGTAGTATTACCTTATAACGTATAACGGTACACACTATTACGTACTAACGTTTAACGTTATATACTATTACGTAGTAACGTATAACTTTATATACTATTACGTAAAAACGTATAACGCTACATAGTATTACGTATCAACGTATAGCGTTATATACTATTACGTAATAACGTATAACTTTATATAATGTTACGTAATAACGCATAACGCTATATCGTATTACCTTATTACGAATTACGTTACATACAATTACGTAATAAAGTATAACGTTATGTAGTATTACCGTATAACGTTTAACGTCATATACTATTACGTGCTAACGTATAACGTTATGTACTATTAAGTAATAAGGTATAACGTTATGTAGTATTATCTTATAACGTATAATGTCATATACTATTACGCACTAACGTATAACGTTATATAGTATTACGAAATAAGGTATAACGTTATGTAGTATTACCTGATAACGTATATCGTTATGTACTAATACGTACTAACGTATAACGTTACGTACTATTACGTAGCAACGTATAACTTTATATACTATTACGTACTAACGTATAACGTTATATACAATTACGTAATAACGTACAACGTTATGTAGTATTACCTTATTACGTATAACGTTATATACTATTACGTAATAACGTATCACGTTCCATACTCTAACGTACTAACCTATAACGTTATGTAGTATTACCTTATAACGTATAACGTCAAACACTATTACGTACTAACGTATAACGCTATGTAGTATTACCTTATAGCGTATAACGTCAAACACTATTACGTACTAACGTATAACGTTATATACTATTAAGTAATAAGGTATAACGTCATGTAGTATTACCTTATAACGTATAACGGTACACACTATTACGTACTAACGTTTAACGTTATATACTATTACGTAGTAACGTATAACTTTATATACTATTACGTAAAAACGTATAACGCTACATAGTATTACGTATCAACGTATAGCGTTATATACTATTACGTAATAACGTATAACTTTATATAATGTTACGTAATAACGCATAACGCTATATCGTATTACCTTATTACGAATTACGTTACATACAATTACGTAATAAAGTATAACGTTATGTAGTATTACCGTATAACGTTTAACGTCATATACTATTACGTGCTAACGTATAACGTTATGTACTATTAAGTAATAAGGTATAACGTTATGTAGTATTATCTTATAACGTATAATGTCATATACTATTACGCACTAACGTATAACGTTATATAGTATTACGAAATAAGGTATAACGTTATGTAGTATTACCTGATAACGTATATCGTTATGTACTATTACGTACTAACGTATAACGTTACGTACTATTACGTAGCAACGTATAACTTTATATACTACTACGTAACAACGTATAACGCTATATACTATTACGTAACAACGTATAACGTTATATACTATTACGTAATAACGTAAAAAGTTATGTTGTATTATCTTATAACGTATAACGTTATATACTATTACGTACTAACGTTTAACGTTATATACTATTACGTAGTAACGTATAACTTTATATACTATTACCTAACAACGTATAACGCTACATAGTATTACGTATCAACGTATAGCGCTATATACTATTACGTAATAACGTATAACTTAATATAATGTTACGTAATAACGCATAACTCTATATCGTATTACCTTATTACGAATTACGTTACATACAATTACGTAATAAAGTATAACGTCATGTAGTATTATCTTATAACGTATAACGGTACACACTATTACGTAATAAAGTATAACGTTATGTAGTATTACCTTATAACGTGTAACGTTATGTACCATTACGTAATAACGTATAACTTTATATAATGTTACGTAATAACGCATAACGCTATATCGTATTACCTTATGACGAATTACGTTACATACAATTACGTAATAAAGTATAACGTTATGTAGTATTACCTTATAACGTATAACGGCATATACTATTACGTACTAACGTATAACGTTTTATACTATTACGAAATAAGGTATAACGTTATGTAGTATTACCTTATAACGTATAACGTTATATACTATTACGTACTAACGTATAACGTTATGTAGTATTACCTTATATCGTATAACGTCAAACACTATTACGTACTAACGTATAACGTTATATACTATGAAGTAATACAGTATAACGTCATGTAGTATTACCTTATAACGTATAACGGTACACACTATTACGTAATAAAGTATAACGTTATGTAGTATTACCTTATAACGTGTAACGTTATATACCATTACGTAATAACGTATAACGTCATATACTATTACGTACTAACGTATAACGTTTTATACTATTACGTAATAAGGTATAACGTTATGTAGTATAACCTTATAACGTATAACGTCATATACTATTACGTACTAACGTTTAACGTTATATACTATTACGTAGTAACGTATAACTTTATATACTATTACGTAAAAACGTATAACGCTACATACTATTACGTATCAAGGTATGGCGTTATGTACTATTACGTATTAACGTATTACTTTATATAATGTTACGTAATAACGCATAACGCTATATCGTATTACCTTATGACTTATTACGTTACATACTATTACGTAATAAAGTATAACATTATGTAGTATTACCTTATAACGTATAACGCTACATACTGTAACGTAATAACGTATAACGTTATGTAGTATTACGTACTAACGTTTAACGTTATATACTATTACGTAATAACGTATAACTTTATATAATGTTACGTAATAACGCATAACGCTATATCGTATTACCTTATGACGAATTACGTTACATACAATTACGTAATAAAGTATAACGTTATATACTATTACGTATTAACGTAAAACGTTATGTAGTATTATCTTATAACGTGTAACGTTATATACCATTACGTAATAACGTATAACGTCATATACTATTACGTACTAACGTATAACGTTTTATACTATTACGTAATAAGGTATAACGTTATGTAGTATAACCTTATAACGTATAACGTCATATACTATTACGTACTAACGTTTAACGTTACGTACTATTACGTAGCAACGTATAACTTTATATACTATTACGTAACAACGTATAACGCTACATACTATTACGTATCAAGGTATGGCGTTATGTACTATTACGTATTAAAGTATTACTTTATATAATGTTACGTAATAACGCATAACGCTATATCGTATTACCTTATGACTTATTACGTTTCATACTATTACGTAATAAAGTATAACATTATGTAGTATTACCTTATAACGTATAACGTCAAACACTATTACGTACTAACGTATAACGTTATATACTATTACGTAATAACGTATCACGTTACATACTCTAACGTACTAACCTATAACGTTATGTAGTATTACCTTATAGCGTATAACGTCAAACACTATTACGTACTAACGTATAACGTTATATACTATTAAGTAATAAGGTATAACGTCATGTAGTATTACCTTATAACGTATAACGGCATATACTATTACGTACTAACGTATAACGTTTTATACTGTTACGGAATAAAGTATAACGTTATGTAGTAATACCTTATAACGTATATCGTCATCTACTATCACATACTAACGTATAACGTTATATACTATTACGTAATAAAGTATAAAGTTATGTAGTATTACCTGATAACGTATAACATTATATACTATTACGTACTAACGTATAACGTCAAACACTATTACGTACTAACGTATAACGTTATGTAGTATTACCTTATAGCGTATAACTTCAAACACTATTACGTACTAACGTATAACGTTATATACTATTACGTAATAATGTATAACGTTATGTAGTATTACCTTATAACGTATAACGTCAAACACTAATACGTACTAACGTATAACGTTATGTAGTATTACCTTATAGCATATAACGTCAAACACTATTACGTACTAACGTATAACGTTATATACTATTACGTAATAAGGTATAACGTCATGTAGTATTACCTTATAACGTATAACGGTACACACTATTACGTAATAAAGTATAACGTTATGTAGTATTACCTTATAACGTGTAACGTTATATACCATTACGTAATAACGTATAACGTCATATACTATTACGTACTAACGTATAACGTTTTATACTAATACGTAATAAGGTATAACGTTATGTAGTATTACCTTATAACGTATAACGTCATATACTATTACGTACTAACGTATAACGTTATGTAGTATTACCTTATAACGTATAACGTCATATACTAATACGTACTAACGTATAACGTTTTATACTATTACGTAATAACGTATAACTTTATATACTATTACGTATTAACGTAAAACGTTATGTAGTATTATCTTATAACGTATAACGTTATATACCATTACGTAATAACGTATCACGTTATATAATATTACGTAATTACGTATAACGTTATATACTATTACGCTATGACGCACAACGTTATGTAGTATTACCTTATAACGTATAACGTTATATGCTATTACGTAATAACGTATCTCGTTACATACTCTAACGTACTAACGTATAACGTTATGTAGTATTACCTAATAACGTATAACGTTACATACTGTTACGGAATAAAGTATAACGTTATGCAGTATTACCTTATAACGTATAACGTCATATACTAATATGTATTAACATATAACGTTATATACTATTACGTAATAACGTATAACGTTATATACTATTACGTAATAACGTATACCGTTACATATTCTAACGCACTAACGTATAACGTTATGAAGTATTACCTTATAACGTATAACGCTACATACTCTAACGTACTAACGTATAACATTATGTAGTACTACCTTATAACGAATAACGTTACATACTATTTCGTAATAAAGTAAAACGTTATGTAGTATTACCTTATAACGTATAACGTCATATACTATTACGTACTAACGTTTAACGCAATATACTATTACGTAGTAACGTATATCTTTATATACTATTACGTAACAACGTATAACGCTACATACTATTACGTATCAACGTATAGCGTTATGTACCATGGCGTAATAACGTATAACTTTATATAATGTTACGTAATATCGCATAACGCTATATCGTATTACCTTATGACGAATTACGTTACATACAATTACGTATTAAAGTATAACGTTATGTAGTATTACCTTATAATGTATAACGCTACATACTCTAACGTACTAACGTATAACGTTATGTAGTATTACCTTATAACGAATAACGTTACATACCATTACGTAATAAAGTATAACGTTATGTAGTATTACCTTATAACGTTTAACGTCATATACTATTACGTGTTAACGTATAACGTTACATACTATTACGCACTAACGTTTAACGTTATGAAGTATTACCTTATAACGTATATCGTCATATACTATTACGTACTAACGTATAACGTTATAAACAGTTACGTAATAAAGTATAAAGTTATGTAGTATTACCTTATAACGTATAACGTTACATACTATTACGTAATAAAGTATAACGTTATGTAGTATTACCTTATAACGAATAACGTTATATACTATTACCTACTAACGTTTAACGTTATATACTATTACGAAATAAGGTATAACGTTATGTAGTATTACCTTATAGCGTATAACTTTATATAATGTTACGTAATAACGCATAACGCTATATCGTATTACCATATGACGAATTACGTTACATACAATTACGTAATAAAGTATAACGTTATGTAGTATTACCTTATAACGTATAACGGCATATACTATTACGTACTAACGTATAATGTTTTGTACTATTACGAAATAAGGTATAGCATTATGTAGTATTACCTTATAACGTATAACGTTATATACTATTACGTACTAACGTATAACGTTATATACAATTACGTAATAACGTACAACGTTATGTAGTATTACCTTATAACGTATAACGTTATATACTATTACGTAATAACGTATCACGTTACATACTCTAACGTACTAACCTATAACGTTATGTAGTATTACCTTATAACGTATAACGTCAAGCACTATTACGTACTAACGTATAACGTTATGTGGTATTACCTTATAGCGTATAACGTCAAACACTATTACGTACTAACGTATAACGTTATATACTATTAAGTAATAAGGTATAACGTCATGTAGTATTGCCTTATAACGTTTAACGGTACACACTATTACGTAATAAAGTATACCGTTATGTAGTATTACCTTATAACGTGTAACGTTAAATACCATTACGTAATAACGTATAACGTCAATATACTATTACGTACTAACGTATAACGTTTTATACTATTACGTAATAAGGTATAACGTTATGTAGTATTACCTTATAACGTATAACGTCATATACTATTACGTACTAACGTTTAACGTTATATACTATTACGTAGTAACGTATAACTTTATATACTATTACGTAAAAACGTATAACGCTACATACTATTACGTATCAAGGTATGGCGTTATGTACTATTACGTATTAAAGTATTACTTTATATAATGTTACGTAATAACGCATAACGCTATATCGTATTACCTTATGACTTATTACGTTACATACTATTACGTAATAAAGTATAACATTATGTAGTATTACCTTATAACGTATAACGACAAACACTATTACGTACTAACGTATAACGTTATGTAGTATTACCTTATAACGTATAACGTCAAACACTATTACGTACTAACGTATAACGTTACATACTAATACGTAATAAAGTATAACGTTATGTAGTATTACCTTATAACGAATAACGTTATATACTATTACGTAATAAAGTATAACGTTATGTAGTATTACCTTATAACGTTTAACGTCATATACTATTACGTACTAACGTATTACGTTATATAGTATTACGTAATAAGGTATAACGTTATGTGGTATTACCTGATAACGTATATCGTTATATACTATTACGTACTAACGTATAACGTTATATACTATTACGTAGTAACGTATAACTTTATATACTATTACGTAATAACGTATCACGTTACATACTCTAACGTACTAACGTATAACGTTATGTAGTACTACCTTATAACGTATAACGTTACATACTGTTACGGAATAAAGTATAACGTTATGTAGTATTACCTTATAACTTATTACGTCATATACTAATACGTACTAACGTATAACGTTATATACTATTACGTAATAACGTATAACGTTATATGCTATTACGCTATGACGCACAACGTTATGTAGTATTACCTTATAACGTATAACGTTATATACTATTACGTAATAACGTATCTCGTTACATACTCTAACGTACTAACGTATAACGTTATGTAGTATTACCTTATAACGTATAACGTTACATACTGTTACGGAATAAAGTATAACGTTATGTAGTATTACCTTATAACGTATAACGTCATATACTAATACGTATTAACATATAACGTTATATACAATTACGTAATAACGTATAACGTTATATACTATTACGTAATAACGTATCTCGTGACATACTCTAACGTACTAACGTATAACGTTATGTAGTATTACCTTATATCGTATAACGCTACATACTCTAACGTACTAACGTATAACATTATGTAGTACTACCTTATAACGAATAACGTTACATACTATTACGTAATAAAGTAAAACGTTATGTAGTATTACCTTATAACGTATAACGTCATATACTATTACGTACTAACGTATAACGTTATATACAGTTACGTAATAAAGTTTAACGTTACGTACTATTACGTAGCAACGTATAACTTTATATACTATTACGTAACAACGTATAACGCTATATCGTATTACCTTATGACGAATTACGTTACATACAATTACGTAATAAAGTATAACGTCATGTAGTATTATCTTATAACGTATAACGGTACACACCATTACGTAATAAAGTATAACGTTATGTAGTATTACCTTATAACGTGTAACGTTATATACCATTACGTAATAACGTATAACGTCATATACTATTACGTACTAACGTATAACGTTTTATACTATTACGTAATAAGATATAACGTTATGTAGTATTACCTTATAACGTATAACGTTATATACTACTACGTACTAACGTTTAACGTTATATACTATTACGTAGTAACGTATAACTTTATATACTATTACGTAACAACGTATAACGCTACATACTATTACGTATCAAGGTATGGCGTTATGTACTATTACGTATTAACGTATTACTTTATATAATGTTACGTAATAACGCATAACGCTATATCGTATTACCTTATGACTTATTACGTTACATACTATTACGTAATAAAGTATAACATTATGTAGTATTACCTTACAACGTATAACGCTACATACTCTAACGTAATAACGTATAACGTTATGTAGTATTACGTACTAACGTTTAACGTTATATACTATTACGTACTAACGTATAACGTTATATACAATTGCGTAATAACGTACAACGTTATGTAGTATTACCTTATAACGTATAACGTTATATACTATTACGTAATAACGTATCACGTTACATACTCTAACGTACTAACCTATAACGTTATGTAGTATTACCTTATAACGTATAACGTTACATACTGTTACGGAATAAAGTATAACGTTATGTAGTATACCTTATAACGTATATCGTCATATACTATCACGTACTAACGTATAACGTTATATACTATTACGTAATAAGGTATAAAGTTATGTAGTATTACCTGATAACGTATAACGTTATATACTATTACGTACTAACGTATAACGTTATATACTATTACGTAATAATGTATAACGTTATGTAGTATTACCTTATAACGTATAACGTCAAACACTATTACGTACTAACGTATAACGTTATGTAGTATTACCTTATAGCATATAACGTCAAACACTATTACGTACTAACGTATAACGTTATATACTATTACGTAATAAGGTATAACGTCATGTAGTATTACCTTATAACGTATAACGGTACACACTATTACGTAATAAAGTATAACGTTATGTAGTATTACGTTATAACGTGTAACGTTATATACCATTACGTAATAACGTATAACGTCATATACTATTACGTACTAACGTATAACGTTTTATACTAATACGTAATAAGGTATACCGTTATATACTATTACGCTATGACGCACAACGTTATGTAGTATTACCTTATAACGTATAACGTTATATACTATTACGTAATAACGTATCTCGTTACATACTCTAACGTACTAACGTATAACGTTATGTAGTATTACCTTATAACGTATAACGTTACATACTGTTACGGAATAAAGTATAACGTTATGTAGTATTACCTTATAACGTATAACGTCATATACTATTACGTACTAACGTTTAACGTTATATACTATTACGTAGTAACGTATAACTTTATATACTATTACGTAACAACGTATAACGCTACATACTATTACGTATCAAGGTATGGCGTTATGTACTTTTACGTATTAACGTATTACTTTATATAATGTTACGCAATAACGCATAACGCTATATCGTATTACCTTATGACTTATTACGTTACATACAATTACGTAATAAAGTATAACATTATGTAGTATTACCTTACAACGTATAACGCTACATACTCTAACGTAATAACGTATAACGTTATGTAGTATTACGTACTAACGTTTAACGTTATATACTATTACGTACTAACGTATAACGTTATATACAATTGCGTAATAACGTACAACGTTATGTAGTATTACCTTATAACGTATAACGTTATATACTATTACGTAATAACGTATCACGTTACATACTCTAACGTACTAACCTATAACGTTATGTAGTATTACCTTATAACGTATAACGTTACATACTGTTACGGAATAAAGTATAACGTTATGTAGTATACCTTATAACGTATATCGTCATATACTATCACGTACTAACGTATAACGTTATATACTATTACGTAATAAGGTATAAAGTTATGTAGTATTACCTGATAACGTATAACGTTATATACTATTACGTACTAACGTATAACGTTATATACTATTACGTAATAATGTATATCGTTATGTAGTATCACCTTATAACGTATAACGTCAAACACTATTACGTACTAACGTATAACGTTATGTAGTATTACCTTATAGCATATAACGTCAAACACTATTACGTACTAACGTATAACGTTATATACTATTACGTAATAAGGTATAACGTCATGTAGTATTACCTTATAACGTATAACGGTACACACTATTACGTAATAAAGTATAACGTTATGTAGTATTACGTTATAACGTGTAACGTTATATACCATTACGTAATAACGTATAACGTCATATACTATTACGTACTAACGTATAACGTTTTATACTAATACGTAATAAGGTATACCGTTATATACTATTACGCTATGACGCACAACGTTATGTAGTATTACCTTATAACGTATAACGTTATATACTATTACGTAATAACGTATCTCGTTAGATACTCTAACGTACTAACGTATAACGTTATGTAGTATTACCTTATAACGTATAACGTTACATACTGTTACGGAATAAAGTATAACGTTATGTAGTATTACCTTATAACGTATAACGTCATATACTAATACGTATTAACATATAACGTTATATACAATTACGTAGTAACGTATAACGTTATATACTATTACGTAACAACGTATAACGCTACATACTATTACGTATCAAGGTATGGCGTTGTGTACTATTACGTATTAACGTATTACTTTATATAATGTTACGTAATAACGCATAACGCTATATCGTATTACCTTATGACTTATTACGTTACATACTATTACGTAATAAAGTATAACATTATGTAGTATTACCTTACAACGTATAACGCTACATACTCTAACGTAATAACGTATAACGTTATGTAGTATTACGTACTAACGTTTAACGTTATATACTATTACGTACTAACGTATAACGTTATATACAATTGCGTAATAACGTACAACGTTATGTAGTATTACCTTATAACGTATAACGTTATATACTATTACGTAATAACGTATCACGTTACATACTCTAACGTACTAACCTATAACGTTATGTAGTATTACCTTATAACGTATAACGTTACATACTGTTACGGAATAAAGTGTAACGTTATGTAGTATACCTTATAACGTATATCGTCATATACTATCACGTACTAACGTATAACGTTATATACTATTACGTAATAAGGTATAAAGTTATGTAGTATTACCTGATAACGTATAACGTTATATACTATTACGTACTAACGTATAACGTTATATACTATTACGTAATAATGTATAACGTTATGTAGTATTACCTTATAACGTATAACGTCAAACACTATTACGTACTAACGTATAACGTTATGTAGTATTACCTTATAGCATATAACGTCAAACACTATTACGTACTAACGTATAACGTTATATACTATTACGTAATAAGGTATAACGTCATGTAGTATTACCTTATAACGTATAACGGTACACACTATTACGTAATAAAGTATAACGTTATGTAGTATTACCTTATAACGTGTAACGTTATATACCATTACGTAATAACGTATAACGTCATATACTATTACGTACTAACGTATAACGATTTATACTAATACGTAATAAGGTATAACGTTATGTAGTATTACCTTATAACGTATAACGTTACATACTATTACGTAATAAAGTATAACGTTATGTAGTATTACCTTATAACGAATAACGTCAAACACTATTACGTACTAACGTATAACGTTATATACTATTAAGTAATAAGGTATAACGTCATGAGGTATTACCTTATAACGTATAACGGTAAACATTATTACGTAGTAAAGTATAACGTTATGTAGTATTACCTTATAACGTATAACGTCATATACTATTACATACTAACGTATAACGTTATATACAATTACGTAGTAAAGTATAACGTTATGTAGTATTACCTTATAACGTATAACGTTACATACTATTACGTAATAAAGTATAAAGTTATGTAGTATTACCTTATAACGAATAACGTTACATACTATTACGTAATAAAGTATAACGTTATGTAGTATTACCTTATAACGTATAACGTTACATACTATTACGTAATAAAGTATAACGTTGTGTAGTATTACCTTATAACGAATAACGTTACATACTATTACGTAATAAAGTATAACGTTATGTAGTATTACCTTATAACGTTTAACGTCATATACTATTACGTACTAACGTATAACGTTATATAGTATTACGTAATAAGGTATAACGTTATGTGGTATTACCTGATAACGTATATCGTTATATACTATTACATACTAACGTATAACGTTATATACAATTACGTAGTAAAGTATAACGTTATGTAGTATTACCTTATAACGTATAACGTTACATACTATTACGTAATAAAGTATAACGTTATGTAGTATTACCTTATAACGAATAACGTTACATTCTATTACGTAATAAAGTATAACGTTATGTAGTATTACCTTATAACGTATAACGTTACATACTGTTACGGAATAAAGTATAAAGTTATGTAGTATTACCTTATAACGTATAACGTCATATACTAATACGTATTAACATATAACGTTATATACTATTACGTAATAACGTATAACGTTATATACTATTACGTAATAACGTATCTCGTTACATACTCTAACGTACTAACGTATAACGTTATGTAGTATTACCTTATAACGTATAACGCTACATACTCTAGCGTACTAACGTATAACATTATGTAGTACTACCTTATAACGAATAACGTTACATACTATTACGTAATAAAGTAAAACGTTATGTAGTATTACCTTATAACGTATAACGTCATATACTATTACGTACTAACGTTTAACGCTATATACTATTACGTAGTAACGTATATCTTTATATACTATTACGTAACAACGTATAACGCTACATACTATTACGTATCAACGTATAGCGTTATGTACCATTGCGTAATAACGTGTAACTTTATATAATGTTACGTAATAACGCATAACGCTATATCGTATTACCTTATGACGAATTACGTTACGTACAATTACGTATTATAGTATAACGTTATGTAGTATTACCTTATAATGTATAACGCTACATACTCTAACGTACTAACGTATAACGTTATGTAGTATTACCTTATAACGAATAACGTTACATACCATTACGTAATAAAGTATAACGTTATGTAGTATTACCTTATAACGTTTAACGTCATATACTATTACGTGTTAACGTATAACGTTACATACTATTACGCACTAACGTATAACGTTATGTAGTATAACCTTATAACGTATATCGTCATATAATATTACGTACTAACGTATAACGTTAGATACAGTTACGTAATAAAATATAACGTTATGTAGTATTACCTTATAACGTATAACGGTACACACTATTACGTACTAACGTTTAACGTTATATACTATTACGTAGTAACGTATAACTTTATATACTATTACGTAAAAACGTATAACGCTACATAGTATTACGTATCAACGTATAGCGTTATATACTATTACGTAATAACGTATAACTTTATATAATGTTACGTAATAACGCATAACGCTATATCGTATTACCTTATTACGAATTACGTTACATACAATTACGTAATAAAGTATAACGTTATGTAGTATTACCGTATAACGTTTAACGTCATATACTATTACGCGCTAACGTATAACGTTATGTACTATTAAGTAATAAGGTATAACGTTATGTAGTATTATCTTATAACGTATAATGTCATATACTATTACGCACTAACGTATAACGTTATATAGTATTACGAAATAAGGTATAACGTTATGTAGTATTACCTGATAACGTATATCGTTATGTACTATTACGTACTAACGTATAACGTTACGTACTATTACGTAGCAACGTATAACTTTATATACTATTACGTACTAACGTATAACGTTATATACAATTACGTAATAACGTACAACGTTATGTAGTATTACCTTATTACGTATAACGTTATATACTATTACGTAATAACGTATCACGTTCCATACTCTAACGTACTAACCTATAACGTTATGTAGTATTACCTTATAACGTATAACGTCAAACACTATTACGTACTAACGTATAACGCTATGTAGTATTACCTTATAGCGTATAACGTCAAACACTATTACGTACTAACGTATAACGTTATATACTATTAAGTAATAAGGTATAACGTCATGTAGTATTACCTTATAACGTATAACGGTACACACTATTACGTACTAACGTTTAACGTTATATACTATTACGTAGTAACGTATAACTTTATATACTATTACGTAAAAACGTATAACGCTACATAGTATTACGTATCAACGTATAGCGTTATATACTATTACGTAATAACGTATAACTTTATATAATGTTACGTAATAACGCATAACGCTATATCGTATTACCTTATTACGAATTACGTTACATACAATTACGTAATAAAGTATAACGTTATGTAGTATTACCGTATAACGTTTAACGTCATATACTATTACGTGCTAACGTATAACGTTATGTACTATTAAGTAATAAGGTATAACGTTATGTAGTATTATCTTATAACGTATAATGTCATATACTATTACGCACTAACGTATAACGTTATATAGTATTACGAAATAAGGTATAACGTTATGTAGTATTACCTGATAACGTATATCGTTATGTACTATTACGTACTAACATATAACGTTACGTACTATTACGTAGCAACGTATAACTTTATATACTATTACGTAACAACGTATAACGCTATATACTATTACGTAACAACGTATAACGTTATATACTATTACGTAATAACGTAAAAAGTTATGTTGTATTATCTTATAACGTATAACGTTATATACTATTACGTACTAACGTTTAACGTTATATACTATTACGTAGTAACGTATAACTTTATATACTATTACCTAACAACGTATAACGCTACATAGTATTACGTATCAACGTATAGCGCTATATACTATTACGTAATAACGTATAACTTAATATAATGTTACGTAATAACGCATAACTCTATATCGTATTACCTTATTACGAATTACGTTACATACAATTACGTAATAAAGTATAACGTCATGTAGTATTATCTTATAACGTATAACGGTACACACTATTACGTAATAAAGTATAACGTTATGTAGTATTACCTTATAACGTGTAACGTTATGTACCATTACGTAATAACGTATAACTTTATATAATGTTACGTAATAACGCATAACGCTATATCGTATTACCTTATGACGAATTACGTTACATACAATTATGTAATAAAGTATAACGTTATTTAGTATTACCTTATAACGTATAACGGCATATACTATTACGTACTAACGTATAACGTTTTATACTATTACGAAATAAGGTATAACGTTATGTAGTATTACCTTATAACGTATAACGTTATATACTATTACGTACTAACGTATAACGTTATGTAGTATTACCTTATATCGTATAACGTCAAACACTATTACGTACTAACGTATAACGTTATATACTATGAAGTAATACGGTATAACGTCATGTAGTATTACCTTATAACGTATAACGGTACACACTATTACGTAATAAAGTATAACGTTATGTAGTATTACCTTATAACGTGTAACGTTATATACCATTACGTAATAACGTATAACGTCATATACTATTACGTACTAACGTATAACGTTTTATACTATTACGTAATAACGTATAACGTTATGTAGTATAACCTTATAACGTATAACGTCATATACTATTACGTACTAACGTTTAACGTTATATACTATTACGTAATAACGTATAACTTTATATAATGTTACGTAATAACGCATAACGCTATATCGTATTACCTTATGACGAATTACGTTACATACAATTACGTAATAAAGTATAACGTTATATACTATTACGTATTAACGTAAAACGTTATGTAGTATTATCTTATAACGTGTAACGTTATATACCATTACGTAATAACGTATAACGTCATATACTATTACGTACTAACGTATAACGTTTTATACTATTACGTAATAAGGTATAACGTTATGTAGTATAACCTTATAACGTATAACGTCATATACTATTACGTACTAACGTTTAACGTTACGTACTATTACGTAGCAACGTATAACTTTATATACTATTACGTAACAACGTATAACGCTATATACTATTACGTAACAACGTATAACGTTATATACTATTACGTAATAACGTATAACTTTATATAATATTACGTAATAACGCATAACGCTATATCGTATTAAATTATGACGAATTACGTTACATACAATTACGTAATAAAGTATAACGTTATGTAGTATTACCTTATAACGTATAACGGCATATACTATTACGTACTAACGTATAACGTTTTATACTACTACGTACTAACGTATAACGTTATATACTATTACGGAACAACGTATAACGTTACATAGTATTACGTATCAACGTATAGCGTTATATACTATTACGTAATAACGTATAACTTTATATAATGTTACGTAATAACGCATAACGCTATATCGTATTACCTTATGACGAATTACGTTACATACAATTACGTAATAAAGTATAACGTTATGTAGTATTACCTTATAACGTATAACGGCATATACTATTACGTACTAACGTATAACGTTTTATACTATTACGAAATAAGGTATAACGTTATGTAGTATTACCTTATAACGTATAACGTTATATACTATTACGTACTAACGTTTAACGTTATATACTATTACGTAGTAACGTATAACTTTATATACTATTACGTAACAACGTATAACGCTACATAGAATTACGTATCAACGTATAGCGTTATATACTATTATGTAATGACGTATAACTTTATATAATGTTACGTAATAACGCATAACGCTATATCGTATTACCTTATGACGAATTACGTTACATAAAATTACGTAATAAAGTATTCCGTTATGTAGTATTACCTTATAACGTATAACGTTATATACTATTGCCTAATAACGTATAACGTTATATACTATTACGTATTAACGTAAAACGTTATGTAGTATTATCTTATAACGTATAACGTTATATACCATTACGAAATAACGTATCACGTTATATAATATTACGTAATTACGTATAACGTTATATACTATTACGCTATGACGCACAACGTTATGTAGTATTACCTTATAACGTATTACGTTACATACTATTACGAAATAAGGTATAACGTTATGTAGTATTACCTTATAACGTATAACGCTATATACTATTACGTAGTAACGTATAACTTTATATACTATTACGTAAAAACGTATAACGCTACATACTATTACGTACCAAGATATGGCGTTATGTACTATTACGTATTAACGTATTACTTTATATAATTTTACGTAATAACGCATAACGCTATATCGTATTACCTTATGACTTATTACGTTACATACTATTACGTAATAAAGTATAACATTATGTAGTATTACCTTATAACGTATAACGCTACATACTGTAACGTAATAACGTATAACGTTATATACTATTACGTAATAACGTATAACGTTATATACTATTACGCTATGACGCACAACGTTATGTAGTATTACCTTATAACGTATAACGTTATATACTATTACGTAATAACGTATCTCGTTACATACTCTAACGTACTAACGTATAACGTTATGTAGTATTACCTTATAACGTATAACGTTACATACTGTTACGGAATAAAGTATAACGTTATGTAGTATTACCTTATAACGTATAACGTCATATACTAATTCGTATTAACATATAACGTTATACACAATTACGTAATAACGTATAACGTTATATACTATTACGTAATAACGTATCTCGTGACATACTCTAACGTACTAACGTATAACGTTATGTAGTATTACCTTATAACGTATAACGCTACATACTCTAACATACTAACGTATAACATTATGTAGTACTTCCTTATAACGAATAACGCTACATACTATTACGTAATAAAGTAAAACGTTATGTAGTATTACCTTATAACGTATAACGTCATATACTATTACGTACTAACGTTTAACGCTATATACTATTACGTAGTAACGTATATCTTTATATACTATTACGTAACAACGTATAACGCTACATACTATTACGTATCAACGTATAGCGTTATGTACTATTGCGTAATAACGTATAACTTTATATACTATTACCTAACAACGTATAACGCTACATAGTATTACGTATCAACGTATAGCGCTATATACTATTACGTAATAACGTATAACTTAATATAATGTTACGTAATAACGCATAACGCTATATCGTATTACCTTATTACGAATTACGTTACATACAATTACGTAATAAAGTATAACGTTATGTAGTATTATCGTATAACGTTTAACGTCATATACTATTACGTGCTAACGTATAACGTTATGTACCATTACGTAATAACGTATAACGTCATATACTATTACGTACTAACGTATAACGTTTTATACTATTACGTAATAAGGTATAACGTTATGTGGTATTACCTGATAACGTATATCGTTATATACTATTACATACTAACGTATAACGTTATATACAATTACGTAGTAAAGTATAACGTTATGTAGTATTACCTTATAACGTATAACGTTACATACTATTACGTAATAAAGTATAACGTTATGTAGTATTACCTTATAACGAATAACGTTACATACTATTACGTAATAAAGTATAACGTTATGTAGTATTACCTTATAACGTATAACCTTACATACTGTTACGGAATAAAGTATAAAGTTATGTAGTATTACCTTATAACGTATAACGTCATATACTAATACGTATTAACATATAACGTTATATACTATTACGTAATAACGTATAACGTTATATACTATTACGTAATAACGTATCTCGTTACATACTCTAACGTACTAACGTATAACGTTATGTAGTATTACCTTATAACGTATAACGCTACATACTCTAGCGTACTAACGTATAACATTATGTAGTACTACCTTATAACGAATAACGTTACATACTATTACGTAATAAAGTAAAACGTTATGTAGTATTACCTTATAACGTATAACGTCATATACTATTACGTACTAACGTTTAACGCTATATACTATTACGTAGTAACGTATATCTTTATATACTATTACGTAACAACGTATAACGCTACATACTATTACGTATCAACGTATAGCGTTATGTACCTATGCGTAATAACGTATAACTTTATATAATGTTACGTAATAACGCATAAGGCTATATCGTATTACCTTATGACGAATTACGTTACGTACAATTACGTATTATAGTATAACGTTATGTAGTATTACCTTATAATGTATAACGCTACATACTCTAACGTACTAACGTATAACGTTATGTAGTATTACCTTATAACGAATAACGTTACATACCATTACGTAATAAAGTATAACGTTATGTAGTATTACCTTATAACGTTTAACGTCATATACTATTACGTGTTAACGTATAACGTTACATACTATTACGCACTAACGTATAACGTTATGTAGTATTACCTTATAACGTATATCGTCATATAATATTACGTACTAACGTATAACGTTAGATACAGTTACGTAATAAAGTATAACGTTATGTAGTCTTACCTTATAACGTATAACGTTATATACTATTACGTACTAACGTATAACGTTATATACAATTACGTAATAACGTACAACGTTATGTAGTATTACCTTATAACGTATAACGTTATATACTATTACGTAATAACGTATCACGTTCCATACTCTAACGTACTAACCTATAACGTTATGTAGTATAACCTTATAACGTATAACGTTACATACTGTTACGGAATAAAGTATAACGTTATGTAGTATTACCTTATAACGTATATCGTCATACACTATCACGTACTAACGTATAACGTTATATACTATTACGTAATAAGGTATAAAGTTATGTAGTATTACCTGATAACGTATAACATTATATACTATTACGTACTAACGTATAACGTTATATACTATTACGTAATAATGTATAACGTTATGTAGTATTACCTTATAACGTATAACGTCAAACACTATTACGTACTAACGTATAACGCTATGTAGTATTACCTTATAGCGTATAACGTCAAACACTATTACGTACTAACGTATAACGTTATGTAGTATTACCTTATATCGTATAACGTCAAACACTATTACGTACTAACGTATAACGTTATATACTATGAAGTAATACGGTATAACGTCATGTAGTATTACCTTATAACGTATAACGGTACACACTATTACGTAATAAAGTATAACGTTATGTAGTATTACCTTATAACGTGTAACGTTATATACCATTACGTAATAACGTATAACGTTATATACTATTACGTACTAACGTATAACGTTTTATACTATTACGTAATAAGGTATAACGTTATGTAGTATAACCTCATAACGTATAACGTCATATACTATTACGTACTAACGTTTAACGTTATATACTATTACGTAGTAACGTATAACTTTATATCATATTACGTAACAACGTATAACGCTACATAGAATTACGTATCAACGTATAGCGTTATATACTATTATGTAATAACGTATAACTTTATATAATGTTACGTAATAACGCATAACGCTATATCGTATTACCTTATGACGAATTACGTTACATAAAATTACGTAATAAAGTATAACGTTATGTAGTATTACCTTATAACGTATAACGGCATATACTATTACGTACTAACGTATAACGTTTTATACTACTACGTACTAACGTATAACGTTTTATACTATTACGAAATAAGGTATAACGTTATGTAGTATTACCTTATAACGTATAACGTTATATACTATTACGTACTAACGTATAACGTTATGTAGTATTACCTTATAACGAATAACGTTACATACTATTACGTAATAAAGTATAACGTTATGTAGTATTACCTTATAACGTTTGACGGCATATACTAATACGTACTAACGTATAACGTTTTATACTATTACGAAATAAGGTATAACGTTATGTAGTATTACCTTATAACGTATAACGTTATATACTATTACGTTCTAACGTATAACGTCATATACAATTACATACTAACGTATAACGTCATATACTATTACGTACTAACGTATAACGTTATATACTATTACGTAGTAACGTATAACTTTATATACTATTACGTAATAACGTATCACGTTACATACTCTAACGTACTAACGTATAACGTTATATAGTATTACCTTATAACGTATAACGTTATATACCATTACGTAATAACGCATCACGTTATATAATATTACGTAATTACGTATAACGTTATATACTATTACGCTATGACGCACAACGTTATGTAGTATTACCTTATAACGTATAACGTTATATACCATTACGTAATAACGTATCACGTTATATAATATTACGTAATTACGTATAACGTTATATACTATTACGCTATGACGCACAACGTTATGTAGTATTACCTTATAACGTATAACGTTATATACTATTACGTAATAACGTATCTCGTTACATACTCTAACGTACTAACGTATAACGTTATGTAGTATTACCTGATAACGTATATCGTTATGTACTATTACGTACTAACGTATAACTTTATATACTATTACGTAACAACGTATAACGCTATATACTATTACGTAACAACGTATAACGTTATATACTATTACGTAATAACGTAAAAAGTTATGTTGTATTATCTTATAACGTATAACGTTATATACTATTACGTACTAACGTTTAACGTTATATACTATTACGTAGTAACGTATAACTTTATATACTATTACCTAACAACGTATAACGCTACATAGTATTACGTATCAACGTATAGCGCTATATACTATTACGTAATAACGTATAACTTAATATAATGTAACGTAATAACGCATAACGCTATATCGTATTACCTTATTACGAATTACGTTACATACAATTACGTAATAAAGTATAACGTCATGTAGTATTATCTTATAACGTATAACGGTACACACTATTACGTAATAAAGTATAACGTTATGTAGTATTACCTTATAACGTGTAACGTTATGTACCATTACGTAATAACGTATAACGTCATATACTATTACGTACTAACGTATAACGTTTTATACTATTACGTAATAAGGTATAACGTTATGTAGTATTACCTTATAACGTATAACGTTATATACTATTACGGAACAACGTATAACGTTACATAGTATTACGTATCAACGTATAACGTTATATAGTATTACGTAATAAGGTATAACGTTATGTGGTATTACCTGATAACGTATATCGTTATATACTATTACATACTAACGTATAACGTTATATACAATTACGTAGTAAAGTATAACGTTATGTAGTATTACCTTATAACGTATAACGTTACATACTATTACGTAATAAAGTATAACGTTATGTAGTATTACCTTATAACGAATAACGTTACATACTATTACGTAATAAAGTATAACGTTATGTAGTATTACCTTATAACGTATAACCTTACATACTGTTACGGAATAAAGTATAAAGTTATGTAGTATTACCTTATAACGTATAACGTCATATACTAATACGTATTAACATATAACGTTATATACTATTACGTAATAACGTATAACGTTATATACTATTACGTAATAACGTATCTCGTTACATACTCTAACGTACTAACGTATAACGTTATGTAGTATTACCTTATAACGTATAACGCTACATACTCTAGCGTACTAACGTATAACATTATGTAGTACTACCTTATAACGAATAACGTTACATACTATTACGTAATAAAGTAAAACGTTATGTAGTATTACCTTATAACGTATAACGTCATATACTATTACGTACTAACGTTTAACGCTATATACTATTACGTAGTAACGTATATCTTTATATACTATTACGTAACAACGTATAACGCTACATACTATTACGTATCAACGTATAGCGTTATGTACCTATGCGTAATAACGTATAACTTTATATAATGTTACGTAATAACGCATAAGGCTATATCGTATTACCTTATGACGAATTACGTTACGTACAATTACGTATTATAGTATAACGTTATGTAGTATTACCTTATAATGTATAACGCTACATACTCTAACGTACTAACGTATAACGTTATGTAGTATTACCTTATAACGAATAACGTTACATACCATTACGTAATAAAGTATAACGTTATGTAGTATTACCTTATAACGTTTAACGTCATATACTATTACGTGTTAACGTATAACGTTACATACTATTACGCACTAACGTATAACGTTATGTAGTATTACCTTATAACGTATATCGTCATATAATATTACGTACTAACGTATAACGTTAGATACAGTTACGTAATAAAGTATAACGTTATGTAGTCTTACCTTATAACGTATAACGTTATATACTATTACGTACTAACGTATAACGTTATATACAATTACGTAATAACGTACAACGTTATGTAGTATTACCTTATAACGTATAACGTCAAACACTATTACGTACTAACGTATAACGTTATGTAGTATTACCTTATATCGTATAACGTCAAACACTATTACGTACTAACGTATAACGTTATATACTATGAAGTAATACGGTATAACGTCATGTAGTATTACCTTATAACGTATAACGGTACACACTATTACGTAATAAAGTATAACGTTATGTAGTATTACCTTATAACGTGTAACGTTATATACCATTACGTAATAACGTATAACGTTATATACTAGTACGTACTAACGTATAACGTTTTATACTATTACGTAATAAGGTATAACGTTATGTAGTATAACCTCATAACGTATAACGTGATATACTATTACGTACTAACGTTTAACGTTATATACTATTACGTAGTAACGTATAACTTTATATACTATTACGTAAAAACGTATAACGCTACATACTATTACGTATCAAGGTATGGCGTTATGTACTATTACGTATTAACGTATTACTTTATATAATGTTACGTAATAACGCGTAACGCTATATCGTATTACCTTATGACTTATTACGTTACATACTATAACGTAATAAAGTATAACATTATGTAATATTACCTTATAACGTATAACGCTACATACTGTAACGTAATAACGTATAACGTTATGTAGTATTACGTACTAACGTTTAACGTTATATACTATTACGTAGTAACGTATAACTTTATATCATATTACGTAACAACGTATAACGCTACATAGAATTACGTATCAACGTATAGCGTTATATACTATTATGTAATAACGTATAACTTTATATAATGTTACGTAATAACGCATAACGCTATATCGTATTACCTTATGACGAATTACGTTACATAAAATTACGTAATAAAGTATAACGTTATGTAGTATTACCTTATAACGTATAACGGCATATACTATTACGTACTAACGTATAACGTTTTATACTACTACGTACTAACGTATAACGTTTTATACTATTACGAAATAAGGTATAACGTTATGTAGTATTACCTTATAACGTATAACGTTATATAATATTAGGTACTAACGTATAACGTTATGTAGTATTACCTTATAACGAATAACGTTACATACTATTACGTAATAAAGTATAACGTTATGTAGTATTACCTTATAACGTTTAACGGCATATACTAATACGTACTAACGTATAACGTTTTATACTATTACGAAATAAGGTATAACGTTATGTAGTATTGCCTTATAACGTATAACGTTATATACTATTACGTTCTAACGTATAACGTCATATACTATTACATACTAACGTATAACGTCATATACTATTACGTACTAACGTATAACGTTATATACTATTACGTAGTAACGTATAACTTTATATACTATTACGTAATAACGTATCACGTTACATACTCTAACGTACTAACGTATAACGTTATATAGTATTACCTTATAACGTATAACGTTATATACCATTACGTAATAACGCATCACGTTATATAATATTACGTAATTACGTTTAACGTTATATACTATTACGTAATAACGTATCTCGTTACATACTCTAACGTACTAACGTATAACGTTATGTAGTATTACCTTGTAACGTTTAACGTCATATACTATTACGTACTAACGTATAACATTATATAGTATTACGTAATAAGGTATAACGTTATGTGGTATTACCTGATAACGTATACCGTTATATACTATTACATACTAACGTATAACGTTATATACAATTACGTAGTAAAGTATAACGTTATGTAGTATTACCTTATAACGTATAAAGTCATATACTATTACATACTAACGTATAACGTTATATACAATTACGTACTAACGTATAACGTGATATACTGTTACGCTATAACGCAAAACGTTATGTAGTATTACCTTATAACGTATAACGGTACACACTATTACGTAATAAAGTATAACGTTATGTAGTATTACCCTATAACGTATAACTTTATATACTATTACGTAATAACGTATCACGTTACATACTCTAACGTACTAACGTATAACGTTATGTAGTATTACCTTATAACGAATAACGTTACGTACTATTACGTAATAAAGTATAACGTTATGTAGTATTACCTTATAACGTTTAACGTCATATACTATTACGTGCTAACGTATAACGTTATATAGTATTACGTAATAAGGTATAACGTTATGTAGTATTACCTGATAACGTATATCGTTATATACTATTACGTACAAAAGTATAACGTTTTATACTATTACGTAATAAGGTATAACGTTATGTAGTATTACCTTATAACGTATAACGTCATATAATATTACATACTAACGTATAACGTTATATACAATTACGTAGTAAAGTATAACGTTATGTAGTATTACCTTATAACGTATAACGTTACATACTGTTACGGAATAAAGTATAACGTTATGTAGTATTACCTTATAACGTATAACGTCATATACTAATACGTACTAACGTATAACGTTATATACTATTGCCTAATAACGTATAACGTTATATACTATTACGTATTAACGTAAAACGTTATGTAGTATTATCTTATAACGTATAACGTTATATACCATTACGAAATAACGTATCACGTTATATAATATTACGTAATTACGTATAACGTTATATACTATTACGCTATGACGCACAACGTTATGTAGTATTACCTTATAACGTATAACGTTATATACTACTACGTAATAACGTATCTCGTTACATACTCTAACGTACTAACGTATAACGTTATGTAGTATTACCTTATAACGTACAACGTCATATACTAATACGTATTAACATATAACGTTATATGCTATTACGTAATAACGTATAACGTTATATACTATTACGTAATAACGTATCTCGTTACATACTCTAACGTACTAACGTATAACGTTATGTAGTATTACCTTATAACGTATAACGCTACATACTCTAACGTACTAACGTATAACATTATGTAGTACTACCTTATAACGAATAACGTTACATACTATTAGGTAATAAAGTAAAACGTTATGTAGTATTACCTTATAACGTATAACGTCATATACCATTACGTACTAACGTTTAACGCTATATACTATTACGTAGTAACGTATATCTTTATATACTATTACGTAACAACGTATAACGCTACATACTATTACGTATCAACGTATAGCGTTATGTACCATTGCGTAATAACGTATAACTTTATCTAACGTTACGTAATAACGCATAACGCTATATCGTATTACCTTATGACGTATTACGTTACATACAATTACGTATTAAAGTATAACGTTATGTAGTATTACCTTATAATGTATAACGCTACATACTCTAACGTACTAACGTATAACGTTATGTAGTATTACCTTATAACGAATAACGTTACATACCATTACGAAATAAAGTATAACGATATGTAGTATTACCTTATAACGTTTAACGTTATATACTATTACGTGTTAACGTATAACGTTACATACTATTACGCACTAACGTATAACGTTATGTAGTATTACCTTATAACGTATATCGTCATATACTATTACGTACTAACGTATAACGTTATATACAGTTACGTAATAAAGTATAACGTTATGTAGTATTACCTTATAACGTATAACGTTACATACTATTACGTAATAAAGTATAACGTTATGTAGTATTACCTTATAACGTATAACGTCAAACACTATTACGTACTAACGTATAACGTTATATACTATTAAGTAATAAGGTATAACGTCATGTAATATTACCTTATAACGTATAACGTCATATACTAATACGTACTAACGTATAACGTGATATACTGTTACGCTATAACGCAAAACGTTATGTAGTATTACCTTATAACGTATAACGGTACACACTATTACGTAATAAAGTATAACGTTATGTAGTATTACCCTATAACGTATAACTTTATATACTATTACGTAATAACGTATCACGTTACATACTCTAACGTACTAACGTATAACGTTATGTAGTATTACCTTATAACGAATAACGTTACGTACTATTACGTAATAAAGTATAACGTTATGTAGTATTACCTTATAACGTTTAACGTCATATACTATTACGTGCTAACGTATAACGTTATATAGTATTACGTAATAAGGTATAACGTTATGTAGTATTACCTGATAACGTATATCGTTATATACTATTACGTACAAAAGTATAACGTTTTATACTATTACGTAATAAGGTATAACGTTATGTAGTATTACCTTATAACGTATAACGTTATATACTATTACGTACTAACGTATAACGTTATATACAATTACGTTATAACGTACAACGTTATGTAGTATTACCCTATAACGTATAACTTTATATACTATTACGTACTAACGTATAACGTTATATACAATTACGTAATAACGTACAACGTTATGTAGTATTACCTTATAACGTATAACGTTACATACTATTACGTAATAAATTATAACGTTATGTACTATTACATTATTACGTGTAACGTTATATACAATTACGTAATAACGTATCACGTTATATACTATTACGTACTAACGTATATCGTTTTATACTATTACGTCATAAGGTATAACGTTATGTAGTATTACCTTATAACGTATAACGTTATATACTATTACGTACTAACGTATAACGCTATATACAATTACGTAATAACGTATAACGTTATGTAGTATTATCTTATAACGTATAACGTTATGTAGTATTACCTTATAACGTATAACGTTACATACTATTACGTAATAAAGTATAACGTTATGTAGTATTACCTTATAACGTATAACGCTACATACTCTAAAGTACTAACGTATAACATTATGTAGTACTACCTTATAACGAATAACGTTACATACTATTACGTAATAAAGCAAAACGTTATGTAGTATTACCTTATAACGTATAACGTTATATACTATTAAGTAATAAGGTATAACGTCATGTGGTATTACCTTATAACGTATAACGGTAAACACTATTACGTAATAAAGTATAACGTTATGTAGTATTACCTTATAACGTATAACGTTACATACTGTTACGGAATAAAGTATAAAGTTATGTAGTATTACCTTATAACGTATAGCGTCATATACTAATACGTATTAACATATAACGTTATATACTATTACGTAATAACGTATAACGTTATATACTATTACGTAATAACGTATCTCGTTACATACTCTAACGTACTAACGTATAACGTTATGTAGTATTACCTTATAACGTATAACGCTACATACTCTAGCGTACTAACGTATAACATTATGTAGTACTACCTTATAACGAATAACGTTACATACTATTACGTAATAAAGTAAAACGTTATGTAGTATTACCTTATAACGTATAACGTCATATACTATTACGTACTAACGTTTAACGCTATATACTATTACGTAGTAACGTATATCTTTATATACTATTACGTAACAACGTATAACGCTACATACTATTACGTATCAACGTATAGCGTTATGTACCTATGCGTAATAACGTATAACTTTATATAATGTTACGTAATAACGCATAACGCTATATCGTATTACCTTATGACGAATTACGTTACGTACAATTACGTATTATAGTATAACGTTATGTAGTATTACCTTATAGTGTATAACGCTACATACTCTAACGTACTAACGTATAACGTTATGTAGTATTACCTTATAACGAATAACGTTACATACCATTACGTAATAAAGTATAACGTTATGTAGTATTACCTTATAACGTTTAACGTCATATACTATTACGTGTTAACGTATAACGTTACATACTATTACGCACTAACGTATAACGTTATGTAGTATTACCTTATAACGTATAACGTTACATACTATTACGTAATAAAGTATAACGTTGTGTAGTATTACCTTATAACGAATAACGTTACATACTATTACGTAATAAAGTATAACGTTATGTAGTATTACCTTATAACGTTTAACGTCATATACTATTACGTACTAACGTATAACGTTATATAGTATTACGTAATAAGGTATAACGTTATGTGGTATTACCTGATAACGTATATCGTTATATACTATTACATACTAACGTATAACGTTATATACAATTACGTAGTAAAGTATAACGTTATGTAGTATTACCTTATAACGTATAACGTTACATACTATTACGTAATAAAGTATAACGTTATGTAGTATTACCTTATAACGAATAACGTTACATACTATTACGTAATAAAGTATAACGTTATGTAGTATTACCTTATAACGTATAACGTTACATACTGTTACGGAATAAAGTATAAAGTTATGTAGTATTACCTTATAACGTATAACGTCATATACTAATACGTATTAACATATAACGTTATATACTATTACGTAATAACGTATAACGTTATATACTATTACGTAATAACGTATCTCGTTACATACTCTAACGTACTAACGTATAACGTTATGTAGTATTACCTTATAACGTATAACGCTACATACTCTAGCGTACTAACGTATAACATTATGTAGTACTACCTTATAACGAATAACGTTACATACTATTACGTAATAAAGTAAAACGTTATGTAGTATTACCTTATAACGTATAACGTCATATACTATTACGTACTAACGTTTAACGCTATATACTATTACGTAGTAACGTATATCTTTATATACTATTACGTAACAACGTATAACGCTACATACTATTACGTATCAACGTATAGCGTTATGTACCTATGCGTAATAACGTATAACTTTATATAATGTTACGTAATAACGCATAACGCTATATCGTATTACCTTATGACGAATTACGTTACGTACAATTACGTATTATAGTATAACGTTATGTAGTATTACCTTATAATGTATAACGCTACATACTCTAACGTACTAACGTATAACGTTATGTAGTATTACCTTATAACGAATAACGTTACATACCATTACGTAATAAAGTATAACGTTATGTAGTATTACCTTATAACGTTTAACGTCATATACTATTACGTGTTAACGTATAACGTTACATACTATTACGCACTAACGTATAACGTTATGTAGTATTACCTTATAACGTATATCGTCATATAATATTACGTACTAACGTATAACGTTAGATACAGTTACGTAATAAAGTATAACGTTATGTAGTCTTACCTTATAACGTATAACGTTATATACTATTACGTACTAACGTATAACGTTATATACAATTACGTAATAACGTACAACGTTATGTAGTATTACCTTATAACGTATAACGTCAAACACTATTACGTACTAACGTATAACGTTATGTAGTATTACCTTATATCGTATAACGTCAAACACTATTACGTACTAACGTATAACGTTATATACTATGAAGTAATACGGTATAACGTCATGTAGTATTACCTTATAACGTATAACGGTACACACTATTACGTAATAAAGTATAACGTTATGTAGTATTACCTTATAACGTGTAACGTTATATACCATTACGTAATAACGTATAACGTTATATACTATTACGTACTAACGTATAACGTTTTATACTATTACGTAATAAGGTATAACGTTATGTAGTATAACCTCATAACGTATAACGTCATATACTATTACGTACTAACGTTTAACGTTATATACTATTACGTAGTAACGTATAACTTTATATACTATTACGTAAAAACGTATAACGCTACATACTATTACGTATCAAGGTATGGCGTTATGTACTATTACGTATTAACGTATTACTTTATATAATGTTACGTAATAACGCGTAACGCTATATCGTATTACCTTATGACTTATTACGTTACATACTATAACGTAATAAAGTATAACATTATGTAATATTACCTTATAACGTATAACGCTACATACTGTAACGTAATAACGTATAACGTTATGTAGTATTACGTACTAACGTTTAACGTTATATACTATTACGTAGTAACGTATAACTTTATATCATATTACGTAACAACGTATAACGCTACATAGAATTACGTATCAACGTATAGCGTTATATACTATTATGTAATAACGTATAACTTTATATAATGTTACGTAATAACGCATAACGCTATATCGTATTACCTTATGACGAATTACGTTACATAAAATTACGTAATAAAGTATAACGTTATGTAGTATTACCTTATAACGTATAACGGCATATACTATTACGTACTAACGTATAACGTTTTATACTACTACGTACTAACGTATAACGTTTTATACTATTACGAAATAAGGTATAACGTTATGTAGTATTACCTTATAACGTATAACGTTATATACTATTACGTACTAACGTATAACGTTATGTAGTATTACCTTATAACGAATAACGTTACATACTATTACGTAATAAAGTATAACGTTATGTAGTATTACCTTATAACGTTTAACGGCATATACTAATACGTACTAACGTATAACGTTTTATACTATTACGAAATAAGGTATAACGTTATGTAGTATTACCTTATAACGTATAACGTTATATACTATTACGTTCTAACGTATAACGTCATATACTATTACATACTAACGTATAACGTCATATACTATTACGTACTAACGTATAACGTTATATACTATTACGTAGTAACGTATAACTTTATATACTATTACGTAATAACGTATCACGTTACATACTCTAACGTACTAACGTATAACGTTATATAGTATTACCTTATAACGTATAACGTTATATACCATTACGTAATAACGCATCACGTTATATAATATTACGTAATTACGTTTAACGTTATATACTATTACGTAATAACGTATCTCGTTACATACTCTAACGTACTAACGTATAACGTTATGTAGTATTACCTTATAACGTTTAACGTCATATACTATTACGTACTAACGTATAACATTATATAGTATTACGTAATAAGGTATAACGTTATGTGGTATTACCTGATAACGTATACCGTTATATACTATTACATACTAACGTATAACGTTATATACAATTACGTAGTAAAGTATAACGTTATGTAGTATTACCTTATAACGTATAAAGTCATATACTATTACATACTAACGTATAACGTTATATACAATTACGTAGTAAAGTATAACGTTATGTAGTGTTACCTTATAACGCATAACGTTACATACTATTACGTAATAAAGTATAACGTTATGTAGTATTACCTTATAACGTATAACGTCATATAATATTACATACTAACGTATAACGTTATATACAATTACGTAGTAAAGTATAACGTTATGTAGTATTACCTTATAACGTATAACGTTACATACTATTACGTAATAAAGTATAACGTTATGTAGTATTACCTTATGACGAATAACGTTACATACTATTACGTAATAAAGTATAACGTTATGTAGTATTACCTTATAACGTTTAACGTCATATACTATTACGTACTAACGTATAACGTTATATAGTATTACGTAATAAGGTATAACGTTATGTGGTATTACCTGATAACGTATACCGTTATATACTATTACGTACTAACGTATAACGTTATATACTATTACGTAGTAACGTATAAATTTATATACTATTACGTAATAACGTATCACGTTACATAATCTAACGTACTAACGTATAACGTTATGTAGTACTATCTTATAACGTATAACGTTACATACTGTTACGGAATAAAGTATAACGTTATGTAGTATTACCTTATAACGTACAACGTCATATACTAATACGTATTAACATATAACGTTATATGCTATTACGTAATAACGTATAACGTTATATACTATTACGTAATAACGTATCTCGTTACATACTCTAACGTACTAACGTATAACGTTATGTAGTATTACCTTATAACGTATAACGCTACATACTCTAACGTACTAACGTATAACATTATGTAGTACTACCTTATAACGAATAACGTTACATACTATTAGGTAATAAAGTAAAACGTTATGTAGTATTACCTTATAACGTATAACGTCATATACCATTACGTACTAACGTTTAACGCTATATACTATTACGTAGTAACGTATATCTTTATATACTATTACGTAACAACGTATAACGCTACATACTATTACGTATCAACGTATAGCGTTATGTACCATTGCGTAATAACGTATAACTTTATCTAACGTTACGTAATAACGCATAACGCTATATCGTATTACCTTATGACGAATTACGTTACATACAATTACGTATTAAAGTATAACGTTATGTAGTATTACCTTATAATGTATAACGCTACATACTCTAACGTACTAACGTATAACGTTATGTAGTATTACCTTATAACGAATAACGTTACATACCATTACGAAATAAAGTATAACGATATGTAGTATTACCTTATAACGTTTAACGTTATATACTATTACGTGTTAACGTATAACGTTACATACTATTACGCACTAACGTATAACGTTATGTAGTATTACCTTATAACGTATATCGTCATATACTATTACGTACTAACGTATAACGTTATATACAGTTACGTAATAAAGTATAACGTTATGTAGTATTACCTTATAACGTATAACGTTACATACTATTACGTAATAAAGTATAACGTTATGTAGTATTACCTTATAACGTATAACGTCAAACACTATTACGTACTAACGTATAACGTTATATACTATTAAGTAATAAGGTATAACGTCATGTAATATTACCTTATAACGTATAACGTCATATACTAATACGTACTAACGTATAACGTGATATACTGTTACGCTATAACGCAAAACGTTATGTAGTATTACCTTATAACGTATAACGGTACACACTATTACGTAATAAAGTATAACGTTATGTAGTATTACCCTATAACGTATAACTTTATATACTATTACGTAATAACGTATCACGTTACATACTCTAACGTACTAACGTATAACGTTATGTAGTATTACCTTATAACGTTTAACGTCATATACTATTACGTGCTAACGTATAACGTTATGTACTATTAAGTAATAAGGTATAACGTTATGCAGTATTACCTTATAACGTATAACGTCATATACTATTACTTACTAACGTATAACGTTATATAGTATTACGTAATAAGGTATAACGTTATGTAGTATTACCTGATAACGTATATCGTTATATACTATTACGTACAAAAGTATAACGTTTTATACTATTACGTAATAAGGTATAACGTTATGTAGTATTACCTTATAACGTATAACGTTATATACTATTACGTACTAACGTATAACGTTATATACAATTACGTTATAACGTACAACGTTATGTAGTATTACCCTATAACGTATAACTTTATATACTATTACGTACTAACGTATAACGTTATATACAATTACGTAATAACGTACAACGTTATGTAGTATTACCTTATAACGTATAACGTTACATACTATTACGTAATAAATTATAACGTTATGTACTATTACATTATTACGTGTAACGTTATATACAATTACGTAATAACGTATCACGTTATATACTATTACGTACTAACGTATATCGTTTTATACTATTACGTCATAAGGTATAACGTTATGTAGTATTACCTTATAACGTATAACGTTATATACTATTACGTACTAACGTATAACGCTATATACAATTACGTAATAACGTATAACGTTATGTAGTATTATCTTATAACGTATAACGTTATGTAGTATTACCTTATAACGTATAACGTTACATACTATTACGTAATAAAGTATAACGTTATGTAGTATTACCTTATAACGTATAACGTTACATACTATTATGTAATAAAGTATAACGTTATGTAGTATTACCTTATAACGTATAACGTCATATACTATTACGTACTAACGTATAACGTTACATACTATTACGTAATAAAGTATAACGTTATGTAGTATTACCTTATAACGAATAACGTTACATACTATTACGTAATAAAGTATAACGTTATGTAGTATTACCTTATAACGTATAACGTTATATACTATTACGTCATAAGGTATAACGTTATGTAGTATTACCTTATAACGTATAACGTTATATACTATTACGTACTAACGTATAACGTTATATACAATTACGTAATAACGTACAACGTTATGTAGTATTACCTTTTAACGTATAACGCTACATACTCTAAAGTACTAACGTATAACATTATGTAGTACTACCTTATAACGAATAACGTTACATACTATTACGTAATAAAGTAAAACGTTATGTAGTATTACCTTATAACGTATAACGTTATATACTATTAAGTAATAAGGTATAACGTCATGTGGTATTACCTTATAACGTATAACGGTAAACACTATTACGTAATAAAGTATAACGTTATGTAGTATTACCTTATAACGTATAACGTTACATACTGTTACGGAATAAAGTATAAAGTTATGTAGTATTACCTTATAACGTATAGCGTCATATACTAATACGTATTAACATATAACGTTATATACTATTACGTAATAACGTATAACGTTATATACTATTACGTAATAACGTATCTCGTTACATACTCTAACGTACTAACGTATAACGTTATGTAGTATTACCTTATAACGTATAACGCTACATACTCTAGCGTACTAACGTATAACATTATGTAGTACTACCTTATAACGAATAACGTTACATACTATTACGTAATAAAGTAAAACGTTATGTAGTATTACCTTATAACGTATAACGTCATATACTATTACGTACTAACGTTTAACGCTATATACTATTACGTAGTAACGTATATCTTTATATACTATTACGTAACAACGTATAACGCTACATACTATTACGTATCAACGTATAGCGTTATGTACCTATGCGTAATAACGTATAACTTTATATAATGTTACGTAATAACGCATAACGCTATATCGTATTACCTTATGACGAATTACGTTACGTACAATTACGTATTATAGTATAACGTTATGTAGTATTACCTTATAATGTATAACGCTACATACTCTAACGTACTAACGTATAACGTTATGTAGTATTACCTTATAACGAATAACGTTACATACCATTACGTAATAAAGTATAACGTTATGTAGTATTACCTTATAACGTTTAACGTCATATACTATTACGTGTTAACGTATAACGTTACATACTATTACGCACTAACGTATAACGTTATGTAGTATTACCTTATAACGTATATCGTCATATAATATTACGTACTAACGTATAACGTTAGATACAGTTACGTAATAAAGTATAACGTTATGTAGTCTTACCTTATAACGTATAACGTTATGTACTATTACGTACTAACGTATAACGTTATATACAATTACGTAATAACGTACAACGTTATGTAGTATTACCTTATAACGTGTAACGTTATATACCATTACGTAATAACGTATAACGTTATATACTATTACGTACTAACGTATAACGTTTTATACTATTACGTAATAAGGTATAACGTTATGTAGTATAACCTCATAACGTATAACGTCATATACTATTACGTACTAACGTTTAACGTTATATACTATTACGTAGTAACGTATAACTTTATATACTATTACGTAAAAACGTATAACGCTACATACTATTACGTATCAAGGTATGGCGTTATGTACTATTACGTATTAACGTATTACTTTATATAATGTTACGTAATAACGCGTAACGCTATATCGTATTACCTTATGACTTATTACGTTACATACTATAACGTCATAAAGTATAACATTATGTAGTATTACCTTATAACGTATAACGCTACATACTGTAACGTAATAACGTATAACGTTATGTAGTATTACGTACTAACGTTTAACGTTATATACTATTACGTAGTAACGTATAACTTTATATCATATTACGTAACAACGTATAACGCTACATAGAATTACGTATCAACGTATAGCGTTATATACTATTATGTAATAACGTATAACTTTATATAATGTTACGTAATAACGCATAACGCTATATCGTATTACCTTATGACGAATTACGTTACATAAAATTACGTAGTAAAGTATAACGTTATGTAGTATTACCTTATAACGTATAACGGCATATACTATTACGTACTAACGTATAACGTTTTATACTACTACGTACTAACGTATAACGTTTTATACTATTACGAAATAAGGTATAACGTTATGTAGTATTACCTTATAACGTATAACGTTATATACTATTACGAACTAACGTATAACGTTATGTAGTATTACCTTATAACGAATAACGTTACATACTATTACGTAATAAAGTATAACGTTATGTAGTATTACCTTATAACGTTTAACGGCATATACTAATACGTACTAACGTATAACGTTTTATACTATTACGAAATAAGGTATAACGTTATGTAGTATTACCTTATAACGTATAACGTTATATACTATTACGTTCTAACGTATAACGTCATATACTATTATACTAACGTATAACGTCATATACTATTACGTACTAACGTATAACGTTATATACTATTACGTAGTAACGTATAACTTTATATACTATTACGTAATAACGTATCACGTTACATACTCTAACGTACTAACGTATAACGTTATATAGTATTACCTTATAACGTATAACGTTATATACCATTACGTAATAACGCATCACGTTATATAATATTACGTAATTACGTATAACGTTATATACTATTACGTAATAACGTATCTCGTTACATACTCTAACGTACTAACGTATAACGTTATGTAGTATTACCTTATAACGTTTAACGTCATATACTATTACGTACTAACGTATAACTTTATATAGTATTACGTAATAAGGTATAACGTTATGTGGTATTACCTGATAACGTATACCGTTATATACTATTACATACTAACGTATAACGTTATATACAATTACGTAGTAAAGTATAACGTTATGTAGTATTACCTTATAACGTATAACGTCATATACTATTACATACTAACGTATAACGTTATATACAATTACGTAGTAAAGTATAACGTTATGTAGTATTACCTTATAACGTATAACGTTACATACTATTACGTAATAAAGTATAACGTTATGTAGTATTACCTTATAACGTATAACGTCATATAATATTACATACTAACGTATAACGTTATATACAATTACGTAGTAAAGTATAACGTTATGTAGTATTACCTTATAACGTATAACGTTACATACTATTACGTAATAAAGTATAACGTTATGTAGTATTACCTTATGACGAATAACGTTACATACTATTACGTAATAAAGTATAACGTTATGTAGTATTACCTTATAACGTTTAACGTCATATACTATTACGTACTAACGTATAACGTTATATAGTATTACGTAATAAGGTATAACGTTATGTGGTATTACCTGATAACGTATACCGTTATATACTATTACGTACTAACGTATAACGTTATATACTATTACGTAGTAACGTATAAATTTATATACTATTACGTAATAACGTATCACGTTACATAATCTAACGTACTAACGTATAACGTTATATACTATTGCCTAATAACGTATAACGTTATATACTATTACGTATTAACGTAAAACGTTATGTAGTATTATCTTATAACGTATAACGTTATATACCATTACGAAATAACGTATCACGTTATATAATATTACGTAATTACGTATAACGTTATATACTATTACGCTATGACGCACAACGTTATGTAGTATTACCTTATAACGTATAACGTTATATACTACTACGTAATAACGTATCTCGTTACATACTCTAACGTACTAACGTATAACGTTATGTAGTATTACCTTATAACGTACAACGTCATATACTAATACGTATTAACATATAACGTTATATGCTATTACGTAATAACGTATAACGTTATATACTATTACGTAATAACGTATCTCGTTACATACTCTAACGTACTAACGTATAACGTTATGTAGTATTACCTTATAACGTATAACGTCAAACACTATTACGTACTAACGTATAACGTTATATACTATTAAGTAATAAGGTATAACGTCATGTAATATTACCTTATAACGTATAACGTCATATACTAATACGTACTAACGTATAACGTGATATACTGTTACGCTATAACGCAAAACGTTATGTAGTATTACCTTATAACGTATAACGGTACACACTATTACGTAATAAAGTATAACGTTATGTACTATTACATTATTACGTGTAACGTTATATACAATTACGTAATAACGTATCACGTTATATACTATTACGTACTAACGTATATCGTTTTATACTATTACGTCATAAGGTATAACGTTATGTAGTATTACCTTATAACGTATAACGTTATATACTATTACGTACTAACGTATAACGCTATATACAATTACGTAATAACGTATAACGTTATGTAGTATTATCTTATAACGTATAACGTTATGTAGTATTACCTTATAACGTATAACGTTACATACTATTACGTAATAAAGTATAACGTTATGTAGTATTACCTTATAACGTATAACGTTACATACTATTATGTAATAAAGTATAACGTTATGTAGTATTACCTTATAACGTATAACGTCATATACTATTACGTACTAACGTATAACGTTATGTAGTATTACCTTATAACGAATAACGTTACATACTATTACGTAATAAAGTATAACGTTATGTAGTATTACCTTATAACGTATAACGTTATATACTATTACGTCATAAGGTATAACGTTATGTAGTATTACCTTATAACGTATAACGTTATATACTATTACGTACTAACGTATAACGTTATATACAATTACGTAATAACGTACAACGTTATGTAGTATTACCTTTTAACGTATAACGCTACATACTCTAAAGTACTAACGTATAACATTATGTAGTACTACCTTATAACGAATAACGTTACATACTATTACGTAATAAAGTAAAACGTTATGTAGTATTACCTTATAACGTATAACGTTATATACTATTAAGTAATAAGGTATAACGTCATGTGGTATTACCTTATAACGTATAACGGTAAACACTATTACGTAGTAAAGTATAACGTTATGTAGTATTACCTTATAACGTATAACGTTACATACTATTACGTAATAAAGTATAACGTTATGTAGTATTACCTTATAACGAATAACGTTACATACTATTACGTAATAAAGTATAACGTTATGTAGTATTACCTTATAACGTATAACGTTATATACAATTACGTAGTAAAGTATAACGTTATGTAGTATTACCTTATAACGTATAACGTTACATACTATTACGTAATAAAGTATAACGTTATGTAGTATTACCTTATAACGAATAACGTTACATACTATTACGTAATAAAGTATAACGTTATGTAGTATTACCTTATAACGTATAACGTTACATACTATTACGTAATAAAGTATAACGTTATGTAGTATTACCTTATAACGAATAACGTTACATACTATTACGTAATAAAGTATAACGTTATGTAGTATTACCTTATAACGTTTAATGTCATATACTATTACGTACTAACGTATAACGTTATATACAATTACGTAATAACGTACAACGTTATGTAGTATTACCCTATAACGTATAACTTTATATACTATTACGCAATAACGTATCACGTTACATACTCTAACGTACTAACGTATAACGTTATGTAGTATAACCTTATAACGTATAACGTTATATACAATTACGTAATAACGTACAACGTTATGTAGTATTACCTTATAACGTATAACGTTATATACTATTACGTAATAACGTATCACGTTACATACTCTAACGTACTAACGTATAACGTTATGTAGTATTACCTTATAACGTATAACGTTACATACTCTTACTTAATAAAGTATAACGTTATGAAGTATTACCTTATAACGTATAACGTCAAACACTATTGCGTACTAACGTATAACGTTATATACTATTAAGTAATAAGGTATAACGTCATGTAGTATTACCTTATAACGTATAACGGTACACACTATTTCGTAATAAAGTATAACGTTATGTAGTATTACCTTATAACGTATAACGGTACACACTATTACGTAATAAAGTATAACGTTATGTAGTATTACTCTATAACGTATAACGTCATATACTATTACGTACTAACGTATAACGTTACATACTATTACGTAATAAAGTATAACGTTATGTAGTATTACCTTATAACGTATAACGTCAAACACTATTACGTACTAACGTATAACGTTATATACTATTAAGTAATAAGGTATAACGTCATGTAATATTACCTTATAACGTATAACGTCATATACTAATACGTACTAACGTATAACGTGATATACTGTTACGCTATAACGCAAAACGTTATGTAGTATTACCTTATAACGTATAACGGTACACACTATTACGTAATAAAGTATAACGTTATGTAGTGTTACCTTATAACGAATAACGTTACGTACTATTACGTAATAAAGTATAACGTTATGTAGTATTACCTTATAACGTTTAACGTCATATACTATTACGTGCTAACGTATAACGTTATGTACTATTAAGTAATAAGGTATAACGTTATGCAGTATTACCTTATAACGTATAACGTCATATACTATTACTTACTAACGTATAACGTTATATAGTATTACGTAATAAGGTATAACGTTATATACAATTACGTAATAACGTACAACGTTATGTAGTATTACCTTATAACGTATAACGTTACATACTATTACGTAATAAATTATAACGTTATGTAGTATTACATTATTACGTGTAACGTTATATACAAAAACGTAATAACGTATCACGTTATATACTATTACGTACTAACGTATATCGTTTTATACTATTACGTCATAAGGTATCACGTTATGTAGTATTACCTTATAACGTATAACGTTATATACTATTACGTACTAACTTATAACGTTATATACAATTACGTAATAACGTATAACGTTATGTAGTATTACCTTATAACGTATAACGTCATATACTATTACGTACTAACGTATAACGTTTTATACTATTACGTAATAAGGTATAACGTTATGTAGTATTACCTTATAACGTATAACGTTATATACTATTACGTACTAACGTATAACGTTATATACAATTACGTAATAACGTACAACTTTATGTAGTATTACCTTTTAACGTATAACGTTATATACTATTACGTAATAACGTATAACGTTATATACTATTACGTAATAACGTATCTCGTTACATACTCTAACGTACTAACGTATAACGTTATGTAGTATTACCTTATAACGTATAACGCTACATACTCTAACGTACTAACGTATAACATTATGTAGTACTACCTTATAACGAATAACGTTACATACTATTACGTAATAAAGTAAAACGTTATGTAGTATTACCTTATAACGTATAACGTTATATACTATTAAGTAATAAGGTATAACGTCATGTGGTATTACCTTATAACGTATAACGGTAAACACTATTACGTAGTAAAGTATAACGTTATGTAGTATTACCTTATAACGTATAACGTCATATACTATTACATACTAACGTATAACGTTATATACAATTACGTAGTAAAGTATAACGTTATGTAGTATTACCTTATAACGTATAACGTTACATACTATTACGTAATAAAGTATAACGTTATGTAGTATTACCTTATAACGAATAACGTTACATACTATTACGTAATAAAGTATAACGTTATGTAGTATTACCTTATAACGTATAACGTTACATACAATTACGTAATAACGTACAACGTTATGTAGTATTACCTTATAACGTATAACGTTACATACTATTACGTAATAAATTATAACGTTATGTACTATTACATTATTACGTGTAACGTTATATACAATTACGTAATAACGTATCACGTTATATACTATTACGTACTAACGTATATCGTTTTATACTATTACGTCATAAGGTATAACGTTATGTAGTATTACCTTATAACGTATAACGTTATATACTATTACGTACTAACGTATAACGCTATATACAATTACGTAATAACGTATAACGTTATGTAGTATTATCTTATAACGTATAACGTTATGTAGTATTACCTTATAACGTATAACGTTACATACTATTACGTAATAAAGTATAACGTTATGTAGTATTACCTTATAACGTATAACGTTACATACTATTATGTAATAAAGTATAACGTTATGTAGTATTACCTTATAACGTATAACGTCATATACTATTACGTACTAACGTATAACGTTATGTAGTATTACCTTATAACGAATAACGTTACATACTATTACGTAATAAAGTATAACGTTATGTAGTATTACCTTATAACGTATAACGTTATATACTATTACGTCATAAGGTATAACGTTATGTAGTATTACCTTATAACGTATAACGTTATATACTATTACGTACTAACGTATAACGTTATATACAATTACGTAATAACGTACAACGTTATGTAGTATTACCTTTTAACGTATAACGCTACATACTCTAAAGTACTAACGTATAACATTATGTAGTACTACCTTATAACGAATAACGTTACATACTATTACGTAATAAAGTAAAACGTTATGTAGTATTACCTTATAACGTATAACGTTATATACTATTAAGTAATAAGGTATAACGTCATGTGGTATTACCTTATAACGTATAACGGTAAACACTATTACGTAGTAAAGTATAACGTTATGTAGTATTACCTTATAACGTATAACGTTACATACTATTACGTAATAAAGTATAACGTTATGTAGTATTACCTTATAACGAATAACGTTACATACTATTACGTAATAAAGTATAACGTTATGTAGTATTACCTTATAACGTATAACGTTATATACAATTACGTAGTAAAGTATAACGTTATGTAGTATTACCTTATAACGTATAACGTTACATACTATTACGTAATAAAGTATAACGTTATGTAGTATTACCTTATAACGAATAACGTTACATACTATTACGTAATAAAGTATAACGTTATGTAGTATTACCTTATAACGTATAACGTTACATACTATTACGTAATAAAGTATAACGTTATGTAGTATTACCTTATAACGAATAACGTTACATACTATTACGTAATAAAGTATAACGTTATGTAGTATTACCTTATAACGTTTAATGTCATATACTATTACGTACTAACGTATAACGTTATATACAATTACGTAATAACGTACAACGTTATGTAGTATTACCCTATAACGTATAACTTTATATACTATTACGCAATAACGTATCACGTTACATACTCTAACGTACTAACGTATAACGTTATGTAGTATAACCTTATAACGTATAACGTTATATACAATTACGTAATAACGTACAACGTTATGTAGTATTACCTTATAACGTATAACGTTATATACTATTACGTAATAACGTATCACGTTACATACTCTAACGTACTAACGTATAACGTTATGTAGTATTACCTTATAACGTATAACGTTACATACTCTTACTTAATAAAGTATAACGTTATGAAGTATTACCTTATAACGTATAACGTCAAACACTATTGCGTACTAACGTATAACGTTATATACTATTAAGTAATAAGGTATAACGTCATGTAGTATTACCTTATAACGTATAACGGTACACACTATTTCGTAATAAAGTATAACGTTATGTAGTATTACCTTATAACGTATAACGGTACACACTATTACGTAATAAAGTATAACGTTATGTAGTATTACTCTATAACGTATAACGTCATATACTATTACGTACTAACGTATAACGTTACATACTATTACGTAATAAAGTATAACGTTATGTAGTATTACCTTATAACGTATAACGTCAAACACTATTACGTACTAACGTATAACGTTATATACTATTAAGTAATAAGGTATAACGTCATGTAATATTACCTTATAACGTATAACGTCATATACTAATACGTACTAACGTATAACGTGATATACTGTTACGCTATAACGCAAAACGTTATGTAGTATTACCTTATAACGTATAACGGTACACACTATTACGTAATAAAGTATAACGTTATGTAGTGTTACCTTATAACGAATAACGTTACGTACTATTACGTAATAAAGTATAACGTTATGTAGTATTACCTTATAACGTTTAACGTCATATACTATTACGTGCTAACGTATAACGTTATGTACTATTAAGTAATAAGGTATAACGTTATGCAGTATTACCTTATAACGTATAACGTCATATACTATTACTTACTAACGTATAACGTTATATAGTATTACGTAATAAGGTATAACGTTATATACAATTACGTAATAACGTACAACGTTATGTAGTATTACCTTATAACGTATAACGTTACATACTATTACGTAATAAATTATAACGTTATGTAGTATTACATTATTACGTGTAACGTTATATACAAAAACGTAATAACGTATCACGTTATATACTATTACGTACTAACGTATATCGTTTTATACTATTACGTCATAAGGTATCACGTTATGTAGTATTACCTTATAACGTATAACGTTATATACTATTACGTACTAACTTATAACGTTATATACAATTACGTAATAACGTATAACGTTATGTAGTATTACCTTATAACGTATAACGTCATATACTATTACGTACTAACGTATAACGTTTTATACTATTACGTAATAAGGTATAACGTTATGTAGTATTACCTTATAACGTATAACGTTATATACTATTACGTACTAACGTATAACGTTATATACAATTACGTAATAACGTACAACTTTATGTAGTATTACCTTTTAACGTATAACGTTATATACTATTACGTAATAACGTATAACGTTATATACTATTACGTAATAACGTATCTCGTTACATACTCTAACGTACTAACGTATAACGTTATGTAGTATTACCTTATAACGTATAACGCTACATACTCTAACGTACTAACGTATAACATTATGTAGTACTACCTTATAACGAATAACGTTACATACTATTACGTAATAAAGTAAAACGTTATGTAGTATTACCTTATAACGTATAACGTTATATACTATTAAGTAATAAGGTATAACGTCATGTGGTATTACCTTATAACGTATAACGGTAAACACTATTACGTAGTAAAGTATAACGTTATGTAGTATTACCTTATAACGTATAACGTCATATACTATTACATACTAACGTATAACGTTATATACAATTACGTAGTAAAGTATAACGTTATGTAGTATTACCTTATAACGTATAACGTTACATACTATTACGTAATAAAGTATAACGTTATGTAGTATTACCTTATAACGAATAACGTTACATACTATTACGTAATAAAGTATAACGTTATGTAGTATTACCTTATAACGTATAACGTTACATACAATTACGTAATAACGTACAACGTTATGTAGTATTACCTTATAACGTATAACGTTACATACTATTACGTAATTAATTATAACGTTATGTACTATTACATTATTACGTGTAACGTTATATACAATTACGTAATAACGTATCACGTTATATACTATTACGTACTAACGTATATCGTTTTATACTATTACGTCATAAGGTATAACGTTATGTAGTATTACCTTATAACGTATAACGTTATATACTATTACGTACTAACGTATAACGTTATATACAATTACGTAATAACGTATAACGTTATGTAGTATTATCTTATAACGTATAACGATATGTGGTATTACCTTATAACGTATAACGTTACATACTATTACGTAATAAAGTATAACGTTATGTAGTATTACCTTATAACGTATAACGTTACATACTATTATGTAATAAAGTATAACGTTATGTAGTATTACCTTATAACGTATAACGTCATATACTATTACGTACTAACGTATAACGTTTTATACTATTACGTAATAAGGTATAACGTTATGTAGTATTACCTTATAACGTATAACGTTATATACTATTACGTACTAACGTATAACGTTATATACAATTACGTAATAACGTACAACGTTATGTAGTATTACCTTTTAACGTATAACGTTATATACTATTACGTAATAACGTATAACGTTATATACTATTACGTAATAACGTATCTCGTTACATACTCTAACGTACTAACGTATAACGTTATGTAGTATTACCTTATAACGTATAACGCTACATACTCTAACGTACTAACGTATAACATTATGTAGTACTACCTTATAACGAATAACGTTACATACTATTACGTAATAAAGTAAAACGTTATGTAGTATTACCTTATAACGTATAACGTTATATACTATTAAGTAATAAGGTATAACGTCATGTGGTATTACCTTATAACGTATAACGGTAAACACTATTACGTAGTAAAGTATAACGTTATGTAGTATTACCTTATAACGTATAACGTCATATACTATTACATACTAACGTATAACGTTATATACAATTACGTAGTAAAGTATAACGTTATGTAGTATTACCTTATAACGTATAACGTTACATACTATTACGTAATAAAGTATAACGTTATGTAGTATTACCTTATAACGAATAACGTTACATACTATTACGTAATAAAGTATAACGTTATGTAGTATTACCTTATAACGTATAACGTTATATACAATTACGTAGTAAAGTATAACGTTATGTAGTATTACCTTATAACGTATAACGTTACATACTATTACGTAATAAAGTATAACGTTATGTAGTATTACCATATAACGAATAACGTTACATACTATTACGTAATAAAGTATAACGTTATGTAGTATTACCTTATAACGTATAACGTTACATACTATTACGTAATAAAGTATAACGTTATGTAGTATTACCTTATAACGAATAACGTTACATACTATTACGTAATAAAGTATAACGTTATGTAGTATTACCTTATAACGTTTAATGTCATATATTATTACGTACTAACGTATAACGTTATATAGTATTACGTAATAAGGTATAACGTTATGTGGTATTACCTGATAACGTATATCGTTATATACTATTACGTACTAACGTATAACGTTTTATACTATTACGTAAAAAGGTATAACGTTATGTAGTATTACCTTATAACGTATAACGTTATATACTATTACGTACTAACGTATAACGTTATATACAATTACGTAATAACGTACAACGTTATGTAGTATTACCCTATAACGTATAACTTTATATACTATTACGTAATAACGTATCACGTTACATACTCTAACGTACTAACGTATAACGTTATGTAGTATAACCTTATAACGTATAACGTTATATACAATTACGTAATAACGTACAACGTTATGTAGTATTACCTTATAACGTATAACGTTATATACTATTACGTAATAACGTATCACGTTACATACTCTAACGTACTAACGTATAACGTTATGTAGTATTACCTTATAACGTATAACGTTACATACTCTTACTTAATAAAGTATAACGTTATGAAGTATTACCTTATAACGTATAACGTCAAACAGTATTGCGTACTAACGTATAACGTTATATACTATTAAGTAATAAGGTATAACGTCATGTAGTATTACCTTATAACGTATAACGGTACACACTATTTCGTAATAAAGTATAACGTTATGTAGTATAACCTTATAACGTATAACGGTACACACTATTACGTAATAAAGTATAACGTTATGTAGTATTACTCTATAACGTATAACGTCATATACTATTACGTACTAACGTATAACGTTACATACTATTACGTAATAAAGTATAACGTTATGTAGTATTACCTTATAACGTATAACGTCAAACACTATTACGTACTAACGTATAACGTTATATACTATTAAGTAATAAGGTATAACGTCATGTAATATTACCTTATAACGTATAACGTCATATACTAATACGTACTAACGTATAACGTGATATACTGTTACGCTATAACGCAAAACGTTATGTAGTATTACCTTATAACGTATAACGGTACACACTATTACGTAATAAAGTATAACGTTATGTAGTGTTACCTTATAACGAATAACGATACGTACTATTACGTAATAAAGTATAACGTTATGTAGTATTACCTTATAACGTTTAACGTCATATACTATTACGTGCTAACGTATAACGTTATGTACTATTAAGTAATAAGGTATAACGTTATGCAGTATTACCTTATAACGTATAACGTCATATACTATTACTTACTAACGTATAACGTTATATAGTATTACGTAATAAGGTATAACGTTATATACAATTACGTAATAACGTACAACGTTATGTAGTATTACCTTATAACGTATAACGTTACATACTATTACGTAATAAATTATAACTTTATGTAGTATTACATTATTACGTGTAACGTTATATACAAAAACGTAATAACGTATCACGTTATATACTATTACGTACTAACGTATATCGTTTTATACTATTACGTCATAAGGTATAACGTTATGTAGTATTACCTTATAACGTATAACGTTATATACTATTACGTACTAACGTATAACGTTATATACAATTACGTAATAACGTATAACGTTATGTAGTATTACCTTATAACGTATAACGTCATATACTATTACGTTCTAACGTATAACGTTTTATACTATTACGTAATAAGGTATAACGTTATGTAGTATTACCTTATAACGTATAACGTTATATACTATTGCGTACTAACGTATAACGTTATATACAATTACGTAATAACGTACAACTTTATGTAGTATTACCTTTTAACGTATAACGTTATATACTATTACGTAATAACGTATCTCGTTACATACTCTAACGTACTAACGTATAACGTTATGTAGTATTACCTTATAACGTATAACGCTACATACTCTAACGTACGAACGTATAACATTATGTAGTACTACCTTATAACGAATAACGTTACATACTATTACGTAATAAAGTAAAACGTTATGTAGTATTACCTTATAACGTATAACGTTATATACTATTACGTACTAACTTATAACGTTATATACAATTACGTAATAACGTATAACGTTATGTAGTATTACATTATTACGTGTAACGTTATATACAAAAACGTAATAACGTATCACGTTATATACTATTACGTACTAACGTATATCGTTTTATACTATTACGTCATAAGGTATAACGTTATGTAGTATTACCTTATAACGTATAACGTTATATATTTTTACGTACTAACTTATAACGTTATATACAATTACGTAATAACGTATAACGTTATGTAGTATTACCTTATAACGTATAACGTCATATACTATTACGTACTAACGTATAACGTTTTATACTATTACGTAATAAGGTATAACGTTATGTAGTATTACCTTATAACGTATAACGTTATATACTATTACGTACTAACGTATAACGTTATATACAATTACGTAATAACGTATAACGTTATGTAGTATTATCTTATAACGTATAACGTTATGTAGTATTACCTTCTAACGTATAACGTTACATACTATTACGTAATAACGTACAACGTTATGTAGTATTACCTTATAACGTATAACGTTACATACTATTACGTAATAAAGTATAACGTTATGTAGTATTACCTTATAACGTATAACGTCATATACTATTACGTACTAACGTATAACGTTTTATACAATTACGTAGTAAAGTATAACGTTATGTAGTATTACCTTATAACGTATAACGTTACATACTATTACGTAATAAAGTATAACGTTATGTAGTATTACCTTATAACGAATAACGTTACATACTATTACGTAATAAAGTATAACGTTATGTAGTGTTACCTTATAACGTATAACGTTACATACTATTACGTAATAAAGTATAACGTTATGTAGTATTACCTTATAACGAATAACGTTACATACTATTACGTAATAAAGTATAACGTTATGTAATATTACCTTATAACGTTTAATGTCATATACTATTACGTACTAACGTATAACGTTATATACTATTACGTACTAACATATATCGTTTTATACTATTACGTCATAAGGTATAACGTTATGTAGTATTACCTTATAACGTATAACGTTATATACTATTACGTACTAACGTATAACGTTATATACAATTACGTAATAACGTATAACGTTATGTAGTATTATCTTATAACGTATAACGTTATGTAGTATTACCTTCTAACGTATAACGTTACATACTATTACGTAATAACGTACAACGTTATGTAGTATTACCTTATAACGTATAACGTTACATACTATTACGTAATAAAGTATAACGTTATGTAGTATTACCTTATAACGTATAACGTCATATACTATTACGTACTAACGTATAACGTTTTATACTATTACGTAATAAGGTATAACGTTATGTAGTATTACCTTATAACGTATAACGTTATATACTATTACGTACTAACGTATAACGTTTTATAATATTACGTAATAAGGTATAACGTTATGTAGTATTACCTTATAACGTATAACGTTATATACTATTACGTACTAACGTATAACGTTATATACAATTACGTAATAACGTACAACGTTATGTAGTATTACCTTATAACGTATAACGTTACATACTATTACGTAATTAATTATAACGTTATGTACTATTACATTATTACGTGTAACGTTATATACAATTACGTAATAACGTATCACGTTATATACTACTACGTACTAACGTATATCGTTTTATACTATTACGTCATAAGGTATAACGTTATGTAGTATTACCTTATAACGTATAACGTTATATACTATTACGTACTAACGTATAACGTTATATACAATTACGTAATAACGTATAACGTTATGTAGTATTATCTTATAACGTATAACGTTATGTAGTATTACCTTATAACGTATAACGTTACATACTATTACGTAATAAAGTATAACGTTATGTAGTATTACCTTATAACGTATAACGTTACATACTATTATGTAATAAAGTATAACGTTATGTAGTATTACCTTATAACGTATAACGTCATATACTATTACGTACTAACGTATAACGTTTTATACTATTACGTAATAAGGTATAACGTTATGTAGTATTACCTTATAACGTATAACGTTATATACTATTACGTACTAACGTATAACGTTATATACAATTACGTAATAACGTACAACGTTATGTAGTATTACCTTTTAACGTATAACGTTATATACTATTACGTAATAACGTATAACGTTATATACTATTACGTAATAACGTATCTCGTTACATACTCTAACGTACTAACGTATAACGTTATGTAGTATTACCTTATAACGTATAACGCTACATACTCTAACGTACTAACGTATAACATTATGTAGTACTACCTTATAACGAATAACGTTACATACTATTACGTAATAAAGTAAAACGTTATGTAGTATTACCTTATAACGTATAACGTTATATACTATTAAGTAATAAGGTATAACGTCATGTGGTATTACCTTATAACGTATAACGGTAAACACTATTACGTAGTAAAGTATAACGTTATGTAGTATTACCTTATAACCTATAACGTCATATACTATTACATACTAACGTATAACGTTATATACAATTACGTAGTAAAGTATAACGTTATGTAGTATTACCTTATAACGTATAACGTTACATACTATTACGTAATAAAGTATAACGTTATGTAGTATTACCTTATAACGAATAACGTTACATACTATTACGTAATAAAGTATAACGTTATGTAGTATTACCTTATAACGTATAACGTTATATACAATTACGTAGTAAAGTATAACGTTATGTAGTATTACCTTATAACGTATAACGTTACATACTATTACGTAATAAAGTATAACGTTATGTAGTATTACCATATAACGAATAACGTTACATACTATTACGTAATAAAGTATAACGTTATGTAGTATTACCTTATAACGTATAACGTTACATACTATTACGTAATAAAGTATAACGTTTTATACTATTACGTAATAAGGTATAACGTTATGTAGTATTACCTTATAACGTATAACGTTATATACTATTACGTACTAACGTATAACGTTATATACAATTACGTAATAACGTACAACGTTATGTAGTATTACCCTATAACGTATAACTTTATATACTATTACGTAATAACGTATCACGTTACATACTCTAACGTACTAACGTATAACGTTATGTAGTATAACCTTATAACGTATAACGTCATATACTATTACTTACTAACGTATAACGTTATATAGTATTACGTAATAAGGTATAACGTTATGTGGTATTACCTGATAACGTATATCGTTATATACTATTACGTACTAACGTATAACGTTTTATACTATTACGTAATAAGGTATAACGTTATGTAGTATTACCTTATAACGTATAACGTTATATACTATTACGTACTAACGTATAACGTTATATACAATTACGTAATAACGTACAACGTTATGTAGTATTACCTTATAACGTATAACGTTATATACTATTACGTAATAACGTATCACGTTACATACTCTAACGTACTAACGTATAACGTTATGTAGTATTACCTTATAACGTATAACGTTACATACTCTTACTTAATAAAGTATAACGTTATGAAGTATTACCTTATAACGTATAACGTCAAACAGTATTGCGTACTAACGTATAACGTTATATACTATTAAGTAATAAGGTATAACGTCATGTAGTATTACCTTATAACGTATAACGGTACACACTATTTCGTAATAAAGTATAACGTTATGTAGTATAACCTTATAACGTATAACGGTACACACTATTACGTAATAAAGTATAACGTTATGTAGTATTACTCTATAACGTATAACGTCATATACTATTACGTACTAACGTATAACGTTACATACTATTATGTAATAAAGTATAACGTTATGTAGTATTACCTTATAACGTATAACGTCAAACACTATTACGTACTAACGTATAACGTTATATACTATTAAGTAATAAGGTATAACGTCATGTAATATTACCTTATAACGTATAACGTCATATACTAATACGTACTAACGTATAACGTGATATACTGTTACGCTATAACGCAAAACGTTATGTAGTATTACCTTATAACGTATAACGGTACACACTATTACGTAATAATGTATAACGTTATGTAGTGTTACCTTATAACGAATAACGTTACGTACTATTACGTAATAAAGTATAACGTTATGTAGTATTACCTTATAACGTTTAACGTCATATACTATTACGTGCTAACGTATAACGTTATGTACTATTAAGTAATAAGGTATAACGTTATGCAGTATTACCTTATAACGTATAACGTCATATACTATTACTTACTAACGTATAACGTTATATAGTATTACGTAATAAGGTATAACGTTATATACAATTACGTAATAACGTACAACGTTATGTAGTATTACCTTATAACGTATAACGTTACATACTATTTCGTAATAAATTATAACGTTATGTAGTATTACATTATTACGTGTAACGTTATATACAAAAACGTAATAACGTATCACGTTATATACTATTACGTACTAACGTATATCGTTTTATACTATTACGTCATAAGGTATAACGTTATGTAGTATTACCTTATAACGTATAACGTTATATACTATTACGTACTAACGTATAACGTTATATACAATTACGTAATAACGTATAACGTTATGTAGTATTACCTTATAACGTATAACGTCATATACTATTACGTACTAACGTATAACGTTTTATACTATTACGTAATAAGGTATAACGTTATGTAGTATTACCTTATAACGTATAACGTTATATACTATTACGTACTAACGTATAACGTTATATACAATTACGTAATAACGTACAACTTTATGTAGTATTACCTTTTAACGTATAACGTTATATACTATTACGTAATAACGTATAACGTTATATACTATTACGTAATAACGTATCTCGTTACATACTCTAACGTACTAACGTATAACGTTATGTAGTATTACCTTATAACGTATAACGCTACATACTCTAACGTACTAACGTATAACATTATGTAGTACTACCTTATAACGAATAACGTTACATACTATTACGTAATAAAGTAAAACGTTATGTAGTATTACCTTATAACGTATAACGTTATATACTATTAAGTAATAAGGTATAACGTCATGTGGTATTACCTTATAACGTATAACGGTAAACACTATTACGTAGTAAAGTATAACGTTATGTAGTATTACCTTATAACGTATAACGTCATATACTATTACATACTAACGTATAACGTTATATACAATTACGTAGTAAAGTATAACGTTATGTAGTATTACCTTATAACGTATAACGTTACATACTATTACGTAATAAAGTATAACGTTATGTAGTATTACCTTATAACGAATAACGTTACATACTATTACGTAATAAAGTATAACGTTATGTAGTATTACCTTATAACGTATAACGTTATATACAATTACGTAGTAAAGTATAACGTTATGTAGTATTACCTTATAACGTATAACGTTACATACTATTACGTAATAAAGTATAACGTTATGTAGTATTACCTTATAACGAGTAACGTTACATACTATTACGTAATAAAGTATAACGTTATGTAGTATTACCTTATAACGTATAACGTTACATACTATTACGTAATAAAGTATAACGTTATGTAGTATTACCTTATAACGAATAACGTTACATACTATTACGTAATAAAGTATAACGTTATGTAATATTACCTTATAACGTTTAATGTCATATACTATTACGTACTAACGTATAACGTTATATACTATTACGTACTAACGTATATCGTTTTATACTATTACGTCATAAGGTATAACGTTATGTAGTATTACCTTATAACGTATAACGTTATATACTATTACGTACTAACGTATAACGTTATATACAATTACGTAATAACGTATAACGTTATGTAGTATTATCTTATAACGTATAACGTTATGTAGTATTACCTTATAACGTATAACGTTACATACTATTACGTAATAACGTACAACGTTATGTAGTATTACCTTATAACGTATAACGTTACATACTATTACGTAATAAAGTATAACGTTATGTAGTATTACCTTATAACGTATAACGTCATATACTATTACGTACTAACGTATAACGTTTTATACTATTACGTAATAAGGTATAACGTTATGTAGTATTACCTTATAACGTATAACGTTATATACTATTACGTACTAACGTATAACGTTATATACAATTACGTAATAACGTACAACGTTATGTAGTATTACCTTATAACGTATAACGTTACATACTATTACGTAATAAATTATAACGTTATGTACTATTACATTATTACGTGTAACGTTATATACAATTACGTAATAACGTATCACGTTATATACTATTACGTACTAACGTATATCGTTTTATACTATTACGTCATAAGGTATAACGTTATGTAGTATTACCTTATAACGTATAACGTTATATACTATTACGTACTAACGTATAACGTTATATACAATTACGTAATAACGTATAACGTTATGTAGTATTATCTTATAACGTATAACGTTATGTAGTATTACCTTATAACGTATAACGTTACATAATATTACGTAATAAAGTATAACGTTATGTAGTATTACCTTATAACGTATAACGTTACATACTATTATGTAATAAAGTATAACGTTATGTAGTATTACCTTATAACGTATAACGTCATATACTATTACGTACTAACGTATAACGTTTTATACTATTACGTAATAAGGTATAACGTTATGTAGTATTACCTTATAACGTACACCCTTGGACAAAAAGATAGCACATGTGTGCTATCATTAATTTCTCATAGATAGAGTCCGAATTTCCCAAGTTTGACGAATGGCATATAAACAGTACCTTGTAGTAATAAGGTATATGAGCTTGAAACTGTATCTTCGCTATTCCTCTTGTATTTATCAACAATGATTGTGAAATCCGGTCGGCGAAATGATAGCACACCAAGCATTTTGTTTCCATTCCTTAGTATTTCTGTGTATTCTGAGTGGTGTAGACGTAGTGAAAAGTAGAAGAATTTCATTAGAAACCTTACAAATTTCGATTCAAACAATGGGACGTGGAAAACAGCTAAATAGTGAAGAGATTCAAACAGTTTTGAAATTAAAGAAAGAAAACTTTACTATTTCTAAAATTGCAAAAGTTCTCAGTAGAAGTCGGAAAGTCATTTATAATTTACTGAAAGATGTAAATAATTATGGAACAAAAAAAAGCAGTGGGAGACCTTCCGCGATTAGTACTCGTGAAAAACGTGCAATTTTACGTGCCGCGTCAAATTCGCTTCTCACGTCACGTGAAATTGCAGAAAAAGTTGGCGTAAAAACTAATCCTCGGAATGTCAGACGTGTACTACAACAATCCGCGCACATAAAGCGGATGAAATTAAAACGAAGACCAGCTCTAAAGCAGATTCACAAGGAGCATCGATTATATTTTGCAAAAGAACATATACGGTGGAACAAGAAGTGGAGGAAAGTTATATTTACAGATAAAAAAAGATTTAATTTAGATGGCCCAGATGGATTCAATTTTTACTATCATGATGTAAGAAAAAAAAAATTGTCACAAATACGGCGTCAAATGGGTGGAGGTAGCATTATGCTTTGGGCAGGTATTGGGTATAACGGAAAGACTGATTTAATATCAATTCGCAGCAAGATGAATGCTATAACCTATCGTAATTTGATACAAAATCAAATTGCAAAGTACGCAACACATATTGCGAGACAAGATTTTATTTTTCAGCAAGATAATGCTGCAGTTCACACCGCTAAGGTTGTGAAAGAATATTTTTCAACAGAAAATATTGCAGTTTTGGACTGGCCTGCATGCTCCCCCGATTTAAACATAATCGAAAACTGTTGGAGTAAATTAAGCAATGCCGTTTATAGAGAAAATAGGCAATTTGAAAGTATTAATCAGTTAAAAAAGTGCCTTGAAGAGGAATGGAGAAATATATCGCTGGATTATATTAGAAAACTATATCGTTCTTTGCCGAAACGAATGCTGGAGGTGGTGGAGAATAAGGGAGGATCCACACATTATTAAATTTTAAAAGGTTTTTTATTTTTGTACAATTTAGTAGATAATAAACACTACAACTTTTGAAAGTGTGCTATCATTTCGCCGACCGGATTTCACAATCATTGTTGATAAATACAAGAGGAATAGCGAAGATACAGTTTCAAGCTCATATACCTTATTACTACAAGGTACTGTTTATATGCCATTCGTCAAACTTGGGAAATTCGGACTCTATCTATGAGAAATTAATGATAGCACACATGTGCTATCTTTTTGTCCAAGGGTGTATAACGTTATATACTATTACGTACTAACGTATAACGTTATATACAATTACGTAATAACGTACAACGTTATGTAGTATTACCTTTTAACGTATAACGTTATATACTATTACGTAATAACGTATAACGTTATATACTATTACGTAATAACGTATCTCGTTACATACTCTAACGTACTAACGTATAACGTTATGTAGTATTACCTTATAACGTATAACGCTACATACTCTAACGTACGAACGTATAACATTATGTAGTACTACCTTATAACGAATAACGTTACATACTATTACGTAATAAAGTAAAACGTTTTGTAGTATTACCTTATAACGTATAACGTTATATACTGTTAAGTAATAAGGTATAACGTCATGTGGTATTACCTTATAACGTATAACGGTAAACACTATTACGTAGTAAAGTATAACGTTATGTAGTATTACCTTATAACGTATAACGTCATATACTATTACATACTAACGTATAACGTTATATACAATTACGTAGTAAAGTATAACTTTATGTAGTATTACCTTATAACGTATAACGTTACATACTATTACGTAATAAAGTATAACGTTATGTAGTATTACCTTATAACGAATAACGTTACATACTATTACGTAATAAAGTATAACGTTATGTAGTATTACCTTATAACGTTTAATGTCATATACTATTACGTACTAACGTATAACGTTATATAGTATTACGTAATAAGGTATAACGTTATGTGGTATTACCTGATAACGTATATCGTTATATACTATTACGTACTAACGTATAACGTTTTATACTATTACGTAATAACGTACAACGTTATGTAGTATTACCCTATAACGTATAACTTTATATACTATTACGTAATAACGTATCACGTTACATACTCTAACGTACTAACGTATAACGTTATGTGGTATTACCTGATAACGTATATCGTTATATACTATTACGTACTAACGTATAACGTTATATACTATTAAGTAATAAGGAATAACGTCATGTAATATTACCTTATAACGTATAACGTCATATACTAATACGTACTAACGTATAACGTGATATACTGTTACGCTATAGCGCAAAACGTTATGTAGTATTACCTTATAACGTATAACGGTACACACTATTACGTAATAAAGTATAACGTTATGTAGTGTTACCTTATAACGAATAACGTTACGTACTATTACGTAATAAAGTATAACGTTATGTAGTATTACTTTATAACGTTTAACGTCATATACTATTACGTGCTAACGTATAACGTTATGTACTATTAAGTAATAAGGTATAACGTTATGCAGTATTACCTTATAACGTATAACGTCATATACTATTACTTACTAACGTATAACGTTATATAGTATTACGTAATAAGGTATAACGTTATGTAGTATTACCTGATAACGTATATCGTTATATACTATTACGTACAAACGTATAACGCTTTATACTATTACGTAATAAGGTATAACGTTATGTAGTATTACCTTATAACGTATAACGTTATATACTATTACGTACTAATGTATAACGTTATATACAATTACGTAATAACGTACAACGTTATGTAGTATTACCCTATAACGTATAACTTTATATACTATTACGTAATAACGTATCTCGTTACATACTCTAACGTACTAACGTATAACGTTATGTAGTATTACCTTATAACGTATAACGTTACGTACTGTTACGTAATAAAGTATAACGTGATGTAGTATTACCTTATAACGTGTAACGTTATATAGCATTACGTAATAAAGTATAACGTTATGTAGTATTACCTTATAACGTATAACGTTACATACTATTACGTAATAAAGTATAACGTTATGTAGTATTACCTTATAACGTATAACGTTACATACTATTACGTAATAAAGTATAACGTTATGTAGTATTACCTTATAACGTATAACGTCATATACTATTACGTACTAACGTATAACGTTTTATACTATTACGTAATAAGGTATAACGTTATGTAGTATTACCTTATAACGTATAACGTTATATACTATTACGTACTAACGTATAACGTTATATACAATTACGTAATAACGTACAACTTTATGTAGTATTACCTTTTAACGTATAACGTTATATACTATTACGTAATAACGTATCTCGTTACATACTCTAACGTACTAACGTATAGCGTTATGTAGTATTACCTTATAACGTATAACGCTACATACTCTAACGTACTAACGTATAAAATTATGTAGTACTACCTTATAACGAATAACGTTACATACTATTACGTAATAAAGTAAAACGTTATGTAGTATTACCTTATAACGTATAACGGTACACACTATTACGTAATAAAGTATACCGTTATGTAGTATTACCTTATAACGTATAACGCTACATACTCTAACGTACTAACGTATAAAATTATGTAGTACTACCTTATAACGAATAACGTTACATACTATTACGTAATAAAGTAAAACGTTATGTAGTATTACCTTATAACGTATAACGGTACACACTATTACGTAATAAAGTATACCGTTATGTAGTATTACCTTATAACGTGTAACGTTATATACCATTACGTAATAACGTTTAACGTCATATACTATTACGTACTAACGTATAACGCTTTATACTATTACGTAATAAGGTATAACGTTATGTAGTATTACCTTATAACGTATAACGTCATATACTATTAGGTACTAACGTTTAACGTTATATACTATTACGTAGTAACGTATAACTTTATATACTATTACGTAAAAACGTATAACGCTACATACTATTACGTATCAAGGTATGGCGTTATGTACTATTACGTATTAAAGTATTACTTTATATAATGTTACGTAATAACGCATAACGCTATATCGTATTACCTTATGACTTATTACGTTACATACTATTACGTAATAAAGTATAACATTATGTAGTATTACCTTATAACGTATAACGTCAAACACTATTACGTACTAACGTATAACGTTATGTAGTATTACCTTATAGCGTATAACGTCAAACACTATTACGTACTAACGTATAACGTTATATACTATTAAGTAATAAGGTATAACGTCATGTAGTATTACCTTATAACGTATAACGGCAAACACTATTACATAGTAAAGTATAACGTTATGTAGTATTACCTTATAACGTATAACGTTACATACTATTACGTAATAAAGTAAAACGTTATGTAGTATTACCTTATAACGAATAACGTTATATACTATTACGTAATAATGTATAACGTTATGTAGTATTACCTTATAACGTATAACGTCAAACACTATTACGTACTAACGTATAACGTTATGTAGTATTACCTTATAGCGTATAACGTCAAACACTATTACGTACTAACGTATAACGTTATATACTATTAAGTAATAAGGTATAACGTCATGTAGTATTGCCTTATAACGTATAACGGTACACACTATTACGTAATAAAGTATACCGTTATGTAGTATTACCTTATAACGTGTAACGTTATATACCATTACGTAATAACGTATAACGTCATATACTATTACGTACTAACGTATAACGTTTTATACTATTACGTAATAAGGTATAACGTTATGTAGTATTACCTTATAACGTATAACGTCATATACTATTACGTACTAACGTTTAACGTTATATACTATTACGTAGTAACGTATAACTTTATATACTATTACGTAAAAACGTATAACGCTACATACTATTACGTATCAAGGTATGGCGTTATGTACTATTACGTATTAAAGTATTACTTTATATAATGTTACGTAATAACGCATAACGCTATATCGTATTACCTTATGACTTATTACGTTACATACTATTACGTAATAAAGTATAACATTATGTAGTATTACCTTATAACGTATAACGTCAAACACTATTACGTACTAACGTATAACGTTATGTAGTATTACCTTATAACGTATAACGTCAAACACTATTACGTACTAACGTATAACGTTATACACTATTAAGTAATAAGGTATAACGTCATGTGGTATTACCTTATAACGTATAACGGTAAACACTATTACATAGTAAAGTATAACGTTATGTAGTATTACCTTATAATGTATAACGTTACATACTATTACGTAATAAAGTAAAACGTTATGTAGTATTACCTTATAACGAATAACGTTATATACTATTACGTACTAACGTTTAACGTTATATACTATTACGAAATAAGGTATAACGTTATGTAGTATTACCTTATAACGTATAACGTTATGTACTATTACGTACTAACGTATAACGTTATATACAATTACGTAATAACGTACAACGTTATGTAGTATTACCTTATAACGTATAACGTTATAAACTATTACGTACTAACGTTTAACGTTATATACTATTACGAAATAAGGTATAACGTTATGTAGTATTACCTTATAACGTATAACGTTGTATACTATTACGTACTGACGTATAACGTTATGTAGTATTACGTACTAACGTTTAACGTTATATACTATTACGTAGTAACGTATAACTTAAATACTATTACGTAACAACGTATAACGTTACATAGTATTACGTATCAACGTTTAGCGTTATATACTGTTACCTAATAACGTATAACTTTATATAATGTTACGTAATAACGCATAACGCTATATCGTATTACCTTATGACTTATTACGTTACATACTATTACGTAATAAAGTATAACATGATGTAGTATTACCTTATAACGTATAACGTCAAACACTATTACGTACTAACGTATAACGTTATGTAGTATTACCTTATAACGTATAACGTCAAACACTATTACGTACTAACGTATAACGTTATACACTATTAAGTAATAAGGTATAACGTCATGTGGTATTACCTTATAACGTATAACGGTAAACACTATTACATAGTAAAGTATAACGTTATGTAGTATTACCTTATAACGTATAACGTTACATACTATTACGTAATAAAGTAAAACGTTATGTAGTATTACCTTATAACGAATAACGTTATATACTATTACGTACTAACGTTTAACGTTATATACTATTACGAAATAAGGTATAACGTTATGTAGTATTACCTTATAACGTATAACGTTATGTACTATTACGTACTAACGTATAACGTTATATACAATTACGTAATAACGTACAACGTTATGTAGTATTACCTTATAACGTATAACGTTATAAACTATTACGTACTAACGTTTAACGTTATATACTATTACGAAATAAGGTATAACGTTATGTAGTATTACCTTATAACGTATAACGTTGTATACTATTACGTACTGACGTATAACGTTATGTAGTATTACGTACTAACGTTTAACGTTATATACTATTACGTAGTAACGTATAACTTAAATACTATTACGTAACAACGTATAACGTTACATAGTATTACGTATCAACGTTTAGCGTTATATACTATTACCTAATAACGTATAACTTTATATAATGTTACGTAATAACGCATAACGCTATATCGTATTACCTTATGACGAATTACGTTACATACAATTACGTAATAAAGTATAACGTTATGTAGTATTACCTTATAACGTATAACGGCATATACTATTACGTAATAAGGTATAAAGTTATGTAGTATTACCTGATAACGTATAACATTATATACTATTACGTACTAACGTATAACGTTATATACTATTACGTAATAATGTATAACGTTATGTAGTATTACCTTATAACGTATAACGTCAAACACTATTACGTACTAACGTATAACGTTATGTAGTATTACCTTATAGCGTATAACGTCAAACACTATTACGTACTAACGTATAACGTTATATACTATTAAGTAATAAGGTATAACGTCATGTAGTATTGCCTTCTAACGTATAACGGTACACACTATTACGTAATAAAGTATACCGTTATGTAGTATTACCTTATAACGTGTAACGTTATATACCATTACGTAATAACGTATAACGTCATATACTATTACGTACTAACGTATAACGTTTTATACTATTACGTAATAAGGTATAACGTTATGTAGTATTACCTTATAACGTATAACGTCATATAATATTACGTACTAACGTTTAACGTTATATACTATTACGTAGTAACGTATAACTTTATATACTATTACGTAAAAACGTATAACGCTACATACTATTACGTATCAAGGTATGGCGTTATGTACTATTACGTATTAAAGTATTACTTTATATAATGTTACGTAATAACGCATAACGCTATATCGTATTACCTTATGACTTATTACGTTACATACTATTATGTAATAAAGTATAACATTATGTAGTATTACCTTATAACGTATAACGCTACATACTGTAACGTAATAACGTATAACGTTATGTAGTATTACGTACTAACGTTTAACGTTATATACTATTACGTAGTAACGTATAACTTTATATCATATTACGTAACAACGTATAACGCTACATAGAATTACGTATCAACGTATAGCGTTATATACTATTACGTAATAACGTATAACTTTATATACTATTACGTAACAACGTAAAACGTTATGTAGTATTACCTTATAACGTATAACGCTACTTACTGTTACGGAATAAAGTATAACGTTATGTAGTATTACCTTATAACGTATAACGTCATATACTAATACGTATTAACGTATAACGTTATATGCTATTACGTAATAACGTATAACGTTATATACTATTACGTAATAACGTATCTCGGTACATACTCTAACGTACTAACGTATAACGTTATGTAGTATTACCTTATAACGTATAACGCTACATACTCTAACGTATTAACGTATAACATTATGTAGTACTACCTTATAACGAATAACGCTACATACTATTACGTAATAAAGAAAACGTTATGTAGTATTACCTTATAACGTATAACGTCATATACTATTACGTACTAACGTTTAACGCTATATACTATTACGTAGTAACGTATATCTTTATATACTATTACGTAACAACGTATAACGCTACATACTATTACGTATCAACGTATAGCGTTATGTACTATTGCGTAATAACGTATAACTTTATATACTATTAGCTAACAACGTATAACGCTACATAGTATTACGTATCAACGTATAGCGTTATATACTATTACGTAATAACGTATAACTTTATATAATGTTACGTAATAACGCATAACGCTATATCGTATTACCTTATGACGAATTACGTTACACACAATTACGTAATAAAGTATAACGTTATGTAGTATTACCTTATAACGTTCAACGTCATATACAATTACGTGCTAACGTATAACGTTATATACTATTACGCAGCAACGTATAACTTTATATACTATTACGTAACAACGTATAACGCTATATACTATTACGTAACAACGTATAACGTTATATACTATTACGTAATAACGTAAAACGTTATGTAGTATTACCTTATAACGTATAACGTTACTTACTGTTACGGAATAAAGTATAACGTTATGTAGTATTACCTTATAACGTATAACGCTACATACTCTAACGTACTAACGTATAACATTATGTAGTACTACCTTATAACGAATAACGCTACATACTATTACGTAATAAAGTAAAACGTTATGTAGTATTACCTTATAACGTATAACGTCATATACTATTACGTACTAACGTTTAACGCTATATACTATTACGTAGTAACGTATATCTTTATATACTATTACGTAACAACGTATAACGCTACATACTATTACGTATCAACGTATTGCGTTATGTACTATTGCGTAATAACGTATAACTTTATATACTATTACCTAACAACGTATAACGCTACATAGTATTACGTATCAACGTATAGCGTTATATACTTATACGTAATAACGTATAACTTTATATAATGTTACGTAATAACGCATAACGCTATATCGTATTACCTTATGACGAATTACGTTACATACAATTACGTAATAAAGTATAACGTTATGTAGTATTACCGTATAACGTTTAACGTCATATACTATTACGTGCTAACGTATAACGTTATATACTATTAAGTAATAAGGTATAACGTTATGTAGTATTATCTTATAACGTATAATGTCATATACTATTACGCACTAACGTATAACGTTATATAGTATTACGAAATAAGGTATAACGTTATGTAGTATTACCTGATAACGTATATCGTTATGTACTATTACGTACTAACGTATAACGTTACGTACTATTACGTAGCAACGTATAACTTTATATACTATTACGTAACAACGTATAACGCTATAAACTATTACGTAACAACGTATAACATTATATACTATTACGTAATAACGTAAAAAGTTATGTTGTATTATCTTATAACTTATAACGTTATATACTATTACGTACTAACGTTTAACGTTATATACTATTACGTAGTAACGTATAACTTTATATACTATTACCTAACAACGTATAACGCTACATAGTATTACGTATCAACGTATAGCGCTATATACTATTACGTAATAACGTATAACTTAATATAATGTTACGTAATAACGCATAAGGCTATATCGTATTACCTTATTACGAATTACGTTACATACAATTACGTAATAAAGTATAACGTCATGTAGTATTATCTTATAACGTATAACGGTACACACTATTACGTAATAAAGTATAACGTTATGTAGTATTACCTTATAACGTGTAACGTTATATACCATTACGTAATAACGTATAACGTCATATACTATTACGTACTAACGTATAACGTTTTATACTATTACGTAATAAGGTATAACGTTATGTAGTATTACCTTATAACGTATAACGTTATATACTATTACGTAACAACGTATAACGTTACATAGTATTACGTATCAACGTATAGCGTTATATACTATTACGTAATAACGTATAACTTTATATAATGTTACGTAATAACGCATAACGCTATATCGTATTACCTTATGACGAATTACGTTACATACAATTACGTAATAAAGTATAACGTTATGTAGTATTACCTTATAACGTATAACGGCATATACTATTACGTACTAACGTATAACGTTTTATACTATTACGAAATAAGGTATAACGTTATGTAGTATTACCTTATAACGTATAACGATATATACTATTACGTACTAACGTATAACGTTATATACAATTACGTAATAACGTACAACGTTATGTAGTATTACCTTATAACGTATAACGTTATATACTATTACGTAATAATGTATAACGTTATGTAGTATTACCTTATAACGTATAACGTCAAACACTATTACGTACTAACGTATAACGTTATGTAGTATTACCTTATAGCGTATAACATCAAACACTATTACGTACTAACGTATAACGTTATATACTATTAAGTAATAAGGTATAACGTCATGTATTATTACCTTATAACGTATAACGGTGCACACTATTACGTAATAAAGTATAACGTTATGTAGTATTACCTTATAACGTGTAACGTTATATACCATTACGTAATAACGTATAACGTCATATACTATTACGTACTAACGTATAACGTTTTATACTATTACTTAATAAGGTATAACGTTATGTAGTATTACCTTATAACGTATAACGTCATATAATATTACGTACTAACGTTTAACGTTATATACTATTACGTAGTAACGTATAACTTTAGATACTATTACGTAAAAACGTATAACGCTACATACTATTACGTATCAAGGTATGGCGTTATGTACTATTACGTATTAACGTATTACTTTATATAATGTTACGTAATAACGCATAACGCTATATCGTATTACCTTATGACTTATTAAGTTACATACTATTACGTAATAAAGTATAACGTCATGGAGTATTACCTTATAACGTATAACGGTACACACTATTACGTAATAAAGTATAACGTTATGTAGTATTACCTTATAACGTGTAACGTTATATACCATTACGTAATAACGTATAACGTCATATACTATTACGTACTAACGTATAACGTTTTATACTATTACGTAATAAGATATAACGTTATGTAGTATTACCTTATAACGTATAACGTCATATACTATTACATACTAACGTATAACGTTATATACAATTACGTAGTAAAGTATAACGTTATGTAGTATTACCTTATAACGTATAACGTTACATACTATTACGTAATAAAGTATAACGTTATGTAGTATTACCTTATAACGAATAACGTTACATACTGTTACGGAATAAAGTATAACGTTATGTAGTATTACCTTATAACGTATAACGTCATATACTCATACGTATTAACATATAACGTTATATACTATTACGTAATAACGTATAACGTTATATACTATTACGTAATAACGTATCTCGTTACATACTCTAACGTACTAACGTATAACGTTATGTAGTATTACCTTATAACGTATAACGCTACATACTCTAACGTACTAACGTATAACATTATGTAGTACTACCTTATAACGAATAACGTTACATACTATTACGTAATAAAGTAAAACGTTATGTAGTATTACCTTATAACGTATAACGTCATATACTATTACGTACTAACGTTTAACGCTATATACTATTACGTAGTAACGTATATCTTTATACATTATTACGTAACAACGTATAACGCTACATACTATTACGTATCAACGTATAGCGTTATGTACCATTTCGTAATAACGTATAACTTTATATAATGTTACGTAATAACGCATAACGCTATATCGTATCACCTTATGACTAATTACGTTACATACAATTACTTATTATAGTATAACGTTATGTAGTATTACCTTATAATGTATAACGCTACATACTCTAACGTACTAACGTATAACGTTATGTAGTATTACCTTATAACGAATAACGTTACATACTATTACGTAATAAAGTATAACGTTATGTAGTATTACCTTATAACGTTTAACGTCATATACTATTACGTACTAACGTATTACGTTATATAGTATTACGTAATAAGGTATAACGTTATGTGGTTTTACCTGATAACGTATATCGTTATATACTATTACGTACTAACGTATAACGTTATATACTATTACGTAGTAACGTATAACTTTATATACTATTACGTAATAACGTATCACGTTACATACTCTAACGTACTAACGTATAACGTTATGTAGTACTACCTTATAACGTATAACGTTACATACTGTTACGGAATGAAGTATAACGTTATGTAGTATTACCTTATAACGTATTACGTCATATACTAATACGTACTAACGTATAACGTTATATACTATTACGTAATAACGTATAACGTTATATACTATTAAGTAATAAGGTATAACGTCATGTATTATTACATTATAACGTTTAACGGTGCACACTATTACGTAATAAAGTATAACGTTATGTAGTATTACCTTATAATGTGTAACGTTATATACCATTACGTAATAACGTATAACGTCATATACTATTACGTACTAACGTATAACGTTTTATACTATTACTTAATAAGGTATAACGTTATGTAGTATTACCTTATAACGTATAACGTCATATAATATTACGTACTAACGTTTAACGTTATATACTATTACGTAGTAACGTATAACTTTAGATACTATTACGTAAAAACGTATAACGCTACATAGTATTACGTATCAACGTATAGCGCTATATACTATTACGTAATAACGTATAACTTAATATAATGTTACGTAATAACGCATAAGGCTATATCGTATTACCTTATTACGAATTACGTTACATACAATTACGTAATAAAGTATAACGTCATGTAGTATTATCTTATAACGTATAACGGTACACACTATTACGTAATAAAGTATAACGTTATGTAGTATTACCTTATAACGTGTAACGTTATATACCATTACGTAATAACGTATAACGTCATATACTATTACGTACTAACGTATAACGTTTTATACTATTACGTAATAAGGTATAACGTTATGTAGTATTACCTTATAACGTATAACGTTATATACTATTACGTAACAACGTATAACGTTACATAGTATTACGTATCAACGTATAGCGTTATATACTATTACGTAATAACGTATAACTTTATATAATGTTACGTAATAACGCATAACGCTATATCGTATTACCTTATGACGAATTACGTTACATACAATTACGTAATAAAGTATAACGTTATGTAGTATTACCTTATAACGTATAACGGCATATACTATTACGTACTAACGTATAACGTTTTATACTATTACGAAATAAGGTATAACGTTATGTAGTATTACCTTATAACGTATAACGTTATATACTATTACGTACTAACGTATAACGTTATATACAATTACGTAATAACGTACAACGTTATGTAGTATTACCTTATAACGTATAACGTTATATACTATTACGTAATAATGTATAACGTTATGTAGTATTACCTTATAACGTATAACGTCAAACACTATTACGTACTAACGTATAACGTTATGTAGTATTACCTTATAGCGTATAACATCAAACACTATTACGTACTAACGTATAACGTTATATACTATTAAGTAATAAGGTATAACGTCATGTATTATTACCATATAACGTATAACGGTGCACACTATTACGTAATAAAGTATAACGTTATGTAGTATTACCTTATAACGTGTAACGTTATATACCATTACGTAATAACGTATAACGTCATATACTATTACGTACTAACGTATAACGTTTTATACTATTACTTAATAAGGTATAACGTTATGTAGTATTACCTTATAACGTATAACGTCATATAATATTACGTACTATCGTTTAACGTTATATACTATTACGTAGTAACGTATAACTCTAGATACTATTACGTAAAAACGTATAACGCTACATACTATTACGTATCAAGGTATGGCGTTATGTACTATTACGTATTAACGTATTACTTTATATAATGTTACGTAATAACGCATAACGCTATATCGTATTACCTTATGACTTATTAAGTTACATACTATTACGTAATAAAGTATAACATTATGTAGTATTACCTTATAACGTATAACGTCAAACATAATTACGTACTAACGTATAACGTTATGTAGTATTACCTTATAACGTATAACGTCAAACACTATTACGTACTAACGTATAACGTTATATACTATTAAGTAATAAGGTATAACGTCATGTGGTATTACCGTATAACGTATAACGGTGCACACTATTACGTAATAAAGTACAACGTTATGTAGTATTACCTTATAACGTATAACGTCATATACTATTACATACTAACGTATAACGTTATATACAATTACGTAGTAAAGTATAACGTTATGTAGTATTACCTTATAACGTATAACGTTACATACCATTACGTAATAAAGTATAACGTTATGTAGTATTACCTTATAACGAATAACGTTACATACTATTACGTAATAAAGTATAACATTATGTAGTATTACCTTATAACGTTTAACGTCATATACTATTACGTACTAACGTATAACGTTATATAGTATTACGTAATAAGGTATAACGTTATGTGGTATTACCTGATAACGTATATCGTTATATACTATTACGTACTAATGTATAACGTTATATACTATTACGTAGTAACGTATAACTTTATATACTATTACGTAATAACGTATCACGTTACATACTCTAACGTACTAACGTATAACGTTATGTAGTACTACCTTATAACGTATAACGTCATATACTCATACGTATTAACATATAACGTTATATACTATTACGTAATACCGTATAACGTTATATACTATTACATAATAACGTATCTCGTTACATACTCTAACGTACTAACGTATAACGTTATGTAGTATTACCTTATAACGTATAACGCTACATACTCTAACGTACTAACGTATAACATTATGTAGTACTACCTTATAACGAATAACGTTACATACTATTACGTAATAAAGTAAAACGTTATGTAGTATTACCATATAACGTATAACGTCATATACTATTACGTACTAACGTTTAACGCTATATACTATGACGTAGTAACGTATATCTTTATACACTATTACGTAATAACGTATAACTTTATATAATGTTACGTAATAACGCATAACGCTATATCGTATTACCTTATGACGAATTACGTTACATACTATTACGTATTATAGTATAACGTTATGTAGTATTACCTTATAATGTATAACGCTACATACTCTAACGTACTAACGTATAACGTTATGTACTATTACCTTATAACGAATAACGTTACATACCATTACGTAATAAAGTATAACGTTATGTAGTATTACCTTATAACGTTTAACGTCATATACTATTACGTGTTAACGTATAACGTTACATACTATTACGCACTAACGTATAACGTTATGTAGTATTACCTTATAACGTATATCGTCATATACTATTACGTACTAACGTATAACGTTATATACAGTTACGTAATAAAGTATAACGTTATGTAGTATTACCTTATAACGTATAACGTTACATACTATTACGTAATAAAGTATAACGTTATGTAGTATTACCTTATAACGAATAACTTTACATACTATTACGTAATAAAGTATAACGTTATGTAGTATTACCTTATAACGTATAACGTTACATACTATTACGTAATAAAGTATAACGTTATGTAGTATTACCTTATAACGTATAACGTCATATACTATTACGTAGTGACGTATAACTTTATATACTATTACGTAATAACGTAAAACGTTATGTAGTATTATCTTATAACGTATAACGTTATACACTATTACGTAATAACGTAAAAAGTTATGTTGTATTATCTTATAACGTATAACGTTATATACTATTACGTACTAACGTTTAACGTTATATACTATTACGTAGTAACGTATAACTTTATATACTATTACCTAACAACGTATAACACTACATAGTATTACGTATCAATGTATAGCGTTATATACTATTTCGTAATAACGTATAACTTAATATAATGTTACGTAATAACGCATAACGCTATATCGTATTACCTTATGACGAATTACGTTACATACAATTACGTAATAAAGTATAACGTCACGGAGTATTACCTTATAACGTATAACGGTACACACTATTACGTAATAAAGTATAACGTTATGTAGTATTACCTTATAACGTGTAACGTTATATACCATTACGTAATAACGTATAACGTCATATACTATTACGTACTAACGTATAACGTTTTATACTATTACGTAATAAGATATAACGTTATGTAGTATTACCTTATAACGTATAACGTCATATACTATTACATACTAACGTATAACGTTATATACAATTACGTAGTAAAGTATAACGGTATGTAGTATTACCTTATAACGTATAACGTTACATACTATTACGTAATAAAGTATAACGTTATGTAGTATTACCTTATAACGAATAACGTTACATACTATTACGTAATAAGGTATAACGTTATGTGGTATTACCTGATAACGTATATCGTTATATACTATTACGTACTAACGTATAACGTTATATACTATTACGTAGTAACGTATAACTTTATATACTATTACGTAATAACGTATCACGTTACATACTCTAACGTACTAACGTATAACGTTATGTAGTACTACCTTATAACGTATAACGTTACATACTGTTACGGAATAAAGTATAACGTTTTGTAGTATTACCTTATAACGTATAACGTCATATACTCATACGTATTAACATATAACGTTATATACTATTACGTAATAACGTATAACGTTATATACTATTACGTAATAACGTATCTCGTTACATACTCTAACGTACTAACGTATAACGTTATGTAGTATTACCTTATAACGTATAACGCTACATACTCTAACGTACTAACGTATAACATTATGTAGTACTACCTTATAACGAATAACGTTACATACTATTACGTAATAAAGTAAAACGTTATGTAGTATTACCTTATAACGTATAACGTCATATACTATTACGTACTAACGTTTAACGCTATATACTATTACGTAGTAACGTATATCTTTATACATTATTACGTAACAACGTATAACGCTACATACTATTACGTATCAACGTATAGCGTTATGTACCATTTCGTAATAACGTATAACTTTATATAATGTTACGTAATAACGCATAACGCTATATCGTATCACCTTATGACGAATTACGTTACATACAATTACGTATTATAGTATAACGTTATGTAGTATTACCTTATAATGTATAACGCTACATACTCTAACGTACTAACGTATAACGTTATGTAGTATTACCTTATAACGAATAACGTTACATACTATTACGTAATAAAGTATAACGTTATGTAGTATTACCTTATAACGTTTAACGTCATATACTATTACGTACTAACGTATTACGTTATATAGTATTACGTAATAAGGTATAACGTTATGTGGTATTACCTGATAACGTATATCGTTATATACTATTACGTACTAACGTATAACGTTATATACTATTACGTAGTAACGTATAACTTTATATTTTATTACGTAATAACGTATCACGTTACATACTCTAACGTACTAACGTATAACGTTATGTAGTACTACCTTATAACGTATAACGTTACATACTGTTACGGAATAAAGTATAACGTTATGTAGTATTACCTTATAACGTATTACGTCATATACTAATACGTACTAACGTATAACGTTATATACTATTACGTAATAACGTATAACGTTATATACTATTACGCTATGACGCACAACGTTATGTAGTATTACCTTATAACGTATAACGTTATATACTATTACGTAATAACGTATCTCGTTACATACTCTAACGTACTAACGTATAACGTTATGTAGTATTACCTTATAACGTATAACGTTACATACTGTTACGGAATAAAGTATAACGTTATGTAGTATTACCTTATAACGTATAACGTCATATACTAATACGTATTAACATATAACGTTATATACAATTACGTAATAACGTATAACGTTATATACTATTACGTAGCAACGTATAACTTTATATACTATTACGTAACAACGTATAACGCTATATCGTATTACCTTATGACGAATTACGTTACATACAATTACGTAATAAAGTATAACGTCATGTAGTATTATCTTATAACGTATAACGATACACACTATTACGTAATAAGGTATAACGTTATGTGGTATTACCTTATAACGTGTAACGTTATATACCATTACGTAATAACGTATAACGTCATATACTATTACGTACTAACGTATAACGTTTTATACTATTACGTAATAAGATATAACGTTATGTAGTATTACCTTATAACGTATAACGTTATATACTATTACGTACTAACGTTTAACGTTATATACTATTACGTAGTAACGTATAACTTTATATACTATTACGTAACAACGTATAACGCTACATACTATTACGTATCAAGGTATGGCGTTATGTACTATTACGTATTAACGTATTACCTTATATAATGTTACGTAATAACGCATAACGCTATATCGTATTACCTTATGACTTATTACGTTACATACTATTACGTAATAAAGTATAACATTATGTAGTATTACCTTACAACGTATAACGCTACATACTCTAACGTAATAACGTATAACGTTATGTAGTACTACGTACTAACGTTTAACGTTATATACTATTACGTACTAACGTATAACGTTATATACAATTGCGTAATAACGTACAACGTTATGTAGTATTACCTTATAACGTATAACGTTATATACTATTACGTAATAACGTATCACGTTACATACTCTAACGTACTAACCTATAACGTTATGTAGTATTACCTTATAACGTATAACGTTACATACTATTACGTAATAAAGTATAACGTTATGTAGTATTACCTTATAACGTATATCGTCATACACAATCACGTACTAACGTATAACGTTATATACTATTACGTAATAAGGTATAACGTTATGTAGTATAACCTTATAACGTATAACATCATATACTATTACGTACTAACGTTTAACGTCATATACTATTACGTAGTAACGTATAACTTTATATACTATTACGTAAAAACGTATAACGCTACATACTATTACGTATCAAGGTATGGCGTTATGTACTATTACGTATTAACGTATTACTTTATATAATGTTACGTAATAACGCATAACGCTATATCGTATTACCTTATGACTTATTACGTTACATACTATTATGTAATAAAGTATAACATTATGTAGTATTACCTTATAACGTATAACGCTACATACTGTAACGTAATAACGTATAACGTTATGTAGTATTACGTACTAACGTTTAACGTTATATACTATTACGTAGTAACGTATAACTTTATATCATATTACGTAACAACGTATAACGCTACATAGTATTACGTATCAACGTATAGCGTTATATATTATTACGTAATAACGTATAACTTTATATAATGTTACGTAATAACGCATAACGCTATGTCGTATTACCTTATGACGAATTACGTTACACACAATTACGTAATAAAGTATAACGTTATGTAGTATTACCTTATAACGTTTAACGTCATATACAATTACGTGCTAACGTATAACGTTATATACTATTACGCAGCAACGTATAACTTTATATACTATTACGTAACAACGTATAACGCTATATACTATTACGTAACAACGTATAACGTTATATACTATTACGTAATAACGTAAAACGTTATGTAGTATTACCTTATAACGTATAACGCTACTTACTGTTACGGAATAAAGTATAACGTTATGTAGTATTACCTTATAACGTATAACGCTACATACTCTAACGTACTAACGTATAACATTATGTAGTACTACCTTATAACGAATAACGCTACATACTATTACGTAATAAAGTAAAACGTTATGTAGTATTACCTTATAACGTATAACGTCATATACTATTACGTACTAACGTTTAACGCTATATACTATTACGTAGTAACGTATATCTTTATATACTATTACGTAACAACGTATAACGCTACATACTATTACGTATCAACGTATAGCGTTATGTACTATTGCGTAATAACGTATAACTTTATATACTATTACCTAACAACGTATAACGCTACATAGTATTACGTATCAATGTATAGCGTTATATACTTATACGTAATAACGTATAACTTTATATAATGTTACGTAATAACGCATAACGCTATATCGTATTACCTTATGACGAATTACGTTACATACAATTACGTAATAAAGTATAACGTTATGTAGTATTACCGTATAACGTTTAACGTCATATACTATTACGTGCTAACGTATAACGTTATATACTATTAAGTAATAAGGTATAACGTTATGTAGTATTATCTTATAACGTATAATGTCATATACTATTACGCACTAACGTATAACGTTATATAGTATTACGAAATAAGGTATAACGTTATGTAGTATTACCTGATAACGTATATCGTTATGTACTATTACGTACTAACGTATAACGTTACGTACTATTACGTAGCAACGTATAACTTTATATACTATTACGTAACAACGTATAACGCTATATACTATTACGTAACAACGTATAACGTTATATACTATTACGTAATAACGTAAAAAGTTATGTTGTATTATCTTATAACGTATAACGTTATATACTATTACGTACTAACGTTTAACGTTATATACTATTACGTAGTAACGTATAACTTTATATACTATTACCTAACAACGTATAACGCTACATAGTATTACGTATCAACGTATAGCGCTATATACTATTACGTAGCAACGTATAACGTTACATAGTATTACGTATCAACGTATAGCGTTATATACTATTACGTAATAACGTATAACTTTATATAATGTTACGTAATAACGCATAACGCTATATCGTATTACCTTATGACGAATTACGTTACATACAATTACGTAATAAAGTATAACGTTATGTAGTATTACCTTATAACGTATAACGGCATATACTATTACGTACTAACGTATAACGTTTTATACTATTACGAAATAAGGTATAACGTTATGTAGTATTACCTTATAACGTATAACGTTATATACTATTACGTACTAACGTATAACGTTGTATACAATTACGTAATAACGTACAACGTTATGTAGTATTACCTTATAACGTATAACGTTATATACTATTACGTAATAATGTATAACGTTATGTAGTATTACCTTATAACGTATAACGTCAAACACTATTACGTACTAACGTATAACGTTATGTAGTATTACCTTATAGCGTATAACATCAAACACTATTACGTACTAACGTATAACGTTATATACTATTAAGTAATAAGGTATAACGTCATGTATTATTACCTTATAACGTATAACGGTGCACACTCTTACGTAATAAAGTATAACGTTATGTAGTATTACCTTATAACGTGTAACGTTATATACCATTACGTAATAACGTATAACGTCATATACTATTACGTACTAACGTATAACGTTTTATACTATTACTTAATAAGGTATAACGTTATGTAGTATTACCTTATAACGTATAACGTCATATAATATTACGTACTAACGTTTAACGTTATATACTATTACGTAGTAGCGTATAACTTTAGATACTATTACGTAAAAATATATAACGCTACATACTATTACGTATCAAGGTATGGCGTTATGTACTATTACGTATTAACGTATTACTTTATATAATGTTACGTAATAACGCATAACGCTATATCGTATTACCTTATGACTTATTAAGTTACATACTATTACGTAATAAAGTATAACATTATGTAGTATTACCTTATAACGTATAACGTCAAACACAATTACGTACTAACGTATAACGTTATGTAGTATTACCTTATAACGTATAACGTCAAACACTATTACGTACTAACGTATAACGTTATATACTATTAAGTAATAAGGTATAACGTCATGTGGTATTACCTTATAACGTATAACGGTGCACACTATTACGTAATAAAGTACAACGTTATGTAGTATTACCTTATAACGTATAACGTCATATACTATTACATACTAACGTATAACGTTATATACAATTACGTAGTAAAGTATAACGTTATGTAGTATTACCTTATAACGTATAACGTTACATACTATTACGTAATAAAGTATAACGTTATGTAGTATTACCTTATAACGAATAACGTTACATACTATTACGTAATAAAGTATAACATTATGTAGTATTACCTTATAACGTTTAACGTCATATACTATTACGTACTAACGTATAACGTTATATAGTATTACGTAATAAGGTATAACGTTATGTGGTATTACCTGATAACGTATATCGTTATATACTATTACGTACTAACGTATAACGTTATATACTATTACGTAGTAACGTATAACTTTATATACTATTACGTAATAACGTATCACGTTACATACTCTAACGTACTAACGTATAACGTTATGTAGTACTACCTTATAACGTATAACGTTACATACTGTTACGGAATAAAGTATAACGTTATGTAGTACTACCTTATAACGTATAACGTCATATACTCATACATATTAACATATAACGTTATATACTATTACGTAATACCGTATAACGTTATATACTATTACATAATAACGTATCTCGTTACATACTCTAACGTACTAACGTATAACGTTATGTAGTATTACCTTATAACGTATAACGCTACATACTCTAACGTACTAACGTATAACATTATGTAGTATAACCTTATAACGTATAACGTCATATACTATTACGTACTAACGTTTAACGTTATATACTATTACGTACTAACGTATAACTTTATATACTATTACGTAAAAACGTATAACGCTACATACTATTACGTATCAAGGTATGGCGTTATGTACTATTACGTATTAACGTATTACTTTATATAATGTTACGTAATAACGCATAACGCTATATCGTATTACCTTATGACTTATTACGTTACATACTATTATGTAATAAAGTATAACATTATGTAGTATTACCTTATAACGTATAACGCTACATACTGTAACGTAATAACGTATAACGTTATGTAGTATTACGTACTAACGTTTAACGTTATATACTATTACGTAGTAACGTATAACTTTATATCATATTACGTAACAACGTATAACGCTACATAGTATTACGTATCAACGTATAGCGTTATATACTATTACGTAATAACGTATAACTTTATATAATGTTACGTAATAACGCATAACGCTATATCGTATTACCTTATGACGAATTACGTTACACACAATTACGTAATAAAGTATAACGTTATGTAGTATTATCTTATAACGTTTAACGTCATATACAATTACGTGCTAACGTATAACGTTATATACTATTACGCAGCAACGTATAACTTTATATACTATTACGTAGTAACGTATATCTTTATACACTATTACGTAACAACGTATAACGCTACATACTATTACGTATCAACGTATAGCGTTATGTACCATTGCGTAATAACGTATAACTTTATATAATGTTACGTAATAACGCATAACGCTATATCGTATTACCTTATGACGAATTACGTTACATACTATTACGTATTATAGTATAACGTTATGTAGTATTACCTTATAATGTATAACGCTACATACTCTAACGTACTAACGTATAACGTTATGTACTATTACCTTATAACGAATAACGTTACATACCATTACGTAATAAAGTATAACGTTATGTAGTATTACCTTATATCGTTTAACGTCATATACTATTACGTGTTAACGTATAACGTTACATACTATTACGCACTAACGTATAACGTTATGTAGTATTACCTTATAACGTATAACGCTACATACTCTAACGTACTAACGTATAACATTATGTAGTACTACCTTATAACGAATAACGCTACATACTATTACGTAATAAAGTAAAACGTTATGTAGTATTACCTTATAACGTATAACGTCATATACTATTACGTACTAACGTTTAACGCTATATACTATTACGTAGTAACGTATATCTTTATATACTATTACGTAACAACGTATAACGCTACATACTATTACGTATCAAGGTATGGCGTTATGTACTATTACGTATTAACGTATTACTTTATATAATGTTACGTAATAACGCATAACGCTATATCGTATTACCTTATGACTTATTAAGTTACATACTATTACGTAATAAAGTATAACATTATGTAGTATTACCTTATAACGTTTAACGTCATATACTATTACGTACTAACGTATAACGTTATATAGTATTACGTACTAACGTATAACTTTATATACTATTACGTAAAAACGTATAACGCTATATACTATTAAGTAATAAGGTATAACGTTATGTAGTATTACCTTATAACGAATAACGTTACATACTATTACGTAATAAGGTATAACGTTATGTAGTATAACCTTATAACGTATAACGTCATATACTATTACGTACTAACGTTTAACGTTATATACTATTACGTACTAACGTATAACTTTATATACTATTACGTAAAAACGTATAACGCTACATACTATTACGTATCAAGGTATGGCGTTATGTACTATTACGTATTAACGTATTACTTTATATAATGTTACGTAATAACGCATAACGCTATATCGTATTACCTTATGACTTATTACGTTACATACTATTATGTAATAAAGTATAACATTATGTAGTATTACCTTATAACGTATAACGCTACATACTGTAACGTAATAACGTATAACGTTATGTAGTATTACGTACTAACGTTTAACGTTATATACTATTACGTAGTAACGTATAACTTTATATCATATTACGTAACAACGTATAACGCTACATAGTATTACGTACCAACGTATAGCGTTATATACTATTACGTAATAACGTATAACTTTATATAATGTTACGTAATAACGCATAACGCTATATCGTATTACCTTATGACGAATTACGTTACACACAATTACGTAATAAAGTATAACGTTATGTAGTATTATCTTATAACGTTTAACGTCATATACAATTACGTGCTAACGTATAACGTTATATACTATTACGCAGCAACGTATAACTTTATATACTATTACGTAACAACGTATAACGCTATATACTATTACGTAACAACGTATAACGTTATATACTATTACGTAATAACGTAAAACGTTATGTATTATTACCTTATAACGTATAACGCTACTTACTGTTACGGAATAAAGTATAACGTTATGTAGTATTACCTTATAACGTATAACGCTACATACTCTAACGTACTAACGTATAACATTATGTAGTACTACCTTATAACGAATAACGCTACATACTATTACGTAATAAAGTAAAACGTTATGTAGTATTACCTTATAACGTATAACGTCATATACTATTACGTACTAACGTTTAACGCTATATACTATTACGTAGTAACGTATATCTTTATATACTATTACGTAACAACGTATAACGCTACATACTATTACGTATCAACGTATAGCGTTATGTACTATTGCGTAATAACGTATAACTTTATATACTATTACCTAACAACGTATAACGCTACATAGTATTACGTATCAATGTATAGCGTTATATACTTATACGTAATAACGTATAACTTTATATAATGTTACGTAATAACGCATAACGCTATATCGAATTACCTTATGACGAATTACGTTACATACAATTACGTAATAAAGTATAACGTTATGTAGTATTACCGTATAACGTTTAACGTCATATACTATTACGTGCTAACGTATAACGTTATATACTATTAAGTAATAAGGTATAACGTTATGTAGTATTATCTTATAACGTATAATGTCATATACTATTACGCACTAACGTATAACGTTATATAGTATTACGAAATAAGGTATAACGTTATGTAGTATTACCTGATAACGTATATCGTTATGTACTATTACGTACTAACGTATAACGTTACGTACTATTACGTAGCAACGTATAACTTTATATACTATTACGTAACAACGTATAACGCTATATACTATTACGTAACAACGTATAACGTTATATACTATTACGTAATAACGTAAAAAGTTATGTTGTATTATCTTATAACGTATAACGTTATATACTATTACGTACTAACGTTTAACGTTATATACTATTACGTAGTAACGTATAACTTTATATACTATTACCTAACAACGTATAACGCTACATAGTATTACGTATCAACGTATAGCGCTATATACTATTACGTAATAACGTATAACTTAATATAATGTTACGTAATAACGCATAACGCTATATCGTATTACCTTATTACGAATTACCTTACATACAATTACGTAATAAAGTATAACGTCATGTAGTATTATCTTATAACGTATAACGGTACACACTATTACGTAATAAAGTATAACGTTATGTAGTATTACCTTATAACGTGTAACGTTATATACCATTACGTAATAACGTATAACGTCATATACTATTACGTACTAACGTATAACGTTTTATACTATTACGTAATAAGGTATAACGTTATGTAGTATTACCTTATAACGTATAACGTTATATACTATTACGTAACAACGTATAACGTTACATAGTATTACGTATCAACGTATAGCGTTATATACTATTACGTAATAACGTATAACTTTATATAATGTTACGTAATAACGCATAACGCTATATCGTATTACCTTATGACGAATTACGGTACATACAATTACGTAATAAAGTATAACGTTATGTAGTATTACCTTATAACGTATAACGGCATATACTATTACGTACTAACGTATAACGTTTTATACTATTACGAAATAAGGTATAACGTTATGTAGTATTACCTTATAACGTATAACGTCAAACACTATTACGTACTAACGTATAACGTTATATACTATTAAGTAATAAGGTATAACGTCATGTGGTATTACCTTATAACGTATATCGGTGCACACTATTACGTAATAAAGTACAACGTTATGTAGTATTACCTTATAACGTATAACGTTATATACTATTACGTACTAACGTATAACGTTGTATACAATTACGTAATAACGTACAACGTTATGTAGTATTACCTTATAACGTATAACGTTATATACTATTACGTAATAATGTATAACGTTATGTAGTATTACCTTATAACGTATAACGTCAAACACTATTACGTATTAACGTATAACGTTATGTAGTATTACCTTATAGCGTATAACATCAAACACTATTACGTACTAACGTATAACGTTATATACTATTAAGTAATAAGGTATAACGTCATGTATTATTACCTTATAACGTATAACGGTGCACACTATTACGTAATAAAGTATAACGTTATGTAGTATTACCTTATAACGTGTAACGTTATATACCATTACGTAATAACGTATAACGTCATATACTATTACGTACTAACGTATAACGTTTTATACTATTACTTAATAAGGTATAACGTTATGTAGTATTACCTTATAACGTATAACGTCATATAATATTACGTACTAACGTTTAACGTTATATACTATTACGTAGTAACGTATAACTTTAGATACTATTACGTAAAAACGTATAACGCTACATACTATTACGTATCAAGGTATGGCGTTATGTACTATTACGTATTAACGTATTACTTTATATAATGTTACGTAATAACGCATAACGCTATATCGTATTACCTTATGACTTATTAAGTTACATACTATTACGTAATAGAGTATAACATTATGTAGTATTACCTTATAACGTATAACGTCAAACACAATTACGTACTAACGTATAACGTTATGTAGTATTACCTTATAACGTATAACGTCAAACACTATTACGTACTAACGTATAACGTTATATACTATTAAGTAATAAGGTATAACGTCATGTGGTATTACCTTATAACGTATATCGGTGCACACTATTACGTAATAAAGTACAACGTTATGTAGTATTACCTTATAACGTATAACGTCATATACTATTACATACTAACGTATAACGTTATATACAATTACGTAGTAAAGTATAACGTTATGTAGTATTACCTTATAACGTATAACGTTACATACTATTACGTAATAAAGTATAACGTTATGTAGTATTACCTTATAACGAATAACGTTACATACTATTACGTAATAAAGTATAACATTATGTAGTATTACCTTATAACGTTTAACGTCATATACTATTACGTACTAACGTATAACGTTATATAGTATTACGTAATAAGGTATAACGTTATGTGGTATTACCTGATAACGTATATCGTTATATACTATTACGTACTAACGTATAACGTTATATACTATTACGTAGTAACGTATAACTTTATATACTATTACGTAATAACGTATCACGTTACATACTCTAACGTACTAACGTATAACGTTATGTAGTACTACCTTATAACGTATAACGTTACATACTGTTACGGAATAAAGTATAACGTTATGTAGTACTACCTTATAACGTATAACGTCATATACTCATACATATTAACATATAACGTTATATACTATTACGTAATACCGTATAACGTTATATACTATTACATAATAACGTATCTCGTTACATACTCTAACGTACTAACGTATAACGTTATGTAGTATTACCTTATAACGTATAACGCTACATACTCTAACGTACTAACGTATAACATTATGTAGTACTACCTTATAACGAATAACGTTACATACTATTACGTAATAAAGTAAAACGTTATGTAGTATTACCATATAACGTATAACGTCATATACTATTACGTACTAACGTTTAACGCTATATACTATTACGTAGTAACGTATATCTTTATACACTATTACGTAACAACGTATAACGCTACATACTATTACGTATCAACGTATAGCGTTATGTACCATTGCGTAATAACGTATAACTTTATATAATGTTACGTAATAACGCATAACGCTATATAGTATTACCTTATGACGAATTACGTTACATACTATTACGTATTATAGTATAACGTTATGTAGTATTACCTTATAATGTATAACGCTACACACTCTAACGTACTAACGTATAACGTTATGTACTATTACCTTATAACGAATAACGTTACATACCATTACGTAATAAAGTATAACGTTATGTAGTATTACCTTATAACGTTTAACGTCATATACTATTACGTGTTAACGTATAACGTTACATACTATTACGCACTAACGTATAACGTTATGTAGTATTACCTTATAACGTATAACGCTACATACTCTAACGTACTAACGTATAACATTATGTAGTACTACCTTATAACGAATAACGCTACATACTATTACGTAATAAAGTAAAACGTTATGTAGTATTACCTTATAACGTATAACGTCATATACTATTACGTACTAACGTTTAACGATATATACTATTACGTAGTAACGTATATCTTTATATACTATTACGTAACAACGTATAACGCTACATACTATTACGTATCAAGGTATGGCGTTATGTACTATTACGTATTAACGTATTACTTTATATAATGTTACGTAATAACGCATAACGCTATATCGTATTACCTTATGACTTATTAAGTTACATACTATTACGTAATAAAGTATAACATTATGTAGTATTACCTTATAACGTATAACTTCAAACACAATTACGTACTAACGTATAACGTTATGTAGTATTACCTTATAACGTATAACGTCAAACACTATTACGTACTAACGTATAACGTTATATACTATTAAGTAATAAGGTATAACGTCATGTGGTATTACCTTATAACGTATAACGGTGCACACTATTACGTAATAAAGTACAACGTTATGTAGTATTACCTTATAACGTATAACGTCATATACTATTACATACTAACGTATAACGTTATATACAATTACGTAGTAAAGTATAACGTTATGTAGTATTACCTTATAACGTATAACGTTACATACTATTACGTAATAAAGTATAACGTTATGTAGTATTACCTTATAACGAATAACGTTACATACTATTACGTAATAAAGTATAACATTATGTAGTATTACCTTATAACGTTTAACGTCATATACTATTACGTACTAACGTATAACGTTATATAGTATTACGTAATAAGGTATAACGTTATGTGGTATTACCTGATAACGTATATCGTTATATACTATTACGTACTAACGTATAACGTTATATACTATTACGTAGTAACGTATAACTTTATATACTATTACGTAATAACGTATCACGTTACATACTCTAACGTACTAACGTATAACGTTATGTAGTACTACCTTATAACGTATAACGTTACATACTGTTACGGAATAAAGTATAACGTTATGTAGTACTACCTTATAACGTATAACGTCATATACTCATACATATTAACATATAACGTTATATACTATTACGTAATACCGTATAACGTTATATACTATTACATAATAACGTATCTCGTTACATACTCTAACGTACTAACGTATAACGTTATGTAGTATTACCTTATAACGTATAACGCTACATACTCTAACGTACTAACGTATAACGTTATGTACTATTACCTTATAACGAATAACGTTACATACCATTACGTAATAAAGTATAACGTTATGTAGTATTACCTTATAACGTTTAACGTCATATACTATTACGTGTTAACGTATAACGTTACATACTATTACGCACTCACGTATAACGTTATGTAGTATTACCTTATAACGTATAACGCTACATACTCTAACGTACTAACGTATAACATTATGTAGTACTACCTTATAACGAATAACGCTACATACTATTACGTAATAAAGTAAAACGTTATGTAGTATTACCTTATAACGTATAACGTCATATACTATTACGTGCTAACGTATAACGTTATATACTATTAAGTAATAAGGTATAACGTTATGTAGTATTATCTTATAACGTATAATGTCATATACTATTACGCACTAACGTATAACGTTATATAGTATTACGAAATAAGGTATAACGTTATGTAGTATTACCTGATAACGTATATCGTTATGTACTATTACGTACTAACGTATAACGTTACGTACTATTACGTAGCAACGTATAACTTTATATACTATTACGTAACAACGTATAACGCTATATACTATTACGTAACAACGTATAACGTTATATACTATTACGTAATAACGTAAAAAGTTATGTTGTATTATCTTATAACGTATAACGTTATATACTATTACGTACTAACGTTTAACGTTATATACTATTACGTAGTAACGTATAACTTTATATACTATTACCTAACAACGTATAACGCTACATAGTATTACGTATCAACGTATAGCGCTATATACTATTACGTAATAACGTATAACTTAATATAATGTTACGTAATAACGCATAACGCTATATCGTATTACCTTATTACGAATTACCTTACATACAATTACGTAATAAAGTATAACGTCATGTAGTATTATCTTATAACGTATAACGGTACACACTATTACGTAATAAAGTATAACGTTATGTAGTATTACCTTATAACGTGTAACGTTATATACCATTACGTAATAACGTATAACGTCATATACTATTACGTACTAACGTATAACGTTTTATACTATTACGTAATAAGGTATAACGTTACGTAGTATTACCTTATAACGTATAACGTTATATACTATTACGTAACAACGTATAACGTTACATAGTATTACGTATCAACGTATAGCGTTATATACTATTACGTAATAACGTATAACTTTATATAATGTTACGTAATAACGCATAACGCTATATCGTAATACCTTATGACGAATTACGTTACATACAGTTACGTAATAAAGTATAACGTTATGTAGTATTACCTTATAACGTATAACGGCATATACTATTACGTACTAACGTATAACGTTTTATACTATTACGAAATAAGGTATAACGTTATGTAGTATTACCTTATAACGTATAACGTTATATACTATTACGTACTAACGTATAACGTTGTATACAATTACGTAATAACGTACAACGTTATGTAGTATTACCTTATAACGTATAACGTTATATACTATTACGTAATAATGTATAACGTTATGTAGTATTACCTTATAACGTATAACGTCAAACACTATTACGTACTAACGTATAACGTTATGTAGTATTACCTTATAGCGTATAACATCAAACACTATTACGTACTAACGTATAACGTTATATACTATTAAGTAATAAGGTATAACGTCATGTATTATTACCTTATAACGTATAACGGTGCACACTATTACGTAATAAAGTATAACGTTATGTAGTATTACCTTATAACGTGTAACGTTATATACCATTACGTAATAACGTATAACGTCATATACTATTACGTACTTACGTATAACGTTTTATACTATTACTTAATAAGGTATAACGTTATGTAGTATTACCTTATAACGTATAACGTCATATAATATTACGTACTAACGTTTAACGTTATATACTATTACGTAGTAACGTATAACTTTAGATACTATTACGTAAAAACGTATAACGCTACATACTATTACGTATCAAGGTATGGCGTTATGTACTATTACGTATTAACGTATTACTTTATATAATGTTACGTAATAACGCATAACGCTATATCGTATTACCTTATGACTTATTAAGTTACATACTATTACGTAATAAAGTATAACATTATGTAGTATTACCTTATAACGTATAACGTCAAACACAATTACGTACTAACGTATAACGTTATGTAGTATTACCTTATAACGTATAACGTCAAACACTATTACGTACTAACGTATAACGTTATATACTATTAAGTAATAAGGTATAACGTCATGTGGTATTACCTTATAACGTATAACGGTGCACACTATTACGTAATAAAGTACAACGTTATGTAGTATTACCTTATAACGTATAACGTCATATACTATTACATACTAACGTATAACGTTATATACAATTACGTAGTAAAGTATAACGTTATGTAGTATTACCTTATAACGTATAACGTTACATACTATTACGTAATAAAGTATAACGTTATGTAGTATTACCTTATAACGAATAACGTTACATACTATTACGTAATAAAGTATAACATTATGTAGTATTACCTTATAACGTTTAACGTCATATACTATTACGTACTAACGTATAACGTTATATAGTATTACGTAATAAGGTATAACGTTATGTGGTATTACCTGATAACGTATATCGTTATATACTATTACGTACTAACGTATAACGTTATATACTATTACGTAGTAACGTATAACTTTATATACTATTACGTAATAACGTATCACGTTACATACTCTAACGTACTAACGTATAACGTTATGTAGTACTACCTTATAACGTATAACGTTACATACTGTTACGGAATAAAGTATAACGTTATGTAGTACTACCTTATAACGTATAACGTCATATACTCATACATATTAACATATAACGTTATATACTATTACGTAATACCGTATAACGTTATATACTATTACATAATAACGTATCTCGTTACATACTCTAACGTACTAACGTATAACGTTATGTAGTATTACCTTATAACGAATAACGTTACATACTATTACGTAATAAAGTAAAACGTTATGTAGTATTACCTTATAACGTATAACGTCATATACTATTACGTACTAACGTTTAACGCTATATACTATTACGTAGTAACGTATATCTTTATACACTATTACGTAACAACGTATAACGCTACATACTATTACGTATCAACGTATAGCGTTATGTACCATTGCGTAATAACGTATAACTTTATATAATGTTACGTAATAACGCATAACGCTATATCGTATTACCTTATGACGAATTACGTTACATACTATTACGTATTATAGTATAACGTTATGTAGTATTACCTTATAATGTATAACGCTACATACTCTAACGTACTAACGTATAACGTTATGTACTATTACCTTATAACGAATAACGTTACATACCATTACGTAATAAAGTATAACGTTATGTAGTATTACCTTATAACGTTTAACGTCATATACTATTACTTGTTAACGTATAACGTTACATACTATTACGCACTAACGTATAACGTTATGTAGTATTACCTTATAACGTATAACGCTACATACTCTAACGTACTAACGTATAACATTATGTAGTACTACCTTATAACGAATAACGCTACATACTATTACGTAATAAAGTAAAACGTTATGTAGTATTACCTTATAACGTATAACGTCATATACTATTACGTACTAACGTTTAACGATATATACTATTACGTAGTAACGTATATCTTTATATACTATTACGTAACAACGTATAACGCTACATACTATTACGTATCAAGGTATGGCGTTATGTACTATTACGTATTAACGTATTACTTTATATAATGTTACGTAATAACGCATAACGCTATATCGTATTACCTTATGACTTATTAAGTTACATACTATTACGTAATAAAGTATAACATTATGTAGTATTACCTTATAACGTATAACGTCAAACACAATTACGTACTAACGTATAACGTTATGTAGTATTACCTTATAACGTATAACGTCAAACACTATTACGTACTAACGTATAACGTTATATACTATTAAGTAATAAGGTATAACGTCATGTGGTATTACCTTATAACGTATAACGGTGCACACTATTACGTAATAAAGTACAACGTTATGTAGTATTACCTTATAACGTATAACGTCATATACTATTACATACTAACGTATAACGTTATATACAATTACGTAGTAAAGTATAACGTTATGTAGTATTACCTTATAACGTATAACGTTACATACTATTACGTAATAAAGTATAACGTTATGTAGTATTACCTTATAACGAATAACGTTACATACTATTACGTAATAAAGTATAACATTATGTAGTATTACCTTATAACGTTTAACGTCATATACTATTACGTACTAACGTATAACGTTATATAGTATTACGTAATAAGGTATAACGTTATGTGGTATTACCTGATAACGTATATCGTTATATACTATTACGTACTAACGTATAACGTTATATACTATTACGTAGTAACGTATAACTTTATATACTATTACGTAATAACGTATCACGTTACATACTCTAACGTACTAACGTATAACGTTATGTAGTACTACCTTATAACGTATAACGTTACATACTGTTACGGAATAAAGTATAACGTTATGTAGTACTACCTTATAACGTATAACGTCATATACTCATACATATTAACATATAACGTTATATACTATTACGTAATACCGTATAACGTTATATACTATTACATAATAACGTATCTCGTTACATACTCTAACGTACTAACGTATAACGTTATGTAGTATTACCTTATAACGTATAACGCTACATACTCTAACGTACTAACGTATAACGTTATGTACTATTACCTTATAACGAATAACGTTACATACCATTACGTAATAAAGTATAACGTTATGTAGTATTACCTTATAACGTTTAACGTCATATACTATTACGTGTTAACGTATAACGTTACATACTATTACGCACTCACGTATAACGTTATGTAGTATTACCTTATAACGTATAACGCTACATACTCTAACGTACTAACGTATAACATTATGTAGTACTACCTTATAACGAATAACGCTACATACTATTACGTAATAAAGTAAAACGTTATGTAGTATTACCTTATAACGTATAACGTCATATACTATTACGTACTAACGTTTAACGCTATATACTATTACGTAGTAACGTATATCTTTATATACTATTACGTAACAACGTATAACGCTACATACTATTACGTATCAACGTATAGCGTTATGTACTATTGCGTAATAACGTATAACTTTATATACTATTACCTAACAACGTATAACGCTACATAGTATTACGTATCAATGTATAGCGTTATATACTTATACGTAATAACGTATAACTTTATATAATGTTACGTAATAACGCATAACGCTATATCGTATTACCTTATGACGAATTACGTTACATACAATTACGTAATAAAGTATAACGTTATGTAGTATTACCGTATAACGTTTAACGTCATATACTATTACGTGCTAACGTATAACGTTATATACTATTAAGTAATAAGGTATAACGTTATGTAGTATTATCTTATAACGTATAATGTCATATACTATTACGCACTAACGTATAACGTTATATAGTATTACGAAATAAGGTATAACGTTATGTAGTATTACCTGATAACGTATATCGTTATGTACTATTACGTACTAACGTATAACGTTACGTACTATTACGTAGCAACGTATAACTTTATATACTATTACGTAACAACGTATAACGCTATATACTATTACGTAACAACGTATAACGTTATATACTATTACGTAATAACGTAAAAAGTTATGTTGTATTATCTTATAACGTATAACGTTATATACTATTACGTACTAACGTTTAACGTTATATACTATTACGTAGTAACGTATAACTTTATATACTATTACCTAACAACGTATAACGCTACATAGTATTACGTATCAACGTATAGCGCTATATACTATTACGTAATAACGTATAACTTAATATAATGTTACGTAATAACGCATAACGCTATATCGTATTACCTTATTACGAATTACCTTACATACAATTACGTAATAAAGTATAACGTCATGTAGTATTATCTTATAACGTATAACGGTACACACTATTACGTAATAAAGTATAACGTTATGTAGTATTACCTTATAACGTGTAACGTTATATACCATTACGTAATAACGTATAACGTCATATACTATTACGTACTAACGTATAACGTTTTATACTATTACGTAATAAGGTATAACGTTATGTAGTATTACCTTATAACGTATAACGTTATATACTATTACGTAACAACGTATAACGTTACATAGTATTACGTATCAACGTATAGCGTTATATACTATTACGTAATAACGTATAACTTTATATAATGTTACGTAATAACGCATAACGCTATATCGTATTACCTTATGACGAATTACGTTACATACAATTACGTAATAAAGTATAACGTTATGTAGTATTACCTTATAACGTATAACGGCATATACTATTACGTACTAACGTATAACGTTTTATACTATTACGAAATAAGGTATAACGTTATGTAGTATTACCTTATAACGTATAACGTTATATACTATTACGTACTAACGTATAACGTTGTATACAATTACGTAATAACGTACAACGTTATGTAGTATTACCTTATAACGTATAACGTTATATACTATTACGTAATAATGTATAACGTTATGTAGTATTACCTTATAACGTATAACGTCAAACACTATTACGTATTAACGTATAACGTTATGTAGTATTACCTTATAGCGTATAACATCAAACACTATTACGTACTAACGTATAACGTTATATACTATTAAGTAATAAGGTATAACGTCATGTATTATTACCTTATAACGTATAACGGTGCACACTATTACGTAATAAAGTATAACGTTATGTAGTATTACCTTATAACGTGTAACGTTATATACCATTACGTAATAACGTATAACGTCATATACTATTACGTACTAACGTATAACGTTTTATACTATTACTTAATAAGGTATAACGTTATGTAGTATTACCTTATAACGTATAACGTCATATAATATTACGTACTAACGTTTAACGTTATATACTATTACGTAGTAACGTATAACTTTAGATACTATTACGTAAAAACGTATAACGCTACATACTATTACGTATCAAGGAATGGCGTTATGTACTATTACGTATTAACGTATTACTTTATATAATGTTACGTAATAACGCATAACGCTATATCGTATTACCTTATGACTTATTAAGTTACATACTATTACGTAATAGAGTATAACATTATGTAGTATTACCTTATAACGTATAACGTCAAACACAATTACGTACTAACGTATAACGTTATGTAGTATTACCTTATAACGTATAACGTCAAACACTATTACGTACTAACGTATAACGTTATATACTATTAAGTAATAAGGTATAACGTCATGTGGTATTACCTTATAACGTATATCGGTGCACACTATTACGTAATAAAGTACAACGTTATGTAGTATTACCTTATAACGTATAACGTCATATACTATTACATACTAACGTATAACGTTATATACAATTACGTAGTAAAGTATAACGTTATGTAGTATTACCTTATAACGTATAACGTTACATACTATTACGTAATAAAGTATAACGTTATGTAGTATTACCTTATAACGAATAACGTTACATACTATTACGTAATAAAGTATAACATTATGTAGTATTACCTTATAACGTTTAACGTCATATACTATTACGTACTAACGTATAACGTTATATAGTATTACGTAATAAGGTATAACGTTATGTGGTATTACCTGATAACGTATATCGTTATATACTATTACGTACTAACGTACAACGTTATATACTATTACGTAGTAACGTATAACTTTATATACTATTACGTAATAACGTATCACGTTACATACTCAAACGTACTAACGTATAACGTTATGTAGTACTACCTTATAACGTATAACGTTACATACTGTTACGGAATAAAGTATAACGTTATGTAGTACTACCTTATAACGTATAACGTCATATACTCATACATATTAACATATAACGTTATATACTATTACGTAATACCGTATAACGTTATATACTATTACATAATAACGTATCTCGTTACATACTCTAACGTACTAACGTATAACGTTATGTAGTATTACCTTATAACGTATAACGCTACATACTCTAACGTACTAACGTATAACATTATGTAGTACTACCTTATAACGAATAACGTTACATACTATTACGTAATAAAGTAAAACGTTATGTAGTATTACCATATAACGTATAACGTCATATACTATTACGTACTAACGTTTAACGCTATATACTATTACGTAGTAACGTATATCTTTATACACTATTACGTAACAACGTATAACGCTACATACTATTACGTATCAACGTATAGCGTTATGTACCATTGCGTAATAACGTATAACTTTATATAATGTTACGTAATAACGCATAACGCTATATCGTATTACCTTATGACGAATTACGTTACATACTATTACGTATTATAGTATAACGTTATGTAGTATTACCTTATAATGTATAACGCTACACACTCTAACGTACTAACGTATAACGTTATGTACTATTACCTTATAACGAATAACGTTACATACCATTACGTAATAAAGTATAACGTTATGTAGTATTACCTTATAACGTTTAACGTCATATACTATTACGTGTTAACGTATAACGTTACATACTATTACGCACTAACGTATAACGTTATGTAGTATTACCTTATAACGTATAACGCTACATACTCTAACGTACTAACGTATAACATTATGTAGTACTACCTTATAACGAATAACGCTACATACTATTACGTAATAAAGTAAAACGTTATGTAGTATTACCTTATAACGTATAACGTCATATACTATTACGTACTAACGTTTAACGATATATACTATTACGTAGTAACGTATATCTTTATATACTATTACGTAACAACGTATAACGCTACATACTATTACGTATCAAGGTATGGCGTTATGTACTATTACGTATTAACGTATTACTTTATATAATGTTACGTAATAACGCATAACGCTATATCGTATTACCTTATGACTTATTAAGTTACATACTATTACGTAATAAAGTATAACATTATGTAGTATTACCTTATAACGTATAACTTCAAACACAATTACGTACTAACGTATAACGTTATGTAGTATTACCTTATAACGTATAACGTCAAACACTATTACGTACTAACGTATAACGTTATATACTATTAAGTAATAAGGTATAACGTCATGTGGTATTACCTTATAACGTATAACGGTGCACACTATTACGTAATAAAGTACAACGTTATGTAGTATTACCTTATAACGTATAACGTCATATACTATTACATACTAACGTATAACGTTATATACAATTACGTAGTAAAGTATAACGTTATGTAGTATTACCTTATAACGTATAACGTTACATACTATTACGTAATAAAGTATAACGTTATGTAGTATTACCTTATAACGAATAACGTTACATACTATTACGTAATAAAGTATAACATTATGTAGTATTACCTTATAACGTTTAACGTCATATACTATTACGTACTAACGTATAACGTTATATAGTATTACGTAATAAGGTATAACGTTATGTGGTATTACCTGATAACGTATATCGTTATATACTATTACGTACTAACGTATAACGTTATATACTATTACGTAGTAACGTATAACTTTATATACAATTACGTAGTAAAGTATAACGTTATGTAGTATTACCTTATAACGAATAACGTTACATACTATTACGTAATAAAGTATAACATTATGTAGTACTACCTTATAACGAATAACGCTACATACTATTACGTAATAAAGTAAAACGTTATGTAGTATTACCTTATAACGTATAACGTCATATACTATTACGTACTAACGTTTAACGCTATATACTATTACGTAGTAACGTATATCTTTATATACTATTACGTAACAACGTATAACGCTACATACTATTACGTATCAACGTATAGCGTTATGTACTATTGCGTAATAACGTATAACTTTATATACTATTACCTAACAACGTATAACGCTACATAGTATTACGTATCAATGTATAGCGTTATATACTTATACGTAATAACGTATAACTTTATATAATGTTACGTAATAACGCATAACGCTATATCGTATTACCTTATGACGAATTACGTTACATACAATTACGTAATAAAGTATAACGTTATGTAGTATTACCGTATAACGTTTAACGTCATATACTATTACGTGCTAACGTATAACGTTATATACTATTAAGTAATAAGGTATAACGTTATGTAGTATTATCTTATAACGTATAATGTCATATACTATTACGCACTAACGTATAACGTTATATAGTATTACGAAATAAGGTATAACGTTATGTAGTATTACCTGATAACGTATATCGTTATGTACTATTACGTACTAACGTATAACGTTACGTACTATTACGTAGCAACGTATAACTTTATATACTATTACGTAACAACGTATAACGCTATATACTATTACGTAACAACGTATAACGTTATATACTATTACGTAATAACGTAAAAAGTTATGTTGTATTATCTTATAACGTATAACGTTATATACTATTACGTACTAACGTTTAACGTTATATACTATTACGTAGTAACGTATAACTTTATATACTATTACCTAACAACGTATAACGCTACATAGTATTACGTATCAACGTATAGCGCTATATACTATTACGTAATAACGTATAACTTAATATAATGTTACGTAATAACGCATAACGCTATATCGTATTACCTTATTACGAATTACCTTACATACAATTACGTAATAAAGTATAACGTCATGTAGTATTATCTTATAACGTATAACGGTACACACTATTACGTAATAAAGTATAACGTTATGTAGTATTACCTTATAACGTGTAACGTTATATACCATTACGTAATAACGTATAACGTCATATACTATTACGTACTAACGTATAACGTTTTATACTATTACGTAATAAGGTATAACGTTATGTAGTATTACTTTATAACGTATAACGTTATATACTATTACGTAACAACGTATAACGTTACATAGTATTACGTATCAACGTATAGCGTTATATACTATTACGTAATAACGTATAACTTTATATAATGTTACGTAATAACGCATAACGCTATATCGTATTACCTTATGACGAATTACGTTACATACAATTACGTAATAAAGTATAACGTTATGTAGTATTACCTTATAACGTATAACGGCATATACTATTACGTACTAACGTATAACGTTTTATACTATTACGAAATAAGGTATAACGTTATGTAGTATTACCTTATAACGTATAACGTTATATACTATTACGTACTAACGTATAACGTTGTATACAATTACGTAATAACGTACAACGTTATGTAGTATTACCTTATAACGTATAACGTTATATACTATTACGTAATAATGTATAACGTTATGTAGTATTACCTTATAACGTATAACGTCAAACACTATTACGTATTAACGTATAACGTTATGTAGTATTACCTTATAGCGTATAACATCAAACACTATTACGTACTAACGTATAACGTTATATACTATTAAGTAATAAGGTATAACGTCATGTATTATTACCTTATAACGTATAACGGTGCACACTATTACGTAATAAAGTATAACGTTATGTAGTATTACCTTATAACGTGTAACGTTATATACCATTACGTAATAACGTATAACGTCATATACTATTACGTACTAACGTATAACGTTTTATACTATTACTTAATAAGGTATAACGTTATGTAGTATTACCTTATAACGTATAACGTCATATAATATTACGTACTAACGTTTAACGTTATATACTATTACGTAGTAACGTATAACTTTAGATACTATTACGTAAAAACGTATAACGCTACATACTATTACGTATCAAGGTATGGCGTTATGTACTATTACGTATTAACGTATTACTTTATATAATGTTACGTAATAACGCATAACGCTATATCGTATTACCTTATGACTTATTAAGTTACATACTATTACGTAATAAAGTATAACATTATGTAGTATTACCTTATAACGTATAACGTCAAACACAATTACGTACTAACGTATAACGTTATGTAGTATTACCTTATAACGTATAACGTCAAACACTATTACGTACTAACGTATAACGTTATATACTATTAAGTAATAAGGTATAACGTCATGTGGTATTACCTTATAACGTATAACGGTGCACACTATTACGTAATAAAGTACAACGTTATGTAGTATTACCTTATAACGTATAACGTCATATACTATTACATACTAACGTATAACGTTATATACAATTACGTAGTAAAGTATAACGTTATGTAGTATTACCTTATAACGTATAACGTTACATACTATTACGTAATAAAGTATAACGTTATGTAGTATTACCTTATAACGAATAACGTTACATACTATTACGTAATAAAGTATAACATTATGTAGTATTACCTTATAACGTTTAACGTCATATACTATTACGTACTAACGTATAACGTTATATAGTATTACGTAATAAGGTATAACGTTATGTGGTATTACCTGATAACGTATATCGTTATATACTATTACGTACTAACGTATAACGTTATGTACTATTACGTAGTAACGTATAACTTTATATACTATTACGTAATAACGTATCACGTTACATACTCTAACGTACTAACGTATAACGTTATGTAGTACTACCTTATAACGTATAACGTTACATACTGTTACGGAATAAAGTATAACGTTATGTAGTACTACCTTATAACGTATAACGTCATATACTCATACATATTAACATATAACGTTATATACTATTACGTAATACCGTATAACGTTATATACTATTACATAATAACGTATCTCGTTACATACTCTAACGTACTAACGTATAACGTTATGTAGTATTACCTTATAACGTATAACGCTACATACTCTAACGTACTAACGTATAACATTATGTAGTACTACCTTATAACGAATAACGTTACATACTATTACGTAATAAAGTAAAACGTTATGTAGTATTACCATATAACGTATAACGTCATATACTATTACGTACTAACGTTTAACGCTATATACTATTACGTAGTAACGTATATCTTTATACACTATTACGTAACAACGTATAACGCTACATACTATTACGTATCAACGTATAGCGTTATGTACCATTGCGTAATAACGTATAACTTTATATAATGTTACGTAATAACGCATAACGCTATATCGTATTACCTTATGACGAATTACGTTACATACTATTACGTATTATAGTATAACGTTATGTAGTATTACCTTATAATGTATAACGCTACATACTCTAACGTACTAACGTATAACGTTATGTACTATTACCTTATAACGAATAACGTTACATACCATTACGTAATAAAGTATAACGTTATGTAGTATTACCTTATAACGTTTAACGTCATATACTATTACGTGTTAACGTATAACGTTACATACTATTACGCACTAACGTATAACGTTATGTAGTATTACCTTATAACGTATATCGTCATATACTATTACGTACTAACGTATAACGTTATATACAGATACGTAATAAAGTATAACGTTATGTAGTATTACCTTATAACGTATAACGTTACATACTATTACGTAATAAAGTATAACGTTATGTAGTATTACCTTATAACGAATAACTTTACATACTATTACGTAATAAAGTATAACGTTATGTAGTATTACCTTATAACGTATAACGTTACATACTATTACGTAATAAAGTATAACGTTATGTAGTATTACCTTATAACGAATAACGTTACATACTATTACGTAATAAAGTATAACGTTATGTAGTATTACCTTATAACGTATAACGTCATATACTATTACGTAGTGACGTATAACTTTATATACTATTACGTAATAACGTAAAACGTTATGTAGTATTATCTTATAACGTATAACGTTATACACTATTACGTAATAACGTAAAAAGTTATGTTGTATTATCTTATAACGTATAACGTTATATACTATTACGTACTAACGTTTAACGTTATATACTATTACGTAGTAACGTATAACTTTATATACTATTACCTAACAACGTATAACGCTACATAGTATTACGTATCAATGTATAGCGTTATATACTATTTCGTAATAACGTATAACTTAATATAATGTTACGTAATAACGCATAACGCTATATCGTATTACCTTATGACGAATTACGTTACATACAATTACGTAATAAAGTATAACGTCATGGAGTATTACCTTATAACGTATAACGGTACACACTATTACGTAATAAAGTATAACGTTATGTAGTATTACCTTATAACGTGTAACGTTATATACCATTACGTAATAACGTATAACGTCATATACTATTACGTACTAACGTATAACGTTTTATACTATTACGTAATAAGATATAACGTTATGTAGTATTACCTTATAACGTATAACGTCATATACTATTACATACTAACGTATAACGTTATATACAATTACGTAGTAAAGTATAACGTTATGTAGTATTACCTTATAACGTATAACGTTACATACTATTACGTAATAAAGTATAACGTTATGTAGTATTACCTTATAACGAATAACGTTACATACTATTACGTAATAAGGTATAACGTTATGTGGTATTACCGGATAACGTATATCGTTATATACTATTACGTACTAACGTATAACGTTATATACTATTACGTAGTAACGTATAACTTTATATACTATTACGTAATAACGTATCACGTTACATACTCTAACGTACTAACGTATAACGTTATGTAGTACTACCTTATAACGTATAACGTTACATACTGTTACGGAATAAAGTATAACGTTATGTAGTATTACCTTATAACGTATAACGTCATATACTCATACGTATTAACATATAACGTTATATACTATTACGTAATAACGTATAACGTTATATACTATTACGTAATAACGTATCTCGTTACATACTCTAACGTACTAACGTATAACGTTATGTAGTATTACCTTATAACGTATAACGCTACATACTCTAACGTACTAACGTATAACATTATGTAGTACTACCTTATAACGAATAACGTTACATACTATTACGTAATAAAGTAAAACATTATGTAGTATTACCTTATAACGTATAACGTCATATACTATTACGTACTAACGTTTAACGCTATATACTATTACGTAGTAACGTATATCTTTATACATTATTACGTAACAACGTATAACGCTACATACTATTACGTATCAACGTATAGCGTTATGTACCATTTCGTAATAACGTATAACTTTATATAATGTTACGTAATAACGCATAACGCTATATCGTATCACCTTATGACGAATTACGTTACATACAATTACGTATTATAGTATAACGTTATGTAGTATTACCTTATAACGAATAACGTTACATACCATTACGTAATAAAGTATAACGTTATGTAGTATTACCTTATAACGTTTAACGTCATATACTATTACGTGTTAACGTATAACGTTACATACTATTACGCACTAACGTTTAACGTTATGTAGTATTACCTTATAACGTATATCGTCATATACTATTACGTACTAACGTATAACGTTATATACTATTACATACTAACGTATAACGTTATATACAATTACGTAGTAAAGTATAACGTTATGTAGTATTACCTTATAACGTATAACGTTACATACTATTACGTAATAAAGTATAACGTTATGTAGTATTACCTTATAACGAATAACGTTACATACTATTACGTAATAAGGTATAACGTTATGTGGTATTACCGGATAACGTATATCGTTATATACTATTACGTACTAACGTATAACGTTATATACTATTACGTAGTAACGTATAACTTTATATACTATTACGTAATAACGTATCACGTTACATACTCTAACGTACTAACGTATAACGTTATGTAGTACTACCTTATAACGTATAACGTTACATACTGTTACGGAATAAAGTATAACGTTATGTAGTATTACCTTATAACGTATAACGTCATATACTCATACGTATTAACATATAACGTTATATACTATTACGTAATAACGTATAACGTTATATACTATTACGTAATAACGTATCTCGTTACATACTCTAACGTACTAACGTATAACGTTATGTAGTATTACCTTATAACGTATAACGCTACATACTCTAACGTACTAACGTATAACATTATGTAGTACTACCTTATAACGAATAACGTTACATACTATTACGTAATAAAGTAAAACATTATGTAGTATTACCTTATAACGTATAACGTCATATACTATTACGTACTAACGTTTAACGCTATATACTATTACGTAGTAACGTATATCTTTATACATTATTACGTAACAACGTATAACGCTACATACTATTACGTATCAACGTATAGCGTTATGTACCATTTCGTAATAACGTATAACTTTATATAATGTTACGTAATAACGCATAACGCTATATCGTATCACCTTATGACGAATTATGTTACATACAATTACGTATTATAGTATAACGTTATGTAGTATTACCTTATAATGTATAACGCTACATACTCTAACGTACTAACGTATAACGTTATGTAGTATTACCTTATAACGAATAACGTTACATACTATTACGTAATAAAGTATAACGTTATGTAGTATTACCTTATAACGTTTAACGTCATATACTATTACGTACTAACGTATTACGTTATATAGTATTACGTAATAAGGTATAACGTTATGTGGTATTACCTGATAACGTATATCGTTATATACTATTACGTACTAACGTATAACGTTATATACTATTACGTAGTAACGTATAACTTTATATACTATTACGTAATAACGTATCACGTTACATACTCTAACGTACTAACGTATAACGTTATGTAGTACTACCTTATAACGTATAACGTTACATACTGTTACGGAATAAAGTATAACGTTATGTAGTATTACCTTATAACGTATTACGTCATATACTAATACGTACTAACGTATAACGTTATATACTATTACGTAATAACGTATAACGTTATATACTATTACGCTATGACGCACAACGTTATGTAGTATTACCTTATAACGTATAAAGTTATATACTATTACGTAATAACGTATCTCGTTACATACTCTAACGTACTAACGTATAACGTTATGTAGTATTACCTTATAACGTATAACGTCATATACTATTACGTACTAACGTTTAACGCTATATACTATTACGTAGTAACGTATATCTTTATATACTATTACGTAACAACGTATAACGTTTTATACTATTACGTAATAAGGTATAACGTTATGTAGTATTACCTTATAACGTATAACGTTATATACTATTACGTAACAACGTATAACGTTACATAGTATTACGTATCAACGTATAGCGTTATATACTATTTCGTAATAACGTATAACTTTATATAATGTTACGTAATAACGCATAACGCTATATCGTATTACCTTATGACGAATTACGTTACATACAATTACGTAATAAAGTATAACGTTATGTAGTATTACCTTATAACGTATAACGGCATATACTATTACGTACTAACGTATAACGTTTTATACTATTACGAAATAAGGTATAACGTTATGTAGTATTACCTCATAACGTATAACGTTATATACTATTACGTACTAACGTATAACGTTATATACAATTACGTAATAACGTACAACGTTATGTAGTATTACCTTATAACGTATAACGTTATATACTATTACGTAATAATGTATAACGTTATGTAGTATTACCTTATAACGTATAACGTCAAACACTATTACGTACTAACGTATAACGTTATGTAGTATTACCTTATAGCGTATAACATCAAACACTATTACGTACTAACGTATAACGTTATATACTATTAAGTAATAAGGTATAACGTCATGTATTATTACCTTATAACGTATAACGGTGCACACTATTACGTAATAAAGTATAACGTTATGTAGTATTACCTTATAACGTATAACGTTATATACTATTACGTAATAATGTATAACGTTATGTAGTATTACCTTATAACGTATAACGTCAAACACTATTACGTACTAACGTATAACGTTATGTAGTATTACCTTATAACGTATAACGGCATATACTATTACGTACTAACGTATAACGTTATATACTATTACGTAGTAACGTATAACTTTATATACTATAACGTAATAACGTATCACGTTACATACTCTAACGTACTAACGTATAACGTTATGTAGTACTACCTTATAACGTATTACGTTACATACTGTTACGGAATAAAGTATAACGTTATGTAGTATTACCTTATAACGTATAACGTTACATACTATTACGTAATAAAGTATAACGTTATGTAGTATTACCTAATAACGAATAACGTTACATACTATTACGTAATAAAGTATAACGTTATGTAGTATTACCTTATAACGTATAACGTCATATACTATTACGTAGTGACGTATAACTTTATATACTATTACGTAATAACGTAAAACGTTATGTAGTATTATCTTATAACGTATAACGTTATACACTATTACGTACTAACGTTTAACGTTATATACTATTACGTAGTAACGTATAACTTTATATACTATTACCTAACAACGAATAACGCTACATAGTATTACGTATCAACGTATAGCGTTATATACTAATACGTAATAACGTATAACTTTATATAATGTTACGTAATAACGCATAACGCTATATCGTATTACCTTATGACGAATTACGTTACATACAATTACGTAATAAAGTATAACGTTATGTAGTATTACCTTATAATGTATAACGCTACATACTCTAACGTACTAACGTATAACGTTATGTAATATTACCTTATAACGAATAACGTTACATACCATTACGTAATAAAGTATAACGTTATGTAGTATTACCTTATAACGTTTAACGTCATATACTATTACGTGTTACCGTATAACGTTACATACTATTACGCACTAACGTATAACGTTATGTAGTATTACCTTATAACGTATATCGTCATATACTATTACGCACTAACGTATAACGTTATATACAGTTACGTAATAAAGTATAAAGTTATGTAGTATTACCTTATAACGTATATCGTCATATACTATCACGTACTAACGTATAACTTTATATACTATTACGTAATAAGGTATAAAGTTATGTAGTATTACCTTATAACGTATAACGTTATATACTATTACGTACTAACGTATAACGGTCCACACTATTACGTAATAAAGTATAACGTTATGTAGTATTACCTTATAACGTATAACGTTATATACTATTACGTACTAACGTATAACGTTATATACAATTACGTAATAACGTATAACGTTATGTAGTATTATCTTATAACGTATAACGTTATGTAGTATTACCTTATAACGTATAACGTTACATACTATTACGTAATAAAGTATAACGTTATGTAGTATTACCTTATAACGTATAACGTCATATACTATTACGTACTAACGTATAACGTTTTATACTATTACGTAATAAGGTATAACGTTATGTAGTATTACCTTATAACGTATAACGTTATATACTATTACGTACTAACGTATAACGTTATATACAATTACGTAATAACGTACAACTTTATGTAGTATTACCTTTTAACGTATAACGTTATATACTATTACGTAATAAGGTATAAAGTTATGTAGTATTACCTTATAACGTATAACGTTATATACTATTACGTAATAAGGTATAACGTTATGTAGTATTACCTTATAACGTATCACGTTACATACTCTTACGTACTAACGTATAACGTCATGTAGTATTACTTTATAACGTATAACGGTACACACTATTACGTAATAAAGTATAACGTTATGTAGTATTACCTTATAACGTATAACGTCATATACTATTACATACTAACGTATGACGTTATATACAATTACGTAGTAACGTATAACTTTATATACTATTACGTAATAACGTGTCACGTTACATACTCTAACGTACTAACGTATAACGTTATATAGTATTACCTTATAACGTATAACGTTACATACTGTTACGGAATAAAGTATAACGTTATGTAGTATTACCTTATAACCTATAACGTCATATACTAATACGTACTAACGTATAACGTTATATAGTATTACGTAATAAGGTATAACGTTATGTGGTATTACCTTTTAACGTATAACGTTACATACTATTACGTAATAAAGTATAACGTTATGTAGTATTACCTTATAACGTATAACGTCATATACTATTACGTACTAACGTGTAACGTTATATACTATTACGTAATAAGGTATAACGTCATGTAGTATTACCTTATAACGTATAACGGTACACACTATTACGTAATAAAGTATAACGTTATGTAGTATTACCTTGTAACGTATAACGTCATATACTATTACGTACTAACGTATAACGTTATATACAATTACGGAGTAACGTATAACTTTATATACTATTACGTAATAACGAATCACGTTACATACTCTAACGTACTAACGTATAACGTTATGTAGTATTACCTTATAACGTATAACGTTACATACTATTACGTAATAAAGTATAATGTTATGTAGTATTACCTTATAACGAATAACGTTACATACTATTACGTAATAAAGTATAACGTTATATACAATTACGTAGTAAGGTATAACTTTATATTCTATTACGTAACAACGTATAACGCTACATACTATTACGTATCAACTTATAGCGTTATATACTATTACGTAATAACGTATAACTTTATACACTATTACGTAACAACGTATAACGCTACATACTATTACGTATCAACGTATAGCGTTATATACTATTACGTAATAAGGTATAACGTTATGTAGTATTACCTTATAACGTATCACGTTACATACTCTTACGTACTAACGTATAACGATATGTAGTATTACCTTATAACGAATAACGTTACATACTATTACGTAATAAAGTATAACGTTATGTAGTATTACCTTATAACATTTAACGTCATATAATATTACGTACTAACGTAAAACGTTATATAGTATTACGTAATAAGGTATAACGTTATGTGGTATTACCTGATAACGTATATCGTTATATACTATTACGTACTAACGTATAACGTTATATACTATTACGTAGTAACGTATAACTTTATATACTATTACGTAATAACGTATCAGGTTACATACTCTAACGTACTAACGTATATCGTTATGTAGTATTACCTTATAACGTATAACGCTACATACTCTAACGTACTAACGTATAACGTTATGTAGTATTGCCTTATAGCGAATAACGTTACGTACTATTACGTAATAAAGTATAACGTTATGTAGTATTACCTTATAACGTTTAACGTCATATACTATTACGTGTTAACGTATAACGTTACATACTATTACGTAATAAAGTATAACGTTATGTAGTATTATCTTATGACGTATAATGTCATATACTATTACGTAACAACGTATAACGCTATATACTATTACGTAACAATGTATAACGTTATATACTACTACGTAATAACGTACAACGTTATGTTGTATTACCTTATAACGTATAATGTTATATACTATTACGTAATAACGTATCACGTTACATACTCTAACGTACTAACGTATAACGTTATGTAGTATTATCTTATAACGTATCACGTTACATACTCTTACGTACTAACGTATAACGTTATGTAGTATTACCTTATAACGAATAACGTTACATACTATTACGTAATAAAGTATAACGTTACGTAGTATTACCTTATAACGTTTAACGTCATATACTATTACGTACTAACGTATAACGTTATATACTATTACGTAATAAAGTATAACGTTATGTAGTATTACCTTTTAACGTATAACGTTACATACTATTACGTAATAAAGTATAACGTTATGTAGTATTACCTTATAACGTATAACGTCATATACTATTACGTACAAACGTGTAACGTTATATACTATTACGTAATAAGGTATAACGTCATGTAGTATTACCTTATAACGTATAACGGTACACACTATTACGTAATAAAGTATAACGTTATGTAGTATTACCTTATAACGTATAACGGTACACACTATTACGCAATAAAGTATAACGTTATGTAGTATTACCTTATAACGTATAACGTCATATACTATTACGTACTAACGTATAACGTTATATACTATTACGTAATAAAGTATAACGTTATGTAGTAGTACCTTGTAACGTATAACGTCATATACTATTACGTACTAACGTATAACGTCATATACTAATACGTATTAACGTATAACGTTATATACTATTACGTAATAACGTATAACGTTATATACTATTGCGTATTAACGTAAAACGTTATGTAGTATTACCTTATAACGTATAACGTTACATACTGTTACGGAATAAAGAATAACGTTATGTAGTATTACCTTATAACGTATAACGTCATATACTAATACGTACTAACGTATAACGTTATATACTATTACGTAGTAACGTATAACTTTATACACTATTACGTAACAACGTATAACGCTACATACTATTACGTACTAACGTATAACGTTATGTAGTATTACCTTATAACGTTTTACGTCATATACTATTACGTGCTAACGTATAACGTTACATACTATTACGTAATAAAGTATAACATTATGTAGTATTACCTTATAACGTATAACGCTACATACTCTAACGTAATAACGTATAACGTTATGTAGTATTACGTACTAACGTTTAACGTTATATACTATTACGTAGTAACGTATAACTTTATATACTATTACGTAACAACGTATAACGCTACATACTATTACGTATCAACGTATAGCGTTATATACTATTACGTAATAACGTATAACTTTATATACTATTAAGTAATAAGGTATGTCGTCATGTAGTATTACCTTATAACGTATAACGGTACACACTATTACGTAATAAAGTATAACGTTATGTAGTATTACCTTATAACGTATAACGTCGTATACTAATACGTACTAACGTATAACGTTATATACTATTTCGTAGTAACGTATAACTTTATATACTATTACGTAACAACGTATAACGCTACGTACTATTACGTTTCAACGTATAGCGTTATATACTATTACGTAATAACGTATAACTTTATATAATGTTACGTAATAACGCATAACGCTATATCGTATTACCTTATGACAAATTACGTTACATAGAATTACGTAATAAAGTATAACGTTATATAATATTACGTAATAAAGTATAACGTTATGTAGTATTACCTTATAACGTATAACGTCAAACACTATTACGTACTAACATATAACGTTATGTAGTATTTCCTTCTAACGTATAACGTCAAACTCTATTACGTACTAACGTATAACGTTATATACTAATAAGTAACAAGGTATAACGTCATGTAGTATTACCTTATAACGTATAACGTCATATACTAATACGTACTAACGTATAACGTTATATACTATTACGTAGTAACGTATAACTTTATACACTATTACGTACCAACGTATAACGCTACATACTATTACGTACTAACGTATAACGTTATGTAGTATTACCTTATAACGTTTTACGTCATATACTATTACGTGCTAACGTATAACGTTACATACTATTACGTAATAAAGTATAACATTATGTAGTATTACCTTATAACGTATAACGCTACATACTCTAACGTAATAACGTATAACGTTATGTAGTATTACGTACTAACGTTTAACGTTATATACTATTACGTAGTAACGTATAACTTTATATACTATTACGTAACAACGTATAACGCTACATACTATCACGTATCAACGTATAGCGTTATATACTATTACGTAATAACGTATAACTTTATATACTATTAAGTAATAAGGTATATCGTCATGTAGTATTACCTTATAACGTATAACGGTACACACTATTACGTAATAAAGTATAACGTTATATACTATTTCGTAGTAACGTATAACTTTATATACTATTACGTAACAACGTATAACGCTACGTACTATTACGTATCAACGTATAGCGTTATATACTATTACGTAATAACGTATAACTTTATATAATGTTACGTAATAACGCATAACGCTATATCGTATTACCTTATGACAAATTACGTTACATAGAATTACGTAATAAAGTATAACGTTATATAATATTACGTAATAAAGTATAACGTTATGTAGTATTACCTTATAACGTATAACGTCAAACACTATTACGTACTAACATATAACGTTATGTAGTATTTCCTTATAACGTATAACGTCATGTACTAATACGCACTAACGTATAACGTTATATAGTATTACGTAATAAGGTATAACGTTTTGTAGTATTACCTGATAACATATATCGTTATATACTATTACGTACTAACGTATAACGTTATATACTATTACGTAGCAACGTATAACTTTATATACGATTACGTAACAACGTATAACGCTACATACTATTACGTATGAAGGTATGGCGTTATGTAGTATTACCTTATAACTAATAACGTTACATACTATTACGTAATAAAGTAAAACGTTATGTAGTATTACCTTATAACGTATAACGTCATATACTATTACGTACTAACGTTTAACGTTATATACTATTACGTAGCAACGTATAACTTTATATACTATTACGTAACAACGTATAACGCTACGTACTATTACGTATCAACGTATAGCGTTATATACTATTACGTAATAACGTATAACTTTATATAATGTTACGTAATAACGCATAACGCTATATCGTATTACCTTATGACAAATTACGTTACATAGAATTACGTAATAAAGTATAACGTTATATAATATTACGTAATAAAGTATAACGTTATGTAGTATTACCTTATAACGTATAACGTCAAACACTATTACGTAATAACATATAACGTTATGTAGTATTTCCTTACAACGTATAACGTCAAACTCTATTACGTACTAACGTATAACGTTATATACTAATAAGTAACAAGGTATAACGTCATGTAGTATTACCTTATAACGTATAACGTCATGTACTAATACGCACTAACGTATAACGTTATATAGTATTACGTAATAAGGTATAACGTTTTGTAGTATTACCTGATAACATATATCGTTATATACTATTACGTACTAACGTATAACGTTATATACTATTACGTAGCAACGTATAACTTTATATACGATTACGTAACAACGTATAACGCTACATACTATTACGTATCAAGGTATGGCGTTATGTAGTATTACCTTATAACTAATAACGTTACATACTATTACGTAATAAAGTAAAACGTTATGTAGTATTACCTTATAACGTATAACGTCATATACTATTACGTACTAACGTTTAACGTTATATACTATTACGTAGCAACGTATAACTTTATATACGATTACGTAACAACGTATAACGCTACATACTATTACGTATCAAGGTATGGCGTTATGTACTATTACGTAATAGCGTATTACTTTATATAATGTTACGTAATAACGCATAACGCTATATCGTATTACCTTGTGACTTATTACGTTACATACTATTACGTAATAAAGTATAACAATATGTAGTATTACATTATAACGTATAACGCTACATACTCTAACGTAATAACTTTTAACGTTATGTAGTATTACGTACTAACGTTTAACGTTATATACTATTACGTAGTAACGTATAACTTTATATACTATTACGTAACAACGTATAACGCTACATACTATTACGTATCAACGTATAGCGTTATATACTATTACGTATTAACGTAAAACGTTATGTAGTATTACCTTATAACGTATAACGTCATATACTAACACGTACTAACGTATAACGTTATATACTATTACGTAGTAACGTATAACTTTATATAATGTTACGTAATAATGCATAACGCTATATCGTATTACCTTATGACGAATTACGTTACATACAATTACGGAATAAAGTATAACGTTATGTAGTATTACCTTATAATGTAAAGCGCTACATACTCTAACGTACTAACTTATAACAATATGTAGTATTACCTTATAAAGAAAAACGTTACATACTGTTACGGAATAAAGTATAACGTTATGTAGTATTACCTTATAACGTATAACGTCTTATACTATTACGTACTAACGTTTAACGTTATATAATATTACGTAGTAACGTATAACGTTATATACTATTACGTAATAACGTATCTCGTTACATACTCTAACGTACTAACGTATAACGTTATGTAGTATTACCTTATAACGTATAACGCTACATACTCTAACGTACTAACGTATAACGTAATGTAGTATTACCTTATAACGTATAACGTTACATACTGTTACGGAATAAAGTATAACGTTATGTAGTATTACCATATAACGTATAACGTCATATACTAATACGTATTAACGTATAACGTTATATACTATTACGTAATAACGTATAACGTTATATACTATTACGTATTAACGTAAAACGTTATGTAGTATTACCTTATAACGTATAACGTTACATACTGTTACGGAATAAAGTATAACGTTATGTAGTATTACCTTATAACGTATAACGTCATATACTAATAAGTACTAACGTATAACGTTATATACTATTACGTAGTAACGTATAACTTTATACACTATTACGTAACAACGTATAACGCTACATACTATTACGTATCAACGTATAGCGTTATATACTATTACGTAATAACGTATAACTTTATATAATGTTACGTAATAATGCATAACGCTATATCGTATTACCTTATGACGAATTACGTTACATACAATTACGGAATAAAGTATAACGTTATGTAGTATTACCTTATAATGTAAAGCGCTACATACTCTAACGTACTAACGTATAACGTTATGTAGTATTACCTTATAACGTATAACGTTACATACTGTTACGGAATAAAGTATAACGTTATGTAGTATTACCTTATAACGTATAACGTAATATACTAATACGTATTAACGTATAACGTTATGTAGTATTACCTTATAAAGTATAACGCTACATACTCTAACGTACTAACGTATAACGTTATGTAGTACTACCTTATAACGTATAACGTTACATACTGTTACGGAATAAAGTATAACGTTATGCAGTATTACCTTATAACGTATAACGTCATATACTAATACGTACTAACGTCTAACGTTATATACTATTACGTAGTAACGTATAACGCTACATACTATTACGTAACAACGTATAACGCTACATACTATTACGTATCAACGTATAGCGTTATGTACTATTACGTAATAACGTATTACTTTATATAATGTTACGTAATAAGGCATAACGCTATATCGTATTACCATATGACGTATTACGTTACATACTATTACGTAATAAAGTATAACATTATGTAGTATTACCTTATAACGTATAACGCTACATACTCTAACGTAATAACGTATAACGTTATGTAGTATTACGTACTAACGTTTAACGTTATATACTATTACGTAGTAACGTATAACTTTATATACTATTACGTACTAACGTATAACGTTATATACTATTACGTAATAGAGTATAACGTTATGTAGTATTACATTATAACGTATAACGTTATATACTATTACGTACTAACGTATAACGTTATATACAATTACGTAATAACGTACAACGTTATGTAGTATTACCTTATAACGTATAACGTTACATACTATTACGTACTAACGTATAACGTTATGTAGTATTACCTGACAACGAATAACGTTATATACTACTACGTAATAACGTATCACGTTACATACTCTAACGTACTAACGTATAACGTTATGTAGTATTACCTTATAACGTATATCGTTATATACTATTACGTACTAACGTATAACGTTATATACTATTACGTAGTAACGTATAACTTTATATACTATTACGTAATAACGTATCACGTTACATACTCTAACGTACTAACGTATAACGTTATGTAGAGTGACCTTTTAAAGTATAACGTTACATACTATTACGTAATAAAGTATAACGTTATGTAGTATTACCTTATAACGTATAACGTCATATACTATTACGTACTAACGTATAACGTTATGTAGTATTACCTTATAACGTATAACGTCAAACACTATTACGTACTAACGTATAACGTTATATACTATTAAGTAATAAGGTATAACGTCATGTAGTAATACCTTACAACGTATAACGGTACACACTATTACGTAATAAAGTATAACGTTATGTAGTATTACCTTATAACGTATAACGTCATATACTAATACGTACTAACGTTATAAGTTATATACTATTACGTACTAACGTGTAACATTATGTAGTATTACCTGACAACGAATAACGTTATATACTACTACGTAATAACGTATCACGTTACATACTCTAACGTACTAACGCAAAACGTTATGTAGTATTACCTTATAACGTATAACGGTACACACTATTACGTAATAAAGTATAACGTTATGTAGTATTACTTTATAACGTATAACGGTACACACTATTACGTAATAAAGTATAACGTTATGTAGTATTACCTTATAACGTATAACGTCATATACTATTACGTACTAACGTATAACGTTTTATACTATTACGCTATAACGCAAAACGTTATGTAGTATTACCTTATAACGTATAACGGTACACACTATTACGTAATAAAGTATAACGTTATGTAGTATTACCTTATAACGTATAACGTTACATACTGTTACGGAATAAGGTATAACGTTATGTAGTATTACCTTATAAAGTATAACGTCATATGCTATTACGTACTAACGTATAACGCTTTATACTATTACGTAATAAGGTATAACGTTATGTAGTATTACTTTATAACGTATAACGTTATATACTATCACGTACTAACGTATAACGTTATATACAATTACGTAATAACGTACAACGTTATGTAGTATTACCTTATAACGTATAACGTTATATACTATTACGTAATAACGTATCACGTTACATACTCTAACGTACTAACGTATAACGTTATGTAGTATTACCTTATAACGTATAACGTTACATACTATTACGTAATAAAGTATAACGTTATGTAGTATTACCTTATAACGTATAACGTTACATACTATTACGTAATAAAGTATAACGTTATGTAGTATTACCTTATGACGTATAACGTTACATACTATTACGTAATAAAGTATAACGTTATGTTGTATTACCTTATAACGAATAACGTTACATACTATTACGTAATAAAGTATAACGTTATGTAGTATTACCTTCTAACGTTTAACTTCATATACTATTACGTGCTAACGTATAACGTTATATACTATTAAGTAATAAGGTATAACGTTATGTAGTATTACCTTATAACGTATAACGTCATATACCATTACGTACTAACGTATAACGTTATATAGTACTACGTATTAAGGTATAACGTTATGTAGTATTACCTGATAACGTATATCGTTATATACTATTACGTACTAACGTATAACGTTATATACCATTACGTGCTAACGTATAACGTTATATACTATTAAGTAATAAGGTATAACGTTATGTAGTATTACCTTATAACGTATAACGTCATATACCATTACGTACTAACGTATAACGTTATATAGTATTACGTATTAAGGTATAACGTTATGTAGTATTACCTTATAACGTATAACGTCATATACTAATACGTACTAACGTATAACTTTATATACTATTACGTACTAACGTATAACGTTATGTAGTATGACCTTTTAACGTATAACGTTACATACTATTACGTAATAAAGTATAACGTTATGTAGTATTACCTTATAACGTATAACGTCATATACTATTACGTACTAACGTATAACGTTATATACTATTACGTAATAAGGTATTAAGTTATGTAGTATTACCTGATAACGTATAACGTTATATACTATTACGTACTAACGTATAACGTTATATACTATTACGTACTAACGTATAACGTTATATACTATTACGTAATAAAGTATAACGTTATGTAGTATTACCTTATAACGTATAACGTCAAACACTATTACGTACTAACGTATAACGTTATGTAGTATTACTTTATAACGTATAACGTCAAACACTATTACGTACTAACGTATAACGCTATGTAGAATTACCTTATAATGTATAACGTCAAACACTATTACGTACTAACGTATAACGTTATGTAGTATGACCTTTTAACGTATAACGTTACATACTATTACGTAATAAAGTATAACGTTATGTAGTATTACCTTATAACGTATAACGTCATATATTATTACGTACTAACGTATAACGTTATATACTATTACGTACTAACGTATAACGTTATATACTATTACGTAATAAAGTATAACGTTATGTAGTATTACCTTATAACGTATAACGGTACAGACTATTACGTAATAAAGTATAACGTTATGTAGTATTACCTTATAACGTATAACATCATATGCTATTACGTACTTACGTATAACGTTTTATACTATTACGTAATAAGGTATAACGTTATATAGTATTACCTGATAACGTATATCGCTATATACTATTACGTACTAACGTATAACGTTATATACTATTACGTAGTAACGAATAACGTTATATACTATTACGTATTAACGTATCACGTTACATACTCTAACGTACTAACGTATAACGTTATGTAGTATTACCTTATAACGAATAACGTTACATACTATTACGTAATAAAGTATAACGTTATGTAGTATTACCTTTAAACGTTTAACGTCACATACTATTACGTGCTAACGTATAACGTTATATACTATTAAGTAATAAGGTATAACGTTATGTAGTATTACCTTATAACGTATAACGTCATATACTATTACGCACTAACGTATAACGTTATATAGTATTACGTAATAAGGTATAACGTTATATAGTATTACCTGATAACGTATATCGTTATATACTATTACGTACTAACGTATAACGTTATATACTATTACGTAGTAACGTATAACTTTATATACTACTACGTAATAACGTATCACGTTATATACTCTAACGTACTAACGTATAACGTTATGTAGTATTACCTTATAACGCATAACGTCATATAATATTACGTACTAACGTATAACGTTATATACTATTACGTACTAACGTATAACGTTATGTAGTATTACCTTATAACGAATAACGTTACATACTATTACGTAATAAAGTATAACGTTATGTAGTATTACCTTATAACGTTTAACGTCATATACTATTACGTGCTAACGTATAACGTTATGTAGTATGACCTTTTAACGTATAACGTTACATACTATTACGTAATAAAGTATAACGTTATGTAGTATTACCTTATAACGTATAACGTCATATATTATTACGTACTAACGTATAACGTTATATACTATTACGTACTAACGTATAACGTTATATACTATTACGTAATAAAGTATAACGTTATGTAGTATTACCTTATAACGTATAACGGTACAGACTATTACGTAATAAAGTATAACGTTATGTAGTATTACCTTATAACGTATAACATCATATGCTATTACGTACTTACGTATAACGTTTTATACTATTACGTAATAAGGTATAACGTTATATAGTATTACCTGATAACGTATATCGCTATATACTATTACGTACTAACGTATAACGTTATATACTATTACGTAGTAACGAATAACGTTATATACTATTACGTATTAACGTATCACGTTACATACTCTAACGTACTAACGTATAACGTTATGTAGTATTACCTTATAACGAATAACGTTACATACTATTACGTAATAAAGTATAACGTTATGTAGTATTACCTTTAAACGTTTAACGTCACATACTATTACGTGCTAACGTATAACGTTATATACTATTAAGTAATAAGGTATAACGTTATGTAGTATTACCTTATAACGTATAACGTCATATACTATTACGCACTAACGTATAACGTTATATAGTATTACGTAATAAGGTATAACGTTATATAGTATTACCTGATAACGTATATCGTTATATACTATTACGTACTAACGTATAACGTTATATACTATTACGTAGTAACGTATAACTTTATATACTACTACGTAATAACGTATCACGTTATATACTCTAACGTACTAACGTATAACGTTATGTAGTATTACCTTATAACGCATAACGTCATATAATATTACGTACTAACGTATAACGTTATATACTATTACGTACTAACGTATAACGTTATGTAGTATTACCTTATAACGAATAACGTTACATACTATTACGTAATAAAGTATAACGTTATGTAGTATTACCTTATAACGTTTAACGTCATATACTATTACGTGCTAACGTATAACGTTACATACTATTACGTAATAAAGTATAACGTTATGTAGTATTATCTTATAACGTATAATGTCATATAATCTTACGTACTAACGTATAACGTTATATAGTAATACGTAATAAGGTATAACGTTATGTAGTATTACCTTATAACGTATAACGTCATATACTATTACGCACTAACGTATAACGTTATATAGTATTACGTAATAAGGTATAACGTTATGTAGTATTATCTTATAACGCATAATGTCATATAATCTTACGTACTAACGTACAACGTTATATAGTAATACGTAATAAGGTATAACGTTATGTAGTATTACCTGATTACGTATATCGTTGTATACTATTACGTACTAACGTATAACGTTTTATACTATTGCGTAGTAACGTATCACGTTATATAATATTACGTAATTACGTATAACGTTATATACTATTACGCTATGGCGCACAACGTTATGTAGTATTACCTTATAACGTATAACGTTGTATACTATTACGTAATAACGTATCTCGTTACATACTTTAACGTACTAACGTATTACGTTATGTAGTATTACCTTATAACGTATAACGCTACATACTCTAACGTACTAACGTATAACGTTATGTAGTATTACCCTATAACGAATAACGTTACATACTATTACGTAATAAAGTATAACGTTATGTAGTATTACCTTATAACGTTTAACGTTATATACTATTACGTGCTAACGTATAACGTTACATACTATTACGTAATAAAGTATAACGTTATGTAGAATTACCTTATAACGTATAACGTCATATACTATTACGTACTAACGTATAACGTTATATAGTATTACGTAATAAGGTATAACGTCATATAATATTACGTAATTACGTATAACGTTATATACTATTACGCTATGGCGCACAACGTTATGTAGTATTACCTTACAACGTATAACATTATATACTATTACGTAATAACGTATCACGTTACATACTATTACGTAATAGGGTATGAAGTTATGTAGTATTACCGTATAACGTATAACGTCAAACACTATTACGTACTAACGTATAACGTTATATACTATTAAGTAATAAGGTATAACGTTATGTAGCATTACCTTATAACGTATAACGTCATATACTATTACGTACTAACGTATAACGATACATACTATTACGTAATAGGGTATGAAGTTATGTAGTATTACCTTATAACGTATAACGTCAAACACTATTACGTACTAACGTATAACGTTATATACTATTAAGTAATAAGGTATAACGTTATGTAGTATTACCTTATAACGTATAACGTCATATACTAATACGTACTAACGTATAACGTTTTATTGTATTACGTAATAAGGTATAACGTTATGTATTATTACCTTATAACGTATAAAGTTATATACTATTACGTACTAACGTATAACGTTATATACAATTACGTAATAACGTACAACGTTATGTAGTATTACCTTATAACGTATAACATTATATACTATTACGTAATAACGTATCACGTTACATACTCTAACGTACGAACGTATAACGTTATGTAGTATTACCTTATAACGTATAACGTTACATACTATTACGTAATAAAGTATAACGTTACGTAGTATTACCTTATAACTTATAACGTTACATACTATTACGTAATAAAGTATAACGTTATGTAGTATTACCTTATAACGAATAACGTTACATTCTGTTACGTTATAAAGTATAACGTTATATAGTATTACCTTATAACGAATAACGTTACATACTATTACGTAATAAAGTATAACATTATGTAGTATTACCTTATAACGTTTAACGTCACATACTATTACGTGCTAACGTATTACGTTATATACTATTAAGTAATAAGGTATAACGTTATGTAGTATTACCTGATAACGTATAACGTCATATACTATTACGCACTAACGTATAACGTTATATAGTATTACGTAATAAGGTATAACGTTATGTAGTATTATCTTATAACGTATAATGTCATATAATCTTACGTACTAACGTACAACGTTATATAGTAATACGTAATAAGGTATAACGTTATGTAGTATTACCTGATTACGTATATCGTTGTATACTATTACGTACTAACGTATAACGTTTTATACTATTGCGTAGTAACGTATCACGTTATATAATATTACGTAATTACGTATAACGTTATATACTATTACGCTATGGCGCACAACGTTATGTAGTATTACCTTATAACGTATAACGTTGTATACTATTACGTAATAACGTATCTCGTTACATACTTTAACGTACTAACGTATTACGTTATGTAGTATTACCTTATAACGTATAACGCTACATACTCTAACGTACTAACGTATAACGTTATGTAGTATTACCTTATAACGAATAACGTTACATACTATTACGTAATAAAGTATAACGTTATGTAGTATTACCTTATAACGTTTAACGTTATATACTATTACGTGCTAACGTATAACGTTACATACTATTACGTAATAAAGTATAACGTTATGTAGAATTACCTTATAACGTATAACGTCATATACTATTACGTACTAACGTATAACGTTATATAGTATTACGTAATAAGGTATAACGTCATATAATATTACGTAATTACGTATAACGTTATATACTATTACGCTATGGCGCACAACGTTATGTAGTATTACCTTACAACGTATAACATTATATACTATTACGTAATAACGTATCACGTTACATACTATTACGTAATAGGGTATGAAGTTATGTAGTATTACCGTATAACGTATAACGTCAAACACTATTACGTACTAACGTATAACGTTATATACTATTAAGTAATAAGGTATAACGTTATGTAGCATTACCTTATAACGTATAACGTCATATACTATTACGTACTAACGTATAACGATACATACTATTACGTAATAGGGTATGAAGTTATGTAGTATTACCTTATAACGTATAACGTCAAACACTATTACGTACTAACGTATAACGTTATATACTATTAAGTAATAAGGTATAACGTTATGTAGTATTACCTTATAACGTATAACGTCATATACTAATACGTACTAACGTATAACGTTTTATTGTATTACGTAATAAGGTATAACGTTATGTATTATTACCTTATAACGTATAAAGTTATATACTATTACGTACTAACGTATAACGTTATATACAATTACGTAATAACGTACAACGTTATGTAGTATTACCTTATAACGTATAACATTATATACTATTACGTAATAACGTATCACGTTACATACTCTAACGTACGAACGTATAACGTTATGTAGTATTACCTTATAACGTATAACGTTACATACTATTACGTAATAAAGTATAACGTTACGTAGTATTACCTTATAACTTATAACGTTACATACTATTACGTAATAAAGTATAACGTTATGTAGTATTACCTTATAACGAATAACGTTACATTCTGTTACGTTATAAAGTATAACGTTATATAGTATTACCTTATAACGAATAACGTTACATACTATTACGTAATAAAGTATAACATTATGTAGTATTACCTTATAACGTTTAACGTCACATACTATTACGTGCTAACGTATTACGTTATATACTATTAAGTAATAAGGTATAACGTTATGTAGTATTACCTGATAACGTATAACGTCATATACTATTACGTACTAACGTATAACGTTATATAGTATTACGTAATAAGGTATAACGTTATGTAGTATTACCTGATAACGTATATCGTTATATACTATTACGTACTAACGTAAAACGTTATATACTATTACGTAGTAACGTATAACTTTATATACTACTACGTAATAACGTATCATGTTATATACTCTAACGTACTAACGTATAACGTTATGTAGTATTACCTTATAACGTATAACGTCATATACTATTACGTACTAACGTATAACGTTATATAGTAATACGTAATAAGGTATAACGTTATGTAGTATTACCTGATAACGTATAACGTTACATACTATTACGTAATAAAGTATAACTTTATGTGGTATTACCTGATAACGTATAACGTTACATACTATTACGTTATAAAGTATAACGTTATATAGTATTACCTTATAACGCATAAAGTTACATACTATTACGTAATAAAGTATAACGTTATGTGGCATTACCCGATAACGTATAACGTTACATACTATTACGTTATAAAGTATAACGTTATATAGTATTACCTTATAACGAATAACGTTACATACTATTACGTAATAAAGTATAACGTTATGTAGTATTACCTTATAACGTTTAACGTCACATAATATTGCGTGCTAACGTATAACGTTATATACTATTAAGTAATAAGGTATAACGTTATGTAGTATTACCTTATAACGTATAACGTCATATACTATTACGTACTAACGTATAACGTTATATAGTATTACGTAATAAGGTATAACGTTATGTAGTATTACCTGATAACGTATATCGTTATATACTATTACGTACTAACGTAAAACGTTATATACTATTACGTAGTAACGTGTAACTTTATATACTACTACGTAATAACTTATCACGTTATATACTCTAACGTACTAACGTATAACGTTATGTAGTATTACCTTATAACGTATAACGTCATATACTATTACGTACTAACGTATAACGTTATATAGTATTACGTAATAAGGTATAACGTTATGTAGTATTACCTGATAACGCATATCGTTATATACTATTACGTACTAACGTATAACGTTATATACTATTACGTATTAACGTATAACTTTATATACTATTACGTAATAACGTATCACGTTACATACTCTAACGTACTAACGTATAACGTTATGTAGTATTACCTTATAACGAATAACGTTACATACTATTACGTAATAAAGTATAACGTTATGTAGTATTACCTTATAACATTTAACATCATATACTATTACGTGCTAACGTATAACGTTATATACTATTGCGTATTAACGTATAACTTTATATACTATTACGTAACAACGTATAACGCTATACACTATTAGGTAACAATGTATAACGTTATATACTATTACGTACTAACGTATAACGTTATGTAGTATTACCTTATAACGTATAACGTCATATAATATTACGTACTAACGTATAACGTTATATACTATTACGTACTAACGTATAACGGTATGTAGTATTACCTTATAACGAATAACGTTACATACTATTACGTAATAAAGTATAACGTTATGTAGTATTACCTTATAACGTTTAACGTCATATACTATTACGTGCTAACGTATAACGTTACATACTATTACGTAATAAAGTATAACGTTATGTAGTATTATCTTATAACGTATAATGTCATATAATCTTACGTACTAACGTATAACGTTATATAGTAATACGTAATAAGGTATAACGTTATGTAGTATTACCTTATAACGTATAACGTCATATACTATTACGCACTAACGTATAACGTTATATAGTATTACGTAATAAGGTATAACGTTATGTAGTATTATCTTATAACGTATAATGTCATATAATCTTACGTACTAACGTACAACGTTATATAGTAATACGTAATAATGTATAACGTTATGTAGTATTACCTGATTACGTATATCGTTGTATACTATTACGTACTAACGTATAACGTTTTATACTATTGCGTAGTAACGTATCACGTTATATAATATTACGTAATTACGTATAACGTTATATACTATTACGCTATGGCGCACAACGTTATGTAGTATTACCTTATAACGTATAACGTTTTATACTATTACGTAATAACGTATCTCGTTACATACTTTAACGTACTAACGTATAACGTTATGTAGTATTACCTTATAACGTATAACGCTACATACTCTAACGTACTAACGTATAACGTTATGTAGTATTACCTTATAACGAATAACGTTACATACTATTACGTAATAAAGTATAACGTTATGTAGTATTACCTTATAACGTTTAACGTTATATACTATTACGTGCTAACGTATAACGTTACATACTATTACGTAATAAAGTATAACGTTATGTAGAATTACCTTATAACGTATAACGTCATATAATATTACGTACTAACGTATAACGTTATATACTATTACGTAATAAGGTATAACGTTATGTAGTATTACCTGATAACGTATAACGTTATATACTATTACGTACTAACGTATAACGATACATACTATTACGTAATAGGGTATGAAGTTATGTAGTATTACCTTATAACGTATAACGTCAAACACTATTACGTACTAACGTATAACGTTATATACAATTACGTAATAACGTACAACGTTATGTAGTATTACCTTATAACGTATAACATTATATACTATTACGTAATAACGTATCACGTTACATACTCTAACGTACGAACGTATAACGTTATGTAGTATTACCTTATAACGTATAACGTTACATACTATTACGTAATAAAGTATAACGTTACGTAGTATTACCTTATAACTTATAACGTTACATACTATTACGTAATAAAGTATAACGTTATGTAGTATTACCTTATAACGAATAACGTTACATTCTATTACGTTATAAAGTATAACGTTATATAGTATTACCTTATAACGAATAACGTTACATACTATTACGTAATAAAGTATAACATTATGTAGTATTACCTTATAACGTTTAACGTCACATACTATTACGTGCTAACGTATAACGTTATATACTATTAAGTAATAAGGTATAACGTAATGTAGTATTACCTTATAACGTATAACGTCATATACTATTACGTACTAACGTATAACGTTATATAGTATTAAGTAATAAGGTATAACGTTATGTCGTATTACCTGATAACGTATATCGTTATATACTATTACGTACTAACGTAAAACGTTATATACTATTACGTAGTAACGTATAACTTTATATACTACTACGTAATAACGTATCATGTTATATACTCTAACGTACTAACGTATAACGTTATGTAGTATTATCTTATAACGTATAACGTCATATACTATTACGTACTAACGTATAACGTTATATAGTAATACGTAATAAGGTATAACGTTATGTAGTATTACCTGATAACGTATAACGTTACATACTATTACGTAATAAAGTATAACGTTATGTGGTATTACCTGATAACGTATAACGTTACATACTATTACGTTATAAAGTATAACGTTATATAGTATTACCTTATAACGCATAACGTTACATACTATTACGTAATAAAGTATAACGTTATGTGGTATTACCTGATAACGTATAACGTTACATACTATTACGTTATAAAGTATAACGTTATATAGTATTACCTTATAACGAATAACGTTACATACTATTACGTAATAAAGTATAACGTTATGTAGTATTACCTTATAACGTTTAGCGTCACATACTATTGCGTGCTAACGTATAACGTTATATACTATTAAGTAATAAGGTATAACGTTATGTAGTATTACCTGATAACGCATATCGTTATATACTATTAGAAAATAACGTATAACGTTATATACTATTACGTATTAACGTATAACTTTATATACTATTACGTAATAACGTATCACGTTACATACTCTAACGTACTAACGTATAACGTTATGTAGTATTACCTTATAACGAATAACGTTACATACTATTACGTAATAAAGTATAACGTTATGTAGTATTACCTTATAACATTTAACGTCATATACTATTACGTGCTAACGTATAACGTTACATACTATTACGTAATAAAGTATAACGTTATGTAGTATTATCTTATAACGTATAATGTCATATACTCTTACGTACTAATGTATAACGTTATATAGTAATACGTAATAAGGTATAACGTTATGTAGTATTACCTCATAACGTATATCGTTGTATACTATTACGTACTAACGTATAACGTTATATACTATTGCGTATTAACGTATAACTTTATATACTATTACGTAACAACGTATAACGCTATACACTATTAGGTAACAATGTATAACGTTATATACTACTACGTACTAACGTATAACGTTATGTAGTATTACCTGACAACGAATAACGTTATATACTACTACGTAATAACTTATCACGTTACATACTCTAACGTACTAATGTGTAACGTTATGTAGTATTACCTTATAACGTATAGCGTTACATACTATTACGTAATAAAGTACAACGTTATGTAGTATTACCTTATAACGCATAACGTTACATACTATTACGTAATAAAGTATAACGTTATGTGGTATTACCTTATGACGTATAACGTTACATACTATTACGTTATAAAGTATAACGTTATATAGTATTACCTTATAACGAATAACGTTACATACTATTACGTAATAAAGTATAACGTTATGTAGTATTACCTTTAAACGTTTAACGTCACATAATATTACGTGCTAACGTATAACGTTATATACTATTAAGTAATAAGGTATAACGTTATGTAGTATTACCTTATAGCGTATAACGTCATATACTATTACGCACTAACGTATAACGTTATATAGTATTACGTAATAAGGTATAACGTTATATAGTATTACCTGATAACGTATATCGTTATATACTATTACGTACTAACGTATAACGTTATATACTATTACGTAGTAACGTATAACTTTATATACTACTACGTAATAACGTATCACGTTATATACTCTAACGTACTAACGTATAACGTTATGTAGTATTACCTGACAACGAATAACGTTATATACTACTACGTAATAACTTATCACGTTACATACTCTAACGTACTAATGTGTAACGTTATGTAGTATTACCTTATAACGTATAGCGTTACATACTCTTACGTAATAAAGTACAACGTTATGTAGAATTACCTTATAACGCATAACGTTACATACTATTACGTAATAAAGTATAACGTAATGTGGTATTATCTTATAACGTATAACGTTACATACTATTACGTTATAAAGTATAACGTTATATAGTATTACCTTATAACGAATAACGTTACATACTATTACGTAATAAAGTATAACGTTATGTAGTATTACCTTATAACATTTAACGTCATATACTATTACGTGCTAACGTATAACGTTACATACTATTACGTAATAAAGTATAACGTTATGAAGTATTATCTTATAACGTATAATGTCATATACTCTTACGTACTAACGTATAACGTTATATAGTAATACGTAATAAGGTATAACGTTATGTAGTATTACCTGATAACGTATATCGTTGTATACTATTACGTACTAACGTATAACGTTATATACTATTGCGTATTAACGTATAACTTTATATACTATTACGTAACAACGTATAACGCTATACACTATTAGGTAACAATGTATAACGTTATATACTATTAAGGAATAAGGTATAACGTTATGTAGTATTACCTTATAACGTATAACGTCATATACTATTACGCACTAACGTATAACGTTATATAGTATTACGTAATAAGGTATAACGTTATATAGTATTACCTGATAACGTATATCGTTATATACTATTACGTACTAACGTATAACGTTATATACTATTACGTAGTAACGTATAACTTTATATACTACTACGTATCACGTTATATACTCTAACGTACTAACGTATAACGTTATGTAGTATTACCTTATCACGTATAACGTCATATACTATTACGTACTAACGTATAACGTTATATACTATTACGTACTAACGTATAACGGTATGTAGTATTACCTTATAACGAATAACGTTACATACTATTACGTAATAAAGTATAACGTTATGTAGTATTACCTTATAACGTTTAACGTCATATACTATTACGTGTTAACGTATAACGTTACATACTATTACGTAATAAAGTATAACGTTATGTAGTATTATCTTATAACGTATAATGTCATATAATCTTACGTACTAACGTATAACGATATATAGTAATACGTAATAAGGTATAACGTTATGTAGTATTACCTTATAACGTATAACGTCATATACTATTACGCACTAACGTATGACGTTATATAGTATTACGTAATAAGGTATAACGTTATGTAGTATTACCTTATAACGTATAGCGTTACATACTATTACGTAATAAAGTACAACGTTATGTAGTATTACCTTATAACGCATAACGTTACATACTATTACGTAATAAAGTATAACGTTATGTGGTATTACCTTATAACGTATAACGTTACATACTATTACGTTATAAAGTATAACGTTATATAGTATTACCTTATAACGAATAACGTTACATACTATTACGTAATAAAGTATAACGTTATGTAGTATTACCTTTAAACGTTTAACGTCACATACTATTACGTGCTAACGTATAACGTTATATACTATTAAGTAATAAGGTATAACGTTATGTAGTATTACCTTATAGCGTATAACGTCATATACTATTACGCACTAACGTATAACGTTATATAGTATTACGTAATAAGGTATAACGTTATGTAGTATTATCTTATAACGTATAATGTCATATAATCTTACGTACTAACGTATAACGTTATATAGTAATACGTAATAAGGTATAACGTTATGTAGTATTACCTGATTACGTATATCGTTGTATACTATTACGTACTAACGTATAACGTTATATACTATTACGTAGTAACGTATAACTTTATATACTACTACGTAATAACGTATCACGTTATATACTCTAACGTACTAACGTATAACGTTATGTAGTATTACCTTATAACGTATAACGTCATATACTATTACGTACTAACGTATAACGTTATATACTATTACGTACTAACGTATAACGGTATGTAGTATTACCTTATAACGAATAACGTTACATACTATTACGTAATAAAGTATAACGTTATGTAGTATTACCTTATAACGTTTAACGTCACATACTATTACGTGCTAGCGTATAACGTTATATACTATTAAGTAATAAGGTATAACTATGTAGTATTACCTTATAACGTATAACGTCATATACTATTACGTATTAACGTATAACGTTATATAGTATTACGTAATAAGGAATAACGTTATGTAGTATTACCTGATAACGTATATCGTTATATCGTTATATACTATTACGTACTAACGTATAACGTTATATACTATTACGTAGTAACGAATAACGTTATATACTATTACGTATTAACGTAAAACGTTATGTAGTATTATCTTATAACGTATAACGGTACACACTTTTCCGTAATAAAGTATAGCGTTATGTAGTATTACCTTATAACGTATAACGTCATATGCTATTACGTACTAACGTATAACCTTATGTAGTATTACCTTATAACGTATAACGTCAAACACTATTACGTAATAAAGTATAACGTTATGTAGTATTACCTTATAACGTATAACGTTATATACTGTTACGTACTAACGTATAACGTTATATACAATTACGTAATAACGTACAACGTTATGTAGTATTACCATATAACGTATACCGTTATATACTATTACGTAATAACGTATTACGTTACATACTCTAACGTACTAACGTTTAACGTTATGTAGTATTACCTCATAACATATAACGTTACATACTGTTACGGAATAACGTACAACGTTATGTAGTATTACCTTATAACGCATAACGTTACATACTATTACGTAATAAAGTATAACGTTATGTGGTATTACCTTATAACGTATAACGTTACATTCTATTACGTTATAAAGTATAACGTTATATACTATTACCATATAACGAATAACGTTACATACTATTACGTAATAAAGTATAACGTAATGTAGTATTACCTTATAACGTTTAACGTCACATACTATTACGTGCTAACGTATAACGTTATATACTATTAAGTAATAAGGTATAACGTTATGTAGTATTACCTTATAACGTATAACGTCATATACTATTACGTACTAACGTATAACGTTATATAGTATTACATAATATGGTATAACGTTATGTAGTATTACCTGATAACGTATGTCGTTATATACTATTAAGTACTAACGTATAACGTTATATACTATTACGTAGTAACGTATAACTTTATATACTACTACGTAATAACGTATCACGTTATATACTCTAACGTACTAACGTATAACGTAATGTAGTATTACCTTATAACGTATAACGTCATATACTATTATGTACTAACGTATAACGTTATATAGTATTACGTAATAAGGTATAACGTTATGTTGTATTACCTTATAACGTTTAACGTCATATACTATTACGTGCTAACGTATAACGTTATATACTATTAAGTAATAAGGTATAACGTTATGTAGTATTACCTTATAACGTATAACGTCATATACTATTACGTACTAACGTATAACGTTATGTAGTATTACCTGACAACGAATAACGATATATACTACTACGTAATGACTTATCACGTTACATACTCTAACGTACTAATGTATAACGTTATGTAGTATTACCTTATAACGTATAACGTTACATACTGTTCCGGAATAAACTATAACGTTATGTAGTATTAACTTATAACGTATATCGTCATATACTAATACGTACTAAAGTATAACGTTATATACCATTACGTAATAACGTATCACGTCATATAATATTACGTAATTACGTATAACGTTATATACTATTACGCTATGGCGCACAACGTTATGTAGTATTACCTTATAACGTATAACGTTGTATACTATTACGTAATAACGGATCTCGTTACATACTTTAACGTACTAACGTATAACGTTGTGTAGTATTACCTTATAACGTATAACGCTACATACTCTAACGTACTAACGTATAACGTTATGTAGTATGACCTTATAACGAATAACGTTACATACTATACTTTATAACGTATAACGTTACATACTATTACGTTATAAAGTATAACCTTATGTAGTATTACCTTATAACGTTTAACGTCACATACTATTACGTGCTAACATATAACGTTATATACTATTACGTACTAACGTATAACGTTATATACTATTACGTAGTAACGTATATAACGTTATGTAGTATACGTTATGTAATAACGTATCACGTTATATACTCTAACGTACTAACGTATAACGTTATGTAGTATTACCTTATAACGTATAACGTCATATACTATTGCGTACTAACGTATAACGTTATATAGTATTACGTAATATGGTATAACGTTATGTAGTATTACCTAACAACGAATAACGTTATATACTACTACGTAATGTCTTATCACGTTACATACTCTAACGTACTAATGTATAACGTTATGTAGTATTACCTTATAACGTATAACGTTACATACTGTTACGGAATAAACTATAACGTTATGTAGTATTACCTTATAACGTTTAACGTCACATACTATTACGTGCTAACGTATAACGTTATATACTATTAAGTAATAAGGTATAACGTTATGTAGTATTACCTTATAACGTATAACGTCATATACTATTACGTACTAACGAATAACGTAATATAGTATTACGTAATAAGGAATAACGTTATGTAGTATTACCTGATAACGTATATCGTTATATACTATTACGTACTAACGTATAACGTTATATACTATTACGTAGTAACGAATAATGTTATATACTATTACGCATTACCGTAAAACGTTATGTAGTATTATCTTATAACGTATAACGGTACACACTATTACGTAATAAAGTATAACGTTATGTAGTATTACCTTATAACGTATAACGTCATATGATATTACGTACTAACGTATAACGCTATGTAGTATTACCTTATAACGTATAACGTCAAACACTATTACGTACTAACGTATAACGTTATATACTATTAAGTAATAAGGTATAACGTCATGTAGTAATACCTTATAACGTATAACGGTACACACTATTACGTAATAAAGTATAACGTTATGTAGTATTACCTTATAACGTATAACGTCATATACTATTACGTACTAACGTATAACGTTTTATACTATTACACTATAACGCAAAACGTTATGTAGTATTACCTTATAACGTATAACGGTACTCACTATTACGTACTAACGTATAACGTTATATACAATTACGTAATAACGTACAACGGTATGTAGTATTACCTTATAACGTATAACGTTATATACTATTACGTAATAACGTATCACGTTACATACTCTAACGTACGAACGTTTAACGTTATGTAGTATTACCTTATAACGCATAACGTTACATACTATTACGTAATAAAGTATAACGTTATGTGGTATTACCTTATATCGTATAACGTTACATACTATTACGTTATAAAGTATAACGTTATATAGTATTACCTTATAACGAATAACGTTACATACTATTACGTAATAAAGTACAACGTTATGTAGTATTACCTTATAACGTTTAACGTCACATACTATTACGTGCTAACGTATAACGTTATATACTATTAAGTAATAAGTTATAACGTTATGTAGTATTACCTTATAACGTATAACGTCATATACTATTAAGTACTAACGTATAACGTTATATAGTATTACGTAATAAGGTATAACGTTATGTAGTATTACCTGATAACGTATATCGTTATATACTATTACGTACTTACGTATAACGTTATATACTATTACGTAGTAACGTATAACTTTATATACTACTACGTAATAACGTATCACGTTATATACTCTAACGTACTAACGTATAACGTCATGTAGTATTACCTTATAACGTATAACGTCATATACTATTACGTACTAACGTATAACGATATATAGTATTACGTAATAAGGTATAACGTTATGTAGTATTACCTGATAACGTATATCGTTATATACTATTACGTACTGACGTATAACGTTATATACTATTACGTAGTAACGTATAATTTTATATACTATTACGTAATAACGTATCACGTTACATACTCTAACGTACTAACGAATAACGTTATGTAGTATTACATTATAACGTATAACGTCATATACTATTACGTACTAACGTATAACGATATATAGTAATACGTAATAAGGTATAACGTTATGTAGTATTACCTGATAACGTATATCGTTGTATACTATTACGTACTAACGTATAACGCTATATACTATTGCGTAGTAACGTATAACTTTATATACTATTACGTAACAACGTATAACGCTATGCACTATTAGGTAACAACGTATAACGTTATATACTATTACGTAATAACGTAAAACGTTATGTAGTATTATCTTATAACGTATAACGTTATATACTATTACGTACTAACGTATAACGTTATATAGTATTACGTAATAAGGTATAACGTTATGTAGTATTACCTGATAACGTATATCGTTATATACTATTACGTAATTACGTATAACGTCATATACTATTACGTACTAGCGTATAACGATATATAGTATTACGTAATAAGGTATAACGGCATGTAGTAATTCTTATAACGTATAACGGTACACACGATTACGTAATAAAGTATAACGTTATGTAGTATTACCTTATAGCGTATAACGGTACTCACTATTACGTACTAAAGTATAACGTTATGTAGTATTACCTTATAACGTATAACGGTACACACTATTACGTAATAAAGTATAACGTTATGTAGTATTACCTTATAACGTATAACGTCATATGCTATTACGTACTAACGTATAACGTTTTATACTATTACGTAATAAGGTATAACGTTATGTAGTATTACCTTATAACGTATAACGTTATATACTATTACGTACTAACGTATAACGTTATATACTATTACGTAGTAACGTATAACTTTATATACTACTACGTAATAACGTATCACGTTATATACTCTAACGTACTAACGTATAACGTTATGTAGTATCACCTTATAACGTGTAATGTCATATACTATTACGTACTAACGTATAACGTTATATAGTATTTCGTAATAAGGTATAACGTTATGTAGTATTACCTTATAACGTATAACGTTATATACTATTACGTACTAACGTATAACGTTATATACTATTACGTTGTGACGTAAAACGTTATGTAGTATTACCTTATAACGTATAACGTTATATACTATTACGTACTAACGTATAACGTTATGTAGTATTACCTGACAACGAATAACGTTATATACTACTACGTAATAACTTATCACGTTACATACTATAACGTACTAATGTATAACGTTATGTAGTATTACCTTATAACGTATATCGTTACATACTATTACGGAATAAACTATAACGTTATGTAGTATTACCTTATAACGTATAACGCTATATACTATTAGGTACTAACGTATAACGTTATATAGTATTACGTAATAAGGAATAACGTTATGTAGTATTACCTGATAACGTATATCGTTATATACTATTACGTACTAACGTATAACGTTATATACTATTACGTAGTAACAAATAACGTTATATACTATTACGTTATAACGAAAAACGTTATGTAGTATTATCTTATAACTTATAACGTTATATACTATTACGCTATAACGTAAAACGTTATGTAGTATTACGTACTAACGTATAACGTTATATACTATTAAGTAATAAGGTATAACGTCATGTAGTAATACCTTATAACGTATAACGGTACACACTATTACGTAATAAAGTATAACGTTATGTAGTATTACCTTATAACGTATAACGTCAAACACTATTACGTACTAACGTATAACGTTATGTAGTATTACCTTATAACGTATAACGTCAAACACTATTACGTACTAACGTATAACGTTATATACTATTAAGTAATAAGGTATAACGTCATGTAGTAATACCTTATAACGTATAACGGTACACACTATTACGTAATAAAGTATAACGTTATGTAGTATTACCTTATAACGTATAACGTCATATACTATTACGTACTAACGTATAACGTTTTATACTATTACGCTATAACGCGAAACGTTATGTAGTATTACCTTATAACGTATAACGGTACTCACTATTACGTAATAAAGTATAACGTTATGTAGTATTACCTTATAACGTATGACGGTACACACTATTACGTAATAAAGTATAACCTTATGTAGTATTATCTTATAACGTATAACGTTATATAATATTAGGTACTAACGTATAACGTTATATAGTATTACGTAATAAGGAATAACGTTATGTAGTATTACCTGATAACGTATATCGTTATATACTATTACGTACTAACGTATCACGTTATATACTATTACGTAGTAACGTATAACTTTATATACTACTACGTAATAACGTATCATGTTATATACTCTAACGTACTAACGTATAACGTTATGTAGTATTACCTTATAACGTATAACGTCATATACTATTACGTACTAACGTATAACGTTATATAGTAATACGTAATAAGGTATAACGTTATGTAGTATTACCTGATAACGTATAACGTTACATACTATTACGTAATATAGTATAACGTTATGTGGTATTACCTGATAACGTATAACGTTACATACTATTACGTTATAAAGTATAACGTTATATAGTATTACCTTATAACGCATAAAGTTACATACTATTACGTAATAAAGTATAACGTTATGTGGCATTACCCGATAACGTATAACGTTACATACTATTACATTATAAAGTATAACGTTATATAGTATTACCTTATAACGAATAACGTTACATACTATTACGTTATAAAGTATAACGCTATATAGTATTACCTTATAACGCATAAAGTTACATACTATTACGTAATAAAGTATAACGTTATGTGGCATTACCCGATAACGTATAACGTTACATACTATTACGTTATAAAGTATAACGTTATATAGTATTACCTTATAACGCATAAAGTTACATACTATTACGTAATAAAGTATAACGTTATGTGGCATTACCCGATAACGTATAACGTTACATACTATTACGTTATAAAGTATAACGTTATATAGTATTACCTTATAACGAATAACGTTACATACTATTACGTAATAAAGTATAACGTTATGTAGTATTACCTTATAACGTTTAACGTCACATAATATTGCGTGCTAACGTATAACGTTATATACTATTAAGTAATAAGGTATAACGTTATGTAGTATTACCTTATAACGTATAACGTCATATACTATTACGTACTAACGTATAACGTTATATAGTATTACGTAATAAGGTATAACGTTATGTAGTATTACCTGATAACGTATATCGTTATATACTATTACGTACTAACGTAAAACGTTATATACTATTACGTAGTAACGTATAACTTTATATACTACTACGTAATAACTTATCACGTTATATACTCTAACGTACTAACGTATAACGTTATGTAGTATTACCTTATAACGTATAACGTCATATACTATTACGTACTAACGTATAACGTTATATAGTATTACGTAATAAGGTATAACGTTATGTAGTATTACCTGATAACGCATATCGTTATATACTATTACGTACTAACGTATAACGTTATATACTATTACGTATTAACGTATAACTTTATATACTATTACGTAATAACGTATCACGTTACATACTCTAACGTACTAACGTATAACGTTATGTAGTATTACCTTATAACGAATAACGTTACATACTATTACGTAATAAAGTATAACGTTATGTAGTATTACCTTATAACATTTAACATCATATACTATTACGTGCTAACGTATAACGTTATATACTATTGCGTATTAACGTATAACTTTATATACTATTACGTAACAACGTATAACGCTATACACTATTAGGTAACAATGTATAACGTTATATACTATTACGTACTAACGTATAACGTTATGTAGTATTACCTTATAACGTATAACGTCATATAATATTACGTACTAACGTATAACGTTATATACTATTACGTACTAACGTATAACGGTATGTAGTATTACCTTATAACGAATAACGTTACATACTATTACGTAATAAAGTATAACGTTATGTAGTATTACCTTATAACGTTTAACGTCATATAATCTTACGTACTAACGTATAACGTTATATAGTAATACGTAATAAGGTATAACGTTATGTAGTATTACCTTATAACGTATAACGTCATATACTATTACGCACTAACGTATAACGTTATATAGTATTACGTAATAAGGTATAACGTTATGTAGTATTATCTTATAACGTATAATGTCATATAATCTTACGTACTAACGTACAACGTTATATAATATTACGTAATTACGTATAACGTTATATACTATTACGCTATGGCGCACAACGTTATGTAGTATTACCTTATAACGTATAACGTTGTATACTATTACGTAATAACGTATCTCGTTACATACTTTAACGTACTAACGTATAACGTTATGTAGTATTACCTTATAACGTATAACGCTACATACTCTAACGTACTAACGTATAACGTTATGTAGTATTACCTTATAACGAATAACGTTACATACTATTACGTAATAAAGTATAACGTTATGTAGTATTACCTTATAACGTTTAACGTTATATACTATTACGTGCTAACGTATAACGTTACATACTATTACGTAATAAAGTATAACGTTATGTAGAATTACCTTATAACGTATAACGTCATATAATATTACGTACTAACGTATAACGTTATATACTATTACGTAATAAGGTATAACGTTATGTAGTATTACCTGATAACGTATAACGTTATATAATATTACGTACTAACGTATAACGATACATACTATTACGTAATAGGGTATGAAGTTATGTAGTATTACCTTATAACGTATAACGTCAAACACTATTACGTACTAACGTATAACGTTATATACTATTAAGTAATAAGGTATAACGTTATGTAGTATTACCTTATAACGTATAACGTCATATACTAATACGTACTAACGTATAACGTTTTATAGTATTACGTAATAAGGTATAACGTTATGTATTATTACCTTATAACGTATAAAGTTATATACTATTACGTACTAACGTATAACGTTATATACAATTACGTAATAACGTACAACGTTATGTAGTATTACCTTATAACGTATAACATTATATACTATTACGTAATAACGTATCACGTTACATACTCTAACGTACGAACGTATAACGTTATGTAGTATTACCTTATAACGTATAACGTTACATACTATTACGTAATAAAGTATAACGTTACGTAGTATTACCTTATAACTTATAACGTTACATACTATTACGTAATAAAGTATAACGTTATGTAGTATTACCTTATAACGAATAACGTTACATACTATTACGTAATAAAGTATAACGTTATGTGGTATTACGTAATAAAGTATAACGTTATGAAGTATTATCTTATAACGTATAATGTCATATACTCTTACGTACTAACGTATAACGTTATATAGTAATACGTAATAAGGTATAACGTTATGTAGTATTACCTGATAACGTATATCGTTGTATACTATTACGTACTAACGTATAACGTTATATACTATTGCGTATTAACGTATAACTTTATATACTATTACGTAACAACGTATAACGCTATACACTATTAGGTAACAATGTATAACGTTATATACTATTAAGTAATAAGGTATAACGTTATGTAGTATTACCTTATAACGAATAACGTTACATACTATTACGTAATAAAGTACAACGTTATGTAGTATTACCTTATAACGTATAACGTCATATACTAATACGTACTAACGTATAACGTTATATAGTAATACGTAATAAGGTATAACGTTATGTAGTATTACCTGATAACGTATATCGTTGTATACTATTACGTACTAACGTATAACGTTATATACTATTGCGTATTAACGTATAACTTTATATACTATTACGTAACAACGTATAACGCTATACACTATTAGGTAACAATGTATAACGTTATATACTATTAAGTAATAAGGTATAACGTTATGTAGTATTACCTTATAACGTATAACGTCATATACTATTACGCACTAACGTATAACGTTATATAGTATTACCTTATAACGTATAACATTATATACTATTACGTAATAACGTATCACGTTACATACTCTAACGTACGAACGTATAACGTTATGTAGTATTACCTTATAACGTATAACGTTACATACTATTACGTAATAAAGTATAACGTTACGTAGTATTACCTTATAACTTATAACGTTACATACTATTACGTAATAAAGTATAACGTTATGTGGTATTACCTTATAACGTATAACGTTACATACTATTACGTTATAAAGTATAACGTTATATAGTAGTACCTTATAACGAATAACGTTACATACTATTACGTAATAAAGTACAACGTTATGTAGTATTACCTTATAACGAATAACGTTACATACTATTACGTAATAAAGTATAACGTTATGTGGTATTACGTAATAAAGTATAACGTTATGAAGTATTATCTTATAACGTATAATGTCATATACTCTTACGTACTAACGTATAACGTTATATACTATTACGTAGTAACGTATAACTTTATATACTACTACGTAATAACGTATCACGTTATATACTCTAACGTACTAACGTATAACGTTATGTAGTATTACCTTATAACGTATAACGTCATATACTATTACGTACTAACGTATAACGTTATATACTATTACGTACTAACGTATAACGGTATGTAGTATTACCTTATAACGAATAACGTTACATACTATTACGTAATAAAGTATAACGTTATGTAGTATTACCTTATAACGTTTAACGTCATATACTATTACGTGCTAACGTATAACGGTACATACTATTACGTAATAAAGTATAACGTTATGTAGTATTATCTTATAACGTATAATGTCATATAATCTTACGTACTAACGTATAACGATATATAGTAATACGTAATAAGGTATAACGTTATGTAGTATTACCTTATAACGTATAACGCTACATACTCTAACGTACTAACGTATAACGTTATGTAGTATTACCTTATAACGAATAACGTTACATACTATTACGTAATAAAGTATAACGTTATGTAGTATTACCTTATAACGTTTAACGTCACATACTATTACGTGCTAGCGTATAACGTTATATACTATTAAGTAATAAGGTATAACTTTATGTAGTATTATCTTATAACGTATAACGTTATATACTATTACGTACTAACGTATAACGTTATATAGTATTACGTAATAAGGTATAACGTTATGTAGTATTACCTGATAACGTATATCGTTATATACTATTACGTAATTACGTATAACGTCATATACTATTACGTACTAGCGTATAACGATATATAGTATTACGTAATAAGGTATAACGGCATGTAGTAATTCTTATAACGTATAACGGTACACACGATTACGTAATAAAGTATAACGTTATGTAGTATTACCTTATAGCGTATAACGGTACTCACTATTACGTACTAAAGTATAACGTTATGTAGTATTACCTTATAACGTATAACGGTACACACTATTACGTAATAAAGTATAACGTTATGTAGTATTACCTTATAACGTATAACGTCATATGCTATTACGTACTAACGTATAACGTTTTATACTATTACGTAATAAGGTATAACGTTATGTAGTATTACCTTATAACGTATAACGTTATATACTATTACGTACTAACGTATAACGTTATATACTATTACGTAGTAACGTATAACTTTATATACTACTACGTAATAACGTATCACGTTATATACTCTAACGTACTAACGTATAACGTTATGTAGTATCACCTTATAACGTGTAATGTCATATACTATTACGTACTAACGTATAACGTTATATAGTATTTCGTAATAAGGTATAACGTTATGTAGTATTACCTTATAACGTATAACGTTATATACTATTACGTACTAACGTATAACGTTATATACTATTACGTAATAACGTAAAACGTTATGTAGTATTATCTTATAACGTATAACGTTATATACTATTACGTACTAACGTATAACGTTATGTAGTATTACCTGACAACGAATAACGTTATATACTACTACGTAATAACTTATCACGTTACATACTATAACGTACTAATGTATAACGTTATGTAGTATTACCTTATAACGTATATCGTTACATACTATTACGGAATAAACTATAACGTTATGTAGTATTACCTTATAACGTATAACGCTATATACTATTAGGTACTAACGTATAACGTTATATAGTATTACGTAATAAGGAATAACGTTATGTAGTATTACCTGATAACGTATATCGTTATATACTATTACGTACTAACGTATAACGTTATATACTATTACGTAGTAACAAATAACGTTATATACTATTACGTATTAACGTAAAACGTTATGTAGTATTATCTTATAACGTATAACGTTATATACTATTACCTACTAACGTATAACGTTATATACTATTACGTACTAACGTATAACGTTATATACTATTAAGTAATAAGGTATAACGTCATGTAGTAATACCTTATAACGTATAACGGTACACACTATTACGTAATAAAGTATAACGTTATGTAGTATTACCTTATAACGTATAACGTCAAACACTATTACGTACTAACGTATAACGTTATGTAGTATTACCTTATAACGTATAACGTCAAACACTATTACGTACTAACGTATAACGTTATATACTATTAAGTAATAAGGTATAACGTCATGTAGTAATACCTTATAACGTATAACGGTACACACTATTACGTAATAAAGTATAACGTTATGTAGTATTACCTTATAACGTATAACGTCATATACTATTACGTACTAACGTATAACGTTTTATACTATTACGCTATAACGCGAAACGTTATGTAGTATTACCTTATAACGTATAACGGTACTCACTATTACGTAATAAAGTATAACGTTATGTAGTATTACCTTATAACGTATGACGGTACACACTATTACGTAATAAAGTATAACCTTATGTAGTATTATCTTATAACGTATAACGTTATATAATATTAGGTACTAACGTATAACGTTATATAGTATTACGTAATAAGGAATAACGTTATGTAGTATTACCTGATAACGTATATCGTTATATACTATTACGTACTAACGTATCACGTTATATACTATTACGTAGTAACGTATAACTTTATATACTACTACGTAATAACGTATCATGTTATATACTCTAACGTACTAACGTATAACGTTATGTAGTATTACCTTATAACGTATAACGTCATATACTATTACGTACTAACGTATAACGTTATATAGTAATACGTAATAAGGTATAACGTTATGTAGTATTACCTGATAACGTATAACGTTACATACTATTACGTAATATAGTATAACGTTATGTGGTATTACCTGATAACGTATAACGTTACATACTATTACGTTATAAAGTATAACGTTATATAGTATTACCTTATAACGCATAAAGTTACATACTATTACGTAATAAAGTATAACGTTATGTGGCATTACCCGATAACGTATAACGTTACATACTATTACATTATAAAGTATAACGTTATATAGTATTACCTTATAACGAATAACGTTACATACTATTACGTTATAAAGTATAACGCTATATAGTATTACCTTATAACGCATAAAGTTACATACTATTACGTAATAAAGTATAACGTTATGTGGCATTACCCGATAACGTATAACGTTACATACTATTACGTTATAAAGTATAACGTTATATAGTATTACCTTATAACGCATAAAGTTACATACTATTACGTAATAAAGTATAACGTTATGTGGCATTACCCGATAACGTATAACGTTACATACTATTACGTTATAAAGTATAACGTTATATAGTATTACCTTATAACGAATAACGTTACATACTATTACGTAATAAAGTATAACGTTATGTAGTATTACCTTATAACGTTTAACGTCACATAATATTGCGTGCTAACGTATAACGTTATATACTATTAAGTAATAAGGTATAACGTTATGTAGTATTACCTTATAACGTATAACGTCATATACTATTACGTACTAACGTATAACGTTATATAGTATTACGTAATAAGGTATAACGTTATGTAGTATTACCTGATAACGTATATCGTTATATACTATTACGTACTAACGTAAAACGTTATATACTATTACGTAGTAACGTATAACTTTATATACTACTACGTAATAACTTATCACGTTATATACTCTAACGTACTAACGTATAACGTTATGTAGTATTACCTTATAACGTATAACGTCATATACTATTACGTACTAACGTATAACGTTATATAGTATTACGTAATAAGGTATAACGTTATGTAGTATTACCTGATAACGCATATCGTTATATACTATTACGTACTAACGTATAACGTTATATACTATTACGTATTAACGTATAACTTTATATACTATTACGTAATAACGTATCACGTTACATACTCTAACGTACTAACGTATAACGTTATGTAGTATTACCTTATAACGAATAACGTTACATACTATTACGTAATAAAGTATAACGTTATGTAGTATTACCTTATAACATTTAACATCATATACTATTACGTGCTAACGTATAACGTTATATACTATTGCGTATTAACGTATAACTTTATATACTATTACGTAACAACGTATAACGCTATACACTATTAGGTAACAATGTATAACGTTATATACTATTACGTACTAACGTATAACGTTATGTAGTATTACCTTATAACGTATAACGTCATATAATATTACGTACTAACGTATAACGTTATATACTATTACGTACTAACGTATAACGGTATGTAGTATTACCTTATAACGAATAACGTTACATACTATTACGTAATAAAGTATAACGTTATGTAGTATTACCTTATAACGTTTAACGTCATATAATCTTACGTACTAACGTATAACGTTATATAGTAATACGTAATAAGGTATAACGTTATGTAGTATTACCTTATAACGTATAACGTCATATACTATTACGCACTAACGTATAACGTTATATAGTATTACGTAATAAGGTATAACGTTATGTAGTATTATCTTATAACGTATAATGTCATATAATCTTACGTACTAACGTACAACGTTATATAATATTACGTAATTACGTATAACGTTATATACTATTACGCTATGGCGCACAACGTTATGTAGTATTACCTTATAACGTATAACGTTGTATACTATTACGTAATAACGTATCTCGTTACATACTTTAACGTACTAACGTATAACGTTATGTAGTATTACCTTATAACGTATAACGCTACATACTCTAACGTACTAACGTATAACGTTATGTAGTATTACCTTATAACGAATAACGTTACATACTATTACGTAATAAAGTATAACGTTATGTAGTATTACCTTATAACGTTTAACGTTATATACTATTACGTGCTAACGTATAACGTTACATACTATTACGTAATAAAGTATAACGTTATGTAGAATTACCTTATAACGTATAACGTCATATAATATTACGTACTAACGTATAACGTTATATACTATTACGTAATAAGGTATAACGTTATGTAGTATTACCTGATAACGTATAACGTTATATAATATTACGTACTAACGTATAACGATACATACTATTACGTAATAGGGTATGAAGTTATGTAGTATTACCTTATAACGTATAACGTCAAACACTATTACGTACTAACGTATAACGTTATATACTATTAAGTAATAAGGTATAACGTTATGTAGTATTACCTTATAACGTATAACGTCATATACTAATACGTACTAACGTATAACGTTTTATAGTATTACGTAATAAGGTATAACGTTATGTATTATTACCTTATAACGTATAAAGTTATATACTATTACGTACTAACGTATAACGTTATATACAATTACGTAATAACGTACAACGTTATGTAGTATTACCTTATAACGTATAACATTATATACTATTACGTAATAACGTATCACGTTACATACTCTAACGTACGAACGTATAACGTTATGTAGTATTACCTTATAACGTATAACGTTACATACTATTACGTAATAAAGTATAACGTTACGTAGTATTACCTTATAACTTATAACGTTACATACTATTACGTAATAAAGTATAACGTTATGTAGTATTACCTTATAACGAATAACGTTACATACTATTACGTAATAAAGTATAACGTTATGTGGTATTACGTAATAAAGTATAACGTTATGAAGTATTATCTTATAACGTATAATGTCATATACTCTTACGTACTAACGTATAACGTTATATAGTAATACGTAATAAGGTATAACGTTATGTAGTATTACCTGATAACGTATATCGTTGTATACTATTACGTACTAACGTATAACGTTATATACTATTGCGTATTAACGTATAACTTTATATACTATTACGTAACAACGTATAACGCTATACACTATTAGGTAACAATGTATAACGTTATATACTATTAAGTAATAAGGTATAACGTTATGTAGTATTACCTTATAACGAATAACGTTACATACTATTACGTAATAAAGTACAACGTTATGTAGTATTACCTTATAACGTATAACGTCATATACTAATACGTACTAACGTATAACGTTATATAGTAATACGTAATAAGGTATAACGTTATGTAGTATTACCTGATAACGTATATCGTTGTATACTATTACGTACTAACGTATAACGTTATATACTATTGCGTATTAACGTATAACTTTATATACTATTACGTAACAACGTATAACGCTATACACTATTAGGTAACAATGTATAACGTTATATACTATTAAGTAATAAGGTATAACGTTATGTAGTATTACCTTATAACGTATAACGTCATATACTATTACGCACTAACGTATAACGTTATATAGTATTACCTTATAACGTATAACATTATATACTATTACGTAATAACGTATCACGTTACATACTCTAACGTACGAACGTATAACGTTATGTAGTATTACCTTATAACGTATAACGTTACATACTATTACGTAATAAAGTATAACGTTACGTAGTATTACCTTATAACTTATAACGTTACATACTATTACGTAATAAAGTATAACGTTATGTGGTATTACCTTATAACGTATAACGTTACATACTATTACGTTATAAAGTATAACGTTATATAGTAGTACCTTATAACGAATAACGTTACATACTATTACGTAATAAAGTACAACGTTATGTAGTATTACCTTATAACGAATAACGTTACATACTATTACGTAATAAAGTATAACGTTATGTGGTATTACGTAATAAAGTATAACGTTATGAAGTATTATCTTATAACGTATAATGTCATATACTCTTACGTACTAACGTATAACGTTATATACTATTACGTAGTAACGTATAACTTTATATACTACTACGTAATAACGTATCACGTTATATACTCTAACGTACTAACGTATAACGTTATGTAGTATTACCTTATAACGTATAACGTCATATACTATTACGTACTAACGTATAACGTTATATACTATTACGTACTAACGTATAACGGTATGTAGTATTACCTTATAACGAATAACGTTACATACTATTACGTAATAAAGTATAACGTTATGTAGTATTACCTTATAACGTTTAACGTCATATACTATTACGTGCTAACGTATAACGGTACATACTATTACGTAATAAAGTATAACGTTATGTAGTATTATCTTATAACGTATAATGTCATATAATCTTACGTACTAACGTATAACGATATATAGTAATACGTAATAAGGTATAACGTTATGTAGTATTACCTTATAACGTATAACGCTACATACTCTAACGTACTAACGTATAACGTTATGTAGTATTACCTTATAACGAATAACGTTACATACTATTACGTAATAAAGTATAACGTTATGTAGTATTACCTTATAACGTTTAACGTCACATACTATTACGTGCTAGCGTATAACGTTATATACTATTAAGTAATAAGGTATAACTTTATGTAGTATTACCTTATAACGTATAACGTCATATACTATTACGTATTAACGTATAACGTTATATAGTATTACGTAATAAGGAATAACGTTATGTAGTATTACCTGATAACGTATATCGTTATATCGCTATATACTATTACGTACTAACGAATAACGTTATATACTATTACGTACTAACGTATAACGTTATATACAATTACGTAATAACGTACAACGTTATGTAGTATTACCATATAACGTATACCGTTATATACTATTACGTAATAACGTATTACGTTACATACTCTAACGTACTAACGTTTAACGTTATGTAGTATTACCTTATAACATATAACGTTACATACTGTTACGGAATAACGTACAACGTTATGTAGTATTACCTTATAACGCATAACGTTACATACTATTACGTAATAAAGTATAACGATATGTGGTATTACCTTATAACGTATAACGTTACATTCTATTACGTTATAAAGTATAACGTTATATAGTATTACCTTATAACGAATAACGTTACATACTATTACGTAATAAAGTATAACGTTATGTAGTATTACCTTATAACGTTTAACGTCACATACTATTACGTACTAACGTATAACGGTATGTAGTATTACCTTATAACGAATAACGTTACATACTATTACGTAATAAAGTATAACGTTATGTAGTATTACCTTATAACGTTTAACGTCATATAATCTTACGTACTAACGTATAACGTTATATAGTAATACGTAATAAGGTATAACGTTATGTAGTGTTACCTTATAACGTATAACGTCATATACTATTACGCACTAACGTATAACGTTATATAGTATTACGTAATAAGGTATAACGTTATGTAGTATTATCTTATAACGTATAATGTCATATAATCTTACGTACTAACGTACAACGTTATATAATATTACGTAATTACGTATAACGTTATATACTATTACGCTATGGCGCACAACGTTATGTAGTATTACCTTATAACGTATAACGTTGTATACTATTACGTAATAACGTATCTCGTTACATACTTTAACGTACTAACGTATAACGTTATGTAGTATTACCTTATAACGTATAACGCTACATACTCTAACGTACTAACGTATAACGTTATGTAGTATTACCTTATAACGAATAACGTTACATACTATTACGTAATAAAGTATAACGTTATGTAGTATTACCTTATAACGTTTAACGTTATATACTATTACGTGCTAACGTATAACGTTACATACTATTACGTAATAAAGTATAACGTTATGTAGAATTACCTTATAACGTATAACGTCATATAATATTACGTACTAACGTATAACGTTATATACTATTACGTAATAAGGTATAACGTTATGTAGTATTACCTGATAACGTATAACGTTATATACTATTACGTACTAACGTATAACGATACATACTATTACGTAATAGGGTATGAAGTTATGTAGTATTACCTTATAACGTATAACGTCAAACACTATTACGTACTAACGTATAACGTTATATACTATTAAGTAATAAGGTATAACGTTATGTAGTATTACCTTATAACGTATAACGTCATATACTAATACGTACTAACGTATAACGTTTTATAGTATTACGTAATAAGGTATAACGTTATGTATTATTACCTTATAACGTATAAAGTTATATACTATTACGTACTAACGTATAACGTTATATACAATTACGTAATAACGTACAACGTTATGTAGTATTACCTTATAACGTATAACATTATATACTATTACGTAATAACGTATCACGTTACATACTCTAACGTACGAACGTATAACGTTATGTAGTATTACCTTATAACGTATAACGTTACATACTATTACGTAATAAAGTATAACGTTACGTAGTATTACCTTATAACTTATAACGTTACATACTATTACGTAATAAAGTATAACGTTATGTAGTATTACCTTATAACGAATAACGTTACATACTATTACGTAATAAAGTATAACGTTATGTGGTATTACGTAATAAAGTATAACGTTATGAAGTATTATCTTATAACGTATAATGTCATATACTCTTACGTACTAACGTATAACGTTATATAGTAATACGTAATAAGGTATAACGTTATGTAGTATTACCTGATAACGTATATCGTTGTATACTATTACGTACTAACGTATAACGTTATATACTATTGCGTATTAACGTATAACTTTATATACTATTACGTAACAACGTATAACGCTATACACTATTAGGTAACAATGTATAACGTTATATACTATTAAGTAATAAGGTATAACGTTATGTAGTATTACCTTATAACGTATAACGTCATATACTATTACGTACTAACGTATAACGTTATATACTATTACGTACTAACGTATAACGGTATGTAGTATTACCTTATAACGAATAACGTTACATACTATTACGTAATAAAGTATAACGTTATGTAGTATTACCTTATAACGTTTAACGTCATATACTATTACGTGCTAACGTATAACGGTACATACTATTACGTAATAAAGTATAACGTTATGTAGTATTATCTTATAACGTATAATGTCATATAATCTTACGTACTAACGTATAACGATATATAGTAATACGTAATAAGGTATAACGTTATGTAGTATTACCTTATAACGTATAACGCTACATACTCTAACGTACTAACGTATAACGTTATGTAGTATTACCTTATAACGAATAACGTTACATACTATTACGTAATAAAGTATAACGTTATGTAGTATTACCTTATAACGTTTAACGTCACATACTATTACGTGCTAGCGTATAACGTTATATACTATTAAGTAATAAGGTATAACTTTATGTAGTATTACCTTATAACGTATAACGTCATATACTATTACGTATTAACGTATAACGTTATATAGTATTACGTAATAAGGAATAACGTTATGTAGTATTACCTGATAACGTATATCGTTATATCGCTATATACTATTACGTACTAACGAATAACGTTATATACTATTACGTACTAACGTATAACGTTATATACAATTACGTAATAACGTACAACGTTATGTAGTATTACCATATAACGTATACCGTTATATACTATTACGTAATAACGTATTACGTTACATACTCTAACGTACTAACGTTTAACGTTATGTAGTATTACCTTATAACATATAACGTTACATACTGTTACGGAATAACGTACAACGTTATGTAGTATTACCTTATAACGCATAACGTTACATACTATTACGTAATAAAGTATAACGATATGTGGTATTACCTTATAACGTATAACGTTACATTCTATTACGTTATAAAGTATAACGTTATATAGTATTACCTTATAACGAATAACGTTACATACTATTACGTAATAAAGTATAACGTTATGTAGTATTACCTTAGAACGTTTAACGTCACATACTATTACGTGCTAACGTATAACGTTATACACTATTAAGTAATAAGGTATAACGTTATGTAGTATTACCTTATAACGTATAACGTCATATACTATTACGTACTAACGTATAACGTTATATAGTATTACATAATAAGGTATAACGTTATGTAGTATTACCTGATAACGTATGTCGTTATATACTATTACGTACTAACGTATAACGTTATATACTATTACGTAGTAACGTATAACTTTATATACTACTACGTAATAACGTATCACGTTATATACTCTAACGTACTAACGTATAACGTTATGTAGTATTACCTTATAACGTATAACGTCATATACTATTATGTACTAACGTATAACGTCATATACTATTATGTACTAACGTATAACGTTATATAGTATTACGTACTAATGTATAACGTTATGTAGTATTACCTTATAACGTATAACGTTACATACTGTTCCGGAATAAACTATAACGTTATGTAGGATTAACTTATAACGTATATCGTCATATACTAATACGTACTAAAGTATAACGTTATATACCATTACGTAATAACGTATCACGTCATATAATATTACGTAATTACGTATAACGTTATATACTATTACGCTATGGCGCACAACGTTATGTGGAATTACCTTATAACGTATAACGTTACATTCTATTACGTTATAAAGTATAACGTTATATAGTATTACCTTATAACGAATAACGTTACATACTATTACGTAATAAAGTATAACGTTATGTAGTATTACCTTATAACGAATAACGTTACATACTATACTTTATAACGTATAACGTTACATACTATTACGTTATAAAGTATAACGTTATATAGTATTACCTTATAACGAATAACGTTACGTACTATTACTTAATAAAGTATAACGTTATGTAGTATTACCTTATAACGTTTAACGTCACATACTATTACGTGCTAACATATAACGTTATATACTATTACGTACTAACGTATAACGTTATATACTATTACGTAGTAACGTATAACTTTATATACTACTACGTAATAACGTATCACGTTATATACTCTAACGTACTAACGTATAACGTTATGTAGTATTACCTTATAACGTATAACGTCATATACTATTACGTACTAACGTATAACGTTATATAGTATTACGTAATAAGGAATAACGTTATGTAGTATTACCTGATAACGTATATCGTTATATACTATTACGTACTAACGTATAACGTTATATACTATTACGTAGTAACGAATAATGTTATATACTATTACGCATTACCGTAAAACGTTATGTAGTATTATCTTTTAACGTATAACGGTACACACTATTACGTAATAAAGTATAACGTTATGTAGTATTACCTTATAACTTATAACGTCATATGATATTACGTACTAACGTATAACGCTATGTAGTATTACCTTATAACGTATAACGTCAAACACTATTACGTACTAACGTATAACGTTATATACTATTAAGTAATAAGGTATAACGTCATGTAGTAATACCTTATAATGTATAACGGTACACACTATTACGTAATAAAGTATAACGTTATGTAGTATTACCTTATAACGTATAACGTTATATACTATTACGTAATAACGTATCACGTTACATACTCTAACGTACGAACGTTTAACGTTATGTAGTATTACCTTATAACGCATAACGTTACATACTATTACGTAATAAAGTATAACGTTATGTGGTATTACCTTATAACGTATAACGTTACATACTATTACGTTATAAAGTATAACGTTATATAGTATTACCTTATAACGAATAACGTTACATACTATTACGTAATAAAGTACAACGTTATGTAGTATTACCTTATAACGTATAACATTATATACTATTACGTAATAACGTATCACGTTACATACTCTAACGTACGAACGTATAACGTTATGTAGTATTACCTTATAACGTATAACGTTACATACTATTACGTAATAAAGTATAACGTTACGTAGTATTACCTTATAACTTATAACGTTACATACTATTACGTAATAAAGTATAACGTTATGTAGTATTACCTTATAACGAATAACGTTACATACTATTACGTAATAAAGTATAACGTTATGTGGTATTACGTAATAAAGTATAACGTTATGAAGTATTATCTTATAACGTATAATGTCATATACTCTTACGTACTAACGTATAACGTTATATAGTAATACGTAATAAGGTATAACGTTATGTAGTATTACCTGATAACGTATATCGTTGTATACTATTACGTACTAACGTATAACGTTATATACTATTGCGTATTAACGTATAACTTTATATACTATTACGTAACAACGTATAACGCTATACACTATTAGGTAACAATGTATAACGTTATATACTATTAAGTAATAAGGTATAACGTTATGTAGTATTACCTTATAACGTATAACGTCATATACTATTACGTACTAACGTATAACGTTATATACTATTACGTACTAACGTATAACGGTATGTAGTATTACCTTATAACGAATAACGTTACATACTATTACGTAATAAAGTATAACGTTATGTAGTATTACCTTATAACGTTTAACGTCATATACTATTACGTGCTAACGTATAACGGTACATACTATTACGTAATAAAGTATAACGTTATGTAGTATTATCTTATAACGTATAATGTCATATAATCTTACGTACTAACGTATAACGATATATAGTAATACGTAATAAGGTATAACGTTATGTAGTATTACCTTATAACGTATAACGCTACATACTCTAACGTACTAACGTATAACGTTATGTAGTATTACCTTATAACGAATAACGTTACATACTATTACGTAATAAAGTATAACGTTATGTAGTATTACCTTATAACGTTTAACGTCACATACTATTACGTGCTAGCGTATAACGTTATATACTATTAAGTAATAAGGTATAACTTTATGTAGTATTACCTTATAACGTATAACGTCATATACTATTACGTATTAACGTATAACGTTATATAGTATTACGTAATAAGGAATAACGTTATGTAGTATTACCTGATAACGTATATCGTTATATCGCTATATACTATTACGTACTAACGAATAACGTTATATACTATTACGTACTAACGTATAACGTTATATACAATTACGTAATAACGTACAACGTTATGTAGTATTACCATATAACGTATACCGTTATATACTATTACGTAATAACGTATTACGTTACATACTCTAACGTACTAACGTTTAACGTTATGTAGTATTACCTTATAACATATAACGTTACATACTGTTACGGAATAACGTACAACGTTATGTAGTATTACCTTATAACGCATAACGTTACATACTATTACGTAATAAAGTATAACGATATGTGGTATTACCTTATAACGTATAACGTTACATTCTATTACGTTATAAAGTATAACGTTATATAGTATTACCTTATAACGAATAACGTTACATACTATTACGTAATAAAGTATAACGTTATGTAGTATTACCTTAGAACGTTTAACGTCACATACTATTACGTGCTAGCGTATAACGTTATACACTATTAAGTAATAAGGTATAACGTTATGTAGTATTACCTTATAACGTATAACGTCATATACTATTACGTACTAACGTATAACGTTATATAGTATTACATAATAAGGTATAACGTTATGTAGTATTACCTGATAACGTATGTCGTTATATACTATTACGTACTAACGTATAACGTTATATACTATTACGTAGTAACGTATAACTTTATATACTACTACGTAATAACGTATCACGTTATATACTCTAACGTACTAACGTATAACGTTATGTAGTATTACCTTATAACGTATAACGTCATATACTATTATGTACTAACGTATAACGTCATATACTATTATGTACTAATGTATAACGTTATATAGTATTACGTACTAATGTATAACGTTATGTAGTATTACCTTATAACGTATAACGTTACATACTGTTCCGGAATAAACTATAACGTTATGTAGTATTAACTTATAACGTATATCGTCATATACTAATACGTACTAAAGTATAACGTTATATACCATTACGTAATAACGTATCACGTCATATAATATTACGTAATTACGTATAACGTTATATACTATTACGCTATGGCGCACAACGTTATGTGGTATTACCTTATAACGTATAACGTTACATTCTATTACGTTATAAAGTATAACGTTATATAGTATTACCTTATAACGAATAACGTTACATACTATTACGTAATAAAGTATAACGTTATGTAGTATTACCTTATAACGAATAACGTTACATACTATACTTTATAACGTATAACGTTACATACTATTACGTTATAAAGTATATCGTTATATAGTATTACCTTATAACGAATAACGTTACGTACTATTACTTAATAAAGTATAACGTTATGTAGTATTACCTTATAACGTTTAACGTCACATACTATTACGTGCTAACATATAACGTTATATACTATTACGTACTAACGTATAACGTTATATACTATTACGTAGTAACGTATAACTTTATATACTACTACGTAATAACGTATCACGTTATATACTCTAACGTACTAACGTATAACGTTATGTAGTATTACCTTATAACGTATAACGTCATATACTATTACGTACTAACGTATAACGTTATATAGTATTACGTAATAAGGAATAACGTTATGTAGTATTACCTGATAACGTATATCGTTATATACTATTACGTACTAACGTATAACGTTATATACTATTACGTAGTAACGAATAATGTTATATACTATTACGCATTACCGTAAAACGTTATGTAGTATTATCTTTTAACGTATAACGGTACACACTATTACGTAATAAAGTATAACGTTATGTAGTATTACCTTATAACGTATAACGTCATATGATATTACGTACTAACGTATAACGCTATGTAGTATTACCTTATAACGTATAACGTCAAACACTATTACGTACTAACGTATAACGTTATATACTATTAAGTAATAAGGTATAACGTCATGTAGTAATACCTTATAATGTATAACGGTACACACTATTACGTAATAAAGTATAACGTTATGTAGTATTACCTTATAACGTATAACGTTATATACTATTACGTAATAACGTATCACGTTACATACTCTAACGTACGAACGTTTAACGTTATGTAGTATTACCTTATAACGCATAACGTTACATACTATTACGTAATAAAGTATAACGTTATGTGGTATTACCTTATAACGTATAACGTTACATACTATTACGTTATAAAGTATAACGTTATATAGTATTACCTTATAACGAATAACGTTACATACTATTACGTAATAAAGTACAACGTTATGTAGTATTACCTTATAACGTTTAACGTCACATACTATTACGTGCTAACGTATAACGTTATATACTATTAAGTAATAAGTTATAACGTTATGTAGTATTACCTTATAACGTATAACGTCATATACTATTAAGTACTAACGTATAACGTTATATACTATTACGTAGTAACGTATAACTTTATATACTATTACGTAATAACGTATCACGTTACATACTCTAACGTACTAACGTATAACGTTATGTAGTATTACCTGATAACGTATATCGTTATATACTATTACGTACTAACGTATAACGTTATATACTATTGCGTAGTAACGTATAACTTTATATACTATTACGTAACAACGTATAACGCTATGCACTATTAGGTAACAACGTATAACGTTATATACTATTACGTAATAACGTAAAACGTTATGTAGTATTATCTTATAACGTATAACGTTATATACTATTACGTACTAACGTATAACGTTATATAGTATTACGTAATAAGGTATAACGTTATGTAGTATTACCTGATAACGTATATCGTTATATACTATTACGTAATTACGTATAACGTCATATACTATTACGTACTAGCGTATAACGATATATAGTATTACGTAATAAGGTATAACGTCATGTAGTAATTCTTATAACGTATAACGGTACACACTATTACGTAATAAAGTATAACGTTATGTAGTATTACCTTATAGCGTATAACGGTACTCACTATAACGTACTAAAGTATAACATTATGTAGTATTACCTTATAACGTATAACGGTACACACTATTACGTAATAAAGTATAACGTTATGTAGTATTACCTTATAACGTATAACGTCATATGAGATTACGTACTAACGTATAACGTTTTATACTATTACGTAATAAGGTATAACGTTATGTAGTATTACCTTATAACGTATAGCGTTATATACTATTACGTACTAACGTATAACGTTATATACTATTACGTAGTAACGTATAACTTTATATACTAATACGTAATAACGTATCACGTTATATACTCTAACGTACTAACGTATAACGTTATGTAGTATCACCTTATAACGTGTAATGTCATATACTATTACGTACTAACGTATAACGTTATATAGTATTTCGTAATAAGGTATAACGTCATGTAGTATTACCTGATAACGTATATCGTTATATACTATTACGTACTAACGTATAACGTTATATACTATTACCTACTAACGTATAACGTTATATACTATTACGTACTAACGTATAACGTTATATACTATTAAGTAATAAGGTATAACGTCATGTAGTAATACCTTATAACGTATAACGGTACACACTATTACGTAATAAAGTATAACGTTATGTAGTATTACCTTATAACGTATAACGTCAAACACTATTACGTACTAACGTATAACGTTATGTAGTATTACCTTATAACGTATAACGTCAAACACTATTACGTACTAACGTATAACGTTATATACTATTAAGTAATAAGGTATAACGTCATGTAGTAATACCTTATAACGTATAACGGTACACACTATTACGTAATAAAGTATAACGTTATGTAGTATTACCTTATAACGTATAACGTCATATACTATTACGTACTAACGTATAACGTTTTATACTATTACGCTATAACGCAAAACGTTATGTAGTATTACCTTATAACGTATAACGGTACTCACTATTACGTAATAAAGTATAACGTTATGTAGTATTACCTTATAACGTATGACGGTACACACTATTACGTAATAAAGTATAACGTTATGTAGTATTATCTTATAACGTATAACGTTATATACTATTAGGTACTAACGTATAACGTTATATAGTATTACGTAATAAGGAATAACGTTATGTAGTATTACCTGATAACGTATATCGTTATATACTATTACGTACTAACGTATCACGTTATATACTCTAACGTACTAACGTATAACGTTATGTAGTATCACCTTATAACGTATAACGTCATATACTATTACGTACTAACGTATAACGTTATATAGTATTACGTAATAAGGTATAACGTTATGTAGTATTACCTGATAACGTATATCGTTATATACTATTACGTACTAACGTATAACGTTATATACTATTACGTAGTAACGTATAACTTTATATACTACTACGTAATAACGTATCACGTTACATACTCTAACGTACTAACGTATAACGGTATGTAGTATTACCTTATAACGAATAACGTTACATACTATTACGTAATAAAGTATAACGTTATGTAGTATTACCTTATAACGTATAACGTCATATACTATTACGTACTAACGTATAACGTTATATAGTATTAGGTAATAAGGTATAACGTTATGTAGTATTACCTGATAGCGTATATCGTTATATACTATTACGTACTAACGTATAACGTTATATACTATTACGTAATAACGTAAAACGTTATGTAGTATTATCTTATAACGTATAACGTTATATACTATTATGTTCTAACGTATAACGTTATGTAGTATTACCTGACAACGAATAACGTTATATACTACTACGTAATAACTTATCACGTTACATACTCTAACGTACTAATGTATAACGTTATGTAGTATTACCTTATAACGTATAACGTTACATACTGTTACGGAATAAACTATAACGTTATGTAGTATTACCTTATAACGTATATCGTCATATACTAATACGTACTAAAGTATAACGTTATATACTATTACGTAATAACGTATAACGTTATATACTATTACGTATTAACGTAAAACGTTATGTAGTATTATCTTATAACGTATAACGTTATATACTATTAGGTACTAACGTATAACGTTATATAGTATTACGTAATAAGGAATAACGTTATGTAGTATTACCTGATAACGTATATCGTTATATACTATTACGTACTAACGTATAACGTTATATACTATTACGTAGTAACGAATAACGTTATATAATATTACGTATTAACGTAAAACGTTATGTAGTATTATCTTATAACGTATAACGTTATATAATATTACCTACTAACGTATAACGTTATATACTATTACGTACTAACGTATAACGTTATATACTATTACGTAATAAAGTATAACGTTATGTAGTATTACCTTATAACGTATAACGTCAAACACTATTACGTACTAACGTATAACGTTATGTAGTATTACCTTATAACGTATAACGTCAAACACTATTACGTACTAACGTATAACGTTATATAGTATTAGGTAATAAGGTATAACGTTATGTAGTATTACCTGATAGCGTATATCGTTATATACTATTACGTACTAACGTATAACGTTATATACTATTACGTATTTACGTAAAACGTTATGTAGTATTATCTTATAACGTACAACGTTATATACTATTAGGTACTAACGTATAACGTTATATAGTATTACGTAATAAGGAATAACGTTATGTAGTATTACCTGATAACGTATATCGTTATATACTATTACGTACTAACGTATAACGTTATATACTATTACGTAGTAACGAATAACGTTATATACTATTACGTATTAACGTAAAACGTTATGTAGTATTATCTTATAACGTATAACGTTATATACTATTACGTACTAACGTATAACGTTATATACTATTACGTAATAAAGTATAACGTTATGTAGTATTACCTTATAACGTATAACGTAAAACACTATTACGTACTAACGTATAACGTTATGTAGTATTACCTTATAACGTATAACGTCAAACACTATTACGTACTAACGTATAACGTTATATACTATTAAGTAATAAGGTATAACGTCATGTAGTAATACCTTATAACGTATAACGGTACACACTATTACGTAATAAAGTATAACGTTATGTAGTATTACCTTATAACGTATAACGTCATATACTATTACGTACTAACGTATAACGTTTTATAATATTACGCTATAACGCAAAACGTTATGTAGTATTACCTTATAACGTATAACGTTATATACTATTAGGTACTAACGTATAACGTTATATAGTATTACGTAATAAGGAATAACGTTATGTAGTATCACCTTATAACGTATAACGTCATATACTATTACGTACTAACGTATAACGTTATATAGTATTACGTAATAAGGTATAACGTTATGTAGTATTACCTGATAACGTATATCGTTATATACTATTACGTACTAACGTATAACGTTATATACTATTACGTAGTAACGTATAACTTTATATACTACTACGTAATAACGTATCACGTTACATACTCTAACGTACTAACGTATAACGGTATGTAGTATTACCTTATAACGAATAACGTTACATACTACGAGGGTGAATCAAATATAAACGAGACTTTTGTTTCTGAGCGCGTAAATTTAAAGGGAGCGAGCGGCCGCTTCTAGTGTGCATTGGTTGGGATGTCAGGAGTGGGGAGAGCAGGCCGTTGTCCAGTTCAGACACGTTTGGCGGTAGTATTCAAGATGTCAGAGCAACAAGTACACCTCTCAGTTGCGCAACGCATTATTATTAAATTTCTCACACATGAAGGCGTCAAACCACAGAAATTCTGCAAAGATTGATTGCACAGTTCGGGGATCAGACACTGTCAAGGGCTCGCGTGTTTGCCTGGCATAAGAAGTTCAAGGAAGGACGTGAACTGGTTGAAAATGTGGAACATGATCGTCGTCCTCGAACCAGCATTACGGAGGAGAACATTCGCACGATTCGTGAACTTCTTGAAAGAGATCGGCGTTTGACACTTTCTGAAATGACAGCACAGGTTGGAATAAGTTATGGGAGCTGTCAAACAATCGTCACAAAGGACCTAGGGTTCCGTAAAGTGTGCGCCAGATGGGTCCCTCGCCTTTTGACAGCAGAACAGAAGTTGAGACGTTTCCAAGTGTGTCAGGAGCTTTCAGCACGGTTTTCGGAAGAAGGGGATACATTTTTGAATCGAATAGTCACCTGCGATGAAACTTGGGTTCATCATTACACACCCGAATCGAAACAAGCCAGTATGGAGTGGCGGAGGAAGGAGGAGGCAGCCCCTGTGAAAGCCAAGACGCGGTTGTCAGCTGGGAAGGTGCTGGCAACTGTTTTTTTCGACCGGCGTGGCGTTTTGCACATTGATTTTTTGCATGAGCGTCGCACAATAAATGCTGCTTATTACTGTGAGCTTTTGAGGGAGGCAAAGGTTGCTTATCGTTCGAAAAGGCGTAACCAACCGATTCGAGACGTCATTCTCCTCCACGACAACGCCAGGCCTCATACAGCAGCTCTAATCTGCACAACATTAGAGGAAATAAGGTGGACTCCACTTGATCATCCTCCCTACAGTCCTGACCTATCGCCCTGCGATTTCCATCTCTTCGGACCGCTTAAAGAAGCACTAGGAGGACAACGATTCCAAGACGACGCGGCGGTGGAGGCCTTTGTGCGCAATTGGCTTCTGACACAGCACTCTTCTTTTTACGATGCTGGGATCAAAAATCTCCCAATCCGCTGGAAAAAATGCATTTCCAAAGCAGGAGACTATGTTGAAAAATAATATGTGCTTGGCTATGTTATTTCACTGAATAAAATTATTTTAAAAATAAAGTCTCGTTTATATTTTATTCGCCTTCGTATTACGTAATAAAGTATAACGTTATGTAGTATTTCCTTATAACGTATAACGTCATATACTATTACGTACTAACGTATAACGTTATATAGTATTAGGTAATAAGGTATAACGTTATGTAGTATTACCTGATAGCGTATATCGTTATATACTATTACGTACTAACGTATAACGTTATATACTATTACGTAATAACGTAAAACGTTATGTAGTATTATCTTATAACGTATAACGTTATATACTATTATGTACTAACGTATAACGTTATGTAGTATTACCTGACAACGAATAACGTTATATACTACTACGTAATAACTTATCACGTTACATACTCTAACGTACTAATGTATAACGTTATGTAGTATTACCTTATAACGTATAACGTTACATACTGTTACGGAATAAACTATAACGTTATGTAGTATTACCTTATAACGTATATCGTCATATACTAATACGTACTAAAGTATAACGTTATATACTATTACGTAATAACGTATAACGTTATATACTATTACGTATTAACGTAAAACGTTATGTAGTATTATCTTATAACGTATAACGTTATATACTATTAGGTACTAACGTATAACGTTATATAGTATTACGTAATAAGGAATAACGTTATGTAGTATTACCTGATAACGTATATCGTTATTTACTCTTACGTACTAACGTATAACGCTATATACTATTACGTAGTAACGAATAACGTTATATACTATTACGTATTAACGTAAAACGTTATGTAGTATTATCTTATAACGTATAACGTTATATACTATTACCTACTAACGTATAACGTTATATACTATTACGTACTAACTTATAACGTTATATACTATTACGTAATAAAGTATAACGTTATGTAGTATTACCTTATAACGTATAACGTCAAACTCTATTACGTACTAACGTATAACGTTATGTAGTATTACCTTATAACGTATAACGTCAAACACTATTACGTACTAACGTATAACGTTATATACTATTAAGTAATAAGGTATAACGTCATGTAGTAATACCTTGTAACGTATAACGGTACACACTATTACGTAATAAAGTATAACGTTATGTAGTATTACCTTATAACGTATAACGTCATATACTATTACGTACTAACGTATAACGTTTTATACTACTGCGCTATAACGCAAAACGTTATGTAGTATTACCTTATAACGTATAACGGTACCCACTATTACGTAATAAAGTATAACGTTATGTAGTATTACCTTATAACGTATGACGGTACACACTATTACGTAATAAAGTATAACGTTATGTAGTATTATCTTATAACGTATAACGTTATATACTATTAGGTACTAACGTATAACGTTATATAGTATTACGTAATAAGGAATAACGTTATGTAGTATTACCTGATAACGTATATCGTTATATACTATTACGTACTAACGTATAACGTTATATACTATTACGTAGTAACGAATAACGTTATATACTATTACGTATTAACCTAAAACGTTATGTAGTATTATCTTATAACGTATAACGTTATATACTATTACGTACTAACGTATAACGTTATATACTATTACGTACTAACGTATAATTTTATATAGTATTACGTAATAAGGTATAACGTTATGTAGTATTGCCTGATAACGTATATCGTTATATACTATTACGTATTAACGTATAACGTTATATACTATTACGTAGTAACATATAACTTTATATACTACTACGAAATAACGTATCACGTTACATACTCTAACGTACTAACGTATAACGGTATGTAGTATTACCTTTTAACGAATAACGTTACATACTATTACGTAATAAAGTATAACGTTATGTAGTATTCCCTTATAACGTATAACGTCATATACTATTACGTACTAACGTATAACATTATATAGTATTAGGTAATAAGGTATAACGTTATGTAGTATTACCTGATAGCGTATATCGTTATATACTATAACGTACTAACGTATAACGTTATATAGTATTACGTAATAACGTATAACTTTATATACTACTACGTAATAACGTATCACGTTACATACTCTAACGTACTAACGTATAACGTCATATACTATTACGTAGTAACGTATAACTTTATATACTATTACGTAATAACGTATCACGTTACATACTCTAACGTACTAACGTATAACGTTGTGTAGTATTACCTTATAACGTATAACGTCATATACTATAACGTACTAACGTATAACGTTATATAGTATTACGTAATAACGTACAACGTTATGTAGTATTACCTTATAACGTATAACGTTACATACTATTGCGTAATAAAGTACAACGTTATGTAGTATTACCTTATAACGCATAACGTTACATACTATTACGTAATAAAGTATAACGTTATGTGGTATTACCATATAACGTATAACGTTACATACTATTACGTTATAAAGTATAACGTTATATACTATTACGTAGTAACGTATAACTTTATATACTACTACGTAATAACGTATCACGTTATATACTCTAACGTACTAACGTATAACGTTATGTAGTATTACCTTATAACGTATAACGTCATATACTATTACGTACTAACGTATAACGTTATATAGTATTACGTAATAAGGTATAACGTTATGTAGTATTACCTTATAACGTATAACTTCATATGCTATTACGTACTAACGTATAACGTTTTATACTATTACGTAATAACGTAAAACGTTATGTAGTATTATCTTATAACGTATAACGTTATATACTATTATGTTCTAACGTATAACGTTATGTAGTATTATCTTATAACGTATAACGTTATATACTATTATGTACTAACGTATAACGTTATGTAGTATTACCTGACAACGAATAACGTTATATACTACTACGTAATAACTTATCACGTTACATACTCTAACGTACTAATGTATAACGTTATGTAGTATTACCTTATAACGTATAACGTTACATACTGTTACGGAATAAACTATAACGTTATGTAGTATTACCTTATAACGTATATCGTCATATACTAATACGTACTAAAGTATAACGTTATATACTATTACGTAATAACGTATAACGTTATATACTATTACGTATTAACGTAAAACGTTATGTAGTATTATCTTATAACGTATAACGTTATATACTATTAGGTACTAACGTATAACGTTATATAGTATTACGTAATAAGGAATAACGTTATGTAGTATTACCTGATAACGTATATCGTTATTTACTCTTACGTACTAACGTATAACGTTATATACTATTACGTAGTAACGAATAACGTTATATACTATTACGTATTAACGTAAAACGTTATGTAGTATTATCTTATAACGTATAACGTTATATACTATTACCTACTAACGTATAACGTTATATACTATTACGTACTAACTTATAACGTTATATACTATTACGTAATAAAGTATAACGTTATGTAGTATTACCTTATAACGTATAACGTCAAAGACTATTACGTACTAACGTATAACGTTATGTAGTATTACCTTATAACGTATAACGTCAAACACTATTACGTACTAACGTATAACGTTATGTAGTATTACCTTATAACGTATAACGGTACACACTATTACGTAATAAAGTATAACGTTATGTAGTATTACCCTATAACGTATAACGTCATATACTATTACGTACTAACGTATAACGTTATATACTATTAAGTAATAAGGTATAACGTCATGTAGTAATACCTTATAACGTATAACGGTACACACTATTACGTAATAAAGTATAACGTTATGTAGTATTACCCTATAACGTATAACGTCATATACTATTACGTACTAACGTATAACGTTTTATACTATTACGCTATAACGCAAAACGTTATGTAGTATTACCTTATAACGTATAACGGTACTCACTATTACGTAATAAAGTATAATGTTATGTAGTATTACCTTATAACGTATGACGGTACACACTATTACGTAATAAAGTATAACGTTATGTAGTATTACCTTATAACGTATAACGTCATATGCTATTACGTACTAACGTATAACGTTTTATACTATTACGTAATAAGGTATAACGTTATGTAGTATTACCTTATATCGTATAACGTTATATACTATTACGTACTAACGTATAACGTTATATACTATTACGTAGTAACGTATAACTTTATATACTACTACGTAATAACGTATCACGTTATATACTCTAACGTACTAACGTATAACGTTATGTAGTGTCACCTTATAACGTATAACGTCATATACTATTACGTACTAACGTATAACGTTATATAGTATTACGTAATAAGGTATAACGTTATGTAGTATTACCTGATAACGTATATCGTTATATACTTTTACGTACTAACGTATAACGTTATATACTATTACGTAGTAACGTATAACTTTATATACTACTACGTAATAACGTATCACGTTATATACTCTAACGTACTAACGTATAACGTTATGTAGTATCACCTTATAACGTATAACGACATATACTATTACGTACTAACGTATAACGTTATATAGTATTACGTAATAAGGTATAACGTTATGTAGTATTACCTGATAACGTATATCGTTATATACTATTACGTACTAACGTATAACGTTATATACTATTACGTAGTAACGTATAACTTTATATACTATTACGTAATAACGTATCACGTTACATACTCTAACGTACTAACGTATAACGTTATGTAGTATTAAATTATAACGAATAACGTTACATACTATTACGTAATAAAGTATAACGTTATGTAGTATTACCTTATAACGTTTAACGTCATATACTATTACGTGCTAACGTATAACGTTACATACTATTACGTAATAAAGTATAACGTTATGTAGTATTATCTTATAACGTATAATGTCATATACTCTTACGTACTAACGTATAACGTTATATAGTAATACGTAATAAGGTATAACGTTATGTAGTATTACCTGATAACGTATATCGTTGTATACTATTACGTACTAACGTATAACGTTATATGCTATTGCGTAGTAACGTATAACTTTGTATACTATTACGTAACAACGTATAACGCTATACACTATTAGGTAACAACGTATAACGTTATATACTATTACGTAATAACGTAAAACGTTATGTAGTATTATCTTACAACGTATAACGTTATATACTATTACGTACTAACGTATAACGTTATGTAGTATTACCTTATAACGTATAACGTTACATACTGTTACGGAATAAACTATAACGTTATGTAGTATTACCTTATAACGTATAACGTTACATACTATTACGTAATAAAGTATAACGTTATGTGGTATTACCTTATAACGTATAACGTTACATACTTTTACGTTATAAAGTATAACGTTATATAGTATTATCTTATAACGTATAATGTCATATACTCTTACGTACTAACGTCTAACGTTATATAGTAATACGTAATATGGTATAACGTTATGTAGTATTACCTGATAACGTATATCGTTGTATACTATTACGTACTAACGTATAACGTTATATACTATTGCGTAGTAACGTATAACTTTATATACTATTACGTAACAACGTATAACGCTATACACGATTAGGTAACAACGTATAACGTTATGTAGTATTATCTTAGAACGTATAACGTTATATACTATTACGTACTAACGTATAACGTTATGTAGTATTACCTGACAACGAATAACGTTATATAATACTACGTAATAACTTATCACGTTACATACTCTAACGTACTAATGTATAACGTTATGTAGTATTACCTTATAACGTATAACGTTACATACTGTTACGGAATAAACTATAACGTTATGTAGTATTACCTTATAACGTATATCGTCATATACTAATACGTACTAAAGTATAACGTTATATACTATTACGTAATAACGTATAACGTTATATGCTATTGCGTAGTAACGTATAACTTTGTATACTATTACGTAACAACGTATAACGCTATACACTATTAGGTAACAACGTATAACGTTATATACTATTACGTAATAACGTAAAACGTTATGTAGTATTATCTTATAACGTATAACGTTATATACTATTACGTACTAACGTATAACGTTATGTAGTATTACCTTATAACGTATAACGTCAAACACTATTACGTACTAACGTATAACGTTATGTAGTATTACCTTATAACGTATATCGTCATATACTAATACGTACTAAAGTATAACGTTATATACTATTACTTAATAACGTATTACGTAATGTAGTATTACCTTATAACGTATAACGTCAAACACTATTACGTACTAACGTATAACGTTATGTAGTATTACCTTATAACGTATAACGTCAAACACTATTACGTACTAACGTATAACGTTATATACTATTAAATAATAAGGTATAACGTCATGTAGTAATACCTTATAACGTATAACGGTACACACTATTACGTAATAAAGTATAACGTTATGTAGTATTACCTTATAACGTATAACGTTACATACTATTACGTAATAAAGTACAACGTTATGTAGTATTACCTTATAACGTATAACGGTACATACTATTACGTAATAAAGTATAACGTTATGTGGTATTACCTTATAACGTATAACGTTACATACTTTTACGTTATAAAGTATAACGTTATATAGTATTATCTTATAACGTATAATGTCATATACTCTTACGTACTAACGTCTAACGTTATATAGTAATACGTAATATGGTATAACGTTATGTAGTATTACCTGATAACGTATATCGTTGTATACTATTACGTACTAACGTATAACGTTATATACTATTGCGTAGTAACGTATAACTTTATATACTATTACGTAACAACGTATAACGCTATAGACGATTAGGTAACAACGTATAACGTTATGTAGTATTATCTTAGAACGTATAACGTTATATACTATTACGTACTAACGTATAACGTTATGTAGTATTACCTGACAACGAATAACGTTATATAATACTACGTAATAACTTATCACGTTACATACTCTAACGTACTAATGTATAACGTTATGTAGTATTACCTTATAACGTATAACGTTACATACTGTTACGGAATAAACTATAACGTTATGTAGTATTACCTTATAACGTATATCGTCATATACTAATACGTACTAAAGTATAACGTTATATACTATTTCGTAATAACGTATAACGTTATATACTATTACGTACTAACGTATAACGTTATATACCAGTACGTAATAACGTATCACGTTATATAATATTATGTAATTACGTAAAACGTTATATACTATTACGCTATGGCGCACAACGTTATGTAGTATTACCTTATAACGTATAACGTTGTATACTATTACGTAATAACGTATCTCGTTACATACTTTAACGTACTAACGTATAACGTTATGTAGTATTACCTTATAACGTATAACGCTACATACTCTAACGTACTAACGTATAACGTTATGTAGTATTACGTTATAACGTATAACGGTACACACTATTACGTAATAAAGTATAACGTTATGTAGTATTACCTTATAACGTATAACGTCATATGCTATTACGTACTAACGTATAACGTTTTATACTATTACGTAATAAGGTATAACGTTATGTAGTGTTACCTCATAACGTATAACGTTATATACTATTACGTACTAACGTATCACGTTACATACAATTACGTAATAACGTACAACGTTATGTAGTATTACCTTATAACGTATAACGTATTATACTATTACGTACTAACGTATAACGTTATATACAATTACGTAATAACGTACAACGTTATGTAGTATTACCTTATAACGTATAACGTTATATACTATTACGTAATAACGTATCACGTTACATACAATTACGTAATAACGTACAACGTTATGTAGTATTACCTTATAACGTATAACGTTACATACTATTACGTAATAAAGTATAACGTTATGTAGTATTACCTTATAACGTATAACGTTATATACTATTACGTACTAACGTATAACGTTATATACAATTACGTAATAACGTACAACGTTATGTAGTATTACCTTATAACGTATAACGTTATATACTATTACGTACTAACGTATAACGTTATATACAATTACGTAATAACGTACAACGTTATGTAGTATTACCTTATAACGTATAACGTTACATACTATTACGTAATAAAGTATAACGTTATGTAGTATTACCTTATAACGTATAACGTTATATACTATTACGTAATAACGTATCACGTTACATACTCTAGCGTACTAACGTATAACGTTATGTAGTATTACCTTATAACGTATAACGTTACATATTATTACGTAATAAAGTACAACGTTATGTAGTATTACCTTATAACGTATAACGTTACATACTATTACGTAATAAAGTATAACGTTATGTAGTATTACCTTATAACGTTTAACGTCACATACTATTACGTGCTAACGTATAACGTTATATACTATTAAGTAATAAGGTATAACGTTATGTAGTATTACCTTATAACGTATAACGTCATATACTATTACGTAATAACGTATAACGTTATATACTATTAAGTAATAAGGTATAACGTTATGTAGTATTACCTTATAACGTATAACGTCATATACTAATACGTACTAACGTATAACGTTTTATACTATTACGTAATAAGGTATAACGTTATGTAGTATTACCTTATAACGTATAACGTTATATACTATTACGTACTAACGTATAACGTTATGTAGTATTACCTTATAACGTATAACGTTACATATTATTACGTAATAAAGTACAACGTTATGTAGTATTACCTTATAACGTTTAACGTCATGTACTATTACGTGCTAACTTATAACGTTACATACTATTACGTAATAAAGTATAACGTTATGTAGTATTACCTTATAACGTATATACGTCATATACTATTACGTAATAACGTATAACGTTATATACTCTAACGTACTAACGTATAACGTTATGTAGTATTACCTTATAACGTATAACGTTACATACTATTACGTAATAAAGTATAACGTTATGCAGTATTACCTTATAACGAATAACGTTACATACTATTACGTAATAAAGTATAACGTTATGTAGTATTACCTTATAACGTTTAACGTCATGTACTATTACGTGCTAACGTATAACGTTACATACTATTACGTAATAAAGTATAACGTTATGTAGTATTACCTTATAACGTATATACGTCATATACTATTACGTAATAACGTATAACGTTATATACTATTAAGTAATAAGGTATAACGTTATGTAGTATTACCTTATAACGTATAACGTCATATCCTAATACGTACTAACGTATAACGTTTTATACTATTACGTAATAAGGTATAACGTTATGTAGTATTACCTTATAACGTATAACGTTATATACTATTACGTACTAACGTATAACGTTATATACAATTACGTAATAACGTACAACGTTATGTAGTATTACCTTATAACGTATAACGTTACATACTATTACGTAATAAAGTATAACGTTATGTAGTATTACCTTATAACGTATAACGTTATATACTATTACGTAATAACGTATCACGTTACATACTCTAACGTACTAACGTATAACGTTATGTAGTATTACCTTATAACGTATAACGTTACATATTATTACGTAATAAAGTACAACGTTATGTAGTATTACCTTATAACGTATAACGTTACATACTATTACGTAATAAAGTATAACGTTATGTAGTATTACCTTATAACGTTTAACGACACATACTATTACGTGCTAACGTATAACGTTATATACTATTAAGTAATAAGGTATAACGTTATGTAGTATTACCTTATAACGTATAACGTCATATACTATTACGTACTAACGTATAACGTTATTTAGTATTACGTAATAAGGTATAACGTTATGTAGTATTACCTGATAACGTATATCGTTATATACTATTACGTAATAACGTACAACGTTATGTAGTATTACCTTATAACGTATAACGTTATATACTATTACGTAATAACGTATCACGTTACATACTCTAACGTACTAACGTATAACGTTATGTAGTATTACCTTATAACGTATAACGTTACATATTATTACGTAATAAAGTACAACGTTATGTAGTATTACCTTATAACGTATAACGTTACATACTATTACGTAATAAAGTAGAACGTTATGTAGTATTACCTTATAACGTATAACGTTACATACTATTACGTAATAAAGTATAACGTTATGTGGTATTACCTTATAACGTATAACGTTATATACTATTACGTTATAAAGTATAACATTATATAGTATTACCTTATAACGAATAACGTTACATACTATTACGTAATAAAGTATAACGTTATGTAGTATTACCTTATAACGTTTAACGTCATGTACTATTACGTGCTAACGTATAACGTTATATACTATTAAGTAATGAGGTATAACGATATGTAGTATTACCTTATAACGTATAACGTCATATACTATTACGTACTAACGTATAACGTTATATAGTATTACGTAATAAGGTATAACGTTATGTAGTATTACCTGATAACGTATATCGTTATATACTATTACGTACTAACGTATAACGTTATATACTATTACGTAGTAACGTATAACTTTATATACTATTACGTAATAACGTATCACGTTACATACTCTAACGTACGAACGTATAACGTTATGTAGTATTAAATTATAACGAATAACGTTACATACTATTACGTAATAAAGTATAACGTTATGTAGTATTACCTTATAACGTTTAACGTCATATACTATTACGTACTAACGTATAACGTTATGTAGTATTACCTTATAACGTATAACGTTACATACTGTTACGGAATAAACTATAACGTTATGTAGTATTACCTTATAACGTATATCGTCATATACTAATACGTATTAAAGTATAACGTTATATACTATTACTTAATAACGTATTACGTAATGTAGTATTACCTTATAACGTATAACGTCAAACACTATTACGTACTAACGTATAACGTTATGTAGTATTACCTTATAACGTATAACGTCAAACACTATTACGTACTAACGTATAACGTTATATACTATTAAATAATAAGGTATAACGTCATGTAGTAATACCTTATAACGTATAACGGTACACACTATTACGTAATAAAGTATAACGTTATGTAGTATTACCTTATAACGTATAACGTTACATACTATTACGTAATAAAGTACAACGTTATGTAGTATTACCTTATAACGTATAACGTTACATACTATTACGTAATAAAGTATAACGTTATGTGGTATTACCTTATAACGTATAACGTTACATACTTTTACGTTATAAAGTATAACGTTATATAGTATTATCTTATAACGTATAATGTCATATACTCTTACGTACTAACGTGTAACGTTATATAGTAATACGTAATATGGTATAACGTTATGTAGTATTACCTGATAACGTATATCGTTGTATACTATTACGTACTAACGTATAACGTTATATACTATTGCGTAGTAACGTATAACTTTATATACTATTACGTAACAACGTATAACGCTATAGACGATTAGGTAACAACGTATAACGTTATGTAGTATTATCTTAGAACGTATAACGTTATATACTATTACGTACTAACGTATAACGTTATGTAGTATTACCTGACAACGAATAACGTTATATAATACTACGTAATAACTTATCACGTTACATACTCGAACGTACTAATGTATAACGTTATGTAGTATTACCTTATAACGTATAACGTTACATACTGTTACGGAATAAACTATAACGTTATGTAGTATTACCTTATAACGTATATCGTCATATACTAATACGTACTAAAGTATAACGTTATATACTATTACGTAATAACGTATAACGTTATATACTATTACGTATTAACGTAAAACGTTATGTAGTATTATCTTAGAACGTATAACGTTATATACTATTACGTACTAACGTATAACGTTATATACCAGTACGTAATAACGTATCACGTTATATAATATTATGTAATTACGTAAAACGTTATATACTATTACGCTATGGCGCACAACGTTATGTAGTATTACCTTATAACGTATAACGTTGTATACTATTACGTAATAACGTATCTCGTTACATACTTTAACGTACTAACGTATAACGTTATGTAGTATTACCTTATAACGTATAACGCTACATACTCTAACGTACTAACGTATAACGTTATGTAGTATTACGTTATAACGTATAACGGTACACACTATTACGTAATAAAGTATAACGTTATGTAGTATTACCTTATAACGTATAACGTCATATGCTATTACGTACTAACGTATAACGTTTTATACTATTACGTAATAAGGTATAACGTTATGTAGTGTTACCTCATAACGTATAACGTTATATACTATTACGTACTAACGTATAACGTTATATACAATTACGTAATAACGTACAACGTTATGTAGTATTACCTTATAACGTATAACGTTATATACTATTACGTAATAACGTATCACGTTACATACAATTACGTAATAACGTACAACGTTATGTAGTATTACCTTATAACGTATAACGTTATATACTATTACGTACTAACGTATAACGTTATATACCAGTACGTAATAACGTATCACGTTATATAATATTATGTAATTACGTAAAACGTTATATACTATTACGCTATGGCGCACAACGTTATGTAGTATTACCTTATAACGTATAACGTTGTATACTATTACGTAATAACGTACCTCGTTACATACTTTAACGTACTAACGTATAACGTTATGTAGTATTACCTTATAACGTATAACGCTACATACTCTAACGTACTAACGTATAACGTTATGTAGTATTACGTTATAACGTATAACGGTACACACTATTACGTAATAAAGTATAACGTTATGTAGTATTGCCTTATAACGTATAACGTCATATGCTATTACGTACTAACGTATAACGTTTTATACTATTACGTAATAAGGTATAACGTTATGTAGTGTTACCTCATAACGTATAACGTTATATACTATTACGTACTAACGTATAACGTTATATACAATTACGTAATAACGTACAACGTTATGTAGTATTACCTTATAACGTATAACGTTATATACTATTACGTAATAACGTATCACGTTACATACAATTACGTAATAACGTACAACGTTATGTAGTATTACCTTATAACGTATAACGTTATATACTATTACGTACTAACGTATAACGTTATATACAATTACGTTATAACGTACAACGTTATGTAGTATTGCCTTATAACGTATAACGTTATATACTATTACGTAATAACGTATCACGTTACATACAATTACGTAATAACGTACAACGTTATGTAGTATTACCTTATAACGTATAACGTTACATACTATTACGTAATAAAGTATAACGTTATGTAGTATTACCTTATAACGTATAACGTTATATACTATTACGTACTAACGTATAACGTTATATACAATTACGTAATAACGTACAACGTTATGTAGTATTACCTTATAACGTATAACGTTATATACTATTACGTACTAACGTATAACGTTATATACAATTACGTAATAACGTACAACGTTATGTAGTATTACCTTATAACGTATAACGTTACATACTATTACGTAATAAAGTATAACGTTATGTAGTATTACCTTATAACGCATAACGTTACACACTATTACGTAATAAAGTATAACGTTATGTGGTATTACCTTATAACGTATAACGTTACATACTATTACGTTATAAAGTATAACGTTATATAGTATTACCTTATAACGAATAACGTTACATACTATTACGTAATAAAGTATAACGTTATGTAGTATTACCTTATAACGTTTAACGTCACATACTATTACGTGCTAACGTATAACGTTATATACTATTAAGTAATGAGGTATAACGTTATGTAGTATTACCTTATAACGTATAACGTCATATACTATTACGTACTAACGTATAACGTTATATAGTATTACGTAATAAGGTATAACGTTATGTAGTATTACCTGATAACGTATATCGTTATATACTATTACGTACTAACGTATAACGTTATATACTATTACGTAGTAACGTATAACTTTATATACTATTACGTAATAACGTATCACGTTACATACTCTAACGTACTAACGTATAACGTTATGTAGTATTAAATTATAACGAATAACGTTACATATTATTACGTAATAAAGTACAACGTTATGTAGTATTACCTTATAACGTTTAACGTCATATACTATTACGTGCTAACGTATAACGTTACATACTATTACGTAATAAAGTATAACGTTATGTAGTATTATCTTATAACGTATAATGTCATATACTCTTACGTACTAACGTATAACGTTATATAGTAATACGTAATAAGGTATAACGTTGTGTAGTATTACCTGATAACGTATATCGTTGTATACTATTACGTACTAACGTATAACGTTATATACTATTGCGTAGTAACGTAAAACGTTATGTAGTATTATCTTATAACGTATAACGTTATATACTATTACGTACTAACGTATAACGTTATGTAGTATTACCTTATAACGCATAACGTTACATACTGTTACGGAATAAACTATAACGTTATGTAGTATTACCTTATAACGTATATCGTCATATACTAATACGTACTAAAGTATAACGTTATATACTATTACTTAATAACGTATAACGTAATGTAGTATTACCTTATAACGTATAACGTCAAACACTATTACGTACTAACGTATAACGTTATGTAGTATTACCTTATAACGTATAACGTCAAACACTATTACGTACTAACGTATAACGTTATATACTATTAAATAATAAGGTATAACGTCATGTAGTAATACCTTATAACGTATAACTTCATATGCTATTACGTACTAACGTATAACGTTTTATACTATTACGTACTAATGTATAACGTTATGTAGTATTACCTTATAACGTATAACGTTACATACTGTTACGGAATAAACTATAACGTTATGTAGTATTACCTTATAACGTATATCGTCATATACTAATACGTACTAAAGTATAACGTTATATACTATTACGTAATAACGTATAACGTTATATACTATTACGTATTAACGTAAAACGTTATGTAGTATTATCTTAGAACGTATAACGTTATATACTATTACGTACTAACGTATAACGTTATATACCAGTACGTAATAACGTATCACGTTATATAATATTATGTAATTACGTAAAACGTTATATACTATTACGCTATGGCGCACAACGTTATGTAGTATTACCTTATAACGTATAACGTTGTATACTATTACGTAATAACGTATCTCGTTACATACTTTAACGTACTAACGTATAACGTTATGTAGTATTACCTTATAACGTATAACGCTACATACTCTAACGTACTAACGTATAACGTTATGTAGTATTACGTTATAACGTATAACGGTACACACTATTACGTAATAAAGTATAACGTTATGTAGTATTACCTTATAACGTATAACGTCATATGCTATTACGTACTAACGTATAACGTTTTATACTATTACGTAATAAGGTATAACGTTATGTAGTGTTACCTCATAACGTATAACGTTATATACTATTACGTACTAACGTATAACGTTATATACAATTACGTAATAACGTACAACGTTATGTAGTATTACCTTATAACGTATAACGTTATATACTATTACGTAATAACGTATCACGTTACATACAATTACGTAATAACGTACAACGTTATGTAGTATTACCTTATAACGTATAACGTTATATACTATTACGTACTAACGTATAACGTTATATACCAGTACGTAATAACGTATCACGTTATATAATATTATGTAATTACGTAAAACGTTATATACTATTACGCTATGGCGCACAACGTTATGTAGTATTACCTTATAACGTATAACGTTGTATACTATTACGTAATAACGTACCTCGTTACATACTTTAACGTACTAACGTATAACGTTATGTAGTATTACCTTATAACGTATAACGCTACATACTCTAACGTACTAACGTATAACGTTATGTAGTATTACGTTATAACGTATAACGGTACACACTATTACGTAATAAAGTATAACGTTATGTAGTATTGCCTTATAACGTATAACGTCATATGCTATTACGTACTAACGTATAACGTTTTATACTATTACGTAATAAGGTATAACGTTATGTAGTGTTACCTCATAACGTATAACGTTATATACTATTACGTACTAACGTATAACGTTATATACAATTACGTAATAACGTACAACGTTATGTAGTATTACCTTATAACGTATAACGTTATATACTATTACGTAATAACGTATCACGTTACATACAATTACGTAATAACGTACAACGTTATGTAGTATTACCTTATAACGTATAACGTTATATACTATTACGTACTAACGTATAACGTTATATACAATTACGTTATAACGTACAACGTTATGTAGTATTGCCTTATAACGTATAACGTTATATACTATTACGTAATAACGTATCACGTTACATACAATTACGTAATAACGTACAACGTTATGTAGTATTACCTTATAACGTATAACGTTACATACTATTACGTAATAAAGTATAACGTTATGTAGTATTACCTTATAACGTATAACGTTATATACTATTACGTACTAACGTATAACGTTATATACAATTACGTAATAACGTACAACGTTATGTAGTATTACCTTATAACGTATAACGTTATATACTATTACGTACTAACGTATAACGTTATATACAATTACGTAATAACGTACAACGTTATGTAGTATTACCTTATAACGTATAACGTTACATACTATTACGTAATAAAGTATAACGTTATGTAGTATTACCTTATAACGTATAACGTTATATACTATTACGTAATAACGTATCACGTTACATACTCTAACGTACTAACGTATAACGTTATGTAGTATTACCTTATAACGTATAACGTTACATATTATTACGTAATAAAGTACAACGTTATGTAGTATTACCTTATAACGTATAACGTTACATACTATTACGTTATAAAGTATAACGTTATGTAGTATTACCTTATAACTTTTAACGTCACATACTATTACGTGCTAACGTATAACGTTATATACTATTAAGTAATAAGGTATAACGTTATGTAGTATTACCTTATAACGTATAACGTCATATGCTATTACGTACTAACGTATAACGTTTTATACTATTACGTAATAAGGTATAACGTTATGTAGTATTACCTTATATCGTATAACGTTATATACTATTACGTACTAACGTATAACGTTATATACTATTACGTAGTAACGTATAACTTTATATACTACTACGTAATAACGTATCACGTTATATACTCTAACGTACTAACGTATAACGTTATGTAGTATCACCTTATAACGTATAACGTCATATACTATTACGTACTAACGTATAACGTTATATAGTATTACGTAATAAGGTATAACGTTATGTAGTATTACCTGATAACGTATATCGTTATATACTTTTACGTACTAACGTATAACGTTATATACTATTACGTAGTAACGTATAACTTTATATACTACTACGTAATAACGTATCACGTTATATACTCTAACGTACTAACGTATAACGTTATGTAGTATCACCTTATAACGTATAACGACATATACTATTACGTACTAACGTATAACGTTATATAGTATTACGTAATAAGGTATAACGTTATGTAGTATTACCTGATAACGTATATCGTTATATACTATTACGTACTAACGTATAACGTTATATACTATTACGTAGTAACGTATAACTTTATATACTATTACGTAATAACGTATCACGTTACATACTCTAACGTACTAACGTATAACGTTATGTAGTATTAAATTATAACGAATAACGTTACATACTATTACGTAATAAAGTATAACGTTATGTAGTATTACCTTATAACGTTTAACGTCATATACTATTACGTGCTAACGTATAACGTTACATACTATTACGTAATAAAGTATAACGTTATGTAGTATTATCTTATAACGTATAATGTCATATACTCTTACGTACTAACGTATAACGTTATATAGTAATACGTAATAAGGTATAACGTTATGTAGTATTACCTGATAACGTATATCGTTGTATACTATTACGTACTAACGTATAACGTTATATGCTATTGCGTAGTAACGTATAACTTTGTATACTATTACGTAACAACGTATAACGCTATACACTATTAGGTAACAACGTATAACGTTATATACTATTACGTAATAACGTAAAACGTTATGTAGTATTATCTTACAACGTATAACGTTATATACTATTACGTACTAACGTATAACGTTATGTAGTATTACCTTATAACGTATAACGTTACATACTGTTACGGAATAAACTATAACGTTATGTAGTATTACCTTATAACGTATAACGTTACATACTATTACGTAATAAAGTATAACGTTATGTGGTATTACCTTATAACGTATAACGTTACATACTTTTACGTTATAAAGTATAACGTTATATAGTATTATCTTATAACGTATAATGTCATATACTCTTACGTACTAACGTCTAACGTTATATAGTAATACGTAATATGGTATAACGTTATGTAGTATTACCTGATAACGTATATCGTTGTATACTATTACGTACTAACGTATAACGTTATATACTATTGCGTAGTAACGTATAACTTTATATACTATTACGTAACAACGTATAACGCTATACACGATTAGGTAACAACGTATAACGTTATGTAGTATTATCTTAGAACGTATAACGTTATATACTATTACGTACTAACGTATAACGTTATGTTGTATTACCTGACAACGAATAACGTTATATAATACTACGTAATAACTTATCACGTTACATACTCTAACGTACTAATGTATAACGTTATGTAGTATTACCTTATAACGTATAACGTTACATACTGTTACGGAATAAACTATAACGTTATGTAGTATTACCTTATAACGTATATCGTCATATACTAATACGTACTAAAGTATAACGTTATATACTATTACGTAATAACGTATAACGTTATATGCTATTGCGTAGTAACGTATAACTTTGTATACTATTACGTAACAACGTATAACGCTATACACTATTAGGTAACAACGTATAACGTTATATACTATTACGTAATAACGTAAAACGTTATGTAGTATTATCTTATAACGTATAACGTTATATACTATTACGTACTAACGTATAACGTTATGTAGTATTACCTTATAACGTATAACGTCAAACACTATTACGTACTAACGTATAACGTTATATACTATTAAATAATAAGGTATAACGTCATGTAGTAATACCTTATAACGTATAACGGTACACACTATTACGTAATAAAGTATAACGTTATGTAGTATTACCTTATAACGTATAACGTTACATACTATTACGTAATAAAGTACAACGTTATGTAGTATTACCTTATAACGTATAACGGTACATACTATTACGTAATAAAGTATAACGTTATGTGGTATTACCTTATAACGTATAACGTTACATACTTTTACGTTATAAAGTATAACGTTATATAGTATTATCTTATAACGTATAATGTCATATACTCTTACGTACTAACGTCTAACGTTATATAGTAATACGTAATATGGTATAACGTTATGTAGTATTACCTGATAACGTATATCGTTGTATACTATTACGTACTAACGTATAACGTTATATACTATTGCGTAGTAACGTATAACTTTATATACTATTACGTAACAACGTATAACGCTATAGACGATTAGGTAACAACGTATAACGTTATGTAGTATTATCTTAGAACGTATAACGTTATATACTATTACGTACTAACGTATAACGTTATGTAGTATTACCTGACAACGAATAACGTTATATAATACTACGTAATAACTTATCACGTTACATACTCTAACGTACTAATGTATAACGTTATGTAGTATTACCTTATAACGTATAACGTTACATACTGTTACGGAATAAACTATAACGTTATGTAGTATTACCTTATAACGTATATCGTCATATACTAATACGTACTAAAGTATAACGTTATATACTATTTCGTAATAACGTATAACGTTATATACTATTACGTACTAACGTATAACGTTATATACCAGTACGTAATAACGTATCACGTTATATAATATTATGTAATTACGTAAAACGTTATATACTATTACGCTATGGCGCACAACGTTATGTAGTATTACCTTATAACGTATAACGTTGTATACTATTACGTAATAACGTATCTCGTTACATACTTTAACGTACTAACGTATAACGTTATGTAGTATTACCTTATAACGTATAACGCTACATACTCTAACGTACTAACGTATAACGTTATGTAGTATTACGTTATAACGTATAACGGTACACACTATTACGTAATAAAGTATAACGTTATGTAGTATTACCTTATAACGTATAACGTCATATGCTATTACGTACTAACGTATAACGTTTTATACTATTACGTAATAAGGTATAACGTTATGTAGTGTTACCTCATAACGTATAACGTTATATACTATTACGTACTAACGTATCACGTTACATACAATTACGTAATAACGTACAACGTTATGTAGTATTACCTTATAACGTATAACGTATTATACTATTACGTACTAACGTATAACGTTATATACAATTACGTAATAACGTACAACGTTATGTAGTATTACCTTATAACGTATAACGTTATATACTATTACGTAATAACGTATCACGTTACATACAATTACGTAATAACGTACAACGATATGTAGTATTACCTTATAACGTATAACGTTACATACTATTACGTAATAAAGTATAACGTTATGTAGTATTACCTTATAACGTATAACGTTATATACTATTACGTACTAACGTATAACGTTATATACAATTACGTAATAACGTACAACGTTATGTAGTATTACCTTATAACGTATAACGTTATATACTATTACGTACTAACGTATAACGTTATATACAATTACGTAATAACGTACAACGTTATGTAGTATTACCTTATAACGTATAACGTTACATACTATTACGTAATAAAGTATAACGTTATGTAGTATTACCTTATAACGTATAACGTTATATACTATTACGTAATAACGTATCACGTTACATACTCTAGCGTACTAACGTATAACGTTATGTAGTATTACCTTATAACGTATAACGTTACATATTATTACGTAATAAAGTACAACGTTATGTAGTATTACCTTATAACGTATAACGTTACATACTATTACGTAATAAAGTATAACGTTATGTAGTATTACCTTATAACGTTTAACGTCACATACTATTACGTGCTAACGTATAACGTTATATACTATTAAGTAATAAGGTATAACGTTATGTAGTATTACCTTATAACGTATAACGTCATATACTATTACGTAATAACGTATAACGTTATATACTATTAAGTAATAAGGTATAACGTTATGTAGTATTACCTTATAACGTATAACGTCATATACTAATACGTACTAACGTATAACGTTTTATACTATTACGTAATAAGGTATAACGTTATGTAGTATTACCTTATAACGTATAACGTTATATACTATTACGTACTAACGTATAACGTTATGTAGTATTACCTTATAACGTATAACGTTACATATTATTACGTAATAAAGTACAACGTTATGTAGTATTACCTTATAACGTTTAACGTCATGTACTATTACGTGCTAACTTATAACGTTACATACTATTACGTAATAAAGTATAACGTTATGTAGTATTACCTTATAACGTATATACGTCATATACTATTACGTAATAACGTATAACGTTATATACTCTAACGTACTAACGTATAACGTTATGTAGTATTACCTTATAACGTATAACGTTACATACTATTACGTAATAAAGTATAACGTTATGCAGTATTACCTTATAACGAATAACGTTACATACTATTACGTAATAAAGTATAACGTTATGTAGTATTACCTTATAACGTTTAACGTCATGTACTATTACGTGCTAACGTATAACGTTACATACTATTACGTAATAAAGTATAACGTTATGTAGTATTACCTTATAACGTATATACGTCATATACTATTACGTAATAACGTATAACGTTATATACTATTAAGTAATAAGGTATAACGTTATGTAGTATTACCTTATAACGTATAACGTCATATCCTAATACGTACTAACGTATAACGTTTTATACTATTACGTAATAAGGTATAACGTTATGTAGTATTACCTTATAACGTATAACGTTATATACTATTACGTACTAACGTATAACGTTATATACAATTACGTAATAACGTACAACGTTATGTAGTATTACCTTATAACGTATAACGTTACATACTATTACGTAATAAAGTATAACGTTATGTAGTATTACCTTATAACGTATAACGTTATATACTATTACGTAATAACGTATCACGTTACATACTCTAACGTACTAACGTATAACGTTATGTAGTATTACCTTATAACGTATAACGTTACATATTATTACGTAATAAAGTACAACGTTATGTAGTATTACCTTATAACGTATAACGTTACATACTATTACGTAATAAAGTATAACGTTATGTAGTATTACCTTATAACGTTTAACGTCACATACTATTACGTGCTAACGTATAACGTTATATACTATTAAGTAATAAGGTATAACGTTATGTAGTATTACCTTATAACGTATAACGTCATATACTATTACGTACTAGCGTATAACGTTATATAGTATTACGTAATAAGGTATAACGTTATGTAGTATTACCTGATAACGTATATCGTTATATACTATTACGTACTGACGTATAACGTTATATACTATTACGTAGTAACGTATAACTTTATATACTACTACGAAATAACGTATCACGTTACATACTCTAACGTACTAACGTATAACGGTATGTAGTATTACCTTTTAACGAATAACGTTACATACTATTACGTAATAAAGTATAACGTTATGTAGTATTCCCTTATAACGTATAACGTCATATACTATTACGTAGTAACGTATAACTTTATATAATACTACGTAATAACGTATCACGTTATATACTCTAACGTACTAACGTATAACGTTATGTACTATTACCTTATAACGTATAACGTCATATACTATTACGTACTAACGTATAACGTTATATAGTATTACGTAATAAGGTATAACGTTATGTAGTATTACCTTATAACGTATAACTTCATATGCTATTACGTACTAACGTATAACGTTTTATACTATTACGTAATAAGGTATAACGTTATGTAGTATTACCTTATAACGTATTACGTTATATACTATTACGTACTAACGTATAACGTTATATACAATTACGTAATAACGTACAACGTTATGTAGTATTACCTTATAACGTATAACGTTACATACTATTACGTAATAAGGTACAACGTTATGTAGTATTACCTTATAACGCATAACGTTACACACTATTACGTAATAAAGTATAACGTTATGTGGTATTACCTTATAACGTATAACGTTACATACTATTACGTTATAAAGTATAACGTTATATAGTATTACCTTATAACGAATAACGTTACATACTATTACGTAATAAAGTATAACGTTATGTAGTATTACCTTATAACGTTTAACGTCACATACTATTACGTGCTAACGTATAACGTTATATACTATTAAGTAATGAGGTATAACGTTATGTAGTATTACCTTATAACGTATAACGTCATATACTATTACGTACTAACGTATAACGTTATATAGTATTACGTAATAAGGTATAACGTTATGTAGTATTACCTGATAACGTATATCGTTATATACTATTACGTACTAACGTATAACGTTATATACTATTACGTAGTAACGTATAACTTTATATACTATTACGTAATAACGTATCACGTTACATACTCTAACGTACTAACGTATAACGTTATGTAGTATTAAATTATAACGAATAACGTTACATAATATTACGTAATAAAGTATAACGTTATGTAGTATTACCTTATAACGTTTAACGTCATATACTATTACGTGCTAACGTATAACGTTACATACTATTACGTAATAAAGTATAACGTTATGTAGTATTATCTTATAACGTATAATGTCATATACTCTTACGTACTAACGTATAACGTTATATAGTAATACGTAATAAGGTATAACGTTATGTAGTATTACCTGATAACGTATATCGTTGTATACTATTACGTACTAACGTATAACGTTATATACTATTGCGTAGTAACGTAAAACGTTATGTAGTATTATCTTATAACGTATAACGTTATATACTATTACGTACTAACGTATAACGTTATGTAGTATTACCTTATAACGCATAACGTTACATACTGTTACGGAATAAACTATAACGTTATGTAGTATTACCTTATAACGTATATCGTCATATACTAATACGTACTAAAGTATAACGTTATATACTATTACTTAATAACGTATAACGTAATGTAGTATTACCTTATAACGTATAACGTCAAACACTATTACGTACTAACGTATAACGTTATGTAGTATTACCTTATAACGTATAACGTCAAACACTATTACGTACTAACGTATAACGTTATATACTATTAAATAATAAGGTATAACGTCATGTAGTAATACCTTATAACGTATAACGGTACACACTATTACGTAATAAAGTATAACGTTATGTAGTATTACCTTATAACGTATAACGTTACATACTATTACGTAATAAAGTACAACGTTATGTAGTATTACCTTATAACGCATAACGTTACATACTATTACGTAATAAAGTATAACGTTATGTGGTATTACCTTATAACGTATAACGGTACACACTATTACGTAATAAAGTATAACGTTATGTAGTATTACCTTATAACGTATAACGTCATATGCTATTACGTACTAACGTATAACGTTTTATACTATTACGTAATAAGGTATAACGTTATGTAGTGTTACCTCATAACGTATAACGTTATATACTATTACGTACTAACGTATAACGTTATATACAATTACGTAATAACGTACAACGTTATGTAGTATTACCTTATAACGTATAACGTTATATACTATTACGTAATAACGTATCACGTTACATACAATTACGTAATAACGTACAACGTTATGTAGTATTACCTTATAACGTATAACGTTATATACTATTACGTACTAACGTATAACGTTATATACCAGTACGTAATAACGTATCACGTTATATAATATTATGTAATTACGTAAAACGTTATATACTATTACGCTATGGCGCACAACGTTATGTAGTATTACCTTATAACGTATAACGTTGTATACTATTACGTAATAACGTATCTCGTTACATACTTTAACGTACTAACGTATAACGTTATGTAGTATTACCTTATAACGTATAACGCTACATACTCTAACGTACTAACGTATAACGTTATGTAGTATTACGTTATAACGTATAACGGTACACACTATTACGTAATAAAGTATAACGTTATGTAGTATTGCCTTATAACGTATAACGTCATATGCTATTACGTACTAACGTATAACGTTTTATACTATTACGTAATAAGGTATAACGTTATGTAGTGTTACCTCATAACGTATAACGTTATATACTATTACGTACTAACGTATAACGTTATATACAATTACGTAATAACGTACAACGTTATGTAGTATTACCTTATAACGTATAACGTTATATACTATTACGTAATAACGTATCACGTTACATACAATTACGTAATAACGTACAACGTTATGTAGTATTACCTTATAACGTATAACGTTATATACTATTACGTACTAACGTATAACGTTATATACCAGTACGTAATAACGTATCACGTTATATAATATTACGTAATTACGTAAAACGTTATATACTATTACGCTATGGCGCACAACGTTATGTAGTATTACCTTATAACGTATAACGTTGTATACTATTACGTAATAACGTATTTCGTTACATACTTTAACGTACTAACGTATAACGTTAAGTAGTATTACCTTTTAACGTATAACTCTACATACTCTAACGTACTAACGTATAACGTTATGTAGTATTACCTTATAACGTATAACGGTACACACTATTACGTAATAAAGTATAACGTTATGTAGTATTACCTTATAACGTATAACGTCATATGCTATTACGTACTAACGTATAACGTTTTATACTATTACGTAATAAGGTATAAACGTTATGTAGTGTTACCTTATAACGTATAACGTTATATACTATTACGTACTAACGTATAACGTTATATACAATTACGTAATAACGTACAACGGTATGTAGTATTACCTTATAACGTATAACGTTATATACTATTACGTAATAACGTATCACGTTACATACTCTAACGTACTAACGTTTAACGTTATGTAGTATTACCTTATAACGTATAACGTTACATACTATTACGTAATAAAGTACAACGTTATGTAGTATTACCTTATAACGCATAACGTTACATACTATTACGTAATAAAGTATAACGTTATGTGCTATTACCTTATAACGTATAACGTTATATACTATTACGTTATAAAGTATAACGTTATATAGTATTACCTTATAACGAATAACGTTACATACTATTACGTAATAAAGTATAACGTTATGTAGTATTACCTTATGACGTTTAACGTCATGTACTATTACGTAATAACGTATAACGTTATATACTATTAAGTAATAAGGTATAACGTTATGTAGTATTACCTTATAACGTATAACGTCATATACTAATACGTACTAACGTATAACGTTTTATACTATTACGTAATAAGGTATAACGTTATGTAGTATTACCTTATAACGTATAACGTTATATACTATTACGTACTAACGTATAACGTTATATACAATTACGTAATAACGTACAACGTTATGTAGTATTACCTTATAACGTATAACGTTACATACTATTACGTAATAAAGTATAACGTTATGTAGTATTACCTTATAACGTTTAACGTTACATACTATTACGTAATAAAGTATAACGTTATGCAGTATTACCATATAACGAATAACGTTACATACTATTACGTAATAAAGTATAACGTTATGTAGTATTACCTTATAACGTTTAACGTCACATACTATTACGTGCTAACGTATAACGTTATATACTATTAAGTAATAAGGTATAACGTTATGTAGTATTACCTTATAACGTATAACGTCATATACTATTACGTACTAACGTATAACGTTATATAGTATTACGTAATAAGGTATAACGTTATGTAGTATTACCTGATAACGTATACCGTTATATACTATTACGTAATAACGTACAACGTTATGTAGTATTACCTTATAACGTATAACGTTATATACTATTACGTAATAACGTATCACGTTACATACTCTAACGTACTAACGTATAACGTTATGTAGTATTACCTTATAACGTATAACGTTACATATTATTACGTAATAAAGTACAACGTTATGTAGTATTACCTTATAACGTATAACGTTACATACTATTACGTAAAAAAGTTGAACGTTATGTAGTATTACCTTATAACGTATAACGTTACATACTATTACGTAATAAAGTATAACGTTATGTGGTATTACCTTATAACGTATAACGTTATATACTATTACGTTATAAAGTATAACGTTATATAGTATTACCTTATAACGAATAACGTTACATACTATTACGTAATAAAGTATAACGTTATGTAGTATTACCTTATAACGTTTAACGTCATGTACTATTACGTGCTAACGTATAACGTTACATACTATTACGTAATAAAGTATAACGTTATGTGGTATTACCTTATAACGTATAACGTTACATACTATTACGTTATAAAGTATAACGTTATATAGTATTACCTTATAACGAATAACGTTACATACTATTACGTAATAAAGTATAACGTTATGTAGTATTACCTTATAACGTTTAACGTCATGTACTATTACGTGCTAACGTATAACGTTACATACTATTACGTAATAAAGTATAACGTTATGTAGTATTACCTTATAACGTATATACGTCATATACTATTACGTAATAACGTATAACGTTATATACTATTAAGTAATAAGGTATAACGTCATGTAGTATTACCTTGTAACGTATAACGTCATATACTAATACGTACTAACGTATAACGTTTTATACTATTACGTAATAAGGTATAACGTTATGTAGTATTACCTTATAACGTATAACGTTATATACTATTACGTACTAACGTATAACGTTATATACAATTACGTAATAACGTACAACGTTATGTAGTATTACCTTATAACGTATAACGTTACATACTATTACGTAATAAAGTATAACGTTATGTAGTATTACCTTATAACGTATAACGTTACATACTATTACGTAATAAAGTATAACGTTATGCAGTATTACCTTATAACGAATAACGTTACATACTATTACGTAATAAAGTATAACGTTATGTAGTATTACCTTATAACGTTTAACGTCACATACTATTACGTGCTAACGTATAACGTTATATACTATTAAGTAATAAGGTATAACGTTATGTAGTATTACCTGATAACGTATAACGTTATATACTATTACGTACTAACGTATAACGTTACATACTATTACGTAATAAGGTATGAAGTTATGTAGTATTACCTTATAACGTATAACGTCAACCACTGTTACGTACTAACGTATAACGTTATATACTATTAAGTAATAAGGTATAACGTTATGTAGTATTACCTTATAACGTTTAACGTCATGTACTATTACGTGCTAACGTATAACGTTACATACTATTACGTAATAAAGTATAACGTTATGTAGTATTACCTTATAACGTATAACGTTACATACTATTACGTAATAAAGTATAACGTTATGCAGTATTACCTTATAACGAATAACGTTACATACTATTACGTAATAAAGTATAACGTTATGTAGTATTACCTTATAACGTTTAACGTCACATACTATTACGTGCTAACGTATAACGTTATATACTATTAAGTAATAAGGTATAACGTTATGTAGTATTACCTGATAACGTATAACGTTATATACTATTACGTACTAACGTATAACGTTACATACTATTACGTAATAAGGTATGAAGTTATGTAGTATTACCTTATAACGTATAACGTCAACCACTGTTACGTACTAACGTATAACGTTATATACTATTAAGTAATAAGGTATAACGTTATGTAGTATTACCTTATAACGTTTAACGTCATGTACTATTACGTGCTAACGTATAACGTTACATACTATTACGTAATAAAGTATAACGTTATGTGGTATTACGTTATAACGTATAACGTTATATACTATTACGTTATAAAGTATAACGTTATATAGTATTACCTTATAACGAATAACGTTACATACTATTACGTAATATGGTATAACGTTATGTAGTATTACCTTATAACGTTTAACGTCATGTACTATTACGTGCTAACGTATAACGTTACATACTATTACGTAATAAAGTATAACGTTATGTAGTATTACCTTATAACGTATATACGTCATATACTATTACGTAATAACGTATAACGTTATATACTATTAAGTAATAAGGTATAACGTTATGTAGTATTACCTTATAACGTATAACGTCATATACTAATACGTACTAACGTATAACGTTTTATACTATTACGTAATAAGGTATAACATTATGTAGTATTACCTTATAACGTATAACGTTATATACTATTACGTACTAACGTATAACGTTACATACTATTACGTAATAAAGTATAACGTTATGTAGTATTACCTTATAACGTATAACGTTACATACTATTACGTAATAAAGTATAACGTTATGCAGTATTACCTTATAACGAATAACGTTACATACTATTACGTAATAAAGTATAACGTTATGTAGTATTACCTTATAACGTTTAACGTCACATACTATTACGTGCTAACGTATAACGTTATATACTATTAAGTAATAAGGTATAACGTTATGTAGTATTACCTGATAACGTATAACGTTATATACTATTACGTACTAACGTATAACGTTACATACTATTACGTAATAAGGTATGAAGTTATGTAGTATTACCTTATAACGTATAACGTCAACCACTGTTACGTACTAACGTATAACGTTATATACTATTAAGTAATAAGGTATAACGTTATGTAGTATTACCTTATAACGTTTAACGTCATGTACTATTACGTGCTAACGTATAACGTTACATACTATTACGTAATAAAGTATAACGTTATGTGGTATTACGTTATAACGTATAACGTTATATACTATTACGTTATAAAGAATAACGTTATATAGTATTACCTTATAACGAATAACGTTACATACTATTACGTAATAAGGTATAACGTTATGTAGTATTACCTTATAACGTTTAACGTCATGTACTATTACGTGCTAACGTATAACGTTACATACTATTACGTAATAAAGTATAACGTTATGTAGTATTACCTTATAACGTATATACGTCATATACTATTACGTAATAACGTATAACGTTATATACTATTAAGTAATAAGGTATAACGTTATGTAGTATTACCTTATAACGTATAACGTCATATACTAATACGTACTAACGTATAACGTTTTATACTATTACGTAATAAGGTATAACGTTATGTAGTATTACCTTATAACGTATAACGTTATATACTATTACGTACTAACGTATAACGTTATATACAATTACGTAATAACGTACAACGTTATGTAGTATTACCTTATAACGTTTAACGTCATGTACTATTACGTGCTAACGTATAACGTTACATACTATTACGTAATAAAGTATAACGTTATGTAGTATTACCTTATAACGTATAACGTTACATACTATTACGTAATAAAGTATAACGTTATGCAGTATTACCTTATAACGAATAACGTTACATACTATTACGTAATAAAGTATAACGTTATGTAGTATTACCTTATAACGTTTAACGTCACATACTATTACGTGCTAACGTATAACGTTATATACTATTAAGTAATAAGGTATAACGTTATGTAGTATTACCTGATAACGTATAACGTTATATACTATTACGTACTAACGTATAACGTTACATACTATTACGTAATAAGGTATGAAGTTATGTAGTATTACCTTATAACGTATAACGTCAACCACTGTTACGTACTAACGTATAACGTTATATACTATTAAGTAATAAGGTATAACGTTATGTAGTATTACCTTATAACGTATAACGTCATATACTAATACGTACTAACGTATAACGTTTTATACTATTACGTAATAAGGTTTAACGTTATGTAGTATTACCTTATAACGTATATCGTTATATACTATTACGTACTAACGTATAACGTTATATACTATTACGTAGTAACGTATAACTTTATATACTACTACGTAATAACGTATCACGTTACATACTCTAACGTACTAACGTATAACGGTATGTAGTATTACCTTATAACGAATAACGTTACATACTATTACGTAATAAAGTATAACGTTATGTAGTATTCCCTTATAACGTATAACGTCATATACTATTACGTACTAGCGTATAACGTTATATAGTATTACGTAATAAGGTATAACGTTATGTAGTATTACCTGATAACGTATATCGTTATATACTATTACGTACTAACGTATAACGTTATATACTATTACGTAGTAACGTATAACTTTATATACTACTACGAAATAACGTATCACGTTACATACTCTAACGTACTAACGTATAACGGTATGTAGTATTACCTTTTAACGAATAACGTTACATACTATTACGTAATAAAGTATAACGTTATGTAGTATTCCCTTATAACGTATAACGTCATATACTATTACGTACTAACGTATAACATTATATAGTATTAGGTAATAAGGTATAACGTTATGTAGTATTACCTGATAGCGTATATCGTTATATACTATTACGTACTAACGTATATCGTTATATACTATTACGTAGTAACGTATAACTTTATATAATACTACGTAATAACGTATCACGTTATATACTCTAACGCACTAACGTATAACGTTATGTATTATTACCTTATAACGTATAACGTCATATACTATTACGTACTAACGTATAACGTTATATAGTATTACGTAATAGGGTATAACGTTATGTAGTATTACCTTATAACGTATAACTTCATATGCTATTACGTACTAACGTATAACGTTTTATACTATTACGTAATAAGGTATAACGTTATGTAGTATTACCTTATAACGTATAACGTTATATACTATTACGTACTAACGTATAACGTTATGTAGTATTACCTTATAACGTATAACGTCAAACACTATTACGTACTAACGTATAACGTTATATACTATTAAATAATAAGGTATAACGTCATGTAGTAATACCTTATAACGTATAACGGTACATACTATTACGTAATAAAGTATAACGTTATGTAGTATTACCTTATAACGTATAACGTTACATACTATTACGTAATAAAGTACAACGTTATGTAGTATTACCTTATAACGCATAACGTTACATACTATTACGTAATAAAGTATAACGTTATGTGGTATTACCTTATAACGTATAACGTTACATACTTTTACGTTATAAAGTATAACGTTATATAGTATTATCTTATAACGTATAATGTCATATACTCTTACGTACTAACGTCTAACGTTATATAGTAATACGTAATATGGTATAACGTTATGTAGTATTACCTGATAACGTATATCGTTGTATACTATTACGTACTAACGTATAACGTTATATACTATTGCGTAGTAACGTATAACTTTATATACTATTACGTAACAACGTATAACGCTATACACGATTAGGTAACAACGTATAACGTTATGTAGTATTATCTTAGAACGTATAACGTTATATACTATTACGTACTAACGTATAACGTTATGTAGTATTACCTGACAACGAATAACGTTATATAATACTACGTAATAACTTATCACGTTACATACTCTAACGTACTAATGTATAACGTTATGTAGTATTACCTTATAACGTATAACGTTACATACTGTTACGGAATAAACTATAACGTTATGTAGTATTACCCTATAACGTATATCGTCATATACTAATACGTACTAAAGTATAACGTTATATACTATTACGTAATAACGTATAACGTTATATACTATTACGTATTAACGTAAAACGTTATGTAGTATTATCTTAGAACGTATAACGTTTTATACTATTACGTAATAAGGTATAACGTTATGTAGTATTACCTTATAACGTATAACGTTATATACTATTACGTACTAACGTATAACGTTATATACAATTACGTAATAACGTACAACGTTATGTAGTATTACCTTATAACGTATAACGTTACATACTATTACGTAATAAAGTATAACGTTATGTAGTATTACCTTATAACGTTTAACGTTTTATACTATTACGTAATAACGTATAACGTTACATACTATTACGTAATAAAGTATAACGTTATGTAGTATTACCTTATAACGTATAACGTTACATACTATTACGTAATAAAGTATAACGTTATGCAGTATTACCTTATAACGAATAACGTTACATACTATTACGTAATAAAGTATAACGTTATGTAGTATTACCTTATAACGTTTAACGTCACATACTATTACGTGCTAACGTATAACGTTATATACTATTAAGTAATAAGGTATAACGTTATGTAGTATTACCTGATAACGTATAACGTTATATACTATTACGTACTAACGTATAACGTTACATACTATTACGTAATAAGGTATGAAGTTATGTAGTATTACCTTATAACGTATAACGTCAACCACTGTTACGTACTAACGTATAACGTTATATACTATTAAGTAATAAGGTATAACGTTATGTAGTATTACCTTATAACGTATAACGTTACATACTATTACGTAATAAAGTATAACGTTATGTGGTATTACCTTATAACGTATAACGTTATATACTATTACGTTATAAAGTATAACGTTATATAGTATTACCTTATAACGAATAACGTTACATACTATTACGTAATAAAGTATAACGTTATGTAGTATTACCTTATAACGTTTAACGTCATGTACTATTACGTGCTAACGTATAACGTTACATACTATTACGTAATAAAGTATAACGTTATGTGGTATTACCTTATAACGTATAACGTTACATACTATTACGTTATAAAGTATAACGTTATATAGTATTACCTTATAACGAATAACGTTACATACTATTACGTAATAAAGTATAACGTTATGTAGTATTACCTTATAACGTTTAACGTCATGTACTATTACGTGCTAACGTATAACGTTACATACTATTACGTAATAAAGTATAACGTTATGTAGTATTACCTTATAACGTATATACGTCATATACTATTACGTAATAACGTATAACGTTATATACTATTAAGTAATAAGGTATAACGTCATGTAGTATTACCTTATAACGTATAACGTCATATACTAATACGTACTAACGTATAACGTTTTATACTATTACGTAATAAGGTATAACGTTATGTAGTATTACCTTATAACGTATAACGTTATATACTATTACGTACTAACGTATAACGTTATATACAATTACGTAATAACGTACAACGTTATGTAGTATTACCTTATAACGTATAACGTTACATACTATTACGTAATAAAGTATAACGTTATGTAGTATTACCTTATAACGTATAACGTTACATACTATTACGTAATAAAGTATAACGTTATGCAGTATTACCTTATAACGAATAACGTTACATACTATTACGTAATAAAGTATAACGTTATGTAGTATTACCTTATAACGTTTAACGTCACATACTATTACCTGCTAACGTATAACGTTATATACTATTAAGTAATAAGGTATAACGTTATGTAGTATTACCTGATAACGTATAACGTTATATACTATTACGTACTAACGTATAACGTTACATACTATTACGTAATAAGGTATGAAGTTATGTAGTATTACCTTATAACGTATAACGTCAACCACTGTTACGTACTAACGTATAACGTTATATACTATTAAGTAATAAGGTATAACGTTATGTAGTATTACCTTATAACGTTTAACGTCATGTACTATTACGTGCTAACGTATAACGTTACATACTATTACGTAATAAAGTATAACGTTATGTGGTATTACGTTATAACGTATAACGTTATATACTATTACGTTATAAAGTATAACGTTATATAGTATTACCTTATAACGAATAACGTTACATACTATTACGTAATAAGGTATAACGTTATGTAGTATTACCTTATAACGTTTAACGTCATGTACTATTACGTGCTAACGTATAACGTTACATACTATTACGTAATAAAGTATAACGTTATGTAGTATTACCTTATAACGTATATACGTCATATACTATTACGTAATAGCGTATAACGTTATATACTATTAAGTAATAAGGTATAACGTTATGTAGTATTACCTTATAACGTATAACGTCATATACTAATACGTACTAACGTATAACGTTTTATACTATTACGTAATAAGGTATAACGTTATGTAGTATTACCTTATAACGTATAACGTTATATACTATTACGTACTAACGTATAACGTTATATACAATTACGTAATAACGTACAACGTTATGTAGTATTACCTTATAACGTATAACGTTACATACTATTACGTAATAAAGTATAACGTTATGTAGTATTACCTTATAACGTATAACGTTACATACTATTACGTAATAAAGTATAACGTTATGCAGTATTACCTTATAACGAATAACGTTACATACTATTACGTAATAAAGTATAACGTTATGTAGTATTACCTTATAACGTTTAACGTCACATACTATTACGTGCTAACGTATAACGTTATATACTATTAAGTAATAAGGTATAACGTTATGTAGTATTACCTGATAACGTATAACGTTATATACTATTACGTACTAACGTATAACGTTACATACTATTACGTAATAAGGTATGAAGTTATGTAGTATTACCTTATAACGTATAACGTCAACCACTGTTACGTACTAACGTATAACGTTATATACTATTAAGTAATAAGGTATAACGTTATGTAGTATTACCTTATAACGTATAACGTCATATACTAATACGTACTAACGTATAACGTTTTATACTATTACGTAATAAGGTATAACGTTATGTAGTATTACCTTATAACGTATATCGTTATATACTATTACGTACTAACGTATAACGTTATATACTATTACGTAGTAACGTATAACTTTATATACTACTACGTAATAACGTATCACGTTACATACTCTAACGTACTAACGTATAACGGTATGTAGTATTACCTTATAACGAATAACGTTACATACTATTACGTAATAAAGTATAACGTTATGTAGTATTCCCTTATAACGTATAACGTCATATACTATTACGTACTAGCGTATAACGTTATATAGTATTACGTAATAAGGTATAACGTTATGTAGTATTACCTGATAACGTATATCGTTATATACTATTACGTACTAACGTATAACGTTATATACTATTACGTAGTAACGTATAACTTTATATACTACTACGAAATAACGTATCACGTTACATACTCTAACGTACTAACGTATAACGGTATGTAGTATTACCTTTTAACGAATAACGTTACATACTATTACGTAATAAAGTATAACGTTATGTAGTATTCCCTTATAACGTATAACGTCATATACTATTACGTACTAACGTATAACATTATATAGTATTAGGTAATAAGGTATAACGTTATGTAGTATTACCTGATAGCGTATATCGTTATATACTATTACGTACTAACGTATATCGTTATATACTATTACGTAGTAACGTATAACTTTATATAATACTACGTAATAACGTATCACGTTATATACTCTAACGCACTAACGTATAACGTTATGTAGTATTACCTTATAACGTATAACGTCATATACTATTACGTACTAACGTATAACGTTATATAGTATTACGTAATAAGGTATAACGTTATGTAGTATTACCTTATAACGTATAACTTCATATGCAATTACGTACTAACGTATAACGTTTTATACTATTACGTAATAAGGTATAACGTTATGTAGTATTACCTTATAACGTATAACGTTATATACTATTACGTACTAACGTATAACGTTATATACAATTACGTAATAACGTACAACGTTATGTAGTATTACCTTATAACGTATAACGTTATATACTATTACATAATAACGTATCACGTTACATACTCTAACGTACGAACGTTTAACGTTATGTAGTATTACCTTATAACGTATAACGTTACATACTATTACGTAATAAGGTACAACGTTATGTAGTATTACCTTATAACGCATAACGTTACACACTATTACGTCATAAAGTATAACGTTATGTGGTATTACCTTATAACGTATAACGTTACATACTATTACGTTATAAAGTATAACGTTATATAGTATTACCTTATAACGAATAACGTTACATACTATTACGTAATAAAGTATAACGTTATGTAGTATTACCTTATAACGTTTAACGTCACATACTATTACGTGCTAACGTATAACGTTATATACTATTAAGTAATGAGGTATAACGTTATGTAGTATTACCTTATAACGTATAACGTCATATACTATTACGTACTAACGTATAACGTTATATAGTATTACGTAATAAGGTATAACGTTATGTAGTATTACCTGATAACGTATATCGTTATATACTATTACGTACTAACGTATAACGTTATATACTATTACGTAGTAACGTATAACTTTATATACTATTACGTAATAACGTATAACGTTACATACTCTAACGTACTAACGTATAACGTTATGTAGTATTAAATTATAACGAATAACGTTACATACTATTACGTAATAAAGTATAACGTTATGTAGTATTACCTTATAACGTTTAACGTCATATACTATTACGTGCTAACGTATAACGTTACATACTATTACGTAATAAAGTATAACGTTATGTAGTATTATCTTATAACGTATAATGTCATATACTCTTACGTACTAACGTATAACGTTATATAGTAATACGTAATAAGGTATAACGTTATGTAGTATTACCTGATAACGTATATCGTTGTATACTATTACGTACTAACGTATAACGTTATATACTATTGCGTAGTAACGTAAAACGTTATGTAGTATTATCTTATAACGTATAACGTTATATACTATTACGTACTAACGTATAACGTTATGTAGTATTACCTTATAACGTATAACGTTACATACTGTTACGGAATAAACTATAACGTTATGTAGTATTACCTTATAACGTATATCGTCATATACTAATACGTACTAAAGTATAACGTTATATACTATTACTTAATAACGTATAACGTAATGTAGTATTACCTTATAACGTATAACGTCAAACACTATTACGTACTAACGTATAACGTTATGTAGTATTACCTTATAACGTATAACGTCAAACACTATTACGTACTAACGTATAACGTTATATACTATTAAATAATAAGGTATAACGTCATGTAGTAATACCTTATAACGTATAACGGTACACACTATTACGTAATAAAGTATAACGTTATGTAGTATTACCTTATAACGTATAACGTTACATACTATTACGTAATAAAGTACAACGTTATGTAGTATTACCTTATAACGCATAACGTTACATACTATTACGTAATAAAGTATAACGTTATGTGGTATTACCTTATAACGTATAACGTTACATACTTTTACGTTATAAAGTATAACGTTACATAGTATTATCTTATAACGTATAATGTCATATACTCTTACGTACTAACGTCTAACGTTATATAGTAATACGTAATATGGTATAACGTTATGTAGTATTACCTGATAACGTATATCGTTGTATACTATTACGTACTAACGTATAACGTTATATACTATTGCGTAGTAACGTATAACTTTATATACTACTACGTAACAACGTATAACGCTATACACGATTAGGTAACAACGTATAACGTTATGTAGTATTATCGTAGAACGTATAACGTTATATACTATTACGTACTAACGTATAACGTTATGTAGTATTACCTGACAACGAATAACGTTATATAATACTACGTAATAACTTATCACGTTACATACTCTAACGTACTAATGTATAACGTTATGTAGTATTACCTTATAACGTATAACGTTACATACTGTTACGGAATAAACTATAACGTTATGTAGTATTACCCTATAACGTATATCGTCATATACTAATACGTACTAAAGTATAACGTTATATACTATTACGTAATAACGTATAACGTTATATACTATTACGTATTAACGTAAAACGTTATGTAGTATTATCTTAGAACGTATAACGTTTTATACTATTACGTAATAAGGTATAACGTTATGTAGTATTACCTTATAACGTATAACGTTATATACTATTACGTACTAACGTATAACGTTATATACAATTACGTAATAACGTACAACGTTATGTAGTATTACCTTATAACGTATAACGTTACATACTATTACGTAATAAAGTATAACGTTATGTAGTATTACCTTATAACGTTTAACGTTACATACTATTACGTAATAAAGTATAACGTTATGCAGTATTACCTTATAACGAATAACGTTACATACTATTACGTAATAAAGTATAACGTTATGTAGTATTACCTTATAACGTTTAACGTCACATACTATTACGTGCTAACGTATAACGTTATATACTATTAAGTAATAAGGTATAACGTTATGTAGTATTACCTTATAACGTATAACGTCATATACTATTACGTACTAACGTATAACGTTATATAGTATTACGTAATAAGGTATAACGTTATGTAGTATTACCTGATAACGTATATCGTTGTATACTATTACGTACTAACGTATAACGTTATATACTATTGCGTAGTAACGTAAAACGTTATGTAGTATTATCTTATAACGTATAACGTTATATACTATTACGTACTAACGTATAACGTTATGTAGTATTACCTTATAACGTATAACGTTACATACTGTTACGGAATAAACTATAACGTTATGTAGTATTACCTTATAACGTATATCGTCATATACTAATACGTACTAAAGTATAACGTTATATACTATTACTTAATAACGTATAACGTAATGTAGTATTACCTTATAACGTATAACGTCAAACACTATTACGTACTAACGTATAACGTTATGTAGTATTACCTTATAACGTATAACGTCAAACACTATTACGTACTAACGTATAACGTTATATACTATTAAATAATAAGGTATAACGTCATGTAGTAATACCTTATAACGTATAACGGTACACACTATTACGTAATAAAGTATAACGTTATGTAGTATTACCTTATAACGTATAACGTTACATACTATTACGTAATAAAGTACAACGTTATGTAGTATTACCTTATAACGCATAACGTTACATACTATTACGTAATAAAGTATAACGTTATGTGGTATTACCTTATAACGTATAACGTTACATACTTTTACGTTATAAAGTATAACGTTATATAGTATTATCTTATAACGTATAATGTCATATACTCTTACGTACTAACGTCTAACGTTATATAGTAATACGTAATATGGTATAACGTTATGTAGTATTACCTGATAACGTATATCGTTGTATACTATTACGTACTAACGTATAACGTTATATACTATTGCGTAGTAACGTATAACTTTATATACTACTACGTAACAACGTATAACGCTATACACGATTAGGTAACAACGTATAACGTTATGTAGTATTATCGTAGAACGTATAACGTTATATACTATTACGTACTAACGTATAACGTTATGTAGTATTACCTGACAACGAATAACGTTATATAATACTACGTAATAACTTATCACGTTACATACTCTAACGTACTAATGTATAACGTTATGTAGTATTACCTTATAACGTATAACGTTACATACTGTTACGGAATAAACTATAACGTTATGTAGTATTACCCTATAACGTATATCGTCATATACTAATACGTACTAAAGTATAACGTTATATACTATTACGTAATAACGTATAACGTTATATACTATTACGTATTAACGTAAAACGTTATGTAGTATTATCTTAGAACGTATAACGTTTTATACTATTACGTAATAAGGTATAACGTTATGTAGTATTACCTTATAACGTATAACGTTATATACTATTACGTACTAACGTATAACGTTATATACAATTACGTAATAACGTACAACGTTATGTAGTATTACCTTATAACGTATAACGTTACATACTATTACGTAATAAAGTATAACGTTATGTAGTATTACCTTATAACGTTTAACGTTACATACTATTACGTAATAAAGTATAACGTTATGCAGTATTACCTTATAACGAATAACGTTACATACTATTACGTAATAAAGTATAACGTTATGTAGTATTACCTTATAACGTTTAACGTCACATACTATTACGTGCTAACGTATAACGTTATATACTATTAAGTAATAAGGTATAACGTTATGTAGTATTACCTTATAACGTATAACGTCATATACTATTACGTACTAACGTATAACGTTATATAGTATTACGTAATAAGGTATAACGTTATGTAGTATTACCTGATAACGTATATCGTTATATACTATTACGTAATAACGTACAACGTTATGTAGTATTACCTTATAACGTATAACGTTATATACTATTACGTAATAACGTATCACGTTACATACTCTAACGTACTAACGTATAACGTTATGTAGTATTACCTTATAACGTATAACGTTACATATTATTACGTAATAAAGTACAACGTTATGTAGTATTACCTTATAACGTATAACGTTACATACTATTACGTAATAAAGTAGAACGTTATGTAGTATTACCTTATAACGTATAACGTTACATACTATTACGTAATAAAGTATAACGTTATGTGGTATTACCTTATAACGTATAACGTTATATACTATTACGTTATAAAGTATAACGTTATATAGTATTACCTTATAACGAATAACGTTACATACTATTACGTAATAAGGTATAACGTTATGTAGTATTACCTTATAACGTTTAACGTCATGTACTATTACGTGCTAACGTATAACGTTACATACTATTACGTAATAAAGTATAACGTTATGTAGTATTACCTTATAACGTATATACGTCATATACTATTACGTAATAACGTATAACGTTATATACTATTAAGTAATAAGGTATAACGTTATGTAGTATTACCTTATAACGTATAACGTCATATACTAATACGTACTAACGTATAACGTTTTATACTATTACGTAATAAGGTATAACGTTATGTAGTATTACCTTATAACGTATAACGTTATATACTATTACGTACTAACGTATAACGTTATATACAATTACGTAATAACGTACAACGTTATGTAGTATTACCTTATAACGTATAACGTTACATACTATTACGTAATAAAGTATAACGTTATGTAGTATTACCTTATAACGTATAACGTTACATACTATTACGTAATAAAGTATAACGTTATGCAGTATTACCTTATAACGAATAACGTTACATACTATTACGTAATAAAGTATAACGTTATGTGGTATTACCTTATAACGTATAACGTTACATACTTTTACGTTATAAAGTATAACGTTATATAGTATTATCTTATAACGTATAATGTCATATACTCTTACGTACTAACGTCTAACGTTATATAGTAATACGTAATATGGTATAACGTTATGTAGTATTACCTGATAACGTATATCGTTGTATACTATTACGTACTAACGTATAACGTTATATACTATTGCGTAGTAACGTATAACTTTATATACTATTACGTAACAACGTATAACGCTATACACGATTAGGTAACAACGTATAACGTTATGTAGTATTATCGTAGAACGTATAACGTTATATACTATTACGTACTAACGTATAACGTTATGTAGTATTACCTGACAACGAATAACGTTATATAATACTACGTAATAACTTATCACGTTACATACTCTAACGTACTAATGTATAACGTTATGTAGTATTACCTTATAACGTATAACGTTACATACTGTTACGGAATAAACTATAACGTTATGTAGTATTACCCTATAACGTATATCGTCATATACTAATACGTACTAAAGTATAACGTTATATACTATTACGTAATAACGTATAACGTTATATACTATTACGTACTAACGTAAAACGTTATGTAGTATTATCTTAGAACGTATAACGTTTTATACTATTACGTAATAAGGTATAACGTTATGTAGTATTACCTTATAACGTATAACGTTATATACTATTACGTACTAACGTATAACGTTATATACAATTACGTAATAACGTACAACGTTATGTAGTATTACCTTATAACGTATAACGTTACATACTATTACGTAATAAAGTATAACGTTATGTAGTATTACCTTATAACGTTTAACGTTACATACTATTACGTAATAAAGTATAACGTTATGCAGTATTACCTTATAACGAATAACGTTACATACTATTACGTAATAAAGTATAACGTTATGTAGTATTACCTTATAACGTTTAACGTCACATACTATTACGTGCTAACGTATAACGTTATATACTATTAAGTAATAAGGTATAACGTTATGTAGTATTACCTTATAACGTATAACGTCATATACTATTACGTACTAACGTATAACGTTATATAGTATTACGTAATAAGGTATAACGTTATGTAGTATTACCTGATAACGTATATCGTTATATACTATTACGTAATAACGTACAACGTTATGTAGTATTACCTTATAACGTATAACGTTATATACTATTACGTAATAACGTATCACGTTACATACTCTAACGTACTAACGTATAACGTTATGTAGTATTACCTTATAACGTATAACGTTACATATTATTACGTAATAAAGTACAACGTTATGTAGTATTACCTTATAACGTATAACGTTACATACTATTACGTAATAAAGTAGAACGTTATGTAGTATTACCTTATAACGTATAACGTTACATACTATTACGTAATAAAGTATAACGTTATGTGGTATTACCTTATAACGTATAACGTTATATACTATTACGTTATAAAGTATAACGTTATATAGTATTACCTTATAACGAATAACGTTACATACTATTACGTAATAAGGTATAACGTTATGTAGTATTACCTTATAACGTTTAACGTCATGTACTATTACGTGCTAACGTATAACGTTACATACTATTACGTAATAAAGTATAACGTTATGTAGTATTACCTTATAACGTATATACGTCATATACTATTACGTAATAACGTATAACGTTATATACTATTAAGTAATAAGGTATAACGTTATGTAGTATTACCTTATAACGTATAACGTCATATACTAATACGTACTAACGTATAACGTTTTATACTATTACGTAATAAGGTATAACGTTATGTAGTATTACCTTATAACGTATAACGTTATATACTATTACGTACTAACGTATAACGTTATATACAATTACGTAATAACGTACAACGTTATGTAGTATTACCTTATAACGTATAACGTTACATACTATTACGTAATAAAGTATAACGTTATGTAGTATTACCTTATAACGTATATCGTTACATACTATTACGTAATAAAGTATAACGTTATGCAGTATTACCTTATAACGAATAACGTTACATACTATTACGTAATAAAGTATAACGTTATGTAGTATTACCTTATAACGTTTAACGTCACATACTATTACGTGCTAACGTATAACGTTATATACTATTAAGTAATAAGGTATAACGTTATGTAGTATTACCTGATAACGTATAACGTTATATACTATTACGTACTAACGTATAACGTTACATACTATTACGTAATAAGGAATGAAGTTATGTAGTATTACCTTATAACGTATAACGTCAACCACTGTTACGTACTAACGTATAACGTTATATACTATTAAGTAATAAGGTATAACGTTATGTAGTATTACCTTATAACGTATAACGTCATATACTAATACGTACTAACGTATAACGTTTTATACTATTACGTAATAAGGTATAACGTTATGTAGTATTACCTTATAACGTATATCGTTATATACTATTACGTACTAACGTATAACGTTATATACTATTACGTAGTAACGTATAACTTTATATACTACTACGTAATAACGTATCACGTTACATACTCTAACGTACTAACGTATAACGGTATGTAGTATTACCTTATAACGAATAACGTTACATACTATTACGTAATAAAGTATAACGTTATGTAGTATTCCCTTATAACGTATAACGTCATATTCTATTACGTACTAGCGTATAACGTTATATAGTATTACGTAATAAGGTATAACGTTATGTAGTATTACCTGATAACGTATATCGTTATATACTATTACGTACTAACGTATAACGTTATATACTATTACGTAGTAACGTATAACTTTATATACTACTACGAAATAACGTATCACGTTACATACTCTAACGTACTAACGTATAACGGTATGTAGTATTACCTTTTAACGAATAACGTTACATACTATTACGTAATAAAGTATAACGTTATGTAGTATTCCCTTATAACGTATAACGTCATATACTATTACGTACTAACGTATAACATTATATAGTATTAGGTAATAAGGTATAACGTTATGTAGTATTACCTGATAGCGTATATCGTTATATACTATTACGTACTAACTTATATCGTTATATACTATTACGTAGTAACGTATAACTTTATATAATACTACGTAATAACGTATAACGTTATATACTATTACGTACTAACGTATAACGTTATATACAATTACGTAATAACGTACAACGTTATGTAGTATTACCTTATAACGTATAACGTTATACACTATTACATAATAACGTATCACGTTACATACTCTAACGTACGAACGTTTAACGTTATGTAGTATTACCTTATAACGTATAACGTTACATACTATTACGTAATAAGGTACAACGTTATGTAGTATTACCTTATAACGCATAACGTTACACACTATTACGTCATAAATTATAACGTTATGTGGTATTACCTTATAACGTATAACGTTACATACTATTACGTTATAAAGTATAACGTTATATAGTATTACCTTATAACGAGTAACGTTACATACTATTACGTAATAAAGTATAACGTTATGTAGTATTACCTTATAACGTTTAACGTCACATACTATTACGTGCTAACGTATAACGTTATATACTATTAAGTAATGAGGTATAACGTTATGTAGTATTACCTTATAACGTATAACGTCATATACTATTACGTACTAACGTATAACGTTATATAGTATTACGTAATAAGGTATAACGTTATGTAGTATTACCTGATAACGTATATCGTTATATACTATTACGTACTAACGTATAACGTTATATACTATTACGTAGTAACGTATAACTTTATATACTATTACGTAATAACGTATAACGTTACATACTCTAACGTACTAACGTATAACGTTATGTAGTATTAAATTATAACGAATAACGTTACATACTATTACGTAATAAAGTATAACGTTATGTAGTATTACCTTATAACGTTTAACGTCATATACTATTACGTGCTAACGTATAACGTTACATACTATTACGTAATAAAGTATAACGTTATGTAGTATTATCTTATAACGTATAATGTCATATACTCTTACGTACTAACGTATAACGTTATATAGTAATACGTAATAAGGTATAACGTTATGTAGTATTAGCTGATAACGTATATCGTTGTATACTATTACGTACTAACGTATAAGGTTATATACTATTGCGTAGTAACGTAAAACGTTATGTAGTATTATCTTATAACGTATAACGTTATATACTATTACGTACTAACGTATAACGTTATGTAGTATTACCTTATAACGTATAACGTTACATACTGTTACGGAATAAACTATAACGTTATGTAGTATTACCTTATAACGTATATCGTCATATACTAATACGTACTAAAGTATAACGTTATATACTATTACTTAATAACGTATAACGTAATGTAGTATTACCTTATAACGTATAACGTCAAACACTATTACGTACTAACGTATAACGTTATGTAGTATTACCTTATAACGTATAACGACAAACACTATTACGTACTAACGTATAACGTTATATACTATTAAATAATAAGGTATAACGTCATGTAGTGATACCTTATAACGTATAACGGTACACACTATTACGTAATAAAGTATAACGTTATGTAGTATTACCTTATAACGTATAACGTTACATACTATTACGTAATAAAGTACAACGTTATGTAGTATTACCTTATAACGCATAACGTTACATACTATTACGTAATAAAGTATAACGTTATGTGGTATTACCTTATAACGTATAACGTTACATACTTTTACGTTATAAAGTATAACGTTATATAGTATTATCTTATAACGTATAATGTCATATACTCTTACGTACTAACGTCTAACGTTATATACTATTGCGTAGTAACGTATAACTTTATATACTATTACGTAACAACGTATAACGCTATACACGATTAGGTATCAACGTATAACGTTATGTAGTATTATCTTAGAACGTATAACGTTATATACTATTACGTACTAACGTATAACGTTATGTAGTATTACCTGACAACGAATAACGTTATATAATACTACGTAATAACTTATCACGTTACATACTCTAACGTACTAATGTATAACGTTATGTAGTATTACCTTATAACGTATAACGTTACATACTGTTACGGAATAAACTATAACGTTATGTAGTATTACCCTATAACGTATATCGTCATATACTAATACGTACTAAAGTATAACGTTATATACTATTACGTAATAACGTATAACGTTATATACTATTACGTATTAACGTAAAACGTTATGTAGTATTATCTTAGAACGTATAACGTTTTATACTATTACGTAATAAGGTATAACGTTATGTAGTATTACCTTATAACGTATAACGTTATATACTATTACGTACTAACGTATAACGTTATATACAATTACGTAATAACGTACAACGTTATGTAGTATTACCTTATAACGTATAACGTTACATACTATTACGTAATAAAGTATAACGTTATGTAGTATTACCTTATAACGTTTAACGTTACATACTATTACGTAATAAAGTATAACGTTATGCAGTATTACCTTATAACGAATAACGTTACATACTATTACGTAATAAAGTATAACGTTATGTAGTATTACCTTATAACGTTTAACGTCACATACTATTACGTGCTAACGTATAACGTTATATACTATTAAGTAATAAGGTATAACGTTATGTAGTATTACCTTATAACGTATAACGTCATATACTATTACGTACTAACGTATAACGTTATATAGTATTACGTAATAAGGTATAACGTTATGTAGTATTACCTGATAACGTATATCGTTATATACTATTACGTAATAACGTACAACATTATGTAGTATTACCTTATAACGTATAACGTTATATACTATTACGTAATAACGTATCACGTTACATACTCTAACGTACTAACGTATAACGTTATGTAGTATTACCTTATAACGTATAACGTTACATATTATTACGTAATAAAGTACAACGTTATGTAGTATTACCTTATAACGTATAACGTTACATACTATTACGTAATAAAGTAGAACGTTATGTAGTATTACCTTATAACGTATAACGTTACATACTATTACGTAATAAAGTATAACGTTATGTGGTATTACCTTATAACGTATAACGTTATATACTATTACGTTATAAAGTATAACGTTATATAGTATTACCTTATAACGAATAACGTTACATACTATTACGTAATAAAGTATAACGTTATGTAGTATTACCTTATAACGTTTAACGTCATGTACTATTACGTGCTAACGTATAACGTTACATACTATTACGTAATAAAGTATAACGTTATGTGGTATTACCTTATAACGTATAACGTTACATACTATTACGTTATAAAGTATAACGTTATATAGTATTACCTTATAACGAATAACGTTACATACTATTACGTAATAAAGTATAACGTTATGTAGTATTACCTTATAACGTTTAACGTCATGTACTATTACGTGCTAACGTATAACGTTACATACTATTACGTAATAAAGTATAACGTTATGTAGTATTACCTTATAACGTATATACGTCATATACTATTACGTAATAACGTATAACGTTATATACTATTAAGTAATAAGGTATAACGTCATGTAGTATTACCTTATAACGTATAACGTCATATACTAATACGTACTAACGTATAACGTTTTATACTATTACGTAATAAGGTATAACGTTATGTAGTATTACCTTATAACGTATAACGTTATATACTATTACGTACTAACGTATAACGTTATATACAATTACGTAATAACGTACAACGTTATGTAGTATTACCTTATAACGTATAACGTTGCATACTATTACGTAATAAAGTATAACGTTATGTAGTATTACCTTATAACGTATAACGTTACATACTATTACGTAATAAAGTATAACGTTATGCAGTATTACCTTATAACGAATAACGTTACATACTATTACGTAATAAAGTATAACGTTATGTAGTATTACCTTATAACGTTTAACGTCACATACTATTACGTGCTAACGTATAACGTTATATACTATTAAGTAATAAGGTATAACGTTATGTAGTATTACCTGATAACGTATAACGTTATATACTATTACGTACTAACGTATAACGTTACATACTATTACGTAATAAGGTATGAAGTTATGTAGTATTACCTTATAACGTATAACGTCAACCACTGTTACGTACTAACGTATAACGTTATATACTATTAAGTAATAAGGTATAACGTTATGTAGTATTACCTTATAACGTTTAACGTCATGTACTATTACGTGCTAACGTATAACGTTACATACTATTACGTAATAAAGTATAACGTTATGTGGTATTACGTTATAACGTATAACGTTATATACTATTACGTTATAAAGTATAACGTTATATAGTATTACCTTATAACGAATAACGTTACATACTATTACGTAATAAGGTATAACGTTATGTAGTATTACCTTATAACGTTTAACGTCATGTACTATTACGTGCTAACGTATAACGTTACATACTATTACGTAATAAAGTATAACGTTATGTAGTATTACCTTATAACGTATATACGTCATATACTATTACGTAATAACGTATAACGTTATATACTATTAAGTAATAAGGTATAACGTTATGTAGTATTACCTTATAACGTATAACATCATATACTAATACGTACTAACGTATAACGTTTTATACTATTACGTAATAAGGTATAACGTTATGTAGTATTACCTTATAACGTATAACGTTATATACTATTACGTACTATCGTATAACGTTATATACAATTACGTAATAACGTACAACGTTATGTAGTATTACCTTATAACGTATAACGTTACATACTATTACGTAATAAAGTATAACGTTATGTAGTATTACCTTATAACGTATAACGTTACATACTATTACGTAATAAAGTATAACGTTATGCAGTATTACCTTATAACGAATAACGTTACATACTATTACGTAATAAAGTATAACGTTATGTAGTATTACCTTATAACGTTTAACGTCACATACTATTACGTGCTAACGTATAACGTTATATACTATTAAGTAATAAGGTATAACGTTATGTAGTATTACCTGATAACGTATAACGTTATATACTATTACGTACTAACGTATAACGTTACATACTATTACGTAATAAGGTATGAAGTTATGTAGTATTACCTTATAACGTATAACGTCAACCACTGTTACGTACTAACGTATAACGTTATATACTATTAAGTAATAAGGTATAACGTTATGTAGTATTACCTTATAACGTATAACGTCATATACTAATACGTACTAACGTATAACGTTTTATACTATTACGTAATAAGGTATAACGTTATGTAGTATTACCTTATAACGTATATCGTTATATACTATTACGTACTAACGTATAACGTTATATACTATTACGTAGTAACGTATAACTTTATATACTACTACGTAATAACGTATCACGTTACATACTCTAACGAACTAACGTATAACGGTATGTAGTATTACCTTATAACGAATAACGTTACATACTATTACGTAATAAAGTATAACGTTATGTAGTATTCCCTTATAACGTATAACGTCATATACTATTACGTACTAGCGTATAACGTTATATAGTATTACGTAATAAGGTATAACGTTATGTAGTATTACCTGATAACGTATATCGTTATATACTATTACGTACTAACGTATAACGTTATATACTATTACGTAGTAACGTATAACTTTATATACTATTACGTAATAACGTATAACGTTACATACTCTAACGTACTAACGTATAACGTTATGTAGTATTAAATTATAACGAATAACGTTACATACTATTACGTAATAAAGTATAACGTTATGTAGTATTACCTTATAACGTTTAACGTCATATACTATTACGTGCTAACGTATAACGTTACATACTATTACGTAATAAAGTATAACGTTATGTAGTATTATCTTATAACGTATAATGTCATATACTCTTACGTACTAACGTATAACGTTATATAGTAATACGTAATAAGGTATAACGTTATGTAGTATTACCTGATAACGTATATCGTTGTATACTATTACGTACTAACGTATAACGTTATATACTATTGCGTAGTAACGTAAAACGTTATGTAGTATTATCTTATAACGTATAACGTTATATACTATTACGTACTAACGTATAACGTTATGTAGTATTACCTTATAACGTATAACGTTACATACTGTTACGGAATAAACTATAACGTTATGTAGTATTACCTTATAACGTATATCGTCATATACTAATACGTACTAAAGTATAACGTTATATACTATTACTTAATAACGTATAACGTAATGTAGTATTACCTTATAACGTATAACGTCAAACACTATTACGTACTAACGTATAACGTTATGTAGTATTACCTTATAACGTATAACGTCAAACACTATTACGTACTAACGTATAACGTTATATACTATTAAATAATAAGGTAATACGTCATGTAGTAATACCTTATAACGTATAACGGTACACACTATTACGTAATAAAGTATAACGTTATGTAGTATTACCTTATAACGTATAACGTTACATACTATTACGTAATAAAGTACAACGTTATGTAGTATTACCTTATAACGCATAACGTTACATACTATTACGTAATAAAGTATAACGTTATGTGGTATTACCTTATAACGTATAACGTTACATACTTTTACGTTATAAAGTATAACGTTATATAGTATTATCTTATAACGTATAATGTCATATACTCTTACGTACTAACGTCTAACGTTATATAGTAATACGTAATATGGTATAACGTTATGTAGTATTACCTGATAACGTATATCGTTGTATACTATTACGTACTAACGTATAACGTTATATACTATTGCGTAGTAACGTATAACTTTATATACTATTACGTAACAACGTATAACGCTATACACGATTAGGCAACAACGTATAACGTTATGTAGTATTATCGTAGAACGTATAACGTTATATACTATTACGTACTAACGTATAACGTTATGTAGTATTACCTGACAACGAATAACGTTATATAATACTACGTAATAACTTATCACGTTACATACTCTAACGTACTAATGTATAACGTTATGTAGTATTACCTTATAACGTATAACGTTACATACTGTTACGGAATAAACTATAACGTTATGTAGTATTACCCTATAACGTATATCGTCATATACTAATACGTACTAAAGTATAACGTTATATACTATTACGTAATAACGTATAACGTTATATACTATTACGTATTAACGTAAAACGTTATGTAGTATTATCTTAGAACGTATAACGTTTTATACTATTACGTAATAAGGTATAACGTTATGTAGTATTACCTTATAACGTATAACGTTATATACTATTACGTACTAACGTATAACGTTATATACAATTACGTAATAACGTACAACGTTATGTAGTATTACCTTAGAACGTATAACGTTACATACTATTACGTAATAAAGTATAACGTTATGTAGTATTACCTTATAACGTATAACGTTACATACTATTACGTAATAAAGTATAACGTTATGCAGTATTACCTTATAACGAATAACGTTACATACTATTACGTAATAAAGTATAACGTTATGTAGTATTACCTTATAACGTTTAACGTCACATACTATTACGTGCTAACGTATAACGTTATATACTATTAAGTAATAAGGTATAACGTTATGTAGTATTACCTGATAACGTATAACGTTATATACTATTACGTACTAACGTATAACGTTACATACTATTACGTAATAAGGAATGAAGTTATGTAGTATTACCTTATAACGTATAACGTCAACCACTGTTACGTACTAACGTATAACGTTATATACTATTAAGTAATAAGGTATAACGTTATGTAGTATTACCTTATAACGTATAACGTCATATACTAATACGTACTAACGTATAACGTTTTATACTATTACGTAATAAGGTATAACGTTATGTAGTATTACCTTATAACGTATATCGTTATATACTATTACGTACTAACGTATAACGTTATATACTATTACGTAGTAACGTATAACTTTATATACTACTACGTAATAACGTATCACGTTACATACTCTAACGTACTAACGTATAACGGTATGTAGTATTACCTTATAACGAATAACGTTACATACTATTACGTAATAAAGTATAACGTTATGTAGTATTCCCTTATAACGTATAACGTCATATACTATTACGTACTAGCGTATAACGTTATATAGTATTACGTAATAAGGTATAACGTTATGTAGTATTACCTGATAACGTATATCGTTATATACTATTACGTACTAACGTATAACGTTATATACTATTACGTAGTAACGTATAACTTTATATACTACTACGAAATAGCGTATCACGTTACATACTCTAACGTACTAACGTATAACGGTATGTAGTATTACCTTTTAACGAATAACGTTACATACTATTACGTAATAAAGTATAACGTTATGTAGTATTCCCTTATAACGTATAACGTCATATACTATTACGTACTAACGTATAACATTATATAGTATTAGGTAATAAGGTATAACGTTATGTAGTATTACCTGATAGCGTATATCGTTATATACTATTACGTACTAACGTATATCGTTATATACTATTACGTAGTAACGTATAACTTTATATAATACTACTTAATAACGTATCACGTTATATACTCTAACGCACTAACGTATAACGTTATGTAGTATTACCTTATAACGTATAACGTCATATACTATTACGTACTAACGTATAACGTTATATAGTATTACGTAATAAGGTATAACGTTATGTAGTATTACCTTATAACGTATAACTTCATATGCTATTACGTACTAACGTATAACGTTTTATACTATTACGTAATAAGGTATAACGTTATGTAGTATTACCTTATAACGTATAACGTTATATACTATTACGTACTAACGTATAACGTTATATACAATTACGTAATAACGTACAACGTTATGTAGTATTACCTTATAACGTATAACGTTATATACTATTACATAATAACGTATCACGTTACATACTCTAACGTACGAACGTTTAACGTTATGTAGTATTACCTTATAACGTATAACGTTACATACTATTACGTAATAAGGTACAACGTTATGTAGTATTACCTTATAACGCATAACGTTACACACTATTACGTCATAAAGTATAACGTTATGTGGTATTACCTTATAACGTATAACGTTACATACTATTACGTTATAAAGTATAACGTTATATAGTATTACCTTATAACGAATAACGTTACATACTATTACGTAATAAAGTATAACGTTATGTAGTATTACCTTATAACGTTTAACGTCACATACTATTACGTGCTAACGTATAACGTTATATACTATTAAGTAATGAGGTATAACGTTATGTAGTATTACCTTATAACGTATAACGTCATATACTATTACGTACTAACGTATAACGTTATATAGTATTACGTAATAAGGTATAACGTTATGTAGTATTACCTGATAACGTATATCGTTATATACTATTACGTACTAACGTATAACGTTATATACTATTACGTAGTAACGTATAACTTTATATACTATTACGTAATAACGTATAACGTTACATACTCTAACGTACTAACGTATAACGTTATGTAGTATTAAATTATAACGAATAACGTTACATACTATTACGTAATAAAGTATAACGTTATGTAGTATTACCTTATAACGTTTAACGTCATATACTATTACGTGCTAACGTATAACGTTACATACTATTACGTAATAAAGTATAACGTTATGTAGTATTATCTTATAACGTATAATGTCATATACTCTTACGTACTAACGTATAACGTTATATAGTAATACGTAATAAGGTATAACGTTATGTAGTATTACCTGATAACGTATATCGTTGTATACTATTACGTACTAACGTATAACGTTATATACTATTGCGTAGTAACGTAAAACGTTATGTAGTATTATCTTATAACGTATAACGTTATATACTATTACGTACTAACGTATAACGTTATGTAGTATTACCTTATAACGTATAACGTTACATACTGTTACGGAATAAACTATAACGTTATGTAGTATTACCTTATAACGTATATCGTCATATACTAATACGTACTAAAGTATAACGTTATATACTATTACTTAATAACGTATAACGTAATGTAGTATTACCTTATAACGTATAACGTCAAACACTATTACGTACTAACGTATAACGTTATGTAGTATTACCTTATAACGTATAACGACAAACACTATTACGTACTAACGTATAACTTTATATACTATTAAATAATAAGGTATAACGTCATGTAGTGATACCTTATAACGTATAACGGTACACACTATTACGTAATAAAGTATAACGTTATGTAGTATTACCTTATAACGTATAACGTTACATACTATTACGTAATAAAGTACAACGTTATGTAGTATTACCTTATAACGCATAACGTTACATACTATTACGTAATAAAGTATAACGTTATGTGGTATTACCTTATAACGTATAACGTTACATACTTTTACGTTATAAAGTATAACGTTATATAGTATTATCTTATAACGTATAATGTCATATACTCTTACGTACTAACGTCTAACGTTATATAGTAATACGTAATATGGTATAACGTTATGTAGTATTACCTGATAACGTATATCGTTGTATACTATTACGTACTAACGTATAACGTTATATACTATTGCGTAGTAACGTATAACTTTATATACTATTACGTAACAACGTATAACGCTATACACGATTAGGTAACAACGTATAACGTTATGTAGTATTATCTTAGAACGTATAACGTTATATACTATTACGTACTAACGTATAACGTTATGTAGTATTACCTGACAACGAATAACGTTATATAATACTACGTAATAACTTATCACGTTACATACTCTAACGTACTAATGTATAACGTTATGTAGTATTACCTTATAACGTATAACGTTACATACTGTTACGGAATAAACTATAACGTTATGTAGTATTACCCTATAACGTATATCGTCATATACTAATACGTACTAAAGTATAACGTTATATACTATTAAGTAATAAGGTATAACGTCATGTAGTGATACCTTATAACGTATAACGGTACACACTATTACGTAATAAAGTATAACGTTATGTAGTATTACCTTATAACGTATAACGTTACATACTATTACGTAATAAAGTATAACGTTATGTAGTATTACCTTATAACGTATAACGTTACATACTATTACGTAATAAAGTATAACGTTATGCAGTATTACCTTATAACGAATAACGTTACATACTATTACGTAATAAAGTATAACGTTATGTAGTATTACCTTATAACGTTTAACGTCACATACTATTACGTTCTAACGTATAACGTTATATACTATTAAGTAATAAGGTATAACGTTATGTAGTATTACCTGATAACGTATAACGTTATATACTATTACGTACTAACGTATAACGTTACATACTATTACGTAATAAGGTATGAAGTTATGTAGTATTACCTTATAACGTATAACGTCAACCACTGTTACGTACTAACGTATAACGTTATATACTATTAAGTAATAAGGTATAACGTTATGTAGTATTACCTTATAACGTTTAACGTCATGTACTATTACGTGCTAACGTATAACGTTACATACTATTACGTAATAAAGTATAACGTTATGTGGTATTACGTTATAACGTATAACGTTATATACTATTACGTTATAAAGTATAACGTTATATAGTATTACCTTATAACGAATAACGTTACATACTATTACGTAATAAGGTATAACGTTATGTAGTATTACCTTATAACGTTTAACGTCATGTACTATTACGTGCTAACGTATAACGTTACATACTATTACGTAATAAAGTATAACGTTATGTAGTATTACCTTATAACGTATATACGTCATATACTATTACGTAATAACGTATAACGTTATATACTATTAAGTAATAAGGTATAACGTTATGTAGTATTACCTTATAACGTATAACGTCATATACTAATACGTACTAACGTATAACGTTTTATACTATTACGTAATAAGGTATAACGTTATGTAGTATTACCTTATAACGTATAACGTTATATACTATTACGTACTAACGTATAACGTTACATACTATTACGTAATAAGGTACAACGTTATGTAGTATTACCTTATAACGCATAACGTTACACACTATTACGTCATAAAGTATAACGTTATGTGGTATTACCTTATAACGTATAACGTTACATACTATTACGTTATAAAGTATAACGTTATATAGTATTACCTTATAACGAATAACGTTACATACTATTACGTAATAAAGTATAACGTTATGTAGTATTACCTTATAACGTTTAACGTCACATACTATTACGTGCTAACGTATAACGTTATATACTATTAAGTAATGAGGTATAACGTTATGTAGTATTACCTTATAACGTATAACGTCATATACTATTACGTACTAACGTATAACGTTATATAGTATTACGTAATAAGGTATAACGTTATGTAGTATTACCTGATAACGTATATCGTTATATACTATTACGTACTAACGTATAACGTTATATACTATTACGTAGTAACGTATAACTTTATATACTATTACGTAATAACGTATAACGTTACATACTCTAACGTACTAACGTATAACGTTATGTAGTATTAAATTATAACGAATAACGTTACATACTATTACGTAATAAAGTATAACGTTATGTAGTATTACCTTATAACGTTTAACGTCATATACTATTACGTGCTAACGTATAACGTTACATACTATTACGTAATAAAGTATAACGTTATGTAGTATTATCTTATAACGTATAATGTCATATACTCTTACGTACTAACGTATAACGTTATATAGTAATACGTAATAAGGTATAACGTTATGTAGTATTACCTGATAACGTATATCGTTGTATACTATTACGTACTAACGTATAACGTTATATACTATTGCGTAGTAACGTAAAACGTTATGTAGTATTATCTTATAACGTATAACGTTATATACTATTACGTACTAACGTATAACGTTATGTAGTATTACCTTATAACGTATAACGTTACATACTGTTACGGAATAAACTATAACGTTATGTAGTATTACCTTATAACGTATATCGTCATATACTAATACGTACTAAAGTATAACGTTATATACTATTACTTAATAACGTATAACGTAATGTAGTATTACCTTATAACGTATAACGTCAAACACTATTACGTACTAACGTATAACGTTATGTAGTATTACCTTATAACGTATAACGTCAAACACTATTACGTACTAACGTATAACGTTATATACTATTAAATAATAAGGTAATACGTCATGTAGTAATACCTTATAACGTATAACGGTACACACTATTACGTAATAAAGTATAACGTTATGTAGTATTACCTTATAACGTATAACGTTACATACTATTACGTAATAAAGTACAACGTTATGTAGTATTACCTTATAACGCATAACGTTACATACTATTACGTAATAAAGTATAACGTTATGTGGTATTACCTTATAACGTATAACGTTACATACTTTTACGTTATAAAGTATAACGTTATATAGTATTATCTTATAACGTATAATGTCATATACTCTTACGTACTAACGTCTAACGTTATATAGTAATACGTAATATGGTATAACGTTATGTAGTATTACCTGATAACGTATATCGTTGTATACTATTACGTACTAACGTATAACGTTATATACTATTGCGTAGTAACGTATAACTTTATATACTATTACGTAACAACGTATAACGCTATACACGATTAGGCAACAACGTATAACGTTATGTAGTATTATCGTAGAACGTATAACGTTATATACTATTACGTACTAACGTATAACGTTATGTAGTATTACCTGACAACGAATAACGTTATATAATACTACGTAATAACTTATCACGTTACATACTCTAACGTACTAATGTATAACGTTATGTAGTATTACCTTATAACGTATAACGTTACATACTGTTACGGAATAAACTATAACGTTATGTAGTATTACCCTATAACGTATATCGTCATATACTAATACGTACTAAAGTATAACGTTATATACTATTACGTAATAACGTATAACGTTATATACTATTACGTATTAACGTAAAACGTTATGTAGTATTATCTTAGAACGTATAACGTTTTATACTATTACGTAATAAGGTATAACGTTATGTAGTATTACCTTATAACGTATAACGTTATATACTATTACGTACTAACGTATAACGTTATATACAATTACGTAATAACGTACAACGTTATGTAGTATTACCTTAGAACGTATAACGTTACATACTATTACGTAATAAAGTATAACGTTATGTAGTATTACCTTATAACGTATAACGTTACATACTATTACGTAATAAAGTATAACGTTATGCAGTATTACCTTATAACGAATAACGTTACATACTATTACGTAATAAAGTATAACGTTATGTAGTATTACCTTATAACGTTTAACGTCACATACTATTACGTGCTAACGTATAACGTTATATACTATTAAGTAATAAGGTATAACGTTATGTAGTATTACCTGATAACGTATAACGTTATATACTATTACGTACTAACGTATAACGTTACATACTATTACGTAATAAGGAATGAAGTTATGTAGTATTACCTTATAACGTATAACGTCAACCACTGTTACGTACTAACGTATAACGTTATATACTATTAAGTAATAAGGTATAACGTTATGTAGTATTACCTTATAACGTATAACGTCATATACTAATACGTACTAACGTATAACGTTTTATACTATTACGTAATAAGGTATAACGTTATGTAGTATTACCTTATAACGTATATCGTTATATACTATTACGTACTAACGTATAACGTTATATACTATTACGTAGTAACGTATAACTTTATATACTACTACGTAATAACGTATCACGTTACATACTCTAACGTACTAACGTATAACGGTATGTAGTATTACCTTATAACGAATAACGTTACATACTATTACGTAATAAAGTATAACGTTATGTAGTATTCCCTTATAACGTATAACGTCATATACTATTACGTACTAGCGTATAACGTTATATAGTATTACGTAATAAGGTATAACGTTATGTAGTATTACCTGATAACGTATATCGTTATATACTATTACGTACTAACGTATAACGTTATATACTATTACGTAGTAACGTATAACTTTATATACTACTACGAAATAACGTATCACGTTACATACTCTAACGTACTAACGTATAACGGTATGTAGTATTACCTTTTAACGAATAACGTTACATACTATTACGTAATAAAGTATAACGTTATGTAGTATTCCCTTATAACGTATAACGTCATATACTATTACGTACTAACGTATAACATTATATAGTATTAGGTAATAAGGTATAACGTTATGTAGTATTACCTGATAGCGTATATCGTTATATACTATTACGTACTAACGTATATCGTTATATACTATTACGTAGTAACGTATAACTTTATATAATACTACTTAATAACGTATCACGTTATATACTCTAACGCACTAACGTATAACGTTATGTAGTATTACCTTATAACGTATAACGTCATATACTATTACGTACTAACGTATAACGTTATATAGTATTACGTAATAAGGTATAACGTTATGTAGTATTACCTTATAACGTATAACTTCATATGCTATTACGTACTAACGTATAACGTTTTATACTATTACGTAATAAGGTATAACGTTATGTAGTATTACCTTATAACGTATAACGTTATATACTATTACGTACTAACGTATAACGTTATATACAATTACGTAATAACGTACAACGTTATGTAGTATTACCTTATAACGTATAACGTTATATACTATTACATAATAACGTATCACGTTACATACTCTAACGTACGAACGTTTAACGTTATGTAGTATTACCTTATAACGTATAACGTTACATACTATTACGTAATAAGGTACAACGTTATGTAGTATTACCTTATAACGCATAACGTTACACACTATTACGTCATAAAGTATAACGTTATGTGGTATTACCTTATAACGTATAACGTTACATACTATTACGTTATAAAGTATAACGTTATATAGTATTACCTTATAACGAATAACGTTACATACTATTACGTAATAAAGTATAACGTTATGTAGTATTACCTTATAACGTTTAACGTCACATACTATTACGTGCTAACGTATAACGTTATATACTATTAAGTAATGAGGTATAACGTTATGTAGTATTACCTTATAACGTATAACGTCATATACTATTACGTACTAACGTATAACGTTATATAGTATTACGTAATAAGGTATAACGTTATGTAGTATTACCTGATAACGTATATCGTTATATACTATTACGTACTAACGTATAACGTTATATACTATTACGTAGTAACGTATAACTTTATATACTATTACGTAATAACGTATAACGTTACATACTCTAACGTACTAACGTATAACGTTATGTAGTATTAAATTATAACGAATAACGTTACATACTATTACGTAATAAAGTATAACGTTATGTAGTATTACCTTATAACGTTTAACGTCATATACTATTACGTGCTAACGTATAACGTTACATACTATTACGTAATAAAGTATAACGTTATGTAGTATTATCTTATAACGTATAATGTCATATACTCTTACGTACTAACGTATAACGTTATATAGTAATACGTAATAAGGTATAACGTTATGTAGTATTACCTGATAACGTATATCGTTGTATACTATTACGTACTAACGTATAACGTTATATACTATTGCGTAGTAACGTAAAACGTTATGTAGTATTATCTTATAACGTATAACGTTATATACTATTACGTACTAACGTATAACGTTATGTAGTATTACCTTATAACGTATAACGTTACATACTGTTACGGAATAAACTATAACGTTATGTAGTATTACCTTATAACGTATATCGTCATATACTAATACGTACTAAAGTATAACGTTATATACTATTACTTAATAACGTATAACGTAATGTAGTATTACCTTATAACGTATAACGTCAAACACTATTACGTACTAACGTATAACGTTATGTAGTATTACCTTATAACGTATAACGACAAACACTATTACGTACTAACGTATAACTTTATATACTATTAAATAATAAGGTATAACGTCATGTAGTGATACCTTATAACGTATAACGGTACACACTATTACGTAATAAAGTATAACGTTATGTAGTATTACCTTATAACGTATAACGTTACATACTATTACGTAATAAAGTACAACGTTATGTAGTATTACCTTATAACGCATAACGTTACATACTATTACGTAATAAAGTATAACGTTATGTGGTATTACCTTATAACGTATAACGTTACATACTTTTACGTTATAAAGTATAACGTTATATAGTATTATCTTATAACGTATAATGTCATATACTCTTACGTACTAACGTCTAACGTTATATAGTAATACGTAATATGGTATAACGTTATGTAGTATTACCTGATAACGTATATCGTTGTATACTATTACGTACTAACGTATAACGTTATATACTATTGCGTAGTAACGTATAACTTTATATACTATTACGTAACAACGTATAACGCTATACACGATTAGGTAACAACGTATAACGTTATGTAGTATTATCTTAGAACGTATAACGTTATATACTATTACGTACTAACGTATAACGTTATGTAGTATTACCTGACAACGAATAACGTTATATAATACTACGTAATAACTTATCACGTTACATACTCTAACGTACTAATGTATAACGTTATGTAGTATTACCTTATAACGTATAACGTTACATACTGTTACGGAATAAACTATAACGTTATGTAGTATTACCCTATAACGTATATCGTCATATACTAATACGTACTAAAGTATAACGTTATATACTATTAAGTAATAAGGTATAACGTCATGTAGTGATACCTTATAACGTATAACGGTACACACTATTACGTAATAAAGTATAACGTTATGTAGTATTACCTTATAACGTATAACGTTACATACTATTACGTAATAAAGTATAACGTTATGTAGTATTACCTTATAACGTATAACGTTACATACTATTACGTAATAAAGTATAACGTTATGCAGTATTACCTTATAACGAATAACGTTACATACTATTACGTAATAAAGTATAACGTTATGTAGTATTACCTTATAACGTTTAACGTCACATACTATTACGTTCTAACGTATAACGTTATATACTATTAAGTAATAAGGTATAACGTTATGTAGTATTACCTGATAACGTATAACGTTATATACTATTACGTACTAACGTATAACGTTACATACTATTACGTAATAAGGTATGAAGTTATGTAGTATTACCTTATAACGTATAACGTCAACCACTGTTACGTACTAACGTATAACGTTATATACTATTAAGTAATAAGGTATAACGTTATGTAGTATTACCTTATAACGTTTAACGTCATGTACTATTACGTGCTAACGTATAACGTTACATACTATTACGTAATAAAGTATAACGTTATGTGGTATTACGTTATAACGTATAACGTTATATACTATTACGTTATAAAGTATAACGTTATATAGTATTACCTTATAACGAATAACGTTACATACTATTACGTAATAAGGTATAACGTTATGTAGTATTACCTTATAACGTTTAACGTCATGTACTATTACGTGCTAACGTATAACGTTACATACTATTACGTAATAAAGTATAACGTTATGTAGTATTACCTTATAACGTATATACGTCATATACTATTACGTAATAACGTATAACGTTATATACTATTAAGTAATAAGGTATAACGTTATGTAGTATTACCTTATAACGTATAACGTCATATACTAATACGTACTAACGTATAACGTTTTATACTATTACGTAATAAGGTATAACGTTATGTAGTATTACCTTATAACGTATAACGTTATATACTATTACGTACTAACGTATAACGTTATATACAATTACGTAATAACGTACAACGTTATGTAGTATTACCTTATAACGTATAACGTTACATACTATTACGTAATAAAGTATAACGTTATGTAGTATTACCTTATAACGTATAACGTTACATACTATTACGTAATAAAGTATAACGTTATGCAGTATTACCTTATAACGAATAACGTTACATACTATTACGTAATAAAGTATAACGTTATGTAGTATTACCTTATAACGTTTAACGTCACATACTATTACGTGCTAACGTATAACGTTATATACTATTAAGTAATAAGGTATAACGTTATGTAGTATTACCTGATAACGTATAACGTTATATACTATTACGTACTAACGTATAACGTTACATACTATTACGTAATAAGGTATGAAGTTATGTAGTATTACCTTATAACGTATAACGTCAACCACTGTTACGTACTAACGTATAACGTTATATACTATTAAGTAATAAGGTATAACGTTATGTAGTATTACCTTATAACGTATAACGTCATATACTAATACGTACTAACGTATAACGTTTTATACTATTACGTAATAAGGTATAACGTTATGTAGTATTACCTTATAACGTATATCGTTATATACTATTACGTACTAACGTATAACGTTATATACTATTACGTAGTAACGTATAACTTTATATACTACTACGTAATAACGTATCACGTTACATACTCTAACGTACTAACGTATAACGGTATGTAGTATTACCTTATAACGAATAACGTTACATACTATTACGTAATAAAGTATAACGTTATGTAGTATTCCCTTATAACGTATAACGTCATATACTATTACGTACTAGCGTATAACGTTATATAGTATTACGTAATAAGGTATAACGTTATGTAGTATTACCTGATAACGTATATCGTTATATACTATTACGTACGAACGTATAACGTTATATACTATTACGTAGTAACGTATAACTTTATATACTACTACGAAATAACGTATCACGTTACATACTCTAACGTACTAACGTATAACGGTATGTAGTATTACCTTTTAACGAATAACGTTACATACTATTACGTAATAAAGTATAACGTTATGTAGTATTCCCTTATAACGTATAACGTCATATACTATTACGTACTAACGTATAACATTATATAGTATTAGGTAATAAGGTATAACGTTATGTAGTATTACCTGATAGCGTATATCGTTATATACTATTACGTACTAACGTATATCGTTATATACTATTACGTAGTAACGTATAACTTTATATAATACTACGTAATAACGTATCACGTTATATACTCTAACGCACTAACGTATAACGTTATGTGGTATTACCTTATAACGTATAACGTCATATACTATTACGTACTAACGTATAACGTTATATAGTATTACGTAATAAGGTATAACGTTATGTAGTATTACCTTATAACGTATAACTTCATATGCTATTACGTACTAACGTATAACGTTTTATACTATTACGTAATAAGGTATAACGTTATGTAGTATTACCTTATAACGTATAACGTTATATACTATTACGTACTAACGTATAACGTTATATACAATTACGTAATAACGTACAACGTTATGTAGTATTACCTTATAACGTATAACGTTATATACTATTACATAATAACGTATCACGTTACATACTCTAACGTACGAACGTTTAACGTTATGTAGTATTACCTTATAACGTATAACGTTACATACTATTACGTAATAAGGTACAACGTTATGTAGTATTACCTTATAACGCATAACGTTACACACTATTACGTCATAAAGTATAACGTTATGTGGTATTACCTTATAACGTATAACGTTACATACTATTACGTTATAAAGTATAACGTTATATAGTATTACCTTATAACGAATAACGTTACATACTATTACGTAATAAAGTATAACGTTATGTAGTATTACCTTATAACGTTTAACGTCACATACTATTACGTGCTAACGTATAACGTTATATACTATTAAGTAATGAGGTATAACGTTATGTAGTATTACCTTATAACGTATAACGTCATATACTATTACGTACTAACGTATAACGTTATATAGTATTACGTAATAAGGTATAACGTTATGTAGTATTACCTGATAACGTATATCGTTATATACTATTACGTACTAACGTATAACGTTATATACTATTACGTAGTAACGTATAACTTTATATACTATTACGTAATAACGTATAACGTTACATACTCTAACGTACTAACGTATAACGTTATGTAGTATTAAATTATAACGAATAACGTTACATACTATTACGTAATAAAGTATAACGTTATGTAGTATTACCTTATAACGTTTAACGTCATATACTATTACGTGCTAACGTATAACGTTACATACTATTACGTAATAAAGTATAACGTTATGTAGTATTATCTTATAACGTATAATGTCATATACTCTTACGTACTAACGTATAACGTTATATAGTAATACGTAATAAGGTATAACGTTATGTAGTATTACCTGATAACGTATATCGTTGTATACTATTACGTACTAACGTATAACGTTATATACTATTGCGTAGTAACGTAAAACGTTATGTAGTATTATCTTATAACGTATAACGTTAAATACTATTACGTACTAACGTATAACGTTATGTAGTATTACCTTATAACGTATAACGTTACATACTGTTACGGAATAAACTATAACGTTATGTAGTATTACCTTATAACGTATATCGTCATATACTAATACGTACTAAAGTATAACGTTATATACTATTACTTAATAACGTATAACGTAATGTAGTATTACCTTATAACGTATAACGTCAAACACTATTACGTACTAACGTATAACGTTATGTAGTATTACCTTATAACGTATAACGTCAAACACTATTACGTACTAACGTATAACGTTATATACTATTAAATAATAAGGTATAACGTCATGTAGTGATACCTTATAACGTATAACGGTACACACTATTACGTAATAAAGTATAACGTTATGTAGTATTACCTTATAACGTATAACGTTACATACTATTACGTAATAAAGTATAACGTTATGTAGTATTACCTTATAACGTATAACGTTACATACTATTACGTAATAAAGTATAACGTTATGCAGTATTACCTTATAACGAATAACGTTACATACTATTACGTAATAAAGTATAACGTTATGTAGTATTACCTTATAACGTTTAACGTCACATACTATTACGTTCTAACGTATAACGTTATATACTATTAAGTAATAAGGTATAACGTTATGTAGTATTACCTGATAACGTATAACGTTATATACTATTACGTACTAACGTATAACGTTACATACTATTACGTAATAAGGTATGAAGTTATGTAGTATTACCTTATAACGTATAACGTCAACCACTGTTACGTACTAACGTATAACGTTATATACTATTAAGTAATAAGGTATAACGTTATGTAGTATTACCTTATAACGTTTAACGTCATGTACTATTACGTGCTAACGTATAACGTTACATACTATTACGTAATAAAGTATAACGTTATGTGGTATTACGTTATAACGTATAACGTTATATACTATTACGTTATAAAGTATAACGTTATATAGTATTACCTTATAACGAATAACGTTACATACTATTACGTAATAAGGTATAACGTTATGTAGTATTACCTTATAACGTTTAACGTCATGTACTATTACGTGCTAACGTATAACGTTACATACTATTACGTAATAAAGTATAACGTTATGTAGTATTACCTTATAACGTATATACGTCATATACTATTACGTAATAACGTATAACGTTATATGCTATTAAGTAATAAGGTATAACGTTATGTAGTATTACCTTATAACGTATAACGTCATATACTAATACGTACTAACGTATAACGTTTTATACTATTACGTAATAAGGTATAACGTTATGTAGTATTACCTTATAACGTATAACGTTATATACTATTACGTACTAACGTATAACGTTATATACAATTACGTAATAACGTACAACGTTATGTAGTATTACCTTATAACGTATAACGTTACATACTATTACGTAATAAAGTATAACGTTATGTAGTATTACCTTATAACGTATAACGTTACATACTATTACGTAATAAAGTATAACGTTATGCAGTATTACCTTATAACGAATAACGTTACATACTATTACGTAATAAAGTATAACGTTATGTAGTATTACCTTATAACGTTTAACGTCACATACTATTACGTGCTAACGTATAACGTTATATACTATTAAGTAATAAGGTATAACGTTATGTAGTATTACCTGATAACGTATAACGTTATATACTATTACGTACTAACGTATAACGTTACATACTATTACGTAATAAGGTATGAAGTTATGTAGTATTACCTTATAACGTATAACGTCAACCACTGTTACGTACTAACGTATAACGTTATATACTATTAAGTAATAAGGTATAACGTTATGTAGTATTACCTTATAACGTATAACGTCATATACTAATACGTACTAACGTATAACGTTTTATACTATTACGTAATAAGGTATAACGTTATGTAGTATTACCTTATAACGTATATCGTTATATACTATTACGTACTAACGTATAACGTTATATACTATTACGTAGTAACGTATAACTTTATATACTACTACGTAATAACGTATCACGTTACATACTCTAACGTACTAACGTATAACGGTATGTAGTATTACCTTATAACGAATAACGTTACATACTATTACGTAATAAAGTATAACGTTATGTAGTATTCCCTTATAACGTATAACGTCATATACTATTACGTACTAGCGTATAACGTTATATAGTATTACGTAATAAGGTATAACGTTATGTAGTATTACCTGATAACGTATATCGTTATATACTATTACGTACGAACGTATAACGTTATATACTATTACGTAGTAACGTATAACTTTATATACTACTACGAAATAACGTATCACGTTACATACTCTAACGTACTAACGTATAACGGTATGTAGTATTACCTTTTAACGAATAACGTTACATACTATTACGTAATAAAGTATAACGTTATGTAGTATTCCCTTATAACGTATAACGTCATATACTATTACGTACTAACGTATAACATTATATAGTATTAGGTAATAAGGTATAACGTTATGTAGTATTACCTGATAGCGTATATCGTTATATACTATTACGTACTAACGTATATCGTTATATACTATTACGTAGTAACGTATAACTTTATATAATACTACGTAATAACGTATCACGTTATATACTCTAACGCACTAACGTATAACGTTATGTGGTATTACCTTATAACGTATAACGTCATATACTATTACGTACTAACGTATAACGTTATATAGTATTACGTAATAAGGTATAACGTTATGTAGTATTACCTTATAACGTATAACTTCATATGCTATTACGTACTAACGTATAACGTTTTATACTATTACGTAATAAGGTATAACGTTATGTAGTATTACCTTATAACGTATAACGTTATATACTATTACGTACTAACGTATAACGTTATATACAATTACGTAATAACGTACAACGTTATGTAGTATTACCTTATAACGTATAACGTTATATACTATTACATAATAACGTATCACGTTACATACTCTAACGTACGAACGTTTAACGTTATGTAGTATTACCTTATAACGTATAACGTTACATACTATTACGTAATAAGGTACAACGTTATGTAGTATTACCTTATAACGCATAACGTTACACACTATTACGTCATAAAGTATAACGTTATGTGGTATTACCTTATAACGTATAACGTTACATACTATTACGTTATAAAGTATAACGTTATATAGTATTACCTTATAACGAATAACGTTACATACTATTACGTAATAAAGTATAACGTTATGTAGTATTACCTTATAACGTTTAACGTCACATACTATTACGTGCTAACGTATAACGTTATATACTATTAAGTAATGAGGTATAACGTTATGTAGTATTACCTTATAACGTATAACGTCATATACTATTACGTACTAACGTATAACGTTATATAGTATTACGTAATAAGGTATAACGTTATGTAGTATTACCTGATAACGTATATCGTTATATACTATTACGTACTAACGTATAACGTTATATACTATTACGTAATAACGTATAACTTTATATACTATTACGTAATAACGTATAACGTTACATACTCTAACGTACTAACGTATAACGTTATGTAGTATTAAATTATAACGAATAACGTTACATACTATTACGTAATAAAGTATAACGTTATGTAGTATTACCTTATAACGTTTAACGTCATATACTATTACGTGCTAACGTATAACGTTACATACTATTACGTAATAAAGTATAACGTTATGTAGTATTATCTTATAACGTATAATGTCATATACTCTTACGTACTAACGTATAACGTTATATAGTAATACGTAATAAGGTATAACGTTATGTAGTATTACCTGATAACGTATATCGTTGTATACTATTACGTACTAACGTATAACGTTATATACTATTGCGTAGTAACGTAAAACGTTATGTAGTATTATCTTATAACGTATAACGTTAAATACTATTACGTACTAACGTATAACGTTATGTAGTATTACCTTATAACGTATAACGTTACATACTGTTACGGAATAAACTATAACGTTATGTAGTATTACCTTATAACGTATATCGTCATATACTAATACGTACTAAAGTATAACGTTATATACTATTACTTAATAACGTATAACGTAATGTAGTATTACCTTATAACGTATAACGTCAAACACTATTACGTACTAACGTATAACGTTATGTAGTATTACCTTATAACGTATAACGTCAAACACTATTACGTACTAACGTATAACGTTATATACTATTAAATAATAAGGTATAACGTCATGTAGTGATACCTTATAACGTATAACGGTACACACTATTACGTAATAAAGTATAACGTTATGTAGTATTACCTTATAACGTATAACGTTACATACTATTACGTAATAAAGTACAACGTTATGTAGTATTACCTTATAACGCATAACGTTACATACTATTACGTAATAAAGTATAACGTTATGTGGTACTACCTTATAACGTATAACGTTACATAGTTTTACGTTATAAAGTATAACGTTATATAGTATTATCTTATAACGTATAATGTCATATACTCTTACGTACTAACGTCTAACGTTATATAGTAATACGTAATATGGTATAACGTTATGTAGTATTACCTGATAACGTATATCGTTGTATACTATTACGTACTAACGTATAACGTTATATACTATTGCGTAGTAACGTATAACTTTATATACTATTACGTAACAACGTATAACGCTATACACGATTAGGTAACAACGTATAACGTTATGTAGTATTATCTTAGAACGTATAACGTTATATACTATTACGTACTAACGTATAACGTTATGTAGTATTACCTGACAACGAATAACGTTATATAATACTACGTAATAACTTATCACGTTACATACTCTAACGTACTAATGTATAACGTTATGTAGTATTACCTTATAACGTATAACGTTACATACTGTTACGGAATAAACTATAACGTTATGTAGTATTACCCTATAACGTATATCGTCATATACTAATACGTACTAAAGTATAACGTTATATACTATTACGTAATAAAGTATAACGGTATGTAGTATTATCTTATAACGTATAATGTCATATACTCTTACGTACTAACGTATAACGTTATATAGTAATACGTAATAAGGTATAACGTTATGTAGTATTACCTGATAACGTATATCGTTGTATACTATTACGTACTAACGTATAACGTTATATACTATTGCGTAGTAACGTAAAACGTTATGTAGTATTATCTTATAACGTATAACGTTAAATACTATTACGTACTAACGTATAACGTTATGTAGTATTACCTTATAACGTATAACGTTACATACTGTTACGGAATAAACTATAACGTTATGTAGTATTACCTTATAACGTATATCGTCATATACTAATACGTACTAAAGTATAACGTTATATACTATTACTTAATAACGTATAACGTAATGTAGTATTACCTTATAACGTATAACGTCAAACACTATTACGTACTAACGTATAACGTTATGTAGTATTACCTTATAACGTATAACGTCAAACACTATTACGTACTAACGTATAACGTTATATACTATTAAATAATAAGGTATAACGTCATGTAGTGATACCTTATAACGTATAACGGTACACACTATTACGTAATAAAGTATAACGTTATGTAGTATTACCTTATAACGTATAACGTTACATACTATTACGTAATAAAGTACAACGTTATGTAGTATTACCTTATAACGCATAACGTTACATACTATTACGTAATAAAGTATAACGTTATGTGGTATTACCTTATAACGTATAACGTTACATACTTTTACGTTATAAAGTATAACGTTATATAGTATTATCTTATAACGTATAATGTCATATACTCTTACGTACTAACGTCTAACGTTATATAGTAATACGTAATATGGTATAACGTTATGTAGTATTACCTGATAACGTATATCGTTGTATACTATTACGTACTAACGTATAACGTTATATACTATTGCGTAGTAACGTATAACTTCATATACTATTACGTAACAACGTATAACGCTATACACGATTAGGTAACAACGTATAACGTTATGTAGTATTATCTTAGAACGTATAACGTTATATACTATTACGTACTAACGTATAACGTTATGTAGTATTACCTGACAACGAATAACGTTATATAATACTACGTAATAACTTATCACGTTACATACTCTAACGTACTAATGTATAACGTTATGTAGTATTACCTTATAACGTATAACGTTACATACTGTTACGGAATAAACTATAACGTTATGTAGTATTACCCTATAACGTATATCGTCATATACTAATACGTACTAAAGTATAACGTTATATACTATTACGTAATAACGTATAACGTTATATACTATTACGTATTAACGTAAAACGTTATGTAGTATTATCTTAGAACGTATAACGTTATATACTATTACGTACTAACGTATAACGTTATATACCAGTACGTAATAACGTATCACGTTATATAATATTACGTAATTACGTAAAACGTTATATACTATTACGCTATGGCGCACAACGTTATGTAGTATTACCTTATAACGTATAACGTCATATGCTATTACGTACTAACGTATAACGTTTTATACTATTACGTAATAAGGTATAACGTTATGTAGTGTTACCTTATAACGTATAACGTTATATACTATTACGTTATAAAGTATAACGTTATATAGTATTACCTTATAACGAATAACGTTACATACTATTACGTAATAAGGTATAACGTTATGTAGTATTACCTTATAACGTATAACGTCATATACTAATACGTACTAACGTATAACGTTTTATACTATTACGTAATAAGGTATAACGTTATGTAGTATTACCTTATAACGTATATACGTCATATACTATTACGTAATAACGTATAACGTTATATACTATTAAGTAATAAGGTATAACGTTATGTAGTATTACCTTATAACGTATAACGTCATATACTAATACGTACTAACGTATAACGTTTTATACTATTACGTAATAAGGTATAACGTTATGTAGTATTACCTTATAACGTATAACGTTATATACTATTACGTACTAACGTATAACGTTATATACAATTACGTAATAACGTACAACGTTATGTAGTATTACCTTATAACGTATAACGTTACATACTATTACGTAATAAAGTATAACGTTATGTAGTATTACCTTATAACGTTTAACATTACATACTATTACGTAATAAAGTATAACGTTATGCAGTATTACCTTATAACGAATAACGTTACATACTATTACGTAATAAAGTATAACGTTATGTAGTATTACCTTATAACGTTTAACGTCACATACTATTACGTGCTAACGTATAACGTTATATACTATTAAGTAATAAGGTATAACGTTATGTAGTATTACCTTATAACGTATAACGTCATATACTATTACGTACTAACGTATAACGTTATATAGTATTACGTAATAAGGTATAACGTTATGTAGTATTACCTGATAACGTATATCGTTATATACTATTACGTAATAACGTACAACGTTATGTAGTATTACCTTATAACGTATAACGTTATATACTATTACGTAATAACGTATCACGTTACATACTCTAACGTACTAACGTATAACGTTATGTAGTATTACCTTATAACGTATAACGTTACATATTATTACGTAATAAAGTACAACGTTATGTAGTATTACCTTATAACGTATAACGTTACATACTATTACGTAATAAAGTAGAACGTTATGTAGTATTACCTTATAACGTATAACGTTACATACTATTACGTAATAAAGTATAACGTTATGTGGTATTACCTTATAACGTATAACGTTATATACTATTACGTTATAAAGTATAACGTTATATAGTATTACCTTATAACGAATAACGTTACATACTATTACGTAATAAAGTATAACGTTATGTAGTATTACCTTATAACGTTTAACGTCATGTACTATTACGTGCTAACGTATAACGTTACATACTATTACGTAATAAAGTATAACGTTATGTGGTATTACCTTATAACGTATAACGTTATATACTATTACGTTATAAAGTATAACGTTATATAGTATTACCTTATAACGAATAACGTTACATACTATTACGTAATAAAGTATAACGTTATGTAGTATTACCTTATAACGTTTAACGTCATGTACTATTACGTGCTAACGTATAACGTTACATACTATTACGTAATAAAGTATAACGTTATGTAGTATTACCTTATAACGTATATACGTCATATACTATTACGTAATAACGTATAACGTTATATACTATTAAGTAATAAGGTATAACGTCATGTAGTATTACCTTATAACGTATAACGTCATATAATAATACGTACTAACGTATAACGTTTTATACTATTACGTAATAAGGTATAACGTTATGTAGTATTACCTTATAACGTATAACGTTATATACTATTACGTACTAACGTATAACGTTATATACAATTACGTAATAACGTACAACGTTATGTAGTATTACCTTATAACGTATAACGTTACATACTATTACGTAATAAAGTATAACGTTATGTAGTATTACCTTATAACGTATAACGTTACATACTATTACGTAATAAAGTATAACGTTATGCAGTATTACCTTATAACGAATAACGTTACATACTATTACGTAATAAAGTATAACGTTATGTAGTATTACCTTATAACGTTTAACGTCACATACTATTACGTGCTAACGTATAACGTTATATAGTATTACGTAATAAGGTATAACGTTATGTAGTATTACCTGATAACGTATATCGTTATATACTATTACGTAATCACGTACAACGTTATGTAGTATTACCTTATAACGTATAACGTTATATACTATTACGTAATAACGTATCACGTTACATACTCTAACGTACTAACGTATAACGTTATGTAGTATTACCTTATAACGTATAACGTTACATATTATTACGTAATAAAGTACAACGTTATGTAGTATTACCTTATAACGTATAACGTTACATACTATTACGTAATAAAGTAGAACGTTATGTAGTATTACCTTATAACGTATAACGTTACATACTATTACGTAATAAAGTATAACGTTATGTGGTATTACCTTATAACGTATAACGTTATATACTATTACGTTATAAAGTATAACGTTATATAGTATTACCTTATAACGAATAACGTTACATACTATTACGTAATAAAGTATAACGTTATGTAGTATTACCTTATAACGTTTAACGTCATGTACTATTACGTGCTAACGTATAACGTTACATACTATTACGTAATAAAGTATAACGTTATGTGGTATTACCTTATAACGTATAACGTTATATACTATTACGTTATAAAGTATAACGTTATATAGTATTACCTTATAACGAATAACGTTACATACTATTACGTAATAAAGTATAACGTTATATACTATTAAGTAATAAGGTATAACGTTATGTAGTATTACCTTATAACGTATATACGTCATATACTATTACGTAGGAACGTATAACGTTATATACTATTAAGTAATAAGGTATAACGTTATGTAGTATTACCTTATAACGTATAACGTCATATACTAATACGTACTAACGTATAACGTTTTATACTATTACGTAATAAGGTATAACGTTATGTAGTATTACCTTATAACGTATAACGTTATATACTATTACGTACTAACGTATAACGTTATATACAATTACGTAATAACGTACAACGTTATGTAGTACTACCTTATAACGTATAACGTTACATACTATTACGTAATAAAGTATAACGTTATGTAGTATTACCTTATAACGTATAACGTTACATACTATTACGTAATAAAGTATAACGTTATGCAGTATTACCTTATAACGAATAACGTTACATACTATTACGTAATAAAGTATAACGTTATGTAGTATTACCTTATAACGTTTAACGTCACATACTATTACGTGCTAACGTATAACGTTATATACTATTAAGTAATAAGGTATAACGTTATGTAGTATTACCTGATAACGTATAACGTTATATACTATTACGTACTAACGTATTACGTTACATACTATTACGTAATAAGGTATGAAGTTATGTAGTATTACCTTATAACGTATAACGTTATATACTATTACGTTATAAAGTATAACGTTATATAGTATTACCTTATAACGAATAACGTTACATACTATTACGTAATAAAGTACAACGTTATGTAGTATTACCTTATAACGCATAACGTTACATACTATTACGTAATAAAGTATAACGTTATGTAGTATTACCTTATAACGCATAACGTTACATACTATTACGTAATAAAGTATAACGTTATGTAGTATTACCTTATAACGTTTAACGTCACATACTATTACGTACTAACGTATAACGTTATATACTATTAAGTAATAAGGTATAACGTTATGTAGTATTACCTTATAACGTTTAACGTCATGTACTATTACGTGCTAACGTATAACGTTACATACTATTACGTAATAAAGTATAACGTTATGTGGTATTACCTTATAACGTATAACGTTATATACTATTACGTTATAAAGTATAACGTTATATAGTATTACCTTATAACGAATAACGTTACATACTATTACGTAATAAAGTACAACGTTACGTAGTATTACCTTATAACGCATAACGTTACATACTATTACGTAATAAAGTATAACGTTATGTAGTATTACCTTATAACGTATAACGTTACATACTATTACGTAATAAAGTATAACGTTATGCAGTATTACCTTATAACGAATAACGTTACATACTATTACGTAATAAAGTACAACGTTATGTAGTATTACCTTATAACGCATAACGTTACATACTATTACGTAATAAAGTATAACGTTATGTAGTATTACCTTATAACGTATAACGTTACATACTATTACGTAATAAAGTATAACGTTATGTGGTATTACCTTATAACGTTTAACGTCACATACTATTACGTACTAACGTATAACGTTATATACTATTAAGTAATAAGGTATAACGTTATGTAGTATTACCTTATAACGTATAACGTTATATACTATTACGTAATAACGTATCACGTTACATAATCTAACGTACTAACGTATAACGTTATGTAGTATTACCTTATAACGTATAACGTTACATATTATTACGTAATAAAGTACAACGTTATGTAGTATTACCTTATAACGTATAACGTTACATACTATTACGTAATAAAGTAGAACGTTATGTAGTATTACCTTATAACGTATAACGTTACATACTATTACGTAATAAAGTATAACGTTATGTGGTATTACCTTATAACGTATAACGTTACATACTATTACGTAATAAAGTATAACGTTATGTGGTATTACCTTATAACGTATAACGTTATATACTATTACGTTATAAAGTATAACGTTACGTAGTATTACCTTATAACGCATAACGTTACATACTATTACGTAATAAAGTATAACGTTATGTAGTATTACCTTATAACGTATAACGTTACATACTATTACGTAATAAAGTATAACGTTATGCAGTATTACCTTATAACGAATAACGTTACATACTATTACGTAATAAAGTATAACGTTATGTAGTATTACATTATAACGTATAACGTTACATACTATTACGTAATAAAGTATAACGTTATGTAGTATTACCTTATAACGCATAACGTTACATACTATTACGTAATAAAGTATAACGTTATGTGGTATTACCTTATAACGTATAACGTTATATACTATTACGTTATAACGTACAACGTTATGTAGTATTACCTTATAACGTATAACGTTACATACTATTACTTAATAAAGTATAACGTTATGTAGTATTACCTTATAACGTATAACGTTACATACTATTACGTAATAAAGTATAACGTTATGCAGTATTACCTTATAACGAATAACGTTACATACTATTACGTAATAAAGTATAACGTTATGTAGTATTACCTTATAACGTTTAACGTCACATACTATTACGTGCTAACGTATAACGTTATATACTATTAAGTAATAAGGTATAACGTTATGTAGTATTACCTTATAACGTATAACGTCATATACTATTACGTACTAACGTATAACGTTATATAGTATTACGTAATAAGGTATAACGTTATGTAGTATTACCTGATAACGTATATCGTTATATACTATTACGTAATCACGTACAACGTTATGTAGTATTACCTTATAACGTATAACGTTATATACTATTACGTAATAACGTATCACGTTACATACTCTAACGTACTAACGTATAACGTTATGTAGTATTACCTTATAACGTATAACGTTACATATTATTACGTAATAAAGTACAACGTTATGTAGTATTACCTTATAACGTATAATGTTACATACTATTACGTAATAAAGTAGAACGTTATGTAGTATTACCTTATAACGTATAACGTTACATACTATTACGTAATAAAGTATAACGTTATGTGGTATTACCTTATAACGTATAACGTTATATACTATTACGTTATAAAGTATAACGTTATATAGTATTACCTTATAACGAATAACGTTACATACTATTACGTAATAAAGTATAACGTTATGTAGTATTACCTTATAACGTTTAACGTCATGTACTATTACGTGCTAACGTATAACGTTACATACTATTACGTAATAAAGTATAACGTTATGTGGTATTACCTTATAACGTATAACGTTATATACTATTACGTTATAAAGTATAACGTTATATAGTATTACCTTATAACGAATAACGTTACATACTATTACGTAATAAAGTATAACGTTATGTAGTATTACCTTATAACGTTTAACGTCATGTACTATTACGTGCTAACGTATAACGTTACATACTATTACGTAATAAAGTATAACGTTATGTAGTATTACCTTATAACGTATATACGTCATATACTATTACGTAATAACGTATAACGTTATATACTATTAAGTAATAAGGTATAACGTTATGTAGTATTACCTTATAACGTATAACGTCATATACTAATACGTACTAACGTATAACGTTTTATACTATTACGTAATAAGGTATAACGTTATGTAGTTTTACCTTATAACGTATAACGTCATATACTATTACGTAATAACGTATTACGTTATATACTATTAAGTAATAAGGTATAACGTTATGTAGTATTACCTTATAACGTATAACGTCATATACTAATACGTACTAACGTATAACGTTTTATACTATTACGTAATAAGGTATAACGTTATGTAGTATTACCTTATAACGTATAACATTATATACTATTACGTACTAACGTATAACGTTATATACAATTACGTAATAACGTACAACGTTATGTAGTATTACCTTATAACGTATAACGTTACATACTATTACGTAATAAAGTATAACGTTATGTAGTATTACCTTATAACGTATAACGTTACATACTGTTACGGAATAAACTATAACGTTATGTAGTATTACCTTATAACGTATATCGTCATATACTAATACGTACTAAAGTATAACGTTATATACTATTACGTAATAACGTATAACGTTATATACTATTACGTATTAACGTAAAACGTTATGTAGTATTATCTTAGAACGTATAACGTTATATACTATTACGTACTAACGTATAACGTTATATACCAGTACGTAATAACGTATCACGTTATATAATATTACGTAATTACGTAAAACGTTATATACTATTACGCTATGGCGCACAACGTTATGTAGTATTACCTTATAACGTATAACGTTACATATTATTACGTAATAAAGTACAACGTTATGTAGTATTACCTTATAACGTATAATGTTACATACTATTACGTAATAAAGTAGAACGTTATGTAGTATTACCTTATAACGTATAACGTTACATACTATTACGTAATAAAGTATAACGTTATGTGGTATTACCTTATAACGTATAACGTTATATACTATTACGTTATAAAGTATAACGTTATATAGTATTACCTTATAACGAATAACGTTACATACTATTACGTAATAAAGTATAACGTTATGTAGTATTACCTTATAACGTTTAACGTCATGTACTATTACGTGCTAACGTATAACGTTACATACTATTACGTAATAAAGTATAACGTTATGTGGTATTACCTTATAACGTATAACGTTATATACTATTACGTTATAAAGTATAACGTTATATAGTATTACCTTATAACGAATAACGTTACATACTATTACGTAATAAAGTATAACGTTATGTAGTATTACCTTATAACGTTTAACGTCATGTACTATTACGTGCTAACGTATAACGTTACATACTATTACGTAATAAAGTATAACGTTATGTAGTATTACCTTATAACGTATATACGTCATATACTATTACGTAATAACGTATAACGTTATATACTATTAAGTAATAAGGTATAACGTTATGTAGTATTACCTTATAACGTATAACGTCATATACTAATACGTACTAACGTATAACGTTTTATACTATTACGTAATAAGGTATAACGTTATGTAGTTTTACCTTATAACGTATAACGTCATATACTATTACGTAATAACGTATTACGTTATATACTATTAAGTAATAAGGTATAACGTTATGTAGTATTACCTTATAACGTATAACGTCATATACTAATACGTACTAACGTATAACGTTTTATACTATTACGTAATAAGGTATAACGTTATGTAGTATTACCTTATAACGTATAACATTATATACTATTACGTACTAACGTATAACGTTATATACAATTACGTAATAACGTACAACGTTATGTAGTATTACCTTATAACGTATAACGTTACATACTATTACGTAATAAAGTATAACGTTATGTAGTATTACCTTATAACGTATAACGTTACATACTGTTACGGAATAAACTATAACGTTATGTAGTATTACCTTATAACGTATATCGTCATATACTAATACGTACTAAAGTATAACGTTATATACTATTACGTAATAACGTATAACGTTATATACTATTACGTATTAACGTAAAACGTTATGTAGTATTATCTTAGAACGTATAACGTTATATACTATTACGTACTAACGTATAACGTTATATACCAGTACGTAATAACGTATCACGTTATATAATATTACGTAATTACGTAAAACGTTATATACTATTACGCTATGGCGCACAACGTTATGTAGTATTACCTTATAACGTATAACGTTGTATACTATTACGTAATAACGTATCTCGTTACATACTTTAACGTACTATCGTATAACGTTATGTAGTATTACCTTATAACGTATAACGCTACATACTCTAACGTACTAACGTATAACGTTATGTAGTATTACCTTATAACGTATAACGGTACACTCTATTACGTAATAAAGTATAACGTTATGTAGTATTACCTTATAACGTATAACGTCATATGCTATTACGTACTAACGTATAACGTTTTATACTATTACGTAATAAGGTATAACGTTATGTAGTGTTACCTTATAACGTATAACGTTATATACTATTACGTACTAACGTATAACGTTATATACAATTACGTAATAACGTACAACGTTATGTAGTATTACCTTATAACGTATAACGTTATATACTATTACGTAATAACGTATCACGTTACATACTCTAACGTACTAACGTTTAACGTTATGTAGTATTACCTTATAACGTATAACGTTACATACTATTACGTAATAACGTATAACGTTATATACTATTACGTATTAACGTAAAACGTTATGTAGTATTATCTTAGAACGTATAACGCTATATACTATTACGTACTAACGTATAACGTTATATACCAGTACGTAATAACGTATCACGTTATATAATATTACGTAATTACGTAAAACGTTATATACTATTACGCTATGGCGCACAACGTTATGTGGTATTACCTTATAACGTATAACGTTATATACTATTACGTTATAAAGTATAACGTTATATGGTATTACCTTATAACGAATAACGTTACATACTATTACGTAATAAAGTATAACGTTATGTAGTATTACCTTATAACGTTTAACGTCATGTACTATTACGTGCTAACGTATAACGTTACATACTATTACGTATTAAAGTATAACGTTATGTGGTATTACCTTATAACGTATAACGTTATATACTATTACGTTATAAAGTATAACGTTATATAGTATTACCTTATAACGAATAACGTTACATACTATTACGTAATAAAGTATAACGTTATGTAGTATTACCTTATAACGTTTAACGTCATGTACTATTACGTGCTAACGTATAACGTTACATACTATTACGTATTAAAGTATAACGTTATGTGGTATTACCTTATAACGTATAACGTTACATACTATTACGTAATAAAGTATAACGTTATGTAGTATTACCTTATAACGTATATACGTAATATACTATTACGTAATAACGTATAACGTTATATACTATTAAGTAATAAGGTATAACGTTATGTAGTATTACCTTATAACGTATAACGTCATATACTAATACGTACTAACGTATAACGTATTACTATTACGTAATAAGGTATAACGTTATGTAGTATTACCTTATAACGTATAACGTTATATACTATTACGTACTAACGTATAACGTTATATACAATTACGTAATAACGTACAACGTTATGTAGTATTACCTTATAACGTATAACGTTACATACTATTACGTAATAAAGTATAACGTTATGTAGTATTACCTTATAACGTATATCGTTATATACTATTACGTACTAACGTATAACGTTATATACTATTACGTAGTAACGTATAACTTTATATACAATTACGTAATAACGTATCACGTTACATACTCTAACGTACTAACGTATAACGTTATGTAGTATTACCTTATAACGTATAACGTTACATACTATTACGTAATAAAGTACAACGTTATGTAGTATTACCTTATAACGTATAACGTTACATACTATTACGTAATAAAGTATAACGTTAATTAGTATTACCTTATAACGTATAACGTTACATACTATTACGTAATAAAGTATAACGTTATGTAGTATTACCTTATAACGAATAACGTTACATACTATTACTTAATAAAGTTTAACGTTATGTAGTATTACCTTATAACGTTTAACGTTACATACTATTACGTAATAAAGTATAACGTTATGTAGTATTACCTTATAACGTTTAACGTCACATACTATTACGTGCTAACGTATAACGTTATATACTATTAAGTAATAAGGTATAACGTTATGTAGTATTACCTTATAACGTACAGTAGCGGACAAAAGTTTAAGACGATGATTTGTAAACCGGATTACAAACATCTTATACGCATATTGTTCTTCTATTCGGTTTGTCTCTTTGGAATAACGTAGCTGTATGTTTGACCTTCGTAACCTCAGACAGTCAGTTGTTAAATACAAACAATGTAGGAGTTACAACAGTTAGTTACCGCCTAGCACTTGGAAACAGTGGACATTAGTTTAAGACGATCTGTGTAAAACGTGAGTACGAGTACAGTTTTTGAACATTTTGATTCTGGAATGTCAAAATCATTGTTTAGTGTACCTTTTATTGCTTAAAATTCATTTAGGTAGGAACAGACTATGGGTAAATCAAAGAATTTACTTGAAAACGAAAGGGAACAAATCGTAAGGCTGCGAAAGCAAAGTAAAACCTTCACCGAAATAGCAAATATAGTGAACAGGTCAGAAACAGCTTGTAAACAAGCTTGGTATAAATGTTTAAAGACAGGCATGTATTGCGATCAACCGAAAAACGGAAGACCACGGAAAACAACACCGAAAATGGATCGCCGGATTCATCGATTGAGCGAAAAGGATCGTTTTCGTAGTGCAAATAATATTGCTGCGGAGATAAACTATGAAAACGATACACAAATTAGTGCTAGAACTGTTAGGAGAAGATTAGAAGACTTTAACTTAAGAGGACGAAAACCCCAAAAGAAACCACTGCTGAGTTCTAGGAATCGAAAAAGACGACTTGCATTTGCTAAAGCTCATAAGCATTGGACAAGTGAAGATTGGCAAAAGGTATTGTTTTCTGACGAATCGAAATTCAGTCGCGTCTCTTCTGACGGGGTACGGTACGTTAGACGTCGAATTGGCGAAAGTTTGAAAACACAGTGCGTTTTAAAAACTCTTAAACATGGTGGTGGCAACGTTATGGTGTGGGCGTGTTTTTCTCGAAGCGGCCCTGGTCCGATATGTCGTATCAATGGAATTATGGACCGTTTTCAATACAAGGACATACTCAAGAACACAATGTTACCTTTTGCACGCAACAATATGAGTGATGATTTTATTTTTCAAAATGATAATGATCCGAAGCACACGGCTCGGGTTGTGAAACAGTTTTTTCAAGAAGAAAATATCACCGTGCTGCCGTGGCCGTCGCAATCACCAGACATTAACCCAATCGAGAATTTGTGAAGCATCATAAAAAAGACAGTACAAGGTTATAAACCGAAAAATTTAAATGAACTTTACTCTACGATTGAAACAGCCTGGAATAATATTACGGTAGATTAATATAAAAAATTAATAGATTCTATGCCAAGAAGATGTACCGAAGGGATAAGAAATAACGGATATTGAACAAAATATTGAATTTAAACAAAAATTGTGTATATTTTTTAACCAAAAATTAATATTTTTTGTATAGTCTTAAACTTTTGACCGACGAAATATTATACAGATTTCGTTCCTTTTTTATAACTTAGCTATTGAGCAAAATATCAAAATGAAATTTTTTTTCTAAGTGTACAAACAAATGTACAATTAGTTAATACCAAAAGTAGAACACTGTATTTATATTTTTTATGGAAAGTAAATCAATTATTTATTTCTTCCATTTCGTCTTAAACTTTTGTCCGCTACTGTATAACGTCATATACTATTACGTACTAACGTATAACGTTATATAGTATTACGTAATAAGGTATAACGTTATGTAGTATTACCTGATAACGTATATCGTTATATACTATTACGTAATAACGTACAACGTTATGTAGTATTACCTTATAACGTATAACGTTATATACTATTACGTAATAACGTATCACGTTACATACTCTAACGTACTAACGTATAACGTTATGTAGTATTACCTTATAACATATAACGTTACATATTATTACGTAATAAAGTACAACGTTATGTAGTATTACCTTATAACGTATAACGTTACATACTATTACGTAATAAAGTAGAACGTTATGTAGTATTACCTTATAACGTATAACGTTACATACTATTACGTAATAAAGTATAACGTTATGTAGTATTACCTTATAACGAATAACGTTACATACTATTACGTAATAAAGTATAACGTTATGCAGTATTACCTTATAACGAATAACGTTACATACTATTACGTAATAAAGTATAACGTTATGTAGTATTACCTTATAACGTTTAACGTCACATACTATTACGTGCTAACGTATAACGTTATATACTATTAAGTAATAAGGTATAACGTTATGTAGTATTACCTTATAACGTATAACGTCATATACTATTACGTACTAACGTATAACGTTATATAGTATTACGTAATAAGGTATAACGTTATGTAGTATTACCTGATAACGTATATCGTTATATACTATTACGTAATCACGTACAACGTTATGTAGTATTACCTTATAACGTATAACGTTACATACTATTACGTAATAAAGTAGAACGTTATGTAGTATTACCTTATAACGTATAACGTTATATACTATTACGTAATAACGTATCACGTTACATACTCTAACGTACTAACGTATAACGTTATGTAGTATTACCTTATAACGTATAACGTTACATATTATTACGTAATAAAGTACAACGTTATGTAGTATTACCTTATAACGTATAACGTTACATACTATTACGTAATAAAGTAGAACGTTATGTAGTATTACCTTATAACGTATAACGTTACATACTATTACGTAATAAAGTATAACGTTATGTAGTATTACTTTATAACGAATAACGTTACATACTATTACGTAATAAAGTATAACGTTATGTAGTATTACCTTATAACGTTTAACGTCACATACTATTACGTGCTAAAGTATAACGTTATATACTATTAAGTAATAAGGTATAACGTTATGTATTATTACCTGATAACGTATAACGTTATATACTATTACGTACTAACGTATAACGTTACATACTATTACGTAATAAGGTATGAAGTTATGTAGTATTACCTTATAACGTATAACGTCAACCACTGTTACGTACTAACGTATAACGTTATATACTATTAAGTAATAAGGTATAACGTTATGTAGTATTACCTTATAACGTATAACGTCATATACTAATACGTACTAACGTATAACGTTTTATACTATTACGTAATAAGGTATAACGTTATGTAGTATTACCTTATAACGTATATCGTTATATACTTTTACGTACTAACGTATAACGTTACATACTATTACGTAATAAAGTATAACGTTATGTAGTATTACCTTATAACGTATAACGTTACATACTATTACGTAATAAAGTATAACGTTATGTAGTATTACCTTATAACGAATAACGTTACATACTATTACGTAATAAAGTATAACGTTATGTAGTATTACCTTATAACGTTTAACGTCACATACTATTACGTGCTAACGTATAACGTTATATACTATTAAGTAATAAGGTACAACGTTATGTAGTATTACCTTATAACGTATAACGTCATATACTATTACGTACTAACGTATAACGTTATATAGTATTACGTAATAAGGTATAACGTTATGTAGAATTACCTTATAACGTATATCGTTATATACTATTACGTACTAACGTATAACGTTATATACTATTACGTAGTAACGTATAACTTTATATACTATTACGTAAAAACTTATCACGTTACATACTCTAACGTACTAACGTATAACGTTATGTAGTATTACCTTATAACGAATAACGTTACATACTATTACGTAATAAAGTATAACGTTATGTAGTATTACCTTATAACGTATATACGTCATATACTATTGCGTACTAACGTATAACGTTATATACTATTACGTAATAAGGTATAACGTTATGTAGTATAACCTGATAACGTATAACGTTATATACTATTACGTACTAACGTATAACGTTACATACTATTACGTAATAAGGTATGAAGTTATGTAGTATTTCCTTATAACGTATAACGTCAAACACTATTACGTACTAACATATAACGTTATATACTATTAAGTAATAAGGTATAACGTTATGTAGTATTACCTTATAACGTATAACGTCATATACTAATACGTACTAACGTATAACGTTTTATACTATTACGTAATAAGGTATAACGTTATGTAGTATTACCTTATAACGTATAACGTTATATACTATTACGTAATAACGTATCACGTTACATACTCTAACGTACTAACGTATAACGTTATGTAGTATTACCTTATAACGTATAACGTCATATACTAATACGTACTAACGTATAACGTTTTATACTATTACGTAATAAGGTATAACGTTATGTAGTATTACCTTATAACGTATATCGTTATATACTATTACGTACTAACGTATAACGTTATATACTATTAAGTAATAAGGTATAACGTTATGTAGTATTACCTTATAACGTATAACGTCATATACTATTACGTACTAACGTATAACGTTATATAGTATTACGTAATAAGGTATAACGTTATGTAGTATTACCTGATAACGTATATCGTTATATACTATTACGTAATATCGTACAACGTTATGTAGTATTACCTTATAACGTATAACGTTATATACTATTACGTAATAACGTATCACGTTACATACTCTAACGTACTAACGTATAACGTTATGTAGTATTACCTTATAACGTATAACGTTACATATTATTACGTAATAAAGTACAACGTTATGTAGTATTACCTTATAACGTATAACGTTACATACTATTACGTAATAAAGTAGAACGTTATGTAGTATTACCTTATAACGTATAACGTTACATACTATTACGTAATAAAGTATAACGTTATGTAGTATTACTTTATAACGAATAACGTTACATACTATTACGTAATAAAGTATAACGTTATGTAGTATTACCTTATAACGTTTAACGTCACATACTATTACGTGCTAAAGTATAACGTTATATACTATTAAGTAATAAGGTATAACGTTATGTATTATTACCTGATAACGTATAACGTTATATACTATTACGTACTAACGTATAACGTTACATACTATTACGTAATAAGGTATGAAGTTATGTAGTATTACCTTATAACGTATAACGTCAACCACTGTTACGTACTAACGTATAACGTTATATACTATTAAGTAATAAGGTATAACGTTATGTAGTATTACCTTATAACGTATAACGTCATATACTAATACGTACTAACGTATAACGTTTTATACTATTACGTAATAAGGTATAACGTTATGTAGTATTACCTTATAACGTATATCGTTATATACTTTTACGTACTAACGTATAACGTTATATACTATTACGTAGTAACGTATAACTTTATATACAATTACGTAATAACGTATCACGTTACATACTCTAACGTACTAACGTATAACGTTATGTAGTATTTCCTTATAACGTATAACGTTACATACTATTACGTAATAAAGTACAACGTTATGTAGTATTACCTTATAACGTATAACGTTACATACTATTACGTAATAAAGTATAACGTTATGTAGTATTACCTTATAACGTATAACGTTACATACTATTACGTAATAAAGTATAACGTTATGTAGTATTACCTTATAACGAATAACGTTACATACTATTACGTAATAAAGTATAACGTTATGTAGTATTACCTTATAACGTTTAACGTCACATACTATTACGTGCTAACGTATAACGTTATATACTATTAAGTAATAAGGTACAACGTTATGTAGTATTACCTTATAACGTATATCGTCATATACTATTACGTACTAACGTATAACGTTATATAGTATTACGTAATAAGGTATAACGTTATGTAGAATTACCTGATAACGTATATCGTTATATACTATTACGTACTAACGTATAACGTTATATACTATTACGTAGTAACGTATAACTTTATATACTATTACGTAAAAACTTATCACGTTACATACTCTAACGTACTAACGTATAACGTTATGTAGTATTACCTTATAACGAATAACGTTACATACTATTACGTAATAAAGTATAACGTTATGTAGTATTACCTTATAACGTATATACGTCATATACTATTGCGTACTAACGTATAACGTTATATACTATTACGTAATAAGGTATACCGTTATGTAGTATAACCTGATAACGTATAACGTTATATACTATTACGTACTAACGTATAACGTTACATACTATTACGTAATAAGGTATGAAGTTATGTAGTATTTCCTTATAACGTATAACGTCAAACACTATTACGTACTAACATATAACGTTATATACTATTAAGTAATAAGGTATAACGTTATGTAGTATTACCTTATAACGTATAACGTCATATACTAATACGTACTAACGTATAACGTTTTATACTATTACGTAATAAGGTATAACGTTATGTAGTATTACCTTATAACGTACAACGTTATATACTATTACGTAATAACGTATCACGTTACATACTCTAACGTACTAACGTATAACGTTATGTAGTATTACCTTATAACGTATAACGTTACATACTATTACGTAATAAAGTATAACGTTATGTAGTATTACCTTATAACGAATAACGTTACATACTATTACGTAATAAAGTATAACGTTATGTAGTATTACCTTATAACGTTTAACGTCACATACTATTACGTGCTAACGTATAACGTTATATACTATTAAGTAATAAGGTATAACGTTATGTAGTATTACCTGATAACGTATAACGTTATATACTATTACGTACTAACGTATAACGTTACATACTATTACGTAATAAGGCATGAAGTTATGTAGTATTACCTTATAACGTATAACGTCAACCACTGTTACGTACTAACGTATAACGTTATATACTATTAAGTAATAAGGTATAACGTTATGTAGTATTACCTTATAACGTATAACGTCATATACTAATACGTACTAACGTATAACGTTTTATACTATTACGTAATAAGGTATAACGTTATGTAGTATTACCTTATAACGTATATCGTTATATACTATTACGTACTAACGTATAACGTTATATACTATTACGTAGTAACGTATAACTTTATATACAATTACGTAATAACGTATCACGTTACATACTCTAACGTACTAACGTATAACGTTATGTAGTATTACCTTATAACGTATAACGTTACATACTATTACGTAATAAAGTACAACGTTATGTAGTATTACCTTATAACGTATAACGTTACATACTATTACGTAATAAAGTATAACGTTATGTAGTATTACCTTATAACGTATAACGTTACATACTATTACGTAATAAAGTATAACGTTATGTAGTATTACCTTATAACGAATAACGTTACATACTATAACGTAATAAAGTTTAACGTTATGTAGTATTACCTTATAACGTTTAACGTTACATACTATTACGTAATAAAGTATAACGTTATGTAGTATTACCTTATAACGTTTAACGTCACATACTATTACGTGCTAACGTATAACGTTATATACTATTAAGTAATAAGGTATAACGTTATGTAGTATTACCTTATAACGTATAACGTCATATACTATTACGTACTAACGTATAACGTTATATAGTATTACGTAATAAGGTATAACGTTATGTAGTATTACCTGATAACGTATATCGTTATATACTATTACGTAATAACGTACAACGTTATGTAGTATTACCTTATAACGTATAACGTTATATACTATTACGTAATAACGTATCACGTTACATACTCTAACGTACTAACGTATAACGTTATGTAGTATTACCTTATAACATATAACGTTACATATTATTACGTAATAAAGTACAACGTTATGTAGTATTACCTTATAACGTATAACGTTACATACTATTACGTAATAAAGTAGAACGTTATGTAGTATTACCTTATAACGTATAACGTTACATACTATTACGTAATAAAGTATAACGTTATGTAGTATTACCTTATAACGAATAACGTTACATACTATTACGTAATAAAGTATAACGTTATGTAGTATTACCTTATAACGTTTAACGTCACATACTATTACGTGCTAACGTATAACGTTATATACTATTAAGTAATAAGGTATAACGTTATGTAGTATTACCTGATAACGTATAACGTTATATACTATTACGTACTAACGTATAACGTTACATACTATTACGTAATAAGGTATGAAGTTATGTAGTATTACCTTATAACGTATAACGTCAACCACTGTTACGTACTAACGTATAACGTTATATACTATTAAGTAATAACGTATAACGTTATGTAGTATTACCTTATAACGTATAACGTCATATACTAATACGTACTAACGTATAACGTTTTATACTATTACGTAATAAGGTATAACGTTATGTAGTATTACCTTATAACGTATATCGTTATATACTATTACGTACTAACGTATAACGTTATATACTATTACGTAGTAACGTATAACTTTATATACAATTACGTAATAACGTATCACGTTACATACTCTAACGTACTAACGTATAACGTTATGTAGTATTACCTTATAACGTATAACGTTACATACTATTACGTAATAAAGTACAACGTTATGTAGTATTACCTTATAACGTATAACGTTACATATTATTACGTAATAAAGTACAACGTTATGTAGTATTACCTTATAACGTATAACGTTACATACTATTACGTAATAAAGTAGAACGTTATGTAGTATTACCTTATAACGTATAACGTTACATACTATTACGTAATAAAGTATAACGTTATGTAGTATTACCTTATAACGAATAACGTTACATACTATTACGTAATAAAGTATAACGTTATGTAGTAATACCTTATAACGTTTAACGTCACATACTATTACGTGCTAACGTATAACGTTATATACTATTAAGTAATAAGGTATAACGTTATGTAGTATTACCTGATAACGTATAACGTTATATACTATTACGTACTAACGTATAACGTTACATACTATTACGTAATAAGGTATGAAGTTATGTAGTATTACCTTATAACGTATAACGTCAACCACTGTTACGTACTAACGTATAACTTTATATACTATTAAGTAATAACGTATAACGTTATGTAGTATTACCTTACAACGTATAACGTCATATACTAATACGTACTAACGTATAACGTTTTATACTATTACGTAATAAGGTATAACGTTATGTAGTATTACCTTATAACGTATATCGTTATATACTATTACGTACTAACGTATAACGTTATATACTATTAAGTAATAAGGTATAACGTTATGTAGTATTACCTTATAACGTATAACGTCATATACTATTACGTACTAACGTATAACGTTATATAGTATTACGTAATAAGGTATAACGTTATGTAGTATTACCTGATAACGTATATCGTTATATACTATTACGTAATATCGTACAACGTTATGTAGTATTACCTTATAACGTATAACGTTATATACTATTACGTAATAACGTATCACGTTACATACTCTAACGTACTAACGTATAACGTTATGTAGTATTACCTTATAACGTATAACGTTACATATTATTACGTAATAAAGTACAACGTTATGTAGTATTACCTTATAACGTATAACGTTACATACTATTACGTAATAAAGTAGAACGTTATGTAGTATTACCTTATAACGTATAACGTTACATACTATTACGTAATAAAGTATAACGTTATGTAGTATTACTTTATAACGAATAACGTTACATACTATTACGTAATAAAGTATAACGTTATGTAGTATTACCTTATAACGTTTAACGTCACATACTATTACGTGCTAAAGTATAACGTTATATACTATTAAGTAATAAGGTATAACGTTATGTATTATTACCTGATAACGTATAACGTTATATACTATTACGTACTAACGTATAACGTTACATACTATTACGTAATAAGGTATGAAGTTATGTAGTATTACCTTATAACGTATAACGTCAACCACTGTTACGTACTAACGTATAACGTTATATACTATTAAGTAATAAGGTATAACGTTATGTAGTATTACCTTATAACGTATAACGTCATATACTAATACGTACTAACGTATAACGTTTTATACTATTACGTAATAAGGTATAACGTTATGTAGTATTACCTTATAACGTATATCGTTATATACTTTTACGTACTAACGTATAACGTTATATACTATTACGTAGTAACGTATAACTTTATATACAATTACGTAATAACGTATCACGTTACATACTCTAACGTACTAACGTATAACGATATGTAGTATTTCCTTATAACGTATAACGTTACATACTATTACGTAATAAAGTACAACGTTATGTAGTATTACCTTATAACGTATAACGTTACATACTATTACGTAATAAAGTATAACGTTATGTAGTATTACCTTATAACGTATAACGTTACATACTATTACGTAATAAAGTATAACGTTATGTAGTATTACCTTATAACGAATAACGTTACATACTATTACGTAATAAAGTATAACGTTATGTAGTATTACCTTATAACGTTTAACGTCACATACTATAACGTGCTAACGTATAACGTTATATACTATTAAGTAATAAGGTACAACGTTATGTAGTATTACCTTATAACGTATAACGTCATATACTATTACGTACTAACGTATAACGTTATATAGTATTACGTAATAAGGTATAACGTTATGTAGAATTACCTGATAACGTATATCGTTATATACTATTACGTACTAACGTATAACGTTATATACTATTACGTAGTAACGTATAACTTTATATACTATTACGTAAAAACTTATCACGTTACATACTCTAACGTACTAACGTATAACGTTATGTAGTATTACCTTATAACGAATAACGTTACATACTATTACGTAATAAAGTATAACGTTATGTAGTATTACCTTATAACGTATATACGTCATATACTATTGCGTACTAACGTATAACGTTATATACTATTACGTAATAAGGTATAACGTTATGTAGTATAACCTGATAACGTATAACGTTATATACTATTACGTACTAACGTATAACGTTACATACTATTACGTAATAAGGTATGAAGTTATGTAGTATTTCCTTATAACGTATAACGTCAAACACTATTACGTACTAACATATAACGTTATATACTATTAAGTAATAAGGTATAACGTTATGTAGTATTACCTTATAACGTATAACGTCATATACTAATACGTACTAACGTATAACGTTTTATACTATTACGTAATAAGGTATAACGTTATGTAGTATTACCTTATAACGTATAACGTTATATACTATTACGTAATAACGTATCACGTTACATACTCTAACGTACTAACGTATAACGTTATGTAGTATTACCTTATAACGTATAACGTCATATACTAATACGTACTAACGTATAACGTTTTATACTATTACGTAATAAGGTATAACGTTATGTAGTATTACCTTATAACGTATATCGTTATATACTATTACGTACTAACGTATAACGTTATATACTATTAAGTAATAAGGTATAACGTTATGTAGTATTACCTTATAACGTATAACGTCATATACTATTACGTACTAACGTATAACGTTATATAGTATTACGTAATAAGGTATAACGTTATGTAGTATTACCTGATAACGTATATCGTTATATACTATTACGTAATATCGTACAACGTTATGTAGTATTACCTTATAACGTATAACGTTATATACTATTACGTAATAACGTATCACGTTACATACTCTAACGTACTAACGTATAACGTTATGTAGTATTACCTTATAACGTATAACGTTACATATTATTACGTAATAAAGTACAACGTTATGTAGTATTACCTTATAACGTATAACGTTACATACTATTACGTAATAAAGTAGAACGTTATGTAGTATTACCTTATAACGTATAACGTTACATACTATTACGTAATAAAGTATAACGTTATGTAGTATTACTTTATAACGAATAACGTTACATACTATTACGTAATAAAGTATAACGTTATGTAGTATTACCTTATAACGTTTAACGTCACATACTATTACGTGCTAAAGTATAACGTTATATACTATTAAGTAATAAGGTATAACGTTATGTATTATTACCTGATAACGTATAACGTTATATACTATTACGTACTAACGTATAACGTTTTATACTATTACGTAATAAGGTATAACGTTATGTAGTATTACCTTATAACGTATATCGTTATATACTTTTACGTACTAACGTATAACGTTATATACTATTACGTAGTAACGTATAACTTTATATACAATTACGTAATAACGTATCACGTTACATACTCTAACGTACTAACGTATAACGTTATGTAGTATTTCCTTATAACGTATAACGTTACATACTATTACGTAATAAAGTACAACGTTATGTAGTATTACCTTATAACGTATAACGTTACATACTATTACGTAATAAAGTATAACGTTATGTAGTATTACCTTATAACGTATAACGTTACATACTATTACGTAATAAAGTATAACGTTATGTAGTATTACCTTATAACGAATAACGTTACATACTATTACGTAATAAAGTATAACGTTATGTAGTATTACCTTATAACGTTTAACGTCACATACTATTACGTGCTAACGTATAACGTTATATACTATTAAGTAATAAGGTACAACGTTATGTAGTATTACCTTATAACGTATAACGTCATATACTATTACGTACTAACGTATAAAGTTATATAGTATTACGTAATAAGGTATAACGTTATGTAGAATTACCTGATAACGTATATCGTTATATACTATTACGTACTAACGTATAACGTTATATACTATTACGTAGTAACGTATAACTTTATATACTATTACGTAAAAACTTATCACGTTACATACTCTAACGTACTAACGTATAACGTTATGTAGTATTACCTTATAACGAATAACGTTACATACTATTACGTAATAAAGTATAACGTTATGTAGTATTACCTTATAACGTATAACGTCATATACTAATACGTACTAACGTATAACGTTTTATACTATTACGTAATAAGGTATAACGTTATGTAGTATTACCTTATAACGTATATCGTTATATACTATTACGTACTAACGTATAACGTTATATACTATTACGTAGTAACGTATAACTTTATATACAATTACGTAATAACGTATCACGTTACATACTCTAACGTACTAACGTATAACGTTATGTAGTATTACCTTATAACGTATATCGTTATATACTATTACGTACTAACGTATAACGTTATATACTATTACGTAGTAACGTATAACTTTATATACAATTACGTAATAACGTATCACGTTACATACTCTAACGTACTAACGTATAACGTTATGTAGTATTACCTTATAACGTATAACGTTACATACTATTACGTAATAAAGTACAACGTTATGTAGTATTACCTTATAACGTATAACGTTACATACTATTACGTAATAAAGTATAACGTTATGTAGTATTACCTTATAACGTATATCGTTATATACTATTACGTACAAACGTATAACGTTATATACTATTAAGTAATAAGGTATAACGTTATGTAGTATTACCTTATAACGTATAACGTCATATACTATTACGTACTAACGTATAACGTTACATAGTATTACGTAATAAGGTATAACGTTATGTAGTATTACCTGATAACGTATATCGTTATATACTATTACGTAATAACGTACAACGTTATGTAGTATTACCTTATAACGTATAACGTTATATACTATTACGTAATAACGTATCACGTTACATACTCTAACGTACTAACGTATAACGTTATGTAGTATTACCTTATAACGTATAACGTTACATATTATTACGTAATAAAGTACAACGTTATGTAGTATTACCTTATAACGTATAACGTTACATACTATTACGTAATAAAGTAGAACGTTATGTAGTATTACCTTATAACGTATAACGTTACATACTATTACGTAATAACGTACAACGTTATGTAGTATTACCTTATAACGAATAACGTTACATACTATTACGTAATAAAGTATAACGTTATGTAGTATTACCTTATAACGTTTAACGTCACATACTATTACGTGCTAACGTATAACGTTATATACTATTAAGTAATAAGGTACAACGTTATGTAGTATTACCTTATAACGTATAACGTCATATACTATTACGTACTAACGTATAAAGTTATATAGTATTACGTAATAAGGTATAACGTTATGTAGAATTACCTGATAACGTATATCGTTATATACTATTACGTACTAACGTATAACGTTATATAGTATTACGTAATAAGGTATAACGTTATGTAGTATTACCTTATAACGTATAACGTCATATACTATTACGTACTAACGTATAAAGTTATATAGTATTACGTAATAAGGTATAACGTTATGTAGAATTACCTGATAACGTATATCGTTATATACTATTACGTACTAACGTATAACGTTATATACTATTACGTAGTAACGTATAACTTTATATACTATTACGTAAAAACTTATCACGTTACATACTCTAACGTACTAACGTATAACGTTATGTAGTATTACCTTATAACGAATAACGTTACATACTATTACGTAATAAAGTATAACGTTATGTAGTATTACCTTATAACGTATAACGTCATATACTAATACGTACTAACGTATAACGTTTTATACTATTACGTAATAAGGTATAACGTTATGTAGTATTACCTTATAACGTATATCGTTATATACTATTACGTACTAACGTATAACGTTATATACTATTACGTAGTAACGTATAACTTTATATACAATTACGTAATAACGTATCACGTTACATACTCTAACGTACTAACGTATAACGTTATGTAGTATTACCTTATAACGTATATCGTTATATACTATTACGTACTAACGTATAACGTTATATACTATTACGTAGTAACGTATAACTTTATATACAATTACGTAATAACGTATCACGTTACATACTCTAACGTACTAACGTATAACGTTATGTAGTATTACCTTATAACGTATAACGTTACATACTATTACGTAATAAAGTACAACGTTATGTAGTATTACCTTATAACGTATAACGTTACATACTATTACGTAATAAAGTATAACGTTATGTAGTATTACCTTATAACGTATATCGTTATATACTATTACGTACAAACGTATAACGTTATATACTATTAAGTAATAAGGTATAACGTTATGTAGTATTACCTTATAACGTATAACGTCATATACTATTACGTACTAACGTATAACGTTACATAGTATTACGTAATAAGGTATAACGTTATGTAGTATTACCTGATAACGTATATCGTTATATACTATTACGTAATAACGTACAACGTTATGTAGTATTACCTTATAACGTATAACGTTATATACTATTACGTAATAACGTATCACGTTACATACTCTAACGTACTAACGTATAACGTTATGTAGTATTACCTTATAACGTATAACGTTACATATTATTACGTAATAAAGTACAACGTTATGTAGTATTACCTTATAACGTATAACGTTACATACTATTACGTAATAAAGTAGAACGTTATGTAGTATTACCTTATAACGTATAACGTTACATACTATTACGTAATAACGTACAACGTTATGTAGTATTACCTTATAACGAATAACGTTACATACTATTACGTAATAAAGTATAACGTTATGTAGTATTACCTTATAACGTTTAACGTCACATACTATTACGTGCTAACGTATAACGTTATATACTATTAAGTAATAAGGTACAACGTTATGTAGTATTACCTTATAACGTATAACGTCATATACTATTACGTACTAACGTATAAAGTTATATAGTATTACGTAATAAGGTATAACGTTATGTAGAATTACCTGATAACGTATATCGTTATATACTATTACGTACTAACGTATAACGTTATATAGTATTACGTAATAAGGTATAACGTTATGTAGTATTACCTGATAACGTATATCGTTATATACTATTACGTAATATCGTACAACGTTATGTAGTATTACCTTATAACGTATAACGTTATATACTATTACGTAATAACGTATCACGTTACATACTCTAACGTACTAACGTATAACGTTATGTAGTATTACCTTATAACGTATAACGTTACATATTATTACGTAATAAAGTACAACGTTATGTAGTATTACCTTATAACGTATAACGTTACATACTATTACGTAATAAAGTAGAACGTTATGTAGTATTACCTTATAACGTATAACGTTACATACTATTACGTAATAAAGTATAACGTTATGTAGTATTACTTTATAACGAATAACGTTACATACTATTACGTAATAAAGTATAACGTTATGTAGTATTACCTTATAACGTTTAACGTCACATACTATTACGTGCTAAAGTATAACGTTATATACTATTAAGTAATAAGGTATAACGTTATGTATTATTACCTGATAACGTATAACGTTATATACTATTACGTACTAACGTATAACGTTACATACTATTACGTAATAAGGTATGAAGTTATGTAGTATTACCTTATAACGTATAACGTCAACCACTGTTACGTACTAACGTATAACGTTATATACTATTAAGTAATAAGGTATAACGTTATGTAGTATTACCTTATAACGTATAACGTCATATACTAATACGTACTAACGTATAACGTTTTATACTATTACGTAATAAGGTATAACGTTATGTAGTATTACCTTATAACGTATATCGTTATATACTTTTACGTACTAACGTATAACGTTATATACTATTACGTAGTAACGTGTAACTTTATATACAATTACGTAATAACGTATCACGTTACATACTCTAACGTACTAACGTATAACGTTATGTAGTATTTCCTTATAACGTATAACGTTACATACTATTACGTAATAAAGTACAACGTTATGTAGTATTACCTTATAACGTATAACGTTACATACTATTACGTAATAAAGTATAACGTTATGTAGTATTACCTTATAACGTATAACGTTACATACTATTACGTAATAAAGTATAACGTTATGTAGTATTACCTTATAACGAATAACGTTACATACTATTACGTAATAAAGTATAACGTTATGTAGTATTACCTTATAACGTTTAACGTCACATACTATTACGTGCTAACGTATAACGTTATATACTATTAAGTAATAAGGTACAACGTTATGTAGTATTACCTTATAACGTATAACGTCATATACTCTTACGTACTAACGTATAACGTTATATAGTATTACGTAATAAGGTATAACGTTATGTAGAATTACCTGATAACGTATATCGTTATATACTATTACGTACTAACGTATAACGTTATATACTATTACGTAGTAACGTATAACTTTATATACTATTACGTAAAAACTTATCACGTTACATACTCTAACGTACTAACGTATAACGTTATGTAGTATTACCTTATAACGAATAACGTTACATACTATTACGTAATAAAGTATAACGTTATGTAGTATTACCTTATAACGTATATACGTCATATACTATTGCGTACTAACGTATAACGTTATATACTATTACGTAATAAGGTATAACGTTATGTAGTATAACCTGATAACGTATAACGTTATATACTATTACGTACTAACGTATAACGTTACATACTATTACGTAATAAGGTATGAAGTTATGTAGTATTTCCTTATAACGTATAACGTCAAACACTATTACGTACTAACATATAACGTTATATACTATTAAGTAATAAGGTATAACGTTATGTAGTATTACCTTATAACGTATAACGTCATATACTAATACGTACTAACGTATAACGTTTTATACTATTACGTAATAAGGTATAACGTTATGTAGTATTACCTTATAACGTATAACGTTATATACTATTACGTAATAACGTATCACGTTACATACTCTAACGTACTAACGTATAACGTTATGTAGTATTACCTTATAACGTATAACGTCATATACTAATACGTACTAACGTATAACGTTTTATACTATTACGTAATAAGGTATAACGTTATGTAGTATTACCTTATAACGTATATCGTTATATACTATTACGTACTAACGTATAACGTTATATACTATTAAGTAATAAGGTATAACGTTATGTAGTATTACCTTATAACGTATAACGTCATATACTATTACGTACTAACGTATAACGTTATATAGTATTACGTAATAAGGTATAACGTTATGTAGTATTACCTGATAACGTATATCGTTATATACTATTACGTAATATCGTACAACGTTATGTAGTATTACCTTATAACGTATAACGTTATATACTATTACGTAATAACGTATCACGTTACATACTCTAACGTACTAACGTATAACGTTATGTAGTATTACCTTATAACGTATAACGTCATATACTATTGCGTACTAACGTATAACGTTATATACTATTACGTAATAAGGTATAACGTTATGTAGTATAACCTGATAACGTATAACGTTATATACTATTACGTACTAACGTATAACGTTACATACTATTACGTAATAAGGTATGAAGTTATGTAGTATTTCCTTATAACGTATAACGTCAAACACTATTACGTACTAACATATAACGTTATATACTATTAAGTAATAAGGTATAACGTTATGTAGTATTACCTTATAACGTATAACGTCATATACTAATACGTACTAACGTATAACGTTTTATACTATTACGTAATAAGGTATAACGTTATGTAGTATTACCTTATAACGTATAACGTTATATACTATTACGTAATAACGTATCACGTTACATACTCTAACGTACTAACGTATAACGTTATGTAGTATTACCTTATAACGTATAACGTCATATACTAATACGTACTAACGTATAACGTTTTATACTATTACGTAATAAGGTATAACGTTATGTAGTATTACCTTATAACGTATATCGTTATATACTATTACGTACTAACGTATAACGTTATATACTATTAAGTAATAAGGTATAACGTTATGTAGTATTACCTTATAACGTATAACGTCATATACTATTACGTACTAACGTATAACGTTATATAGTATTACGTAATAAGGTATAACGTTATGTAGTATTACCTGATAACGTATATCGTTATATACTATTACGTAATAACGTACAACATTATGTAGTATTACCTTATAACGTATAACGTTATATACTATTACGTAATAACGTATCACGTTACATACTCTAACGTACTAACGTATAACGTTATGTAGTATTACCTTATAACGTATAACGTTACATATTATTACGTAATAAAGTACAACGTTATGTAGTATTACCTTATAACGTATAACGTTACATACTATTACGTAATAAAGTAGAACGTTATGTAGTATTACCTTATAACGTATAACGTTACATACTATTACGTAATAAAGTATAACGTTATGTAGTATTACTTTATAACGAATAACGTTACATACTATTACGTAATAAAGTATAACGTTATGTAGTATTACCTTATAACGTTTAACGTCACATACTATTACGTGCTAAAGTATAACGTTATATACTATTAAGTAATAAGGTATAACGTTATGTATTATTACCTGATAACGTATAACGTTATATACTATTACGTACTAACGTATAACGTTACATACTATTACGTAATAAGGTATGAAGTTATGTAGTATTACCTTATAACGTATAACGTCAACCACTGTTACGTACTAACGTATAACGTTATATACTATTAAGTAATAAGGTATAACGTTATGTAGTATTACCTTATAACGTATAACGTCATATACTAATACGTACTAACGTATAACGTTTTATACTATTACGTAATAAGGTATAACGTTATGTAGTATTACCTTATAACGTATATCGTTATATACTTTTACGTACTAACGTATAACGTTATATACTATTACGTAGTAACGTATAACTTTATATACAATTACGTAATAACGTATCACGTTACATACTCTAACGTACTAACGTATAACGTTATGTAGTATTTCCTTATAACGTATAACGTTACATACTATTACGTAATAAAGTACAACGTTATGTAGTATTACCTTATAACGTATAACGTTACATACTATTACGTAATAAAGTATAACGTTATGTAGTATTACCTTATAACGTATAACGTTACATACTATTACGTAATAAAGTATAACGTTATGTAGTATTACCTTATAACGAATAACGTTACATACTATTACGTAATAAAGTATAACGTTATGTAGTATTACCTTATAACGTTTAACGTCACATACTATTACGTGCTAACGTATAACGTTATATACTATTAAGTAATAAGGTACAACGTTATGTAGTATTACCTTATAACGTATAACGTCATATACTATTACGTACTAACGTATAAAGTTATATAGTATTACGTAATAAGGTATAACGTTATGTAGAATTACCTGATAACGTATATCGTTATATACTATTACGTACTAACGTATAACGTTATATACTATTACGTAGTAACGTATAACTTTATATACTATTACGTAAAAACTTATCACGTTACATACTCTAACGTACTAACGTATAACGTTATGTAGTATTACCTTATAACGAATAACGTTACATACTATTACGTAATAAAGTATAACGTTATGTAGTATTACCTTATAACGTATAACGTCATATACTAATACGTACTAACGTATAACGTTTTATACTATTACGTAATAAGGTATAACGTTATGTAGTATTACCTTATAACGTATATCGTTATATACTATTACGTACTAACGTATAACGTTATATACTATTACGTAGTAACGTATAACTTTATATACAATTACGTAATAACGTATCACGTTACATACTCTAACGTACTAACGTATAACGTTATGTAGTATTACCTTATAACGTATATCGTTATATACTATTACGTACTAACGTATAACGTTATATACTATTACGTAGTAACGTATAACTTTATGTACAATTACGTAATAACGTATCACGTTACATACTCTAACGTACTAACGTATAACGTTATGTAGTATTACCTTATAACGTATAACGTTACATACTATTACGTAATAAAGTACAACGTTATGTAGTATTACCTTATAACGTATAACGTTACATACTATTACGTAATAAAGTATAACGTTATGTAGTATTACCTTATAACGTATATCGTTATATACTATTACGTACAAACGTATAACGTTATATACTATTAAGTAATAAGGTATAACGTTATGTAGTATTACCTTATAACGTATAACGTCATATACTATTACGTACTAACGTATAACGTTACATAGTATTACGTAATAAGGTATAACGTTATGTAGTATTACCTGATAACGTATATCGTTATATACTATTACGTAATAACGTACAACGTTATGTAGTATTACCTTATAACGTATAACGTTATATACTATTACGTAATAACGTATCACGTTACATACTCTAACGTACTAACGTATAACGTTATGTAGTATTACCTTATAACGTATAACGTTACATATTATTACGTAATAAAGTACAACGTTATGTAGTATTACCTTATAACGTATAACGTTACATACTATTACGTAATAAAGTAGAACGTTATGTAGTATTACCTTATAACGTATAACGTTACATACTATTACGTAATAACGTACAACGTTATGTAGTATTACCTTATAACGAATAACGTTACATACTATTACGTAATAAAGTATAACGTTATGTAGTATTACCTTATAACGTTTAACGTCACATACTATTACGTGCTAACGTATAACGTTATATACTATTAAGTAATAAGGTACAACGTTATGTAGTATTACCTTATAACGTATAACGTCATATACTATTACGTACTAACGTATAAAGTTATATAGTATTACGTAATAAGGTATAACGTTATGTAGAATTACCTGATAACGTATATCGTTATATACTATTACGTACTAACGTATAACGTTATATAGTATTACGTAATAAGGTATAACGTTATGTAGTATTACCTGATAACGTATATCGTTATATACTATTACGTAATATCGTACAACGTTATGTAGTATTACCTTATAACGTATAACGTTATATACTATTACGTAATAACGTATCACGTTACATACTCTAACGTACTAACGTATAACGTTATGTAGTATTACCTTATAACGTTTAACGTCACATACTATTACGTGCTAAAGTATAACGTTATATACTATTAAGTAATAAGGTATAACGTTATGTATTATTACCTGATAACGTATAACGTTATATACTATTAAGTAATAAGGTATAACGTTATGTATTATTACCTGATAACGTATAACGTTATATACTATTACGTACTAACGTATAACGTTACATACTATTACGTAATAAGGTATGAAGTTATTTAGTATTACCTTATAACGTATAACGTTATATACTATTACGTAATAACGTATCACGTTACATACTATTACGTAATAAAGTATAACGTTATGTAGTATTACTTTATAACGAATAACGTTACATACTATTACGTAATAAAGTATAACGTTATGTAGTATTACCTTATAACGTTTAACGTCACATACTATTACGTGCTAAAGTATAACGTTATATACTATTAAGTAATAAGGTATAACGTTATGTATTATTACCTGATAACGTATAACGTTATATACTATTACGTACTAACGTATAACGTTACATACTATTACGTAATAAGGTATGAAGTTATTTAGTATTACCTTATAACGTATAACGTCAACCACTGTTACGTACTAACGTATAACGTTATATACTATTAAGTAATAAGGTATAACGTTATGTAGTATTACCTTATAACGTATAACGTCATATACTAATACGTACTAACGTATAACGTTTTATACTATTACGTAATAAGGTATAACGTTATGTAGTATTACCTTATAACGTATATCGTTATATACTTTTACGTACTAACGTATAACGTTATATACTATTACGTAGTAACGTATAACTTTATATACAATTACGTAATAACGTATCACGTTACATACTCTAACGTACTAACGTATAACGTTATGTAGTATTTCCTTATAACGTATAACGTTACATACTATTACGTAATAAAGTACAACGTTATGTAGTATTACCTTATAACGTATAACGTTACATACTATTACGTAATAAAGTATAACGTTATGTAGTATTACCTTATAACGTATAACGTTACATACTATTACGTAATAAAGTATAACGTTATGTAGTATTACCTTATAACGAATAACGTTACATACTATTACGTAATAAAGTATAACGTTATGTAGTATTACCTTATAACGAATAACGTTACATACTATTACGTAATAAAGTATAACGTTATGTAGTATTACCTTATAACGTATATACGTCATATACTATTGCGTACTAACGTATAACGTTATATACTATTACGTAATAAGGTATAACGTTATGTAGTATAACCTGATAACGTATAACGTTATATACTATTACGTACTAACGTATAACGTTACATACTATTACGTAATAAGGTATGAAGTTATGTAGTATTTCCTTATAACGTATAACGTCAAACACTATTACGTACTAACATATAACGTTATATACTATTAAGTAATAAGGTATAACGTTATGTAGTATTACCTTATAACGTATAACGTCATATACTAATACGTACTAACGTATAACGTTTTATACTATTACGTAATAAGGTATAACGTTATGTAGTATTACCTTATAACGTATAACGTTATATACTATTACGTAATAACGTATCACGTTACATACTCTAACGTACTAACGTATAACGTTATGTAGTATTACCTTATAACGTATAACGTCATATACTAATACGTACTAACGTATAACGTTTTATACTATTACGTAATAAGGTATAACGTTATGTAGTATTACCTTATAACGTATATCGTTATATACTATTACGTACTAACGTATAACGTTATATACTATTAAGTAATAAGGTATAACGTTATGTAGTATTACCTTATAACGTATAACGTCATATACTATTACGTACTAACGTATAACGTTATATAGTATTACGTAATAAGGTATAACGTTATGTAGTATTACCTGATAACGTATATCGTTATATACTATTACGTAATATCGTACAACGTTATGTAGTATTACCTTATAACGAATAACGTTATATACTATTACGTAATAACGTATCACGTTACATACTCTAACGTACTAACGTATAACGTTATGTAGTATTACCTTATAACGTATAACGTTACATATTATTACGTAATAAAGTACAACGTTATGTAGTATTACCTTATAACGTATAACGTTACATACTATTACGTAATAAAGTAGAACGTTATGTAGTATTACCTTATAACGTATAACGTTACATACTATTACGTAATAAAGTATAACGTTATGTAGTATTACTTTATAACGAATAACGTTACATACTATTACGTAATAAAGTATAACGTTATGTAGTATTACCTTATAACGTTTAACGTCACATACTATTACGTGCTAAAGTATAACGTTATATACTATTAAGTAATAAGGTATAACGTTATGTATTATTACCTGATAACGTATAACGTTATATACTATTACGTACTAACGTATAACGTTACATACTATTACGTAATAAGGTATGAAGTTATGTAGTATTACCTTATAACGTATAACGTCAACCACTGTTACGTACTAACGTATAACGTTATATACTATTAAGTAATAAGGTATAACGTTATGTAGTATTACCTTATAACGTATAACGTCATATACTAATACGTACTAACGTATAACGTTTTATACTATTACGTAATAAGGTATAACGTTATGTAGTATTACCTTATAACGTATATCGTTATATACTTTTACGTACTAACGTATAACGTTATATACTATTACGTAGTAACGTATAACTTTATATACAATTACGTAATAACGTATCACGTTACATACTCTAACGTACTAACGTATAACGTTATGTAGTATTTCCTTATAACGTATAACGTTACATACTATTACGTAATAAAGTACAACGTTATGTAGTATTACCTTATAACGTATAACGTTACATACTATTACGTAATAAAGTATAACGTTATGTAGTATTACCTTATAACGTATAACGTTACATACTATTACGTAATAAAGTATAACGTTATGTAGTATTACCTTATAACGAATAACGTTACATACTATTACGTAATAAAGTATAACGTTATGTAGTATTACCTTATAACGTTTAACGTCACATACTATTACGTGCTAACGTATAACGTTATATACTATTAAGTAATAAGGTACAACGTTATGTAGTATTACCTTATAACGTATAACGTCATATACTATTACGTACTAACGTATAAAGTTATATAGTATTACGTAATAAGGTATAACGTTATGTAGAATTACCTGATAACGTATATCGTTATATACTATTACGTACTAACGTATAACGTTATATACTATTACGTAGTAACGTATAACTTTATATACTATTACGTAAAAACTTATCACGTTACATACTCTAACGTACTAACGTATAACGTTATGTAGTATTACCTTATAACGAATAACGTTACATACTATTACGTAATAAAGTATAACGTTATGTAGTATTACCTTATAACGTATAACGTCATATACTAATACGTACTAACGTATAACGTTTTATACTATTACGTAATAAGGTATAACGTTATGTAGTATTACCTTATAACGTATATCGTTATATACTATTACGTACTAACGTATAACGTTATATACTATTACGTAGTAACGTATAACTTTATATACAATTACGTAATAACGTATCACGTTACATACTCTAACGTACTAACGTATAACGTTATGTAGTATTACCTTATAACGTATATCGTTATATACTATTACGTACTAACGTATAACGTTATATACTATTACGTAGTAACGTATAACTTTATATACAATTACGTAATAACGTATCACGTTACATACTCTAACGTACTAACGTATAACGTTATGTAGTATTACCTTATAACGTATAACGTTACATACTATTACGTAATAAAGTACAACGTTATGTAGTATTACCTTATAACGTATAACGTTACATACTATTACGTAATAAAGTATAACGTTATGTAGTATTACCTTATAACGTATATCGTTATATACTATTACGTACAAACGTATAACGTTATATACTATTAAGTAATAAGGTATAACGTTATGTAGTATTACCTTATAACGTATAACGTCATATACTATTACGTACTAACGTATAACGTTACATAGTATTACGTAATAAGGTATAACGTTATGTAGTATTACCTGATAACGTATATCGTTATATACTATTACGTAATAACGTACAACGTTATGTAGTATTACCTTATAACGTATAACGTTATATACTATTACGTAATAACGTATCACGTTACATACTCTAACGTACTAACGTATAACGTTATGTAGTATTACCTTATAACGTATAACGTTACATATTATTACGTAATAAAGTACAACGTTATGTAGTATTACCTTATAACGTATAACGTTACATACTATTACGTAATAAAGTAGAACGTTATGTAGTATTACCTTATAACGTATAACGTTACATACTATTACGTAATAAAGTATAACGTTATGTAGTATTACCTTATAACGAATAACGTTACATACTATTACGTAATAAAGTATAACGTTATGTAGTATTACCTTATAACGTTTAACGTCACATACTATTACGTGCTAACGTATAACGTTATATACTATTAAGTAATAAGGTATAACGTTATGTATTATTACCTGATAACGTATAACGTTATATACTATTACGTACTAACGTATAACGTTACATACAATTACGTAATAAGGTATGAAGTTATGTAGTATTACCTTATAACGTATAACGTCAACCACTGTTACGTACTAACGTATAACGTTATATACTATTAAGTAATAAGGTATAACGTTATGTAGTATTACCTTATAACGTATAACGTCATATACTAATACGTACTAACGTATAACGTTTTATACTATTACGTAATAAGGTATAACGTTATGTAGTATTACCTTATAACGTATATCGTTATATACTAGTACGTACTAACGTATAACGTTATATACTATTACGTAGTAACGTATAACTTTATATACAATTACGTAATAACGTATCACGTTACATACTCTAACGTACTAACGTATAACGTTATGTAGTATTACCTTATAACGTATAACGTTACATACTATTACGTAATAAAGTACAACGTTATGTAGTATTACCTTATAACGTATAACGTTACATACTATTACGTAATAAAGTATAACGTTATGTAGTATTACCTTATAACGTATAACGTTACATACTATTACGTAATAAAGTATAACGTTATGTAGTATTACCTTATAACGAATAACGTTACATACTATTACGTAATAAAGTATAACGTTATGTAGTATTACCTTATAACGTTTAACGTCACATACTATTACGTGCTAACGTATAACGTTATATACTATTAAGTAATAAGGTACAACGTTATGTAGTATTACCTTATAACGTATAACGTCATATACTATTACGTACTAACGTATAACGTTATATAGTATTACGTAATAAGGTATAACGTTATGTAGTATTACCTCATAACGTATATCGTTATATACTAGTACGTACTAACGTATAACGTTATATACTATTACGTAGTAACGTATAACTTTATATACAATTACGTAATAACGTATCACGTTACATACTCTAACGTACTAACGTATAACGTTATGTAGTATTACCTTATAACGTATAACGTTACATACTATTACGTAATAAAGTACAACGTTATGTAGTATTACCTTATAACGTATAACGTTACATACTATTACGTAATAAAGTATAACGTTATGTAGTATTACCTTATAACGTATATCGTTATATACTATTACGTACAAACGTATAACGTTATATACTATTAAGTAATAAGGTATAACGTTATGTAGTATTACCTTATAACGTATAACGTCATATACTATTACGTACTAACGTATAACGTTATATAGTATTACGTAATAAGGTATAACGTTATGTAGTATTACCTGATAACGTATATCGTTATATACTATTACGTAATAACGTACAACGTTATGTAGTATTACCTTATAACGTATAACGTTATATACTATTACGTAATAACGTATCACGTTACATACTCTAACGTACTAACGTATAACGTTATGTAGTATTACCTTATAACGTATAACGTTACATATTATTACGTAATAAAGTACAACGTTATGTAGTATTACCTTATAACGTATAACGTTACATACTATTACGTAATAAAGTAGAACGTTATGTAGTATTACCTTATAACGTATAACGTTACATACTATTACGTAATAAAGTATAACGTTATGTAGTATTACCTTATAACGAATAACGTTACATACTATTACGTAATAAAGTATAACGTTATGTAGTATTACCTTATAACGTTTAACGTCACATACGATTACGTGCTAACGTATAACGTTATATACTATTAAGTAATAAGGTATAACGTTATGTATTATTACCTGATAACGTATAACGTTATATACTATTACGTACTAACGTATAACGTTACATACAATTACGTAATAAGGTATGAAGTTATGTAGTATTACCTTATAACGTATAACGTCAACCACTGTTACGTACTAACGTATAACGTTATATACTATTAAGTAATAAGGTATAACGTTATGTAGTATTACCTTATAACGTATAACGTCATATACTAATACGTACTAACGTATAACGTTTTATACTATTACGTAATAAGGTATAACGTTATGTAGTATTACCTTATAACGTATATCGTTATATACTAGTACGTACTAACGTATAACGTTATATACTATTACGTAGTAACGTATAACTTTATATACAATTACGTAATAACGTATCACGTTACATACTCTAACGTACTAACGTATAACGTTATGTAGTATTACCTTATAACGTATAACGTTACATACTATTACGTAATAAAGTACAACGTTATGTAGTATTACCTTATAACGTATAACGTTACATACTATTACGTAATAAAGTATAACGTTATGTAGTATTACCTTATAACGTATAACGTTACATACTATTACGTAATAAAGTATAACGTTATGTAGTATTACCTTATAACGAATAACGTTACATACTATTACGTAATAAAGTATAACGTTATGTAGTATTACCTTATAACGTTTAACGTCACATACTATTACGTGCTAACGTATAACGTTATATACTATTAAGTAATAAGGTACAACGTTATGTAGTATTACCTTATAACGTATAACGTCATATACTATTACGTACTAACGTATAACGTTATATAGTATTACGTAATAAGGTATAACGTTATGTAGTATTACCTCATAACGTATATCGTTATATACTAGTACGTACTAACGTATAACGTTATATACTATTACGTAGTAACGTATAACTTTATATACAATTACGTAATAACGTATCACGTTACATACTCTAACGTACTAACGTATAACGTTATGTAGTATTACCTTATAACGTATAACGTTACATACTATTACGTAATAAAGTACAACGTTATGTAGTATTACCTTATAACGTATAACGTTACATACTATTACGTAATAAAGTATAACGTTATGTAGTATTACCTTATAACGTATATCGTTATATACTATTACGTACAAACGTATAACGTTATATACTATTAAGTAATAAGGTATAACGTTATGTAGTATTACCTTATAACGTATAACGTCATATACTATTACGTACTAACGTATAACGTTATATAGTATTACGTAATAAGGTATAACGTTATGTAGTATTACCTGATAACGTATATCGTTATATACTATTACGTAATAACGTACAACGTTATGTAGTATTACCTTATAACGTATAACGTTATATACTATTACGTAATAACGTATCACGTTACATACTCTAACGTACTAACGTATAACGTTATGTAGTATTACCTTATAACGTATAACGTTACATATTATTACGTAATAAAGTACAACGTTATGTAGTATTACCTTATAACGTATAACGTTACATACTATTACGTAATAAAGTAGAACGTTATGTAGTATTACCTTATAACGTATAACGTTACATACTATTACGTAATAAAGTATAACGTTATGTAGTATTACCTTATAACGAATAACGTTACATACTATTACGTAATAAAGTATAACGTTATGTAGTATTACCTTATAACGTTTAACGTCACATACGATTACGTGCTAACGTATAACGTTATATACTATTAAGTAATAAGGTATAACGTTATGTATTATTACCTGATAACGTATAACGTTATATACTATTACGTACTAACGTATAACGTTACATACAATTACGTAATAAGGTATGAAGTTATGTAGTATTACCTTATAACGTATAACGTCAACCACTGTTACGTACTAACGTATAACGTTATATACTATTAAGTAATAAGGTATAACGTTATGTAGTATTACCTTATAACGTATAACGTCATATACTAATACGTACTAACGTATAACGTTTTATACTATTACGTAATAAGGTATAACGTTATGTAGTATTACCTTATAACGTATATCGTTATATACTAGTACGTACTAACGTATAACGTTATATACTATTACGTAGTAACGTATAACTTTATATACAATTACGTAATAACGTATCACGTTACATACTCTAACGTACTAACGTATAACGTTATGTAGTATTACCTTATAACGTATAACGTTACATACTATTACGTAATAAAGTACAACGTTATGTAGTATTACCTTATAACGTATAACGTTACATACTATTACGTAATAAAGTATAACGTTATGTAGTATTACCTTATAACGTATAACGTTACATACTATTACGTAATAAAGTATAACGTTATGTAGTATTACCTTATAACGAATAACGTTACATACTATTACGTAATAAAGTATAACGTTATGTAGTATTACCTTATAACGTTTAACGTCACATACTATTACGTGCTAACGTATAACGTTATATACTATTAAGTAATAAGGTACAACGTTATGTAGTATTACCTTATAACGTATAACGTCATATACTATTACGTACTAACGTATAACGTTATATAGTATTACGTAATAAGGTATAACGTTATGTAGAATTACCTGATAACGTATATCGTTATATACTATTACGTACTAACGTATAACGTTATATACTATTACGTAGTAACGTATAACTTTATATACTATTACGTAATAACGTATCACGTTACATACTCTAACGTACTAACGTTTAACGTTATGTAGTATTACCTTATAACGTATAACGTTACATACTATTACGTAATAAAGTACAACGTTATGTAGTATTACCTTATAACGCATAACGTTACATACTATTACGTAATAAAGTATAACGTTATGTGGTATTACCTTATAACGTATAACGTTATATACTATTACGTTATAAAGTATAACGTTATATAGTATTACCTTATAACGAATAACGTCACACACTATTACGTAATAAAGTATAACGTTATGTAGTATTACCTTATAACGTTTAACGTCATGTACTATTACGTGCTAACGTATAACGTTACATACTATTACGTAATAAAGTATAACGTTATGTAGTATTACCTTATAACGTATATACGTCATATACTATTACGTAATAACGTATAACGTTATATACTATTAAGTAATAAGGTATAACGTTATGTAGTATTACCTTATAACGTATAACGTCATATACTAATACGTACTAACGTATAACGTTTTATACTATTACGTAATAAGGTATAACGTTATGTAGTATTACCTTATAACGTTTAACGTCATATACTATTACGTGCTAACGTATAACGTTACATACTATTACGTAATAAAGTATAACGTTACGTAGTATTACCTTATAACGTATATACGTCATATACTATTGCGTACTAACGTATAACGTTATATACTATTACGTAATAAGGTATAACGTTATGTAGTATAACCTGATAACGTATAACGTTATATACTATTACGTACTAACGTATAACGTTACATACTATTACGTAATAAGGTATGAAGTTATGTAGTATTTCCTTATAACGTATAACGTCAAACACTATTACGTACTAACGTATAACGTTATATACTATTAAGTAATAAGGTATAACGTTATGTAGTATTACCTTATAACGTATAACGTCATATACTAATACGTACTAACGTATAACGTTTTATACTATTACGTAATAAGGTATAACGTTATGTAGTATTACCTTATAACGTATAACGTTACATATTATTACGTAATAAAGTACAACGTTATGTAGTATTACCTGACAACGAATAACGTTATATAATACTACGTAATAACTTATCACGTTACATACTCTAACGTACTAATGTATAACGTTATGTAGTATTACCTTATAACGTATAACGTTACATACTGTTACGGAATAAACTATAACGTTATGTAGTATTACCTTATAACGTATAACGCTACATACTCTAACGTACTAACGTATAACGTTATGTAGTATTACCTTATAACGTATAACGTTACATATTATTACGTAATAAAGTACAACGTTATGTAGTATTACCTTATAACGTATAACGTTACATACTATTACGTAATAAAGTAGAACGTTATGTAGTATTACCTTATAACGAATAACGTTACATACTATTACGTAATAAAGTATAACGTTATGTAGTATTATCTTATAACGTATAATGTCATATACTCTTACGTACTAACGTCTAACGTTATATAGTAATACGTAATATGGTATAACGTTATGTAGTATTACCTGATAACGTATATCGTTGTATACTATTACGTACTAACGTATAACGTTATATACTATTGCGTAGTAACGTATAACTTTATATACTATTATGTAACAACGGATGACGCTATACACGATTAGGTAACAACGTATAACGTTATGTAGTATTTTCTTAGAACGTATAACGTTATATACTATTACGTACTAACGTATAACGTTATGTAGTATTACCTGACAACGAATAACGTTATATAATACTACGTAATAACTTATCACGTTACATACTCTAACGTACTAATGTATAACGTTATGTAGTATTACCTTATAACGTATAACGTTACATACTGTTACGGAATAAACTATAACGTTATGTAGTATTACCTTATAACGTATAACGCTACATACTCTAACGTACTAACGTATAACGTTATGTAGTATTACCTTATAACGTATAACGGTACACACTATTACGTAATAAAGTATAACGTTATGTAGTATTACCTTATAACGTATAACGTCATATGCTATTACGTACTAACGTATAACGTTTTATACTATTACGTAATAACGTATCACGTTACATACTCTAACGTACTAACGTTTAACGTTATGTAGTAATACCTTATAACGTATAACGTTACATACTATAACGTAATAAAGTACAACGTTATGTAGTATTACCTTATAACGCATAACGTTACATACTATTACGTAATAAAGTATAACGTTATGTGGTATTACCTTATAACGTATAACGTTATATACTATTACGTTATAAAGTATAACGTTATATAGTATTACCTTATAACGAATAACGTTACATACTATTACGTAATAAAGTATAACGTTATGTAGTATTACCTTATAACGTTTAACGTCATGTACTATTACGTGCTAACGTATAACGTTACATACTATTACGTAATAAAGTATAACGTTATGTAGTATTACATTATAACGTATATACGTCATATACTATTACGTAATAACGTATAACGTTATATACTATTAAGTAATAAGGTATAACGTTATGTAGTATTACCTTATAACGTATAACGTTATATACTATTACGTAATAACGTATCACGTTACATACTCTAACGTACTAACGTATAACGTTATGTAGTATTACCTTATAACGTATAACGTTACATACTATTACGTAATAAAGTATAACGTTATGTAGTATTACATTATAACGTATATACGTCATATACTATTACGTAATAACGTATAACGTTATATACTATTAAGTAATAAGGTATAACGTTATGTAGTATTACCTTATAACGTATAACGTTATATACTATTACGTACTAACGTATAACGTTATATACAATTACGTAATAACGTACAACGTTATGTAGTATTACCTTATAACGTATAACGTTACATACTATTACGTAATAAAGTATAACGTTATGTAGTATTACCTTATAACGTATAACGTTACATACTATTACGTAATAAAGTATAACGTTATGCAGTATTACCTTATAACGAATAACGTTACATACTATTACGTAATAAAGTATAACGTTATGTAGTATTACCTTATAACGTTTAACGTCACATACTATTACGTGCTAACGTATAACGTTATATACTATTAAGTAATAAGGTATAACGTTATGTAGTATTACCTTATAACGTATAACGTCATATACTATTACGTACTTACGTATAACGTTATATAGTATTACGTAATAAGGTATAACGTTATGTAGTATTACCTGATAACGTATATCGTTATATACTATTACGTAATAATGTACAACGTTATGTAGTATTACCTTATAACGTATAACGTTATATACTATTACGTAATAACGTATCACGTTACATACTCTAACGTACTAACGTATAACGTTATGTAGTATTACCTTATAACGTATAACGTTACATATTATTACGTAATAAAGTACAACGTTATGTAGTATTACCTTATAACGTATAACGTTACATACTATTACGTAATAAGGTATAACGTTATGTAGTATTACCTTATAACGTATATCGTTATATACTATTACGTACTAACGTATAACGTTATATACTATTACGTAGTAACGTATAACTTTATATACAATTAAGTAATAACGTATCACGTTACATACTCTAACGTACTAACGTATAACGTTATATAGTATTACCTTATAACGAATAACGTTACATACTATTACGTAATAAAGTATAACGTTATGTAGTATTACCTTATAACGTTTAACGTCATGTACTATTACGTGCTAACGTATAACGTTACATACTATTACGTAATAAAGTATAACGTTATGTAGTATTACATTATAACGTATATACGTCATATACTATTACGTAATAACGTATAACGTTATATACTATTAAGTAATAAGGTATAACGTTATGTAGTATTACCTTATAACGTATAACGTTATATACTATTACGTACTAACGTATAACGTTATATACAATTACGTAATAACGTACAACGATATGTAGTATTACCTTATAACGTATAACGTTACATACTATTACGTAATAAAGTATAACGTTATGTAGTATTACCTTATAACGTATAACGTTACATACTATTACGTAATAAAGTATAACGTTATGCAGTATTACCTTATAACGAATAACGTTACATACTATTACGTAATAAAGTATAACGTTATGTAGTATTACCTTATAACGTTTAACGTCACATACTATTACGTGCTAACGTATAACGTTATATACTATTAAGTAATAAGGTATAACGTTATGTAGTATTACCTTATAACGTATAACGTCATATACTATTACGTACTTACGTATAACGTTATATAGTATTACGTAATAAGGTATAACGTTATGTAGTATTACCTGATAACGTATATCGTTATATACTATTACGTAATAATGTACAACGTTATGTAGTATTACCTTATAACGTATAACGTTACATACTATTACGTAATAAAGTAGAACGTTATGTAGTATTACCTTATAACGTATAACGTTACATACTATTACGTAATAAAGTATATCGTTATGTAGTATTACCTTATAACGAATAACGTTACATACTATTACGTAATAAAGTATAACGTTATGTAGTATTACCTTATAACGTTTAACGTCACATACTATTACGTGCTAACGTATAACGTTATATACTATTAAGTAATAAGGTATAACGTTATGTAGTATTACCTGATAACGTATATCGTTATATACTATTACGTAATAATGTACAACGTTATGTAGTATTACCTTATAACGTATAACGTCATATACTAATACGTACTAACGTATAACGTTTTATACTATTACGTAATAAGGTATAACGTTATGTAGTATTACCTTATAACGTATATCGTTATATACTATTACGTACTAACGTATAAAGTTATATACTATTACGTAGTAACGTATAACTTTATATACAATTAAGTAATAACGTATCACGTTACATACTCTAACGTACTAACGTATAACGTTATGTAGTATTACCTTATAACGTATAACGTTACATACTATTACGTAATAAAGTACAACGTTATGTAGTATTACCTTATAACGTATAACGTTACATACTATTACGTAATAAGGTATAACGTTATGTAGTATTACCTTATAACGTATAACGTTACATACTATTACGTAATAAAGTATAACGTTATGTAGTATTACCTTATAACGAATAAGGTTACATACTATTACGTAATAAAGTATAACGTTATGTAGTATTACCTTATAACGTTTAACGTCACATACCATTACGTGCTAACGTATAACGTTATATACTATTAAGTAATAACGTATCACGTTACATACTCTAACGTACTAACGTATAACGTTATGTAGTATTACCTTATAACGTATAACGTTACATATTATTACGTAATAAAGTACAACGTTATGTAGTATTACCTTATAACGTATAACGTTACATACTATTACGTAATAAAGTAGAACGTTATGTAGTATTACCTTATAACGTATAACGTTACATACTATTACGTAATAAAGTATAACGTTATGTAGTATTACCTTATAACGAATAACGTTACATACTATTACGTAATAAGGTATGAAGTTATGTAGTATTTCCTTATAACGTATAACGTCAAACACTATTACGTACTAACGTATAACGTTATATACTATTAAGTAATAAGGTATAACGTTATGTAGTATTACCTTATAACGTATAACGTCATATACTAATACGTACTAACGTATAACGTTTTATACTATTACGTAATAAGGTATGAAGTTATGTAGTATTACCTTATAACGTATAACGTCAACCACTGTTACGTACTAACGTATAACGTTATATACTATTAAGTAATAAGGTATAACGTTATGTAGTATTACCTTATAACGTATAACGTCATATACTAATACGTACTAACGTATAACGTTTTATACTATTACGTAATAAGGTATGAAGTTATGTAGTATTTCCTTATAACGTATAACGTCAAACACTATTACGTACTAACGTATAACGTTATATACTATTAAGTAATAAGGTATAACGTTATGTAGTATTACCTTATAACGTATAACGTTATATACTATTACGTAATAACGTATCACGTTACATACTCTAACGTACTAACGTATAACGTTATGTAGTATTACCTTATAACTTATAACGTTACATACTATTACGTAATAAAGTATAACGTTATGTAGTATTACATTATAACGTATATACGTCATATACTATTACGTAATAACGTATAACGTTATATACTATTAAGTAATAAGGTATAACGTTATGTAGTATTACCTTATAACGTATAACGTTATATACTATTACGTACTAACGTATAACGTTATATACAATTACGTAATAACGTACAACGTTATGTAGTATTACCTTATAACGTATAACGTTACATACTATTACGTAATAAAGTATAACGTTATGTAGTATTACCTTATAACGTATAACGTTACATACTATTACGTAATAAAGTATAACGTTATGCAGTATTACCTTATAACGAATAACGTTACATACTATTACGTAATAAAGTATAACGTTATGTAGTATTACCTTATAACGTTTAACGTCACATACTATTACGTGCTAACGTATAACGTTATATACTATTAAGTAATAAGGTATAACGTTATGTAGTATTACCTTATAACGTATAACGTCATATACTATTACGTACTTACGTATAACGTTATATAGTATTACGTAATAAGGTATAACGTTATGTAGTATTACCTGATAACGTATATCGTTATATACTATTACGTAATAATGTACAACGTTATGTAGTATTACCTTATAACGTATAACGTTATATACTATTACGTAATAACGTATCACGTTACATACTCTAACGTACTAACGTATAACGTTATGTAGTATTACCTTATAACGTATAACGTTACATATTATTACGTAATAAAGTACAACGTTATGTAGTATTACCTTATAACGTATAACGTTACATACTATTACGTAATAAAGTAGAACGTTATGTAGTATTACCTTATAACGTATAACGTTACATACTATTACGTAATAAAGTATATCGTTATGTAGTATTACCTTATAACGAATAACGTTACATACTATTACGTAATAAAGTATAACGTTATGTAGTATTACCTTATAACGTTTAACGTCACATACTATTACGTGCTAACGTATAACGTTATATACTATTAAGTAATAAGGTATAACGTTATGTAGTATTACCTGATAACGTATATCGTTATATACTATTACGTAATAATGTACAACGTTATGTAGTATTACCTTATAACGTATAACGTCATATACTAATACGTACTAACGTATAACGTTTTATACTATTACGTAATAAGGTATAACGTTATGTAGTATTACCTTATAACGTATATCGTTATATACTATTACGTACTAACGTATAACGTTATATACTATTACGTAGTAACGTATAACTTTATATACAATTAAGTAATAACGTATCACGTTACATACTCTAACGTACTAACGTATAACGTTATGTAGTATTACCTTATAACGTATAACGTTACATATTATTACGTAATAAAGTACAACGTTATGTAGTATTACCTTATAACGTATAACGTTACATACTATTACGTAATAAAGTAGAACGTTATGTAGTATTACCTTATAACGTATAACGTTACATACTATTACGTAATAAAGTATAACGTTATGTAGTATTACCTTATAACGAATAACGTTACATACTATTACGTAATAAGGTATGAAGTTATGTAGTATTTCCTTATAACGTATAACGTCAAACACTATTACGTACTAACGTATAACGTTATATACAATTAAGTAATAAGGTATAACGTTATGTAGTATTACCTTATAACGTATATACGTCATATACTATTGCGTACTAACGTATAACGTTATATACTATTACGTAATAAGGTATAACGTTATGTAGTATAACCTGATAACGTATAACGTTATATACTATTACGTACTAACGTATAACGTTACATACTATTACGTAATAAGGTATGAAGTTATGTAGTATTTCCTTATAACGTATAACGTCAAACACTATTACGTACTAACGTATAACGTTATATACTATTAAGTAATAAGGTATAACGTTATGTAGTATTACCTTATAACGTATAACGTCATATACTAATACGTACTAACGTATAACGTTTTATACTATTACGTAATAAGGTATAACGTTATGTAGTATTATCTTATAACGTATAATGTCATATACTCTTACGTACTAACGTCTAACGTTATATAGTAATACGTAATATGGTATAACGTTATGTAGTATTACCTGATAACGTATATCGTTGTATACTATTACGTACTAACGTATAACGTTATATACTATTGCGTAGTAACGTATAACTTTATATACTATTACGTAACAACGTATGACGCTATACACGATTAGGTAACAACGTATAACGTTATGTAGTATTATCTTAGAACGTATAACGTTATATACTATTACGTACTAACGTATAACGTTATGTAGTATTACCTGACAACGAATAACGTTATATAATACTACGTAATAACTTATCACGTTACATACTCTAACGTACTAATGTATAACGTTATGTAGTATTACCTTATAACGTATAACGTTACATACTGTTACGGAATAAACTATAACGTTATGTAGTATTACCTTATAACGTATATCGTCATATACTAATACGTACTAAAGTATAACGATATATACTATTACGTAATAACGTATAACGTTATATACTATTACGTATTAACGTAAAACGTTATGTAGTATTATCTTAGAACGTATAACGTTATATACTATTATGTACTAACGTATAACTTTATATACCAGTACGTAATAACGTATCACGTTATATAATATTACGTAATTACGTAAAACGTTATATACTATTACGCTATGGCGCACAACGTTATGTAGTATTACTTTATAACGTATAACGTTGTATACTATTACGTAATAACGTATCACGTTATATACTCTAACGTACTAACGTATAACGTTATGTAGTATTACCTTATAACGTATAACGTCATATACTAATACGTACTAACGTATAACGTTTTATACTATTGCGTAGTAACGTATAACTTTATATACTATTACGTAACAACGTATGACGCTATACACGATTAGGTAACAACGTATAACGTTATGTAGTATTATCTTAGAACGTATAACGTTATATACTATTACGTACTAACGTATAACGTTATGTAGTATTACCTTATAACGTATAACGTTACATACTATTACGTAATAAAGTATAACGTTATGTAGTATTACATTATAACGTATATACGTCATATACTATTACGTAATAACGTATAACGTTATATACTATTAAGTAATAAGGTATAACGTTATGTAGTATTACCTTATAACGTATAACGTTATATACTATTACGTACTAACGTATAACGTTATATACAATTACGTAATAACGTACAACGTTATGTAGTATTACCTTATAACGTATAACGTTACATACTATTACGTAATAAAGTATAACGTTATGTAGTATTACCTTATAACGTATAACGTTACATACTATTACGTAATACAGTATAACGTTATGTAGTATTACCTTATAACGTATAACGTTACATATTATTACGTAATAAAGTACAACGTTATGTAGTATTACCTTATAACGTATAACGTTACATACTATTACGTAATAAAGTAGAACGTTATGTAGTATTACCTTATAACGTATAACGTTACATACTATTACGTAATAAAGTATAACGTTATGTAGTATTACCTTATAACGAATAACGTTACATACTATTACGTAATAAGGTATGAAGTTATGTAGTATTTCCTTATAACGTATAACGTCAAACACTATTACGTACTAACGTATAACGTTATATACTATTAAGTAATAAGGTATAACGTTATGTAGTATTACCTTATAACGTATAACGTCATATACTAATACGTACTAACGTATAACGTTTTATACTATTACGTAATAAGGTATGAAGTTATGTAGTATTACCTTATAACGTATAACGTCAACCACTGTTACGTACTAACGTATAACGTTATATACTATTAAGTAATAAGGTATAACGTTATGTAGTATTACCTTATAACGTATAACGTCATATACTAATACGTACTAACGTATAACGTTTTATACTATTACGTAATAAGGTATGAAGTTATGTAGTATTTCCTTATAACGTATAACGTCAAACACTATTACGTACTAACGTATAACGTTATATACTATTAAGTAATAAGGTATAACGATATGTAGTATTACCTTATAACGTATAACGTTATATACTATTACGTAATAACGTATCACGTTACATACTCTAACGTACTAACGTATAACGTTATGTAGTATTACCTTATAACGTATAACGTTACATACTATTACGTAATAAAGTAGAACGTTATGTAGTATTACCTTATAACGTATAACGTTACATACTATTACGTAATAAAGTATAACGTTATGTAGTATTACCTTATAACGAATAACGTTACATACTAATACGTAATAAAGTATAACGTTATGTAGTATTACCTTATAACGTTTAACGTCACATACTATTACGTGCTAACGTATAACGTTATATACTATTAAGTAATAAGGTATAACGTTATGTAATATTACCTTATAACGTATAACGTCATATATACGTACTAACGTATAACGTTATATAGTATTACGTAATAAGGTATAACGTTATGTAGTATTACCTGATAACGTATATCGTTATATACTATTACGTACTAACGTATAACGTTATATACTATTACGTAGTAACGTATACCTTTATATACTACTACGTAATAACGTATCACGTTATATACTCTAACGTACTAACGTATAACGTTATGTAGTATTACCTTATAACGTATAACGTCATATACTAATACGTACTAACGTATAACGTTTTATACAATTACGTAATAAGGTATAACGTTATGTAGTATTACCTTATAACGTTTAACGTCATATACTATTACGTGCTAACGTATAACGTTACATACTATTACGTAATAAAGTATAACGTTACGTAGTATTACCTTATAACGTATATACGTCATATACTATTGCGTACTAACGTATAACGTTATATACTATTACGTAATAAGGTATAACGTTATGTAGTATAACCTGATAACGTATAACGTTATATACTATTACGTACTAACGTATAACGTTACATACTATTACGTAATAAGGTATGAAGTTATGTAGTATTTCCTTATAACGTATAACGTCAAACACTATTACGTACTAACGTATAACGTTATATACTATTAAGTAATAAGGTATAACGTTATGTAGTATTACCTTATAACGTATAACGTCATATACTAATACGTACTAACGTATAACGTTTTATACTATTACGTAATAAGGTATAACGTTATGTAGTATTATCTTATAACGTATAATGTCATATACTCTTACGTACTAACGTCTAACGTTATATAGTAATACGTAATATGGTATAACGTTATGTAGTATTACCTGATAACGTATATCGTTGTATACTATTACGTACTAACGTATAACGTTATATACTATTGCGTAGTAACGTATAACTTTATATACTATTACGTAACAACGTATGACGCTATACACGATTAGGTAACAACGTATAACGTTATGTAGTATTACCTTATAACGTTTAACGTCACATACTATTACGTGCTAACGTATAACGTTATATACTATTAAGTAATAAGGTATAACGTTATGTAGTATTACCTGATAACGTATAACGTTATATACTATTACGTACTAACGTATAACGTTACATACTATTACGTAATAAGGTATGAAGTTATGTAGTATTACCTTATAACGTATAACGTCAACCACTGTTACGTACTAACGTATAACGTTATATACTATTAAGTAATAAGGTATAACGTTATGTAGTATTACCTTATAACGTATAACGTCATATACTAATACGTACTAACGTATAGCGTTTTATACTATTACGTAATAAGGTATAACGTTACGTAGTATTACCTTATAACGTATATCGTTATATACTATTACGTACTAACGTATAACGTTATATACTATTACGTAGTAACGTATAACTTTATATACAATTAAGTAATAACGTATCACGTTACATACTCTAACGTACTAACGTATAACGTTATGTAGTATTACCTTATAACGTATAACGTTACATACTATTACGTAATAAAGTACAACGTTATGTAGTATTACCTTATAACGTATAACGTTACATACTATTACGTAATAAGGTATAACGTTATGTAGTATTACCTTATAACGTATAACGTTACATACTATTACGTAATAAAGTATAACGTTATGTAGTATTACCTTATAACGAATAAGGTTACATACTATTACGTAATAAAGTATAACGTTATGTAGTATTACCTTATAACGTTTAACGTCACATACTATTACGTGCTAACGTATAACGTTATATACTATTAAGTAATAAGGTACAACGTTATGTAGTATTACCTTATAACGTATAACGTCATATACTATTACGTACTAACGTATAACGTTATATAGTATTACGTAATACGGTATAACGTTATGTAGAATTACCTGATAACGTATATCGTTATATACTATTACGTACAAACGTATAACGTTATATACTATTACGTAGTAACGTATAACTTTATATACTATTACGTAATAACGTATCACGTTACATACTCTAACGTACTAACGTATAACGTTATGTAGTATTACCTTATAACGAATAACGTTACATACTATTACGTAATAAAGTATAACGTTATGTAGTATTACCTTATAACGTTTAACGTCATATACTATTACGTGCTAACGTATAACGTTACATACTATTACGTAATAAAGTATAACGTTATGTAGTATTACCTTATAACGTATATACGTCATATACTATTGCGTACTAACGTATAACGTTATATACTATTACGTAATAAGGTATAACGTTATGTAGTATAACCTGATAACGTATAACGTTATATACTATTACGTACTAACGTATAACGTTACATACTATTACGTAATAAGGTATGAAGTTATGTAGTATTTCCTTATAACGTATAACGTCAAACACTATTACGTACTAACGTATAACGTTATATACTATTAAGTAATAAGGTATAACGTTATGTAGTATTACCTTATAACGTATAACGTCATATACTAATACGTACTAACGTATAACGTTTTATACTATTACGTAATAAGGTATAACGTTATGTAGTATTACCTTATAACGTATAACGTTATATACTATTACGTACTAACGTATAACGTTATATACTATTACGTAATAACGTATAACGTTATATACTATTACGTAGTAACGTATAACTTTATATACAATTACGTAATAACGTATCACGTTACATACTCTAACGTACTAACGTATAACGTTATGTAGTATTACCTTATAACGTATAACGTTACATACTATTACGTAATAAAGTACAACGTTATGTAGTATTACCTTATAACGTATAACGTTACATACTATTACGTAATAAAGTATAACGTTATGTAGTATTACCTTATAACGTATAACGTTACATACTATTACGTAATAAAGTATAACGTTATGTAGTATTACCTTATAACGAATAACGTTACATACTATTACGTAATAAAGTATAACGTTATGTAGTATTACCTTATAACGTTTAACGTCACATACTATTACGTGCTAACGTATAACGTTATATACTATTAAGTAATAAGGTACAACGTTATGTAGTATTACCTTATAACGTATAACGTCATATACTATTACGTACTAACGTATAACGTTATATAGTATTACGTAATAAGGTATAACGTTATGTAGAATTACCTGATAACGTATATCGTTATATGCTATTACGTACTAACGTATAACGATATATACTATTACGTAGTAACGTATAACTTTATATACTATTACGTAATAACGTATCACGTTACATACTCTAACGTACTAACGTATAACGTTATGTAGTATTACCTTATAACGAATAACGTTACATACTATTACGTAATAAAGTATAACGTTATGTAGTATTACCTTATAACGTATATACGTCATATACTATTGCGTACTAACGTATAACGTTATATACTATTACGTAATAAGGTATAACGTTATGTAGTATAACCTGATAACGTATAACGTTATATACTATTACGTACTAACGTATAACGTTATATACTATTAAGTAATAAGGTATGACGTTATGTAGTATTACCTGATAACGTATAACGTCAAACACTATTACGTACTAACGTATAACGTTATATACTATTAAGTAATAAGGTATAACGTTATGTAGTATTACCTTATAACGTATAACGTCATATACTAATACGTACTAACGTATAACGTTTTATACTATTACGTAGTAAGGTATAACGTTATGTAGTATTACCTTATAACGTATAACGCTATATACTATTACGTACTAACGTATAACGTTATATACAATTACGTAATAACGTACAACGTTATGTAGTATTACCTTATAACGTATAACGTTATATACTATTACGTAATAACGTATCACGTTACATACTCTAACGTACTAACGTATAACGTTATGTAGTATTACCTTATAACGTATAACGTTACATACTATTACGTAATAAAGTAGAACGTTATGTAGTATTACCTTATAACGTATAACGTTACATACTATTACGTAATAAAGTATAACGTTATGTAGTATTACCTTATAACGAATAACGTTACATACTAATACGTAATAAAGTATAACGTTATGTAGTATTACCTTATAACGTTTAACGTCACATACTATTACGTGCTAACGTATAACGTTATATACTATTAAGTAATAAGGTATAACGTTATGTAGTATTACCTTATAACGTATAACGTCATATACTATTACGTACTAACGTATAACGTTATATAGTATTACGTAATAAGGTATAACGTTATGTAGTATTACCTGATAACGTATATCGTTATATACTATTACGTACTAACGTATAACGTTATATACTATTACGTAGTAACGTATACCTTTATATACTACTACGTAATAACGTATCACGTTATATACTCTAACGTACTAACGTATAACGTTATGTAGTATTACCTTATAACGTATAACGTCTTATACTATTACGTACTAACGTATAACGTTATATAGTATTACGTAATAAGGTATAACGTTATGTAGTATTACCTGATAACGTATATCGTTATATACTATTATGTCGAAATAATACCTGGCGATCGCCAAACGCGATCTTTCGTCGATTTTGGCGATAACTGACTGTAATTTCCTTCTCGTTGGCGATATTTCGACGTTTAAACGCTCATTTCTCACCATTGTACACGAAGAATACGGTGAACGCCACATCCATCGGCGAAGCAATCCCTGGCGCTAGCCAAACGCGATCATTCTTCGATTTTCGTAAAAAGTGACTGTAATATCCTTACCGTCGGATATATTTCGAAGCTTAAACGCTCATTTTACTTCACTGTACACGCTGAATACTCTGCACATCAGATTTCTCGTCGAAACAAGACCTGGCTCTCGCAAAACGCGATCTTTCGTCGATTTTGGCGATAACACACTGTAATTTCCTTCCCGTTTGCGATATTTAGACGTTTAAACAATCATTTCACACCATTGTACACGCAGAATACAGTGAACGCCACATCCTTCGTCAAAACAATCCCTGGCGATCGCCAAACGCGATCTTTCGTCGATTTGAGCGATAACTGTCTGTAATTTCCTTCCCGTTGGCGATATTTAGAAGTTTAAACGCTCATTTCACACCATTGTACACGCAGAATACAGTGCACGCAACATCCATCGTCGAAACAATCCCTGGCGATCGCCAAACGCGATCATTCGTCGATTTTGGCGATAATTGACTGTAATCTCCTTCCCTTTGGCGATATTTCGACGTTTAAACGCTCAATTCACGCCATTGTACACGCCGAATACAGTGCACACCACATTTCTCCTCGAAATAAGACCTGCCTATCGCAAAACGCGATCTTTCGTCGATTTTGGCGATAACTCACTGTAATTTCCTTCCCGTTGGCGATATTTCGACGTACAAACGCTCGTTTCACGCCATTGTACACGCCGAATACAGTGCACACCACATTTCTCGACGAAACAAGACCTGGCTCTCGCAAATCGCGTTCCTTCGTCGATATTTGCGATAACTGACTGTTATTTCCTTCCCGTTGGCGATATTTCGACGTTTAATCGCTCTTTTCCCTCTATTGCACACGCAGAATACAGTGCACGCCACATCAATCGCCGAAACATACCCTGGCGCTCGCAAAACGCGATCCTTCTTCGATTTTGGCGATAACTGACTGTAATTTCCTTCACGTTGTCGATATTTCGACGTTTAAACCCTCATTTCACTTCACTGTACACGCACAATACAGTGCACGCCACATCCATCATCGAAACAAGCCTTGGCTCTCGCAAAACGCGATCTTTTGTCGATTTTGGCGATAATTGACTGTAATCTCCTTCCCTTTGGCGATATTTCGACGTTTAAACGCTCAATTCACGCCATTGTACACGCCGAATACAGTGCACACCACATTTCTCGTCGAAAGAAGACCTGGCTCTCGCAAAACGCGATTGTTCTCCGATTTTGGCGATAACTAATTGTAATTTCCTGCCCGTTGTAGATATTTCGACGTGCAAACGCTCATTTCACACCATTGCACACGCAGAATACAGTGCACGCCACATCAATCGCCGAAACAAACCCTGCCGCTAGCAAAAAGCGATCTTTCGTCGACATTTGCGATAACTGACTGTAATTTCCTTCCCGTTGTAGATATTTCGACGTTCAAACGATCAGTTGACGTCACTCTACACGCTGAATACAGTGCACGCCACAGCCATCGTAGAAACAAGACCTGGCTCTCGCAAAACGCGATCGTTCTCCGATTTTGGCGATAACTAACTGTAATTTCCTTCTGGTCGTCGATATTTCGATATTTAAACGCTCATTTCACGTCACTGTACACGCTGAATACAGTGAACGCCACTTCCCTCATCGAAATAATCCCTGGCGCTCGCAAAACGCGATATTTCGTCGATATTTGCGATAACGGACTGTAATTTCCTTCCCGTGGGCGACATTTCGTCGTTTAAACGCTCCTTTCCTTCCATTGTACACGCAGAATATAGTGCACGCCACAGCCATCGTCGAAACAATACCTGGCTCTCGCAAATCGCGTTCTTTCGTCGCTTTTTGCGATAACTGACTGTAATTTCCTTCGCGTAGTAGATATTTCGACGTGCAAACGCTCATTTCACTCCATTGCACACGCAGAATACTGTGCACGCCACATCAATCGCCGAAACAAACCCTGGCGCTCGCAAAACGCGATCTTTCTTCGATATTTGCCATAACTGACTGTAATTTCCTTCCCGTTGTAGATATTTCGAGGCTCAAACGATCATTTCACGTCACTGTACACGCTGAATACACTGCACGCCACATCCATCGTCGAAACAAGGCTTGGCTCTCGCAAAACGCGATCTTTCGTCGATATTTGCGATAGCTGACTGTAATTACCTCCCCGTTGCCGATTTTTCGACGTTTAAACCCTCATTTCACTTTACTGTACACGCAGAATACAGTGCACGCCACATCCATCATCGAAACAAGCCTTGGCTCTCGCAAATCGCGATCTTTTGTCGATTTTGGCGATAATTGACTGTAATCTCCTTCCCTTTGGCGATATTTCGACGTTTAAACGCTCTTTTCCCTCTATTGCACACGCAGAATACAGTGCACGCCACATCAATCGCCGAAACATACCCTGGCGCTCGCAAAACGCGATCCTTCTTCGATTTTGGCGATAACTGACTGTAATTTCCTTCACGTTGTCGATATTTCGACGTTTAAACCCTCATTTCACTTCACTGTACACGCACAATACAGTGCACGCCACATCCATCATCGAAACAAGCCTTGGCTCTCGCAAAACGCGATCTTTTGTCGATTTTGGCGATAATTGACTGTAATCTCCTTCCCTTTGGCGATATTTCGACGTTTAAACGCTCAATTCACGCCATTGTACACGCCGAATACAGTGCACACCACATTTCTCGTCGAAAGAAGACCTGGCTCTCGCAAAACGCGATTGTTCTCCGATTTTGGCGATAACTAATTGTAATTTCCTGCCCGTTGTAGATATTTCGACGTGCAAACGCTCATTTCACACCATTGCACACGCAGAATACAGTGCACGCCACATCAATCGCCGAAACAAACCCTGCCGCTAGCAAAAAGCGATCTTTCGTCGACATTTGCGATAACTGACTGTAATTTCCTTCCCGTTGTAGATATTTCGACGTTCAAACGATCAGTTGACGTCACTCTACACGCTGAATACAGTGCACGCCACAGCCATCGTCGAAACAAGACCTGGCTCTCGCAAAACGCGATCGTTCTCCGATTTTGGCGATAACTAACTGTAATTTCCTTCTGGTCGTCGATATTTCGACGTTTAAACGCTCATTTCACGTCACTGTACACGCTGAATACAGTGAACGCCACTTCCCTCATCGAAATAATCCCTGGCGCTCGCAAAACGCGATATTTCGTCGATATTTGCGATAACGGACTGTAATTTCCTTCCCGTGGGCGACATTTCGTCGTTTAAACGCTCCTTTCCTTCCATTGTACACGCAGAATGTAGTGCACGCCACAGCCATCGTCGAAACAATACCTGGCTCTCGCAAATCGCGTTCTTTCGTCGCTTTTTGCGATAACTGACTGTAATTTCCTTCGCGTAGTAGATATTTCGACGTGCAAACGCTCATTTCACTCCATTGCACACGCAGAATACTGTGCACGCCACATCAATCGCCGAAACAAATCCTGGCGCTCGCAAAACGCGATCTTTCTTCGATATTTGCCATAACTGACTGTAATTTCCTTCCCGTTGTAGATATTTCGAGGCTCAAACGATCATTTCACGTCACTGTACACGCTGAATACACTGCACGCCACATCCATCGTCGAAACAAGGCTTGGCTCTCGCAAAACGCGATCTTTCGTCGATATTTGCGATAGCTGACTGTAATTACCTCCCCGTTGCCGATTTTTCGACGTTTAAACCCTCATTTCACTTTACTGTACACGCAGAATACAGTGCACGCCACATCCATCATCGAAACAAGCCTTGGCTCTCGCAAATCGCGATCTTTTGTCGATTTTGGCGATAATTGACTGTAATCTCCTTCCCTTTGGCGATATTTCGACGTTTAAACGCTCAATTGACGCCATTGTACACGCCGAATACAGTGCACACCACATTTCTCGTCGAAAGAAGACCTGGCTCTCGCAAAACGCGATTGTTCTCCGATTTTGGCGATAACTAATTGTAATTTCCTTCTCGTCGTCGATATTTCGACGTTTAAACGCTCATTTCACGTCACTGTACACGCTGAATACAGTGAACGCCACTTCCCTCATCGAAATAATCCCTGGCGCTCGCAAAACGCGATATTTCGTCGATATTTGCGATAACGGACTGTAATTTCCTTCTCGTTGGCGATATTTCGACGTTTAAACGCTCGTTTCTCACCATTGTACACGAAGAATACGGTGAACGACACATCCCTCGGCGAAACAATCACTGGCGCTAGCCAAACGCGATCTTTCGTCGATTTTGGCGATAACACACTGTAATTTCCTTCCCGTTTGCGATATTTAGACGTTTAAACGCTCATTTCACACCATTGTACACGCAGAATACAGTGCACGCAATATCCATCGTCGAAACAATCCCTGGCGCCCGCAAAATGCGATCTTTCTTCGATTTTGGCGATAACTGACTGTAATTTCCTTCACGTTGTCGGTAATGCAACGTTTAAACCCTCATTTCACTTCACTGATCACGCAGAATACAGTGGACGCCGCATCCCTCGTCGAAATAATACCTGGCGATCGCCAAACGCGATCATTCGTCGATTTTGGCGATAATTGACTGTAATCTCCTTCCCTTTGGCGATATTTCGACGTTTAAACGCTCAATTCACGCCATTGTACACGCCGAA